>NC_138160.1:79244692-79859072 GCF_964165515.1 Mesoplodon bidens
ATAAAGATCCAAATGAACTTACTTACAAAACAGAAACGGACTACAGATATTGAGAACAATCTTATGGTTACCAAAGTGGAAACGTTGAAGGGGGGAGGGATAAATCAAGAACTTTGGTGAACACACACACACTACTATGTATAAGATAGATAACCAACAAGGGCCTACTGTATAGCACAGGGAACTCTACTCAGTATTATGTGATAATCTATATGAGAAAAGAATCTAAAAAAGAATGAATATATGTATATGTATAACTGAATCACTTTGCTGTACACCTGAAACTAACACAACATTGTAAGTCAACTCTACTCCAATAAAATTGAAATTTTTTTAAAAAGGAATATTTCTATCAAGTGGTTAGGTAATTCAAGGTCTTGCAAAACAGCCCATTTCTTTGGTTTGAGTTGGCTCAAATAGTTACAAAGCCCTTCCTTATAATGACATAAATCTTCCCTCATTATCTGCCTCTAGTCATGTTAACTTTGCCCTATAGTACCACACTGATAGGTTTCAAGCTCTTTTCTTTATGACAGCTCTTCTGACCTGGAAGACAGATTATTTTGTCTTGTCTAAGTTTTTTCTACTCTAGGTTAAACATCCCCAATCTTTTTAATGATTTTGCATCCTGGTTACTCTTGTCTGAACAGGGTCTTTTTAACATACTTTTAAAAATATGGCACCCAGAATTAAATGTAATATAGTTGGCCAAACCTGTGTTGATAGGAGCAAGAATTTTACCTCTTTTTGGAACTATCCTTTTGTCACTATAGCCTAAAACTGAGTTAGCTTTACTTTTTTCTTATTGAACAAATAATTTACTAGAATCGCTATTTGTAGTCACATGTGCTGCTATTAAGTTACATTTCCACCCTGATTTGCACAGTTTTTATGTTTTTGTTATCTGTGTATATAGAAGCAGGGGGTTAAGTGTTTTCCTTGTTGAGTTTCAGCCTCTCAGAATTTTTGGAATCTTGATTTTTTTCATCCATTGATTTGCTCCTAGCTTTATGCTATATACAAATGTAGTCAACTTTCCATTAGTATCTTCATTCAAGTTATTAATAAAACGATTTAAATTAATTAATTAAAAGACAGGAGAAAAGATAGAACCATTAGAAACCTCCCTACAAATTAAATGATTTAATAATCATTTTGCTTTAGAATCAGTTACAAATTTATCTTGCTGGTGACTGTTCAAAATGAAAGCAAAAAGACCTTGTCACATGACATGCAGAAGTCCAGATATATAATGGCTATAGGACTGACTCTATGTCATGCTGGGTGTCAGTGATCAAAATTTATTTTGTGAGTAATAAAAACCAAAACTTTAATAATTTGTTCTGAAATTGATGGTAGTCCTCTGATCTAGCTCATAGAACTTACTTCTTTTTCATTCTTGGAACTGAGAATTTTTGACTATCTCATCTTTCAGTACTGATCTTTTTTCTGCTTTCTAATATTCTTCAGTGATCTTTGACACTGGTTCAGGTGTCTCATGTTTAGAATAAATTTATTCTTAATTGAAGTTTCTCCATATTATCTGTCCCCTCCCCTTGAATTAGTCCCAAGTAGTAGTGGTATAAACAGAATCATCTGATACATGTAACATTTTTGTCTATCAAAACAAAGCTAATCTTGGATGAATCAAAATTATTTTGGTTTCAAAAGACAAAGAGCTGTATCCTAACTAAAAACTAGCTTAAACAAGAAAAAGGAAATACATTGGCTTATGTTATTAAAGCTTGAAAAAAGAAAGATAGAACTGGCCCAGGAGACTGGAATCAGAGACTTAAACAGTATTATCGAGTGCCCTCCCCACCCCCTCTCTCCTCACTTCTCAGCTTCTACATCTTCTTAGCTCTCATTTCTCAGGCTTTTCCAAAGGGTAAAATACACAACTGTGGTACTTCTGGGATCACAGTTTTCCAGTTCGTAATCCAAGGAGAAAAAGAGGACCTCCTTTCCATCCTCAACATGAAAGTCCCAGAGCAAAACTCTGGGTGCTAGGTAGGTTTGGGTGATATGTTCGCCCTGGGCCAATCAATGTGGCCAGGACGTTTTAGTGTTGTGATTGGCCAGATGTAGGCCATGTGGCCAACGTTGTATTTGAAAGTGGGAGGAGGGTGTTAGCTTTACTACGACTTGTAGCCGCATCATTATTTCAGTGTTTTCAGTAAGGAAAGAGCAATTCCCCAAAGGAAGGGTGAAGTGGAGGTCCCTATAATAAAGGAAGAAAAAGTGTTTAGAAACAAAAGGAAGTTCCCATAATAAAAGGAGAAAAAGTGTTTAGAAACATAAACAATCACCATGCCCTTCAGTAGGCAGAAAGCAAGTAAAGAATCGTCATTGACAATTCATATTTTCCCATTCTGCATATTATCTGTCCTGTTATTGATGCATTTAAGCATCATTTAACATTTAAAAGCAAATATCAATGTTGAATTAGTTAATTTAGACAAAATAATATAAATATAGCATGTGATAAATTTAAATCCTTAAAAATTGTTTAAAGAAGACTTAGGGGTAAGGTTATAAAAACAAGATAATATCTTTTCTAACTTTTCATCTTGAAAGTTTAGATTTACAAAAGGTTACAAAAACAATACATAGAACTCTTATGTACCCTTCATTCAGCTTTCCCATCTTATGTATCTATAGTACAATTAGCTAAACCAAGACATTAACATTGATACAATACTATTAACTATTCTACAGAATTTCTTCAAATTTTCTCATGATTAGATTGGAATTATGCATTTTTTAGTAGGAAGTGATGTTATGTCATTTTCATTCCTGGTATCAGGAGGTACAGATATCCACGTGTCTAATTACTAGTGATGTGATCTCTGATTACTTGAAAAAAGTGGCATTGGCCATGTTATCCTCCACTATAAAGTTACTATCTGAGAAAGACTATTTCAATGCAAAAATAATTGTTGAAGTCATGATAAAAAGAACCAAAGTAAATTAATAATATCCAAATTTATTTTTTTGAGAAAATAAAGATAATTTCACTTCCACGGACACTTGTACTTATGATCCTCGTTATTTATTTTTCCACATTCCAGGAGGTTGCTTTTCAGCCTTACTGATTGTATTTCTTGCTTGTCATGTCTGAGATCAGGGTTGGCCCACTCTTATAACCACAATTAGAGACAATTGTTTGAGGCCTGCTTTTCCTTACCTGTTTACAGCAGCTTCAGTGCAATCCTTCCTGGATTACATTTGTTTAAACAATAAGCAGATTAATTCCAGCATTCACTGGAGGGAGATGAGAAGCAAAGGAAAAGTTAGGTTCACCCCATTGTTGTTTATCCCTCACTGGCCCTGCTAGAAAGAAAGCCTGAGGATGACCAATCCTAAAGCTGATGCTGGGGGATGGAGGAGGGTCTTAAATTGCCAGCCTAGCACAGATGATTCAGTTCTCAGCTGCTCTCCTGGGCCTCTTTGACCACCGCTCTCTGACTGGAAAGAGAAAGCAAATCTGTGAAAGCAGAATCAGTCCATAGCATATTACTTTAAAATTCTGAACTGGTTTCTGATGCTCAAGCTCAGGAGATGTCTAATGCAAATAGGGTTTTCTGGCTTCTTTTAAAAACTAGAAAATATGGGTCTGAATTCCCACCGTTCTCAGACACTGAGACAAAGTGTCAATTTCTGCCATTATGTTTACCCCTGCTTTTGTTTTCTTATGATAGAGTTCAGGTATCCTTAACTGTATCGAAAGTGGGAAAACAAAGCACAACAGAAGAAATCAAGTATTTAAAGACAACTTTCTCTTATGCCTGACTTACTCGTTCAGCTATGGTATCTGCCTATCTCCTCTGAGTATTTGTGTCTGCAACCTTTTCCCTGGAGCCTCCTGAAGACTCTTTCCTGTATTGTCCAGAACTGGCCACACTGCGGCCATAGCTCTTTACTCACAACAAGAAAGAGGCAAAGGACAGCAGGTCCAATAGCTTAAGAAAACGTGTAATTGGCCAGGTCTGGGTTGTTACATCCCAGGAAGAAACTAACAGGGGGCAAGAGTTCATTCCCAGCCCATGAACTTGGGAAAGAGATGGACTTGTGGGTGGGTGTGTTGGTGGGGATGGAGGTGGAAGGTATGTTAGCAAGGTGAAGGGGTCAATTCAAGGCTGCTCATGGTTTTCTGACTCTCCAGTCCAGGTTAATCAGGATTCTAGGGTGAGGTCACACCTACACATGGGGAAATGTGGGGTTTGGCACTGGGAAAGCTGGGGAAAAATGGGCATGAGAAAGTGTTTTGTGGTGTGTCGTGGCTGGTGATCCATTTTCTCCTTCCTGGTACTCTGTCGCTAGAGAAGGCAGAAGCAGGGCCTTTAATTTTATTTGCAGGGTTAGTTGAGAGTTGACTGAAAAACTGACACCATTTGACAGACTGGCCCCAAACTCTACATGGACACTGTTTTGAAAAGCAATAAGCACAGAGGTAAGAACAGGCTCTGGAGCAGACTGCCTGGGTTTGAATCCCAGTTCTGCCACTTATTAGCTATGATGTTTGGACATGTTTTTGACCCTTCTGTGCTTTAGTTTCTTCATTTGTAAAAAGGGCTATAATAGTAACTTGCGTGATGCAGGTATATAATATACCTAGTGCAAATAAATGATAGTTATTTTTATTGAGAAAATAGCACTTTGGATATACCACAGTTTGTTATAAAAGTGTCTTTTCAATGGGGAGGAGGTTGCGGGGTTGTGGAAGCACACTGGTTGTGTGATTGCAGTGCTTAAACCTGCCTGGCTCTGGCACCCAGTTCGCACATCACTCTCTCTTCTGTTCCTACTCACTGGTTTCCAGTGTGCTCCCCTCCCTCTTTTCTTTCTTTCTATCATAGGCTTGCATATTCTCGGTAGACTTTTCCCATAACCCTGTTGAGAGAAGCAAGACAGATTTGATGAACTCTACTCCACTGAGATGGAGAAGAGTGAGGTAATTTACCTTGGGCTCATGCAGCTGACATCACACATTTGACTTTGGGTACCAGCTCCTTCCTCTTTGAGCACTTGGCATTTGATTTCATGGTGGAGAATAAACAGTCGCTGAGTTAAGGGTATTGGGAAGAACTAGAAAGTTGCTCCTCTAAACACAGTCTCTAAAAATGGCACTTTAAAAAAATGAGGTACTATGTTGACTTGATATGTTAAGTATGATGAAAATGTATTGTGTGGGGCTTCCCTGGTGGTGTAGTGGTTGAGAGTCCACTTGCCGATGCAGGGGACATGGGTTCGTGCCCCGGTCCGGGAAGATCCCACATGCCACGGAGCGGCTGGGCCCATGAGCCATGGCCGCTGAGCCTGCGCATCCGGAGCCTGTGCTCCGCAACGGGAGAGGCCACAACAGTGAGAGACCCACGTACCGCAAAAAAAAAAAAGAAAAAAGAAAATGTATTGTGTGAAAGCTTGAGCCAGTGTATTCTACAGTCAATATCAGGAGTAGTGGTCAGATTTTGAGGCACACAGAGAAAACAGTCAAAGGGGCACCTTTTTAAAAACTTTACTTTACCCCTCCACCTTGTCCTCCTGCTATTAGAACCAACCTATGATTCTACCTGTGTGATTGGATAGTAACAAAATTACTTCATTTCTATTTTCTAACTTCATGTGGGAAGATTTAGATCTGGCCTACGTGCACCATGATTACAGGAGTATAATGATAACTGGCATTTATATGGTACCTTATACTCTTGATAAGGAGTTAACATCTACAGGCTTCTCACTACACCAATACCACCAATCCCATTTTACAGACAACTAACCTAGGTCATAGGCAGGTGAGGCCACCAGAGTTTGCATAATTAATCCGATAGAGCTAAAGTGAGAACACAGGCCTGCAGTACTTCTATCTTCCTTTGCATGGAATATTTTGATGTTTAATAGTTTGAGCAGTTGAGGATATGAGTCCTCTTACTTAAACTGAAACTTCAGCTTCCTCATCTGTGGTGTAAGGGAAATAATACTGACTACTCTTTATAAGAACTGAAGGTGACTCAGGCATGTAAATCGCTTAGAACAGGGCTTGGTGCAGCATGGTAAGTGCTCAGTAAAGGCTATCTGTCATGACTGCCGGACTGTACTCTCTGGTCATTTTCTTGGCCTTGAATCAAAGAGAACTGCCCATGGTTTGAGAGTAATCCTAGAAACACTATGTCCCTAGGTTTATATTATCTTAAAATATTATTACCCTTTGTTGCTTTGGCAAGAGTGGGAGCTCGAAAAATAAATGAGTTAAATTGGACAGCATCCCTGGCATTAGTACCAGGCATATTTTAGGCCAGTAATTTTCAAACTGTTTAGTTTACGTAAAGCTCACCTGGGGTGCTTGTTTAAAATGCAAATTGATAAGCATCCCTCCTCCCATTCTGATTCTTGGATAGCGTGGGGTGTAGGAATCTGCAAACTTTAACAAATACCCTTGGAGGTCATAAGAAACTCTGAAAGGCCCTTAACCAGTGTTGACTCCTACCCTGCTGTTGCTTCTCCTGCTTCTCTTCCTTCTGTTCCTTTTTTGTTTTTGTCATGGTGATCATCATCCTCTTAATCCCCTTGTCTTCTCTATCTTCTCATTTCTTTCTTCTTTTTTTTTTAGCCTTTCAAATAGATTGCCTGAGGTTATTTTCCACTGTTAAGCTAGCTATAGTATTATCTCTTTAGAGAAAATGCCACTGAACCTGGGGGAAAAATACAGAGTAATTACTCAAAGGGAAAAAATATATACATATAACTTCCCTGGAGCCAATTAGGAAGACTATTATTTAGTTGAAGTGATCATTTTGCTCTCACATCGATGTAGGGCTCTGGACCTCTCACAAAGAGTAAAATAGCCCATGTTTGTTTCCAGAGCTTATTAACATTAGAACCAAATTTAATGCCCTGACAGTAGTTTTAAAGTCTTTCCTATTAAGATGCATAACTAGGTATAGGATTATTATCCATACAATCCAATAGGAATCTTACTTATTTGATATTTTTGCTTCAAATCAGCCAGGCATTCCAAGAAATATGTTCTTGGTCCTCTCTCCCCATCCCAACTCCCACCTGATTGAACCTTATTGCTGAGAAACCAGAAAAGAGAGCCAAGTGCCAACTATAAACCACTTAAACAAACAAAGTATGGTCACCTATTTGGATGCTATATCTGTACAGCTTCAAAGAAAGTAGATATTTAGCGCTTACCAACTTTTAAAGAAATATAAATAGCTAATCCAAAGCATGAGTTTCAAAGTGTTTTTAGCCCAAAGTATAGATGTGATTATCAGTGGTTGTCAGTTCTTGCTGCACATTTGGGTCATTTAGGTAGCTTTTAAACAATACTGATGCCATGGACCCACACCCAGAGATTGTGATTGAATTAGTGTGTCCCAGAGCATGCTAGGAAGGAACTCTACTGAGCACCACGGGATGGTTATTAATACACACAGATCAGATTTACTTGACAACTGCAGCTCTCTGCCTCCCTCTGTAAGGCATAGGTACGGATTAAGATTAGAAGTAAAATAAAGCAGAGAATTTTAAGAACGTTTTAGTCTCAATTCCTGCGTATTTTAGGGAAAGTGAAATATTAGGTCTAGGGCTTCTTAACTGCCTCAATTCTCCATTTCATTTTGCTAGGGTATACTTGACCTTGTCAAAATACTCTTATCACCTAGTAACATATGCAACTTCAAGGACATTCCAAGTGAATCTTAGCAATATGAAGAATGAAGGTAAAAAGCAAGTTAAGTCTGCTGGTCAGTAATTTCTCATGGCTGAATCAGAGTAGTCATAGAAGTAGCCAGAAGGAGTTGAGAGTTTATTCACCCCACCTCACCCTTTCTGGAGCTTGTGAAGATTAGCTGGAGAGATCTATGTAAAGAGGCTATTTTTTTACACTGGTCTTCAATTTTGGCTTAGGCCTTTTCAGCTCTCATTGAAAATAGGTGCATTGAGATCATGATTTGCCAATATGCCTCGTGTAACAGATTTTTCATTTTGTAGGTGCTAGGCATAACATTTGTTTTATTTAGAAAGATCACTAATAAAGTTCTAGTACTTGCTGTCTGCCTAGATGTTCTGGCACTTGGGAATAAACTTTTCCTGTTTTCTATATTTTAAAGTTTAAAGACCTTTTAGAAGTTGAATTCTTTTCTGATTTTATCTCATGCTGCAAAATCTGCTGGCTTATATAATTTAAAATCTTTCTTTCAAAGATTTCCACCAAATCATTGTCTATAATAGATAAAAGAAAAACCTTTTCTTTCTCATTTACAGTCTTTTTTTTACTACTATTTCTGGAAATTTTTTCTTATATTCCAGCTCTTCCACTGAGTTTCTTCATTTTCATTTTTGCCATCATATTGTTAATTTCCAAGAGATCCTTTTTGTTTTACGAATGTTCCTTTTTATTTGTCCTTGTTTTTCTCTCATCATTGCAAAATGTCCTCGTAGCTTTGAGAATATTCATGCCAGTTTTTTGCTTTTTTGAAGTTTCCTCCCCCTGTGCAGCCACTAAGTTTTTTTGTTTTTTTCTGTTTCTGCTCTGTCAAAGCAAAGGCATTCCTCAGATATCTGGCGATCCTTGATTGCCAGACCTTGTTTAAGAGTAAGGCAAGAAAAGGATGGTTGGAAGCCGTGATCCTTTCAAAGGGAACTGACAAGTGAGAACTTTGCTATAGGGCGGTCTAGCAGATAGTCGAGGTGAGAAAACTGATGCCGGAGTCTTTTAAATCTTTCCTCTTGGGTTGGTCAGGTGCCACGGAGAAGACTCCAACTTCCAACCCCTAGTCTGGAGGGAGAAGGGGTGGCTGCAGAGGGAAAAGAGCCCTGGGGAACTCATTATCCATTATGCCTCACTTAGTTCCATAGGAAAACTCCACCTTTAGCTGTGCTTGTGTCCTGGTAAATCCCTGTTTTACTCTCTGTAGGGAAGAAACCTTTAGTCTTTGGCTAGGGTGGCAAAAGAGTGGATTCCTGGTAGTGATAAGGGGATCTGGGGGTATAGTTGTTTCAGAAGGAGGCTTTAGAGTAATCCATTTTATTTTAGCGTCTCTTTACATCTCAGCTTCCAGAGCCGTTTGGTGCCATCAATTCCCAAGCCTTAGGGGAATTCTGAGATGTAGAAAGTGTTAGTCCTTAGTTTTCCCTGCTGCTGGCTTCAGATTCAATTTACTTGGGTCCGCCAAAGTATTTGCTTTTCTGCTTCCATAATTTTATTGCTATCGCTTCCACTCCTGTTCTCATTACAATGAGCTTATGCCTTAAAAAAATCCCTTCCCTGTAGTTTTTGAGGGGTTTGGGGAGGGAGTGCATGTAGACACATGCATTTAATCAGCTAACTTTACCTGAAAGGATAATAGCCAAACAAATAAACACAAACTAAATGACCCCCAATATTTAACTAGTTAATAAACTGTAGGACTCTCATAAAATGGAAGATTATCTAATCATTAAAAAATTATGCCAATGAATAGTTATTGACATAGAAATATATCAATTTCCATGTGGTAAATGACAGATTAATAACATTAATAATAGTAGCTAACAAAGTACTTTTCTCTGTCCTCACCCTTTGCTAAGGACCCTAATGAATTTTTTTCATGTAATTTCACACAAAAAAATGTTATAAGGAAACTATCTTTATTATCCATTTTATAGATGAGGAAACTGAGGCTTAGATAGACTAAGCAATTTGCCCAAGGTCACAGTATCTTTGGCCCAGATTTGAGAAGACTGTAACTGGGTTCAAAAATGACAGAAATAGAACTCATAGGACCAATGAATTCTATTCACAAGCTGTATCCAGCATCAAAAGGGTATGAGAACAATATTGACAAAGATGCCTCTGACCAAGCATAGCCTCTGGTGTTCCTCTTCTTCCCCCAGGGATAAGGCAGTGGTCAGCAGCTTGAGCAGGTGAGAAATCTGACAATTCTGAGAGGCCCAGGGCAAACAGTGGTCAGGTTTACTTCCTTTTATGCTTTCCAGGCCATTTCAATCCCCAGAAACAATTTATTCTACCATGTAAGGTAATACTTAGCAATCGTGCTACCTGGCTATGTCCAGGTTCTAGGTCCAGAGATTCTTATTATGACAGACTTTTGTGATTTACTTTATTCTACACCTGCACTGTGGGAGTCTTCCACTTATGTGTATTTAGTAGCTCTCTATAAGTAGGTCTGGTCACAGCCTATTTTGTAGAGTTAATAAGCAAAGTTTATAATATGTGATTCAATTTCTGTAAAATGAAAAGAAACATGCTGGGTTCTGAGAAAAGATGAACCCAGTTCTCATTGTTCTGTGTGAAATTGGGGTGGGGAGTAAGGGGTGCTGGGATTCTATTTGGAATTGCAAAATAATTTTGTGTCCAAAAGAACATCAGAGAACTCCTAGGATTCCCTCCCTACCAGAACCCTTCATTGAGTCTACATAAGAAACCCATCCTTCTGTTGTTAACTTGACTCTTTATTATGGTATATAAGAACCATTTACTCATGACCCTGGGTTACATCACAAAGTACTCTACCATTAACATGAGTTTGAAGGGTACCATGGCCAGTTACTTCTCTCTAATTTCTTGGCCTTCTTCCATGTTTGAAAAAAGAAAGGACTGGGTAGGCCCATCACTCTTATGGGTGTGGCAGGATAAAATTTTGAGATATTAGCCAGGGTCCAACATCCTCTCCTATTCAGTCATTAGCAAGCACTGTTTCAGAGAAGATGTGAGGTTTTATACCAAGAATACAAAAAGAAAATAAGCAGTCAGTGCTCAGCTTTTGAATGTCTAAAAATAAAATTTCAACCTCACTGCAAAGAAGGTAATCTATAAAGTCAAGTGTATAGATATTCTAGTTTCTTTTGAGCTGCAAGAGGCCAAGCCCCGAAGGAAACTGGGCATAAAGTTTGTGCTATAAACAATAGAATAGGAAGAGAATACAGACCGAGTCAGAGTGCCCTATCCTGGAGACCAGATAAAGGTTATCTAGGCTAGGGGAAAAAGTTACCTTGAAGAAAAAGCAACAGTGGAATATGGGCATGAGACTTCAGCTCCTGTCCCCATCAGAACAACATCTAAGAGAGAGAAGAAGTGACTGAACTTTCTATCATTTTGGAGATTTGAGAGTATAGTCATCATTCTAAGTATTTAACATAGCACAAAGATTGGCCAATTAGAAGAGATACACAATCAAACCAACTGATTACTCTGGTTCTTGTTGGCTAAATAACAGGCCTGGACAGAGTGGAGTAATGCCTGATTCCCATTTGAGAATTCAGGGCGGCAGAGCCTTGCGTATGTGTTTCATAGGACAGTGGCAAGAGAGGAATAAAATAAAGTTAAGGCATGAGAAAGCATGAGATACCTGAGTATCTTTCAGGCTTCCAGTAATATGGTGACAGCTGAAAGTGTGCAGCCCCAAGGGGTCTTGGAAGTGCCTGAGAACACCAGTGGACTCTAAGAAGCTTGAACCATGCTAGGACCTCAGGCAGTAGCAGAAGTAAGGAGCATAAGGGCCTATTTCCAAAGGGTAGGCAAGACAATTTAAATAGCATCTGATGCCAGTAGAGAATAAAGAATGCCTATTGACCACACACACATGCACACACACACACACACATGCACACCCCTGCCAAGCCCTCTTCAGAATTTAAATATCATTCAGGGGAGAAAATAGAGAAAGGCAGAATCTTAAAATTGTCTGAGTTTGAAACTAAAATAGCTGTGCAATAATTTTACTATCCACTTGGGAAAATTTGATCAAATTTTCTGCTTTTAGACAGAAATGTGGATTTATGATAGACGTTACATTTATTTACAGGTAAATAAAGATGTATTTTACTCATTGGGTGCCTAATCAGGTGTGTGTTTGCACATACACGTGCACATGTATATAAAACCCAGATGTCAGCTGAGGGGCCCTGTTCTTTGAGATTCTAATTAAATTGGCTCACATGCTGTCCATCGTGTGGTGAGACCACATATCTGTTCCAATCTCTCCAGAAAATACTCAACAAGAAGTAGAACGGCTGCTCTGCTAGAACAGCACATGTCTACATCAGTGGTTTCATTTTAAGTGGTAGAGATGTCCTGTTGGATGGAACTCTCATCTGTAAAAAAAGATAAAAGCATGGCCCTCCTGGCTGAGTGGAGAGGAGGGACCAGGAAGCAACTCAGGGCATCTGTCTGGAGAATTTTCATGGGATAGGACTGCCCCTATATAAAGAACATCATTTTGAAAACTATTGCTCTACTATTGCAGTGCTGGGTGTGTTACAGAGAGTGTATTAACAGGTGTGGGAGCTATTAATCTTTTTTTAAATTAATTAATTAATTAATTTTTGGCTGCGTTGGGTCTTTGTTGCTACGCATAGGCTTTCTCTAGTTGCAGTGAGTGGGGGCTACTCTTCGTTGTGGTGCATGGGCTTCTCATTGTCGTGGCTTCTCTTGTTGTGGAGCATGGGCTCCAGGCACGCAGACTTCAGTAGCTGTGGCACGTGGGTTCAGTAGTTGTGGCTCGCGGGCTCTAGAGCGCAGGTTCAGTAGTTGTGGCGCACGGGATTAGTTGCTCCACAGCATGTGGGATCTTCCCAGACCAGGGCTCGAACCCATGTCCCCTGCATTGGCAGGCGGACTCTTAACCACTGCGCCACCAGGGAAGCCTGGGGCTATTAATCTTAAAGGCCTAGGTTTAATTCCAAATGGAACAGGAAATTTGTGCATAAAATGTTTCTAATTATGTCTCTTGGGCTTATAACTTCATCTGAGTCCTTGCCTTGCTGGATTTAAAGAGGTGATAGCAAGTAACCAAATGTTTTACTCTGGCATATGCAGACCATCCTGTCAGCTGTCCCAAAAGAATTTGCTATATTTCATTCATTCATTCATTCAATGTATGTTTATTATGCTTTCACCAAATACCAAGCACTGTGCTTGGAAACAGTTTCCCTGCCCTCAATTGACTATGATATCTTTACATATATCCTTGGAACTATAGATCCTTCTGCCGCTTGCTGCCTTTTCAGATCAGAACAAGCTGTGAATATTTGGATGTGTTTCTAACAGTGCTTAAATTCTCAAAGCTCTTAGTGCATTTAGTCCCTTCGGAAAGATCAACCCAGAAACTCGAAATATCTAGAGCTTGCCCAGGTTGTCATGTTCACATGAGGAAGGAATCTGGTCTAAGACACAAGGACACAAAGATCATATCACTGATCAAAAAAGGTAGGCCAGCAGAAACCCTCAAAAACATTTCTGTTTGCTGCTTACTTGATTCATATGCCATTTAAAAATGCAACCATTCCCTAGACCTAGACTCCTTGATAAATGGTGAAGAAAAATAGTACCTTTAAAAATATTTGGCGTTTTATTTGTATAAAGTTATACACGTAATTAGATCAACTACTTCCGCTGGACTCGTGAAATGAGGAGTCCTCTGCCCTCCTTAGTCTGTCCCATTTCCAGTTCCTCCAAAACAACCCTTTCTGCTTTCTTGGCTTTCAGTATTTTACCTTCATTTTATTTCCACATCTCTATATTATCTTATTTTCCTCTTTCTTGATTTTTTTTTCCATTTTAAGCATTATCTAGCCTAAAAGCACCTAGTTTTCTTTAACCACATTTGCACTCCAGCTATACGCAGTAACTTTTGTCTCTTCATACAGTTATATCACAATCCTGTTTAAACACATATTCATTGTTTACATGACTAGACTGTGTAAAGTCTTTTCACCCGTGAGGCATATTGTCTACTATGATTACTCTTCCCTTCTTATACACTTTGCCAGGTGTGTCCTTTGCTTAGTGTTCTATGTGTTTATCACCAATTCATCTCTAAATTCTCACCCATTTGTCTAAATCTCCTCTCGTTATGTTCAGATGCATCAACTAATCTGTCCATCTCATCTTCCTGGGGATATTCTCCCAGAGCCGCCTGGCCTGTCTGGACAGGATTCTTCTCTTCATGCCTGGTGTATCTTGTACACTTTCATCATCATCAGGGATTCTTTTCACCACCCTCTTGAGTTAGAGCCAATTTCCTGGATTCTATCTCTTTTGCCTTCTTGGTATTTTCCCTTGTGTTTATAGAGTACTTTTTAAAATACAATTCTGAAGAAGTGTAGTACGTGTCTGAAAATGCCTTCAATTTACCCTCACATTTAACTAAGAATTTAATTGGATGTATAATTTCATGTTGGAAAAATGTTTTCCTTGGAATATTGTAAATATTACTCTAATTTCATACTACTGCCAAATGTTTTGTTGAGAAGTTCAAAGTTATTATGATTCCTGTTGTTTGTTTTTTTTTATTTCTGGAGGTCTAACATTTTCTTTTTAAAATTATCCCAGTGTTCTGAAATTTCACAGTGAAGTACCTCAGTGCAGATCTATTTTCATCCATTGTACTGGACATTTAGTGTATCTTTCAATGTGAAAACTCATGTGTGTCAGGAAATCTGAAGGACAATCTGGAAACTCATTTTCTTGCCATCAGTATTCCTTAGTCTCTCTTTCTGGACTTCTATCTGTTATTTGGATGCTGGACCTCCTGGACTGGTCATTCTTATGGGCAGGAATTATCTCATATTCATATTTTTATCTCTCAGAGTCCCAGGTATCTTATCCTTAGCAGTTGCTCAGCAAATGACGGCTGAATCAGACTAAACGGAAAGAGTTCATATTAAAAAAAGTCTCTCCTGCTGGGATGCCCTCCTTCTTCATTTACTGACATTCTGTCTTTCCTCCAAGATCTGACCTATGTCGTCTCTTCGGATTCTTCTACTCTTTCCCTGCAGTACTCCAGTGCACCTATCATTTACTTCTGTGGCATATATTTAACTGTTTATATGAATTCTACATAAGCTTAGATTGCAAACCCCTGAACGGCAAGGACCTAGTCATACATTTTTGCGTACCACCTATTACCTACATAAAACCTCAAGAATCTAACTCAGTGCTTACCACTACATAGTTCTTAATAAACGTCTGTTGAAAGAATTAATAAATGAAAGTGAGGAAATTGATGCATTTTTAAACATCCTGTCACAGAAATAACAAGTAGCTAAGGAATGACTTCAGCCAATGAACAGCCATGAGCCCTAACAGCTATAGAGAAAAAAAAAACAACTGTTTATTTCAGCTAAGAAAGAATGAATACAGAAAAATGGGCCTCCAAAGTATGATGAAATGTCAATCCTCAAAATCATTGTTTCTGAATCTCAAAACATAGCAGAAACAGCTATTTAAAAATGCCATTTGAAAACTTAACCAAGGAGGTGAAAGACCTATGCTCTGAAAACTATAAAACACTGGTGAAGGAAATTGAAGATGATACAAAGAAATGAAAAGATATCCCATGGTCTTGGATTGGAAGAATAAATATTGTTAAAATATCCATACTACCCAAAGCAATCTACAGATATAATGCAATCCCTATCAAAATACCCATGACATTTTTCACAGAACAAGAATAAATAATCCTAAAATTTACATAGAATCACAAAAGACCCTGAATTGCCAAAGCAATCTTGAGAAAAAAGAAGATGGCTGGAGGTAGCATGCTCCCTGATTTCAGACTATACTACAAAGCTACAGTAATTAAAACAGCATGGAAAGACAACTTACTGAACAGGAGAAGATATTTGCAAATGACATGACCAATAAGAGATTAATATCCAAAATATATAAAAAGCTCATACAACTCAATATCAGAAAACCCAACTGAAAAATGAGCAGATGACCTGAATAGACATTTTTCCAAAGAAGGCATACAGCTAGCTAACAGACACATGAAAAGATGCTCCACATTGCTTATTATTAGAGAAATGCAAATCAAAACCACAGTGAAATATCATCTCACACCTGTCAAACCTCAAAAAGTCTACAAATAACAAATTTGGTGAGGATGTGGAGAAAAGGGAACTCTTGTACAGTGCTGGTGAGAATGTAAATTGGTGCAGCCGCTATAGCAAACAGTATGGAGATTCCTCAGAAAACTAAAAATAGAACTGCCATATGATTCACCAATTCCACTTCTGGATATATATACAAAAAACCAAAAACAATAATTTGAAAATATATATGCACCCCAATTTTCAAAGCAGCATGATTTAAAATAGCCAAGATATGGAAGCAACCCAAGTGTCCATCAACAGGTGAATGGATAAAGAAGTTGTGGTATCCTAAAGAAGCCACCAGAAAACTACTAGAACTAATTAATGAATTTGGTAAAGTTGCAGGATATGAAATTAACATGCAAAAATATCTTGCATTTCTACACACTAACAATGAAAGATCAGAAAGGGAAATTAAGGAAACAATCCCATTAACCATTGCAACAAAAAGAATAAAATACCTAGGAATAAACCTACCTAAGGAAGCAAAAGACCTGTACTCAGAAAACTATAAGACACTGATGAAAGAAATCAAAGATGATACAAACAGATGGAGAGATATACCATTTTCTTGGACTGGAAGAATCAATATTGTGAAAACGACTACCCAAAGCAATCTATAGATTCAATGCAATCCCTATCAAATTACCAATGGCATTTTTTACAGAACTAGAGCAAAAAAAATCTTAAAATTTGTATGGAGACACAAAAGACCCCAAATAGCCAAAACAATCTTGAGTGAAAAAAACGGAGCTGGAGGAATCAGACTCCCTGACTTCAGACTATACTACAAAGCTACAGCAATCAAGACAATATGGTACTGGCACAAAAATAGAAATGTAGATCAATGGAACAGGATAGAAAGCCCAGAGATAAACCCACACACCTATGGTCAACTAATCTATGACAAAGGAGGCAAGGATATACAATGGAGAAAAGACAGCCTCTTCAATAAGTGGTGCTGGGAAAACTGGACAGCTACATGTAAAAGAATGAAATTAGAACACTCCCTAACACCATACACAAAAATAAACTCAAAGTGGATTAAAGACCTAAATGTAAGTCTGGACACTGTCAAACTCTTAGAGGAAAACATAGGAAGAACACTCTTTGACATAAATCACAGCAAGATCTTTTTTGATCCACCTCCTAGAGTAATGGAAATAAAAACAAAAATAAACAAATGGGACCTAATGAAACTTAAAAGCTTTTGCACAGCAAAAGAGACCATAAACAAGATGAAAAGACAACCCTCAGAATGGGAGAAAATATTTGCAAATGAATCAACAGACAAAAGATTAATCTCCAAAATATATAAACAGCTCATGCAGCTCGATATTAATAAAACAAACAACCCAATGGAAAAAAGAGCAGAAGACCTAAATAGACATCTCTCCAAATAAGACATACAGATGGACAAGAGGCACATGAAAAACTGCTCTACATCACTAATTATTAGAGAAATGCCAATCAAAACTACAATGAGGTATCACTTCATACCATTTAGAATTGGCATCATCAGAAAATCTACAAACAACAAATGCTGGAGAGGGTGTGGAGAAAAGGGAAACCTCATGCACTGTTGGTGGGAATGTAAATTGCTACAGCCACTATGGAGAACAGTATGGAAGTTCCTTAAAAAACTGAAAATAGAATTACCATATGACCTAGCAATCCCACTACTGGGCATATATCCAGAGAAAACCATAATTCAAAAAGACACACGCACCCCATTGTTCATTGCAGCACTGTTTACAGTAGCCAGGACATGGAAGCAACCTAAATGTACATTGACAGATGAATGGATAAAGAAGATGTGGTACATCATATATACAATGGAATATTACTCAGCCATAAGAAATAACAAAATTGGGTCATTTGTAGTGAGGTGGATGGACCTAGAGTCTGTCATACAGAGAGAAACAAATATCGTATATTGACACATATATGTGGAATCTAGAAAAATGGTACAGATGAACCAGTTTGCAAGGCAGAAATAGAGACACAGATGTAGAGAACAAACGTATGGATGCCAAGGGGGGAAAGTGGCGGGGGGCGGGTGGTGGTAGTGAGATGAATTGTGAGATTGGGATTGACATATATATACTAATATGTATAAAATAGATAACTAATAAGAACCTGCTATATAAAAATTTCAAAAGAAAAAAGAAAAGAAAACCCTAAGGTATGTATAAATTGGTTAGAATGAATAAGGGAAATTATTGAAGTTGAAGATACAAAAATCAATTATATTTCTATATACTGGAAATGAACAATTAAAAAAATGAAACAAAAAAACTCAATTTATAATCGCACCCAAAATAATATACTTGGAAATAAATTAAATAAAAGATGTTCAAGACTTGTACACTGAAAATATCAAAATGTTACAAAATAAATTTAAATAAAGTGTAAAATAAAATGAATATGTGGTATATATAGAAAATGGAATACTACTCAGCCATAAAAAAGAATGAAATTCTGCCATTTTGCAACAACATGGATGGACCTAGAGAGTATTATACCTAGTTAAATAAGTTGAACAGAGAAAGACACTCTATGTTAACATTTATGTGGAATCTAAAAAGATAACACAAATGTATATAACAAAGCAGAAACAGACTCACAGATATAGAGAACAAACTAGTGGTTACCAGAGAGGAGAGGGAAGGGGTGAGGGGCAAGATAAGCATATGGAATTAAGAGATACAAACTACTATATATTAAATAAATAAGCAACAAGGTTATATTGTGCAGCATAAGGAAATATAGTCATTGTTTTGTAATAACTTTAAATGGAATATAATCTTTAAAAATGTTGAATCACTCTGCTGCACACCTAAAACTAATATCACACTGTAAATCAACTATATTTCAATTTAAAAAAATTTTAAATGCCAGTTGAATAACTATCTGTTATTTTTCACCATGTATATGCATAAATCCAGTTTTGATCCTGTTTCGCATTGACTCAAGCACAGTTATTAATTGTATTTAAGGAGAAGCAGTAAGGTTTATAATTGGTGTACAAAATTATTTTCCAGATTAACTTTATTTTGCCACTACCTATGTGCGGTGAACTTAACAGAGTTCTTCTAGAGAGGACTGTAAGTAAAAGAAACTATGAATTTTAATTCTATTTAAGGGAATAGAATTCCTTTATGAAATCAAGAGTGGAACAATATAAAAAAGGAAATGGCTATCCTGGCTATATTACAATAATGTGTCAATGCAGCTGCAGGAGGTATTTGGGGCCTCACCATAAAGCACCGTTGGGGGATATCCAAGTATGATTTTTCTATTGACCATGACAGTCTGAGCGAGGTCTGAATGTGTAATTGTTTCCAGTGTATATGGGGTATGATTAATTGACTTTTCAGGTAACTAGACTCAATCAAAAGCACTATGTTGATCTAATCAGAAGACTTTGGCAGCAACTAAAAACCTAAATCTAAAAATAATTTTTCAGTATGCAAAAACATCCGTGAAACACAATGGGCAAAGTGTTGCATCTGTTGGTCCACACTAGAGCTGTATCCATGCTGCAAAAGAGAGAATTCAGGAAATCATCCAGATGAATCAAGACAATAAAAAAACAATGCAAACCGGCCTTCCTTAGTTCTAATGAGAAGTATTTTTGATCTGGAATGCCTGCATAGTTTCTTCAAGATTTCTCTCCAATTTGTGTCCTTAGAAATGCTTTTCTGACTTTGCCTAATTCTCTAAATATAATTTTTTCTTTCTCAACTATGATGTAAGAAGATGCCTTGGAGCTATTGTAGACTATCTATATGCTATCCTAAAAAATAGTTCCAGAGCTTCCCTGGTGGCACAGTGGTTGAGAATCTGCCTGCCAATTCAGGGGACATGGGTTCGAGCCCTGGTCTGGGAAGATCCCACATGCCGCGGAGCAACTAAGCCCATGAGCCACAACTACAGAGCCTGCGCGTCTGGAGCTTATGCTCCACAACAAGAGAGGCCGCGACAGTGAGAGGCCCGCACACCGTGATGAAGAGTGGCCCGCGCTCGCCGCAACTAGAGAAAGCCCACACACAGAAACGAAGACCCAACACAGCCAAAAATATATAAATAATTAATTTTTTAAAACTCCAAATTATTGCAGCCCTACTATGTGACAACCATAATATATGTGCTACCTCATTAGTCCTGATAACATCTCTATGAGAAAGGTATTATCAGACCCGTATTACAGACAAGGAAACCAAAGCCAGAGAGATTAAATAACCTGGCCAAGGTCTGGAACTAGCGAGTTCCTAAGCATATATTGGAACATAGATCCAAAGTTAATTTCCTTTAAAAATTCTACAGTGCTACTTTTACGTCGTTATAACACAAAAGAGGTGTTGGCGATTGATTCACTGTCAACAGACCCAGCACTATGATTTTATTGTCCAGGAGCTCAGCCATCTTACTGTGCCCGAATCTTTGCAACCAAAAGAAGCAATTTTGTGGATGTCTGGCAGAGGCAGGGTGCAGTTGTAGTTGTAGCTGTCAAGGTGGCAACTGTGGGGTGTCTGTCCTGCTCCCAGCTCTGTGCTGAGCCTAATGGGACACACAAAATACTGAAATGTCCAGTCTACTTCCTTGGTACACTAAATAGACATTGTTTCTTTGAAAAATTCCCCTATTTCCCAAATGTTTCACCAGTGGCAATTGAAATTTTAGGTGGTCCACTGACCCCTGAATTAAGTAATATTGAATCTCAAAGGGAATATTGTATTCCCTTTTCTATCCTTCCATAATCATCAAGAAGAATGGCTTAGCTTGGTGCTAGTATGCTTTTAAAACTCCTGCTAATCTCTTTTACCAATAAAGTGAAAGCAGGCATTTGGTTCAGAGGTTTTGGCAAGCAACAGAGCATTTATTTTATTAGTAGCTTCTATTTATGACAACTGATGCTAACTTTCCATTTGTGATAGTGATATAAATTGTCCTTTCTAAGTGAATATAGGCTAAAAGTGAGCCAATTGAAATAATGATATTTTAAAAGTAATAATACAGGCATATGGTGATAATACATGTTTAAAAAATAGTACAATATGGCAAGATAGCCAACCCTGGAAACGGACTGAAATACAACCAAGAGAGAATAGGCAGGGTCTCAGGCAGCCCAGCCTGCAGTACGTCCTGAAATAGGCTCTGCCCCTGCTCAGTTGTAGGGAGAAGCTACCTCCAACCTCTTTTATAGAGATTAACAAGTGGAAAGTTCTTTTTTATAGGAGAGAAATTGTGCGTTAAAAAAAATTACTCCTGGGCTTCCCTGGTGGCGCAGTTGTTGAGAGTCCGCCTGCCAATGCAGGGTACACGGGTTTGTGCCCTGGTCCAGGAAGATCCCACATGCCGCGGAGCGGCTGGGCCCATGAGCCATGGCCGCTGATCCTGCGCGTCCGGAGCCTGTGCTCCGCAACGGGAGAGGCCACAACAGTGAGAGGCCCGTGTACCGCAAAAAAAAAAAAAAAAAAATTACTCCTGTAAGCCTCATTCACGGTCATAAATAGAGTGACGAATAGGTGACTTTTATTCTAGGCAAACTATAAATAACCCCTGGAAATAAGATGAAGTTGTTTATTAAAAGATACAGATAATAAAGCTTGACATCATGGTTCTACTAATTAAGAGAATTTCATTTAAGGGGTTGAAACCAGAATACGCAGGTAATACATCTGCCACTTAGTTGTCACAACTAAGGAGCATCTTGCCTCCTGTACAAACTTTCTCCTTAGGATGCAGATATGGGCAACTTAATGATGGCCCTCCTACCCAACACCAGCCGAGAATGTACACTCCACTAAAGCAAACATCCCAGATCCACAGCTTGGTAATTTCACCCCATCATCTGGCTTTAAACACCTTCTGCGTGCTAATGCTCCTGTGTCAGTTCCGTCAGGGTGAGATTTTGTCTCTGTCACTGGAACATGTGGAAGCAGTCCTGAATATGTGCTGATTGAATTAATGCAGGCTGCCACTTAAGCTCCTGATTTTCTATAGTCATTCCAGACAGAAATCATCCTGTACTGTTTTTCACCCCTCTGCAATCTCTAAAACAGAGCAGACTGTCTATAGCATGACATGCATTACCTCTATGTATCACGGTTGTCAGTATGAAAATTAAATAACTAAGGCACAGCTACACAGACACTGACCTCCTCAGGTTCTATGAGCGTGAAGCTGTTTCCCTCACCAAATGGCCTGGGTTGATAAACCCTCTAAACTCTTGCCACTACTTTTTAATGTTTTCCTTTCTCTACCATTGTTACAAGACTGTCAGGTATCATTATTATTGGCACCATAGGTCCTCAATAAATGTCTGTGAATGGATGAATCATACCCCATATACACTGGAAACAATTACACATTCAGACCTTGCTCAGACTGTCATGGTCAATAGAAAAATCACCCTTGGATACAGGATGCTCTAGAAATATCTGACCCAGTCTTGGTACATCATGGAAGGCTTTTTGGAAGAGGCCACATTTAATGTTAGCCCTGAAGGATAAGTAGTAGATGTTGGGTTGTAGAGGGATGATGAATGTGTGTGTGTGTGTGTGTGTGTGTGTGAATGAATGTGAATGTGTGAATGTGTATGTAATAGCCTGGAGGCAAATAAGAACATGATAGCTTCAAGGATCTGAGAAGTTTCTATATGGCTATAGCAAAAATGAATTAAATGAGATAGAGATAAATCAGTAAGAAGAGTTTGGAACTGTGGAAAGCTGGGTTATGCATATTGTTATAAGGTCACAGGAATGCTGGGCTAGTATTTGCAGATCTTCTAATTTTTCAAGAGAAACTGGATTTTGAAAGATTGCCTCAAATTTATAAAAATGCTATATAGACTAAACAAAACAACCACATATTAGGTGTAGCTCCTGACAATTCCCTTTTAACCTCTGCCTTCCACAGTAAGATACAAATTTTTAGCCCTCCTTAAGCTCTCCACTAACCATGTTTGCAACTTTATCTTTAATTCTTCCTGAGTCCAAATCCCATCCTATGACTTATGAATTGTCTTTCGAACTCAGCGTGTGTTCCTACCTGCACAACTTCATACAAGTGAGTCCCTTAGAATTCCCGACTCTTTTCCCTTCCTATCTGAATCATGTTTCCTTTAAGGGATTGAATGGTCCCTTGTCTCCCCGAACTCAGAATGGATCAGTTACTGTCCTCCTTTTGTAAGCCACCCCTCCCAGCAAAGGGATTCTGTTGGGACATGCACCTGACAAAGGTCACCTAGGTAGGGAGCTGTACTTTTTCTCTGTGCTGGGTTTATAACTCTTTTGTGCAGCTTACAGTTGGGTTTTAAAACTTAATGCATTTCATCTTTCTTATGTTACTGATTTTGCTCTGGAAAATTGATTTTAAATTTCCTTTCATGATATATATATTTACATGAAAGGAAATTGTCAAGGTAAGTCTTATTCCCTGTTTTCATGGGTTAACAGCTTGTCCAGTCTCCTGTCGGTAAACTACGGACCAAGGGCCAAATCTGCTCAGCCACCTATTTGTATACAGTTTGAGAGCTAAGAACGGTCATTACATTTTTAAATAGTTGGAACATCAAAAGAGTAATAATATTTTGTGGCACATGAAAATTTTATGAAATTCATATTTGTGTCCTTTAATAAAATTTTATTGGAAAGCAACTACACTTACTTGATTAGGTGCTATCTAGGGCTGCTTTTCACTACAATAGCAGAGTTGAGTAATTCCAAAAGATATCATATGGCCTACAAAACCTAAAATATTTACTATCTAGATTTTACAGAAATTTAAATCTAGAGAAGTAATTCCTAGACTTTGGGATTTCCTGGGTTAGTAAAATTAAAGAATTGGAGAGGAGAGTAAATAAACAGAGCTGCCAACTTGTAGTTTCTTACTAAGTAAAGACACTTAAATGTTGCCGTTATCACCAGAATTTAATAAAAGAAAATGTATTATAGCCCAAAGAAACAAGAATGAACATACTCTTAGAATAAGGAAAATATTGTGCATTTAAGAGCACGGGGCCTTAGAATTAAACCTAACTGGTTTGAGTCCAGGGTCCAGTTTCTTCTATATGTGGGAAATAGGCCTCATTACTTTACCCTTTTAATCTTTAATTTCCTTAATTTAAGGGATGTCATAAACATTTTCAGAATTAATCATTTTTTTAGTATTATTTCAACAAAATGACAAGTTTCTAGGTTATCCCATTTTGCCATGTTATCTTTATCCAGCTCACATCCTCAGATCTCACTGTACTGAGAATGCCTATAACATGAGGATGTAGCCCATGTTTTGGCATTTATTATTCATCACCTTTATTTATGCATTCCAGTACCAGATTAGTTTTAATATCCTCAAAGGCAGAGACTACAATTTATTTTTTTTTTCATTTTTTAGTGCCTAATGTGATACCAAAAATATAGTTAGTGCTCCTATACCATATACAGTTAGTCCTCTTGATGGAGCAGGCTCCTGGCTCTTCACACTGTCTCTTCTGCTTTATCCATAGAAAATACTGAGGTTGAGAAACAAATAAAATCATCAGTCTTTTCTACTTACTAGAAATAAATGACTGCTCTCCAGGGCTGCTTAGGGTGGTCCAGTGTTGGCAATGCAAACATGGCAGAATGCCTCCTTTTATCTTTTTTTGTATAATCCATTTCTCCTTTGGTCATATAATATAGACCACAAGTTCAGGGTCATCTTGCATATCAACCATGTGGCACAAAGTCAAGTGAGGTTCCTATCAAAATTGGTAACTGGGTAAATAAAGCCTGTGCTTATTGAGAGGAAAATTAATATAGTAGTTGAAATACATAGTTTGCTGGCTTAGGAAAAATGGGCCGTGATGGCTCTTTTTTAAAAAAAATAACTGGGCCTCCCTGGTGGCGCAGTGGTTGAGAGTCCGCCTGCCGATGCAGGGGATACGGGTTCGTGCCCCGGTCTGGGAGGATCCCATATGCCGCGGAGCGGCTGGGCCCGTGAGCCATGGCCTCTGGGCCTGCGCGTCCGGAGCCTGTGCTCCGCAACGGGAGAGGCCACAACAGTGAGAGGCCCGCATACCGCAAAAAGAAAAAAAAAAAAAAAAAAATAACTAATTACAGCAGGATTCAGCTGCTTAAGCTTTAATTCGGCAGAGCACCAAAGAGCCCTCAGGACTCCCGCAGAGTTTTCTCTCTCCCTCTCTGCTGGAGCTAAACCTTTGAAGTAATTAAGAAATAATTTTAGAGTAGCCACACATGTAGGCAATCAGACCCAATATAAGAAACACCTGTTTTTACTTCAGTTCTGGCCTGCTTACTAATAGGGCATATTTGTCTTGGGACATTGTGTTTGCTTGTGTAATTGTGCATAGCACATTTTCAGATTTTACCACAGATGGGTCCTGGAAGCAGCTCGAGTGAGTGTGTCTGAGTAAGCAAGACAAAAAACGTTCCTCATCTTCTGTACATACAGACGTAAGCAGAATGAGGCCTTGCCCTACCCTCTGCCCACATCATGCAGGGCAAACAGGAAGCTGTCAGTGAACAGCTTTGGTTTTTCCAGGCTTAGCAACAAGCCTTCTTTTGTTTGCTTAACAATTCCAGACCTATCCAACCAAAAGGGGTGGAAAATATACACAGTAACAGCTAAACATTGAAAGTGCTGACAATGGCCTTGATGTCACAGAAGTAGAAGAGGCTCTGACCCAGTGGGAGGATATGTTTCGAGTGTTTGGAGTTTCAATACCGTGCATATTAGCTGCACTTTGACGAATGTTTTCATGACCTAGCCCGGAAGAAGGATGTTCTGAGAAGCACAAAAGAACGGGAAGAGTTCCTTGAAGACACGGAGAACATAGAGACAGAAGAATTGCAAGGAGAACATGATCAGAGGAGAAATAAAACTCAAGTCCAAAGAAGTAGATAAGAATGGAACATGGTATCCAGTAGCCTTGTTTATATCTGTGAATGGAGATGAAGTGGAGAACAGAGGCAATGGGATGGAAAAAGCCATGCTTGCAAAAAGTAGCTGCCTATTCATGGTAAAAGTATTTTCAGGCTTGAATTATCTTTTCCGCAATTTTATACTTTGTTTTGAATGGAGAGAACTATATAAAAATATTAACTATATTCATGACATAAACCGTATGTCATTAGACATAATTTCTTAGATAGAAGTTATATTGAGGTATAATTCACATACTGTAAAATTTACCCTTTAAAAGTGTACAGTTCAGTGGGGCTTTTTTCATATATTCCCAGAGTTGTGCAACTCTCACCACTACCCAGTTTTAGAACATTACATCCTTCCTCCCCCCAGAACCCTATGCCCAGTAGGAGTCACTCTCCATTCTTACCCCCAACCTCTTCAATCACTAATCTGATTTCTGTCTCTATGGATTTGTCTGTTGTGGACATTTAATATAAATGGAATCATATAATATGTGATCTTTCGTGTCTAGCTTCTTTTACTCAATATGATGTTTTCAAGATTCCTCCATGTTTTAGCGTAGATCATTACTTTAGGTCTGAATAATATTCCAGTGTATGGATATCTCACATTTTGTTTATCTGTTCATCACTTCATTGACATTTAGATTGTTTCCATTTCTTTTTGGCTATTATGAATAATGCTACTATGAACATTCATGTGCAAGCTTTTGTGTAGACGTACGTTTTCAGTTATTGGGTACATAGGAGTGGAATTATTGGATCATGTGGTAACTATATGTTTAATTCTTTGAGAAACTATCCAGAATCACCTTCCAAAATGATTGTCCCATTTTCCATTCCCTTCAGGAAGGTTCCAAGAGGGTTCCAATTCCTCTGCATCCTCTCCAACACTTGCTATTGTCCATCTTTTTTTTTTTTTTTTTTTGCGGTACGCGGGCCTCTCACTGTTGTGGCCTCTCCCCTTGCGGAGCACAGGCTCCGGATGTGCAGGCTCAGCGGCCATGGCTCATGGGCCTAGCCACTCCACGGCACGTGGGATCTTCCCAAACCAGGGCACTAACCCATGTCCCCTGCATTGGCAGGTGGACTGTCAACCACTGCGCCACCAGGGAAGCCCTGTCCATCTTTTTGATTATAGCCATCCTAATGAAGTGATTAGACACAGTGGTTCTTAGTGGCCCTCCAGAATGGCCTAGTACAGGTAAAACAGGTCTGGGTCTTTCATCAGGTTTTACCATCTAATCCATATTATTTTGGGACTGCAGACTAAATTAATTAAACTAAAAATATATATTTTATCCTAATTTGGGACTGGTTTTACCCAAGACTAAACCATTAGTGGATATCATTTAATATGGGTCATGTTTTAATAATTATCATGGGCATAATACATGCATACTTTCATTTGCAAAGTCAAGTTTTCTGTTAAGTGCTGATATATACCAACTGATTAAGCTGATAACAAATTAGAAGTAGATAAGCGCTCCATCTGCTGGGGTGTGGCCAATACTGACTGTAACTGCTTAATAACCAAACAGAGCAGCACAGGTAAACAACCTTAATAATGAATGATTAGGCCTTTTCTAATGGAGGTACAATGAAGCAGTACAACATGAGGTATTGAAAAGAGCCCTGGCCTGGGATTCAAGGGATCTGGATTCCAGTTCTGTGAATGATCTGTATCCTACCCTGTTCCCCAGAACTGACTCTTTCCTACCAGGTTAGACATGTCTGCTCTTTGCTTACCATACTCTCCCCATACTGACCCTAAGAGTGCACTTAAAATGTTTTACATTATTGCTTCCTTAATTGACTGCCTGTGGCCCCTAGATTGTAAACTCTATGAAGTCAGGGAATCCTTTCTGTTGTGTCTACCATTTCATTTTCAGTGCTTTAGCCCAGTACTTGACTTAAACCAGCTGGTTAGTAAATATTGTAGAGATCTTGTACAAGTCACTGAACTACATCTTCAACTTAACATTAGAATGGAGTGTTATCATTTACCTAAATAGTACCTCTCTCTACAGGTAAGATTCCTTATCTGTAAAATATAAGATGGGATATTAGTAGTACCTACTTAATTGTGTCATTTAAGGTCTAAATTAAATATAAGTTAACACCCTAAAATTGGTGGCACATAGTAAACAATCAGTAAATATTCATTGTTATCATTATTTTGATTCTCACTCTGAGGTATCAATTTCTCAATAAAAATTAAAAAGGTCTGAATGAGCGTCTCTCTAACATGCCTCTCAGTGCCAGTATTTTGATAATATGTTTGTTAGCATGATAATCCCTACCCATCGTGGTCCTGAATATTTCATTCCTGGGGAAAGTGGTATGGTTGACACATGTGTGTAGGAGCTTGATAACAATGGAAGTGCACAAATTTCATTCATGGAGACAAAATTCCATTTGATAATTTATATTTTTCCCTAATTCATTTGTGTTTTGGAACTCAGCTTTATTTTTCTCTTGTACCTTGATGATACAGAGTGAAATATTAGGGTGAGTTTAGAAAAGTTTAAGAAAATGTCGTGTCCTTTTTGGTGAAATCAGATCCTGTGGGTTGGTTGCTTTTTGATTTGGAAAAGGTTATTACCATAGACCATTTCAAATCCCAAAGTAACTTTCAGAGCACATTGCTCCTTAGGGGAACCACATTATAGGAAAAATACCAGTCCTTTCTGTGAATCCCTGATCTTATCTAGGAGGGAAACACAGTATTAATTCCTGTTCTTCTGAAAGTATTTTCTTGAAAATAATAAACCTCCAGTTAGAGAAAATGGCTGTTACCCAGATTCTGTTCATTCATACTGATACTGATACTGATTTGTGTTAAAGGATTTTCTAAACGGCTTTGTCAGTCATAAGTGGATTAATGGAGCATAGATGATAGTGCCTCAGTTGAGCCCCATCTGTAAATTTCACCCAATTTACCTAATCTATCTTTGTGTTTCTCCTTCCTCTTTCATCTCCCCTACCCAAGACTGAACTTTCCATGTCTCTTCTCCTTTATCTTTCTTTGTTTTACCTTCTGTGATCACTTGACTTTTGCTTCACCTCTATCTCTTATTTTTTTTCTGAAACTCTTGCCTCTTTAACCATTCAATTTTAACATGAGGACTCAGAAAGTGATAGGGAAAAAAGGGAGGGAAAAGTAGAAGGTGGGAAGAAAAATCTGGAGGAGATGTAGAAACAAAGTTAATTGTGATTGAGGAGCATAAAATGAAAGAGAGGACAAGTTACCAAAGTACTTAAGAGAAACATACGTGATACATTTTCTGGGAAGGCAAGGATAGAGTGTTTAAAGAAAAAGTACCCAGGCTAGACATCAACACACTTTTCCAGACACTGAAAAAGAACTGCAGAAAATATCCTGGTAAAAGAAACATGCTATCTGACTTTTTAATAAATTCACTTCCTCTTTGAAACAGACAAAGTATTTTCCTAGGTTGTTTCTCTCCCATTATTACTTGTGAGCTCTTTTGTTCAGCCAAAAATGCCAGTACATACTCTCTCTGATATATTTGAATAGGGTTTCATGTTAAGAGTAGTTACTGAATTCAAGGACCAGGCCCTATACCCTGTGTGTGTGTGTGTGTGTGTGTGTGTGTGTGTGTGTGTTTTCCTTTTGGTAAAAGTCCTAGGTTTTACATAGTCCCTTCTTACATCTTATGTCACTGTACTTGAGATTGCCATAGCTGATTCCACTCAGGTCAAAGAGCATATAGTCAAAATACCAAGTCACATATTACATGGCTTTGAGCCATTTGCAGTCCAAATACTTAATACCCACAAATGAATCTTGGTTGGAGTAACAGAAAGAGAAAACTTTTTTTTTTTAACAAATTTCGTTGTTTAAATATACCTTTTATTGTGAAACGTAACACAATAGAAATCATCTATTCCACAATAAAGTGAGTAAACCTAGATGTAGAGCTTAATGTATATTGTAAACACCTGTGTAGTCATGACACAGGTCAAGAAATATAACATTGCCAGCTATAGATTTTTAGGAATCTTGACATCTGCTCTGGTCTGAATGTTTGTGTTTCCCTCCCAAATTCATACCCTAGCCCCAAAGGTTATGGTATTAGTAGTTGGGGGCCTTTGGAAGGTGATTAGGTCATGAGAGTGGAGCCTTCAGGAACAGATTAGTGTTCTTAGAAATGGTCCCACAGGGCTCCCTAGCCCCTTCTGCGATGTAAGGATACAACAAGAAGTCTGCCACCCAGAAGGGGACCCTCACTAGACCATGCTGGCACCCTGATCTCAGACTTCCAACCTCCAGAACTGTGCGAAATGTATTTCCGTTGTTTATAAGCTCTCCTGACTGTGATATTTTGTTACAGCTACCCAAATGGACTGAGACAACATCTAATAGGGCAAGTCCCCCCAACTTGTTCTTCTGGTGTGGCTTAGTTCTTTGCCACCATTTGTTGTTCCATTTACATTTTAGAAATAGGTTTTCAAGTTCTAACAAAAATACTGCTGAGGCTTTCATTAGGATTGCACTGGGTTTATAGATTGATATGGAGAACATAGTATATTTATCAGTTATTTATTTAAGCCTTTAGTTTTTTCATAGTTTTAGAATGGTCTCTGTAGAAGTCTGGCATATGCTTTAGAAGATTTATTCCAGGGTATTTGATCTTACAAAAATTATGTCATAAAATTTTATAATTTTATGTGCAGAAATCTTGGACACACTTTGATAAAATTTTTCCCCTAGATATTTGATATTTTATAATACTGTAAATGCTATCTCTATTTATCTTACTCTTTTTATATTTCATAATTTAGAAAGAAAATTGATTTCTGTGTATGGATATTTTTATCCTGCTACTTGCCCAGCTATAGATTCCTTTAGATTTTTTAATGTATAAAACCATACATCTATAAATAATAATTTTTGCTCTTCATTTTAATCCTTATACATATTCTTTTCTTGCCATACAATACCAACTAGGACTTCCAGTGCAATGTGAAATAGAAGTGTTGGTCCTATCTTGAAAGGGAAAGTTTTAATATTCTTATCATTAAGCATAATGTATGTGATAAGTGTTTATAGATAATCTTTGTCCAGCTAAGGACGTTTTGGGGTTTTTTTCCTCATTTGCTATGGGATTTAGTTTTTTAATCATGATGGATTTTGAATTTTGTCAAAATCTAGATGCTAAGGTGCTCATTGTTACTGGAGTCTCCTTGCTTCTAGACCTTTTTAGTGAAGAGAGCTAGGAAATATAGGTATGGATGGATATACTCACACTATACATGAATCTATATCTATCTCTATATCCATCTGTGTGTGTGTGTATATACCTTTGAGTTCGTAACTGGTACCTCCAATTCCAATTCATCTCCACAGGGTTCATTCTAGCCTTCCTCCTTGCCTTATTTGTAATTTTTTCTCCAACAAAAAAACCTGGATCCCATTATCCAAAATATATTTACTTATTTTTTCAATCCTAGAATACACATAAAGTAGTTTTAGATTTTCTAACCCATAACCCTGTAAAAAACAAATTTACTAACAAGAGTACTATATTTGTATATAGTTTCTTTTGTCCTTAGCTTTGTAGTTACTGTGAAAATATTGTTTTACAAAGTTACTTAGGTTCCTTTTCTTTTTCCCTTACACCCTTCAGTGTGATTTTTTTGTTGTTGATTTGTTTTATAGTTAGGCACATTTGTTATTCTTTGTATTCTGTTTGGAGTTGCTTTCACAAATTCACGTCAATGAATTTAAATTTTTGACATAAAATAAGATTAAATTAATGGTTTTGAATCATTACCATGGTTCTAAAAGCCAGAACTGTATGAAAGGGTACACTCGGAGCAGTGTCCCTTTGATCATTCTTCTTTTCTGTTTCAATTCTCCCATTCTTTCCATCCCGTTCCCACCCACCCTTTGTAGATAACCTATCTCAGTATTTTCTCTTTTATCCTTTCTGTATTTTTTTGCACAGATGTGCAGATAAATACATTTTATCTCATATCCCATTTCCCTTACAAGATAGCTTACCACAGATACTCTTACATTTTGTTTTTTTTATATTTAACAATATATCCTGGGAATCACACCATATCAATTCATAAGTCTCTTCCTCATCCTTCTAATTACTCCTGCATAGTACTCCATAATTTATTCAGGTACTCTATAAGAGATTTATGATGTCTCCAATATGTTGCAGTGCAAACAATGCAACAATGAATAACCTCGTATGTATGTATTTTTGTATTGTTGAAGATGTAAATTCCTAAAAGTGGAATCACTTGGTCAAGAGGTAAATGCATACATAGATTTGTTAGAAATTGCCACATTCTAGAATGGTTGTACCAGTTAATGTTTGCATCAGCAGTGTATAAGACTGTTTCCCTACAGCCTTGCCAAAAGAGTGCGTTGTCATACATTTTAATAGTAGTTGATCTTATAAGCAAAAAATATTATCTTAGTGTTTTAATTTTTATTTATCTAATTATTAGTAATTTTGAACATCTTTTCATATGCTGAAGGGCTATTTTATATTATTATTTTTTCCTGTAAACTGTCTTTCATGTCTTTTTCCCATTTTCCTATTTGCTCTCCATCTTTGTCCCACAAATTTTAAGAATTCTTTTTACATTAGGGGTGTAGTCCTTGGTCTATGATATATGTTGAAAATATTTTCTCTTAATGTTGAAAATATTTTCTCCTATGACTTTGATTATGGGTTTGTTTTTTTTTGACATGTACAAATGTTTATTGTTGTTGTTATCAAATTTATTAGTCATTTCTTTTATTCCTTCTAGATTTTAAGACATAGTTAGAAAAACTTCTCCTACAATGAGATTAAAGAGAAATTCACCCATGTTTTTCTTCTAGTATTTGTATGGTTTTATTTTTGCATGTATGTATAATACTGTTTTTAGTATTTGTCCCTAATTTTCTTGGAGTTCATTCTTGTGTGTAGATCTAGTTTTATATTTTTCCAAATGGCTACTCAGTTTCCTTAGCACTGTTTATTTATAAGCCCATCTTTCTATAATGCAGTTTTGTACCTTGAATTGGATCCTGGAACAGAAAAGAGCATTAACATCTGAGGCCCCATGTTCTCTTGAGCAAATTGTGGATAATATCACTTTTCAAAATACTGTTGTGCAGCTTAAATGATGTAACCTATACACTACACTGGGCACTTAATAAATGCTAATTTCCTTCCTATTAAAGAGTTACTATCTGTTAGCTAAGTGTATCTAGATGAAACACTCTCTAGAGCAGTGGTCCTCAAATACTAGTGTTCATGAAAATCTCCTGGCATGCTGGCTAAAAGGCAGATTACTTGGCCCTATCCTATGGATATTCTAACTTAGTGTGTCTGGTGTGGTTCAGGAATCTGCATTCTACCCAAGCCCATGTGTTATTTTGAAGACAAACCCCAAGAAGCATTAGCCTAAGGGGTGTGCCTATTTCATCCAATCCCATGGTAATGAGTAAAAACATGCAAAAATTATAACCCAGCTAGGGTCACAAGTCACTATATTCATAAAACTATTTTATATCACTTATAGACCAATATTTGATAAAAATACTGGAGACTTAAAAACTAAAAGTGCAATTAGAGTTGATTTTAGTTAGTTTGAAGTAGATAATTTTTGAGACAGATTATCAAGAAAATTAGGAATGAGGATGAAAAGAGAGCCATTGTTTGTGTGTTTAGTAAATTTTGGGTATGTTAGTATGTTGCCCACACCAAAACATCCTCCCCTAGAATATGTCAAATGGAGTGGAAGGATAGAAAAAGCATTTTTTATTGGCATTCCAAAGCTAATTAGACAAAATAAAAGATAAAGGGGATCTCTTCTAGAACAGATTCTTTTTGAGTTCCAGTTAAGCTAAAAATAATATGTGCTTGACTTACATACAAACTTAAATTTTATGCCAGAAAATGTCTCCCCAACTATTGACTTCAATAAATAGACTGATGCTAAGAGCACATGTACTGTTTAGAAGCCATTACAAAAGAATTCTGTCTCTATGTCTCTTACTCCACTACTGATACAGGCAGCAGGTGACAGGGAGACCATAGCTATGATTCATTCACAAGTATTGTGTCTAAAAGTAATTTTTGTGGCAGCTCAACCACAAAAGTGATTTCAAATTTCTAAATAGGTGGTAAAGTACATCAGCGTGATTAAATGCACTCCCACAAGAACAAGTGTTTGTTCTCAATATCATCATGTAACCTGTACAACTCTAATTTGAGAGTCTAGATGTTCAAAAACACCTGTCACAATATGTTGAACATGATTATGTTTTGTGTGGTGAGATGGTGTATGACAGTCAGGCTCTTGACTAAAAAGTAAAATACGAAGTGGCCTCCTTCCTCCAAAAAGGATTCAACTGCCAAGGTGATTTTTTTTTTCTTTTATCTAGGAATTTTTAAAGATTAGAAACCAACTTTGCCTTTAGAAAATTTGATAACTTTATTCCAGTTGGGTCATTTCTCAGCTAGGTGACTTTTAAGGAGTCAAATACAAATTGAGATAAGACCACCCCTTGTCTCATTCTAACGGAGAAAATAGAATGCATTGGAAATAACCATCAAGATACTATACAAATAATACGCACTTATGTGTATACATGTATACATATGATTTACATCAGACACTGTTTTCTAGTTTGGTGACGATATGTAGTCTTTTGAAAACTATCTCTGTAAAGGAGCATCCCTCACAAAATAAGAGGGGAGAAAGGAGCAAATAGATATATGTATTTTATGTTTGTATAAAGTTTCCAAGAACTTTAAAATTATTATAAAGATGGTATGCATTAAAATATAAAACATGAGTATCAATTTTTTATAAATCTATGCTATCTCCACCTCGTTCTATCACACTGCATTCAAGTCTGTATTATGATATCTCAGACTTCTTCAGTGTGGCCTTCTTTGGCAGGACCCAAGATTCCCCTGCCATGCCTACCCCCCACCCATTTCCCACTTCTCAAAAGGAAAAAGAACTAGGTGAAGAAAAGGAAGTATCACTATATAAGCAAATACATACAGGGAGAGAAAAACAGACAGAGAGAGAAGGCATTCTGATTTTAGAAATGGTAGAAGGGATGATTCACACTGAAACTACTTAATATAGATGCATAACATCTAGTCATTACAGAAATCATGGGTCATAGGCCAAAAATATTGTTGATGCACATATGTATCACCATACACTGTAGCATTAACCAAGCTACACAGTAAATAAACAGATAATAATGGATTTAAAATAATGATAAATTAGAATGGAAAGGCAAAAAGAACAGCATCTAAAATGACATCTATTTTAAGACAACAGTGGTGCTACAGCAATACCAGGATTCTGGCATTCAAATTATGTGTATGCATGTAATATTCAAACTCTACCACATTTGATAGCACAGTGTGGTCTTCATAGTATAATACTGAATTTAAGTCCTCGGTATGCTTAGTTAATGTGCTAATTTTGCAAATATCAAATTTAAGTAACTCTAATAGCTCACCCATTAATTTAGCCATAAACAGCCTTAAGTCCTATGTGAAAATAAAAGTCTATGGTTTTGTGTATTCCTTACACTTAAGAACTGAGAAAGGATGTACGTTTCGAGAGAGTGAAATATATTAGTAATCCACTTATGACCTTGGAGCTTACTTTAAGAGTCATTGGTTACATGGGCAAAGGGAAAGTGCATATTTTTTTAAAGCAGCCATAAATTAGTGTATGCAGATGTCACAAATTGTTTGGCCAGAGAGTTTCACACTGTTAAGAGCTTAATGAGATTCAGTGCTCAGTTGTCACTGGTTGGGCTGATCTCAGAGGCTTTTCGCACAAAAATACATTATAAAGTTGAAAAGGGCTTTGAGGTCGTGGAGAGAGGACATTCCTTCCAATAAGTCTGCAGCCGGATTAGACAGACTTGGAGGTCTTTGTAATTGTGTTAGGACCTGAAGGTTACAGTAGCCGTAAGTGACTTGACTGATATCGCAAGCCAGGTGGAAGACAGGTCAAATTTGCACAGTTCCATAATTTCTGAATGTTGAATCAGTAACTCCCAGAGTCATATTCCTAAGATATCAGCTGACAGAGAATAGAATATTTGCCAGAATATTTACCAGAAAATTCAAGCCATACCTCACCTTGAACTGTTACCAGGCCCTTTCCAGATTCTTGGACAACAATACCATAGAAATGAATATTGCTTCCACAAGACTCTTAGGCAAGTAAATCTTTTTATTAGAAGAGCTTGTTCACAAGGAAGAAGGTGGAAAAAAAAATGACAGCTCCTCGAGTAGAAGGGACAGGTTGCTTTTATTAAAAAAGGGAGGGTTGGGCTTCCCTGGTGGCGCAGTGGTTGAGAATCCGCCTGCCAATGCAGGGGACGTGGGTTCGTGCCCCAGTCCGGGAAGATCCCACATGCTGCGGAGTGGCTGGGCCCGTGAGCCGTGGCCGCTGAGCCTGCGCGTCAACAGGAGAGGCCACAACAGTGTGAGGCCCGCGTACCGCAAAAAACAAAAAACAAACAAAAAAACAACGGAGGGTTTATCTCATAATCAGTGATAATTTCCAGAAATCATCGCACTTCTTTGATCAGCAGCAGGTGGCTCCATGGTGGTTGTCAGGAATAGGGAGTGCTTCTGTGAGGAGAAGGAGATGCATGATAATTTTATGCAAGAAAGCACAGGAACAGATAAGGTGAAAACATATAGTTGAGTTTCTTGTCTTGTGGCAACTAGGTATACTTATCAGTATAACTGAGATAAAGTTAATCTTTTATCCCTGCAAGCTTAGTTTTTTTTCTCTGGGAGTCAGGCCCCCAGGGTCTTTGTTCTTTAGCTTGCAAGTCCTGTATTGCCCAAGGCCGGTCCCCAGTCCTTTTCCAAAATGGCTGTACTCTTGTCTGCCTGTGTCAGAACCAAAGTGTCCTCCTGAGACTACCATAATATCCTCAGATTTTCTCAGCCTCCATCCAAAATTATGTTCCATTTTCTCTTTTCACAATCAAATTACAATGAAAAACATAATTTTGCTTCAAATGACTGAAAAAAGACCTCAGGTATGGTCAAAGAAGGTGGTATAACATGAATTGAGGTGTCTGGCATGTTGATATAAAAATGCCTGCTCTACACAGACTGGAGAATTTAGGACTTACAGACACTGACATTCTGTTTATCTGAAAAATGGATTTGCTTACACAGCATCTGTTTCTAATGGATTCCTGACTCTCACCAAATTTTAGAGCCAGCTTCTTTGAGACCAAGATAAAACCTTAAGTTATCCTTTCAAATTGAATGTGGGGTGTGTGTGTGTGTGTGTGTGTGTGTGTGTGTGTGTGTGTGTGTGAGAGAGAGTGAACTTTTCATTTGCATATTGGACTGGTTAAGTCTTTAAATTTAGCTTGCATTTTTTCATTATTTCTCAGAAGTTCAGCTAAAGACACATTTAACCTCATACCAGCCTTATTCTGGACAAGTATCCACAGCTATTATTTTAAAGTTATCTACAACACCTTCCAACCTCTACCTTTTACTCTATAATGGAAAATGAAATTTTTTGCTTCACTGAGGTACACTCTGAATTTCTTGAGATTCTGATTTAGGCATGAGACTGTCCTTAACTCTTCCCCTGGGTTTTAGCCGTCTGTTTCATCTAGCACCAAGCACTCAGCCCCTCTCTTCAAACTGAGGTCCGCCACTCCTGTGCTCTTTAAACATCAAAATAAGAAAGAGCTGCCAGCAGACCCGAGTGGAGTAAATTTTTATATGAAAATGAAGAAAAAGTACATACAACTGTGGAACTGCCTGAAAATCCAAGGCTGAGGGTTTGGAAGGATAGCAAATTGAAGGTAAACTGCCTCAATTCTTCCCTCCCATGTTTATGGAAGGCATCTTTACTTCATCAGAACACTCTCTCCAGTATCAGCTCTATGGAGACAAGGATTGATGGATTGGTTGATTTTGCTCTTTTGTGTGTTTTGGATTCCCAGGACCTAGAACAGTACTTCACGTATTCACATAGTAGGCATTCTATAAATAGTTGCTGAATAAATGGAATAAATGACTCAAATGCAGCTTCAGAATCCTGTGCAACACAGTACTCTAGGCAATCAAAATAAAATCTGTTTGCCATCCTTGGATTCCGGGTTCTTAGATGCTGACTTCATTGTGAGGATGCCAAGACACAGAATACAGAATTAACCAATTGTTAGCTCACAAAGCAGACCAAGTATCTCTTCTGGCTCTGATCCACCCCACATTATAGCTCTAGGGCTGACCTGCTCTAAGAGAAATACTAGGGTTGGTGACTCTAACATAAGGTGGCATGGTGCCAATCTTAATACTGCAGGCATGGGCACGACGTTAGATTTCTAGGACTGCTGTAACAATTTACCGACTGCATATGGCTTAAAATAATAGAAATTTATAGTGTCTCATTTTTGGAAGCTAGACATCTAAAAGTATCTGCAGTATCACACTCACTCTGACAGCTCTAGCAGTGAGGCTTCCTTGCCTCTTCCAGCTTCTGGAGGCCCTGGGTGTTCCTTGGCTTGTGGCAGCATAACTCCAATCTCTGCTTCCAGCATCGCATGGCCTTCTTCCCTGGATGTGTCTTTGTATCCAAGTCTCCCTCTCTTTTCTCTAATACAGACACCAGTCATTGGATTTAGGGCTCTAATCCAATAAGATGCTTCTTAACGTGATTACATCTACAAAAACTCTATTTCCAAATAAGATCCCAATTCACAGACACCAGGGATTAGAATTAGAACACGACTTCTAGGGGAACACGATTCAACCCACTCTGATCACTGTCCTCATGGAGCTTACCATTGAGAGTGAAGATACAGACAAGTAAATAGGAAATTCATAGGGGCAGTAAAGGATTCTGTGAGAACAACTAAAAAGAGCACCTAGCCAGAGTGCCTAAGGGACTCAGAATTGCACTCAGAAGGCTGACAACAGTGACCTAACTGTTGAGATTTAAGTAGAGATTTATTTGTATTACTTAACAAGAAATTGGAAGTAAGCAGTTCATATCTGGTGCGACTGTACCAGGAAGTCATTGACAACCCAGGCTCCTTCTGATTTCCTTCTCCTCCAATGTGGCTCTTATTCTTATGGCCACAAAACATCTGTTTCAATGCTGGACATCAGGTCTGCATTACAGGTAAAAAGGGAAGGAGCAGGGAAAGAGGCATCTGTGGACTGAGTCTGACCCTTTACATCCTGGAGGCCCCACTTGGCCGACTTCTACTTGCAACTCATTGGCCAGGACTGAGTCACAGAGCCATTCATAGTTTCAGAGAGACTAAGGAGGTGAGTAGCACTAACTGGGCCCACACCAGTCTGTGTAAAATTGGGGTTCTGTTAATGATGTAGAGGGAGGAGGGGAACTAGCAGATTCTGCCATAGAAACTGTCCCAATGATAGTGGTGTCAAAACTGAGACTCAAAGAATAAGTAGGTGCAGAGGGCAGAGAGGGGTTTTCCAGATGGAAGGCAGAGAGTGTACACAGTTCTGGAGGAAAGAAAGAGCCAGCAAGAAAGATGAAAGACTTTAAATATGTCTAAATTGCAGCGTATGAGGTGGGAAGTCACACTACAAGATAAATCTAGGGAGGAAAGTAGTGGTCGAATCATAAAATGTCCCATAAGCCATATGTATCATTTAGGGCTTTTGGATGCAATTAGAAACCAACTGCGGCTGTTTCAAGCAGAAAATGAAAGCACTAAAATGTTCTTAGGGAGCTCACAGAATTTTCCAGACCTAAAGAACCACATAGGGCTGCACTGTCAGGAAGAAGGTCCAAATTAGGATGCAGAACTGATAAGTGAGGCTACCACTGCTGAGCACTGACCCCACCAGACATGAGATGCCACCCCCAAAGCCCTTCTTCTGGGGGCCCAGGAAGGCTCCCCTCCTGAGTTTCCTTGCTAAGTACAACTTGTGTCAACTCCCAGCTCAAAGTCTGTGCAAGAGATCTTGATGGCTGGGGTCCCTGTCATGGGCCTAAATTCTAGCTTTCAAGGAAGTCTGAATATTTGGCTTTTTTTTTTCCTTCTGACATGAGAAGTGGCTCTTCCTCTCACCAAGAAATTCCCCCAAACATTGGAAGAAGCTTCAGTAGCTGGCAGCCAGGATGGCCAAGGGACTCAGTGAGATAACAGAAAGGATGTACAAGGAGTACCTGAGAGAAAGGAAGAAGACCGTGGTCAGGAAGTGGGGTAGGGGGGAGATTGAATTTAAGAAGATGAACCACCCTGGGGTCTGGTTAGGATCTCGTTCTCAGAGAATGCCTTTGCCTAAGGAGATGGTGTGGACACTGAGACCAGAAAGTAGGTCTTCTGGATTATGCCAGGCTGCCTTGTGGAATGAGACAACTGTGATATTTAGCCTTTCTGTGCCTATTTTAAAAACAATAACAATAAGAAAAACTGTGCTGTTGGACAAGAAGGAGAGAAGAGGGAAAAAGGCCTCACCTGTCCTTTGCCTTTTGGCTGGTGCTCTGGGCCAAGGGCAGCAGATGTCTACTCCCCATGGCAGCGGAGATGGTCAGTAGCCCACTTCTACCTCTGCCCCCAGAGGAAGCCCTAAATACAGCATTCATTCCCAGAGAACAAGACCCTAACCAGACCCCAGGGTAGTTCCTCCTCTTAAATTCAAATGCTCCCCACCCCCTTCCTGACCACAGCCATCTTTCTTTCTCTCAGGTACTCCCTGTACATCCTTTCTGTTACCTCCCAGAGTCCCTTGGTCATTCTGGTTGCCCAGAATCTGACAGCTCTTCCTGGCCAGTGGTGAGTCTGTCAGAGTGAACCCTCATCCCAACCTGTGGGGAAATGAAGCACCAGGGTGAGTAAGTAGCTGAGGACAGGACCTGGGATCACGCCTCCGCAGCTTTACCTCTCATAATAGCATCTTCATCTTAAATGAATTCATAAGGATTTATTACCATGGTACTTTCCTCCCTCTGCCCCTGAGGAACTGAAGTCTCTAAATCCCACTAAGATTAAGCACCAGCTCTAGTTGCAGGAAGACATAAATAATGAAAATCTCTGGACATTCTCCTTTCCATCTCACACCAAATCACGAGAAAGGAACCTGGATATTGACTTTTGCAGCTTTTAGGCCCAGCTGCTTTTCCTGTTAAATAATGAGCAAATGCTGCAAAGCAGGTCAAAGGGGCTGAGTGCCCCAGGGTTGGCGGGTGGGGAAGGAACGGCACTAGTGGTCAGGCTGTACCCTATTGACCACACAGATCATTCTGGCAAATCCACTTGGTCCATGAGTAACAAGCAGGGGTCATGGAAGTTCCCACACCCTCCAGTGAGGGGATGTGGATTGGCAAATTTTTGAGGGTGAAATAAGAGGTTGCTGCAAAAAAGATTGTGAAACAGGGGGAAGTTTCTAGGACTACACCTCCAAGAGTAGGGGGCAGCTCATCTTCTTGAATGGCCAGACTGAACCAATTGCAGCTTAAGGGTCAGCAGTGCAGGAAGAGAGTAGAACAGTAGAGAAGTGAGGATCCAGGGGACGGTCAGTGGATCTAAGACTCCAGCTACCCCTGCCATAGGGTCACAATTAGTTTCCCTTCATATACCAGAAATCCATCACTCTATCTGGGGCAGGAAAAGGGAGTCATCCAGAAGAAGCCATTTAAACCCTCCTTTACTTGTTATGGAACATTTAGAAGAAAGTAAAATACTGTTTATTGGCAAGTCTTCTCCCTGCTGGTGAGGACCTCATAAGGAAAATCACTTCAGCCATAGAAAATAAAGAAGCTGCTTTGTTGGGTGCACATTTGGTGTTAGAGTGGGTAAATTTAAGGTGCAACTACATTTTGCATTAAAATTTATTTTTGTTGATTTTTTTCATGCCAGTGGACTTTTGTTTTTATTTTTGGATAGCACCAAACTTATTTTTCCCCATGTTCATGCTTGTTTGCCTGACTTGATTATTTCTTAACAATGTTAACGTGAAAGAGTGTCATGGTTATCTGATGCCAAGTTGACCACTAACCATCACTCCCAGCAGCACTTCTAAAGTGATGCTAGGAATTATTCAGAAAGATGTTTCAGCTAGAGCTACGCTCAGGAATTTTTAAAGCCAGGACAGAACAGTATCACTCTGCCGCTTCATTTCTTGTTCTTTTTTTATTTCATCCAAACACTTGAAACATTTTTAATGGAAGCTCCAAGGAAAATTATAAACACATTTCAAAAACATCAGTTCCATGGCTAGCCTTTTCTCTGTGCTTAGTCTGAAAGACTACCCACGTGAGTATCCCTCAGGACAGTCCTGATATTCATGGCAAATTGTCCAACTTCCAATAGACAGGAAGATAATTGTGCAATATGATACTTTTCTTTCCTCTCTCATTCTCTCAAAAACACACGCACACACGTACACATACACACTCTATTAACACATCTTCCTGCATATATACTTCACAGTTGTCTCAAAATAAGTGGACATCTCTTGCCTTAGTGTAGAAAGAAACAATCTCAATGCCAGTCATGATGTGGACAGCTAAAAATATATATATATTATTAGGGCCCTTTTAATTAAGTCCAAAGATCCCAGCTAGACATCAATCTCTATTTTCCTCACAGTTGTTGATCTAGTAAATGGTAGATCAATGTGTCAAAAAACAGAAGTTTCACAGTATCAGGAAATTCAAAAGACTACTTTTTATGTTTCATAAGGCAAACATGTACAAATTCTGCTGAAAATTTGCAAGATCTCTTTAATCTAGGCAGGATAATTATTTTATCAGTTTAATGAGATTTTTATAGTTTACATCAGGGAATACATATATAGAGAGATATATGGGTAGAGAGAGCTAGAGATACATACACACATACACACAATATGAGGATCTCTAGACTGGCTCTGTATTTGGCCCATTCATTTATTCTTTTTACTTTCAAATGGATCCATCAACCTAGGTAAATAGTGCCTTTGTGAAGCCTTCTTACAAAATAGTTACTTTTCGGAATAATTCAGCAATCACCTTGACAATTTGCTTTCACAAACATTATTATCAGCTATTACTTTTACAATAGTCACCATTACATTTTGACCCATAGTTCTTCAACATCCAACGATGGTGTCCAGCGTTCCTAGGTTGATGGTACAGGCTGTATGTGCTCTCAATACCACCCCTGGGCTATTTTAAGATACGCTAACACAAAAATCTGCATGTCTTTTCTTCCTAGTCTTTGCAGGTGAAAATATTCCTTTTCTCTCCCAATTTGATTCAGTTATCCAGGTTGCAAGTGCCAGATTTGAACATATAATCAAGGGTTCTAAAATGAGGATAAAGAGCATCAGAGAGGATGAGAAAGTGGGAGGGTGGAAGGCTTGTTGATTTTCCTCATCAAGCAAACTGTGTAAAAAGGGACCTTCAGGCACAGAGGCTGGAGATAACTAGGCTCGAAGGCTCGAAGGCATGGGATCCAGAGCTTGTGCTACTCAGAGACACAAATCAAATGTTCAAACACCCATTTTCATGCCCCTTATTCACACTGCCAATTTAACTATTTCTTTTTTTTTTTTTTTTTTTTTTTTGCGGTATGCGGGCCTCTCACTGTTGTGGCCTCTCCCGTTGCGGAGCACAGGCTCCGGACGCACAGGCTCAGCGGCCATGGCTCACGGGCCCAGCCGCTCTGAGGCATGTGGGATCTTCCCGGACCGGGGCACGAACCCGTGTCTCCTGAATGGGCAGGCGGACTCTCAACCACTGCGCCACCAGGGAAGCCCTTAAGCATTCCTTTTTAAGCAGTGATATGAGTATATTTTCCAGATAATTGTTGACTTTACACAAATATCTCACTTTTCTTTTTAAGAGACTTAAATCATTTGTAGTTTCTAAAAGTTCACCATTTTTATAACTTATTTTAATTTCCTTTATCAAAATAAAGTATTAATCCCCTTCACATGTCCTTATCTCTAAATAAGTGAGAATATTATCTATCCTCAAAAGGTCCAATAGGAGCCAATTGTACCTCCAATAAAGGAAATATTTGTTTAATTCTTTGCTGTGAAAAACTAATAAAAAATAAGTGCATTTTATGTGTCATTTTACCCCACATCAAATTTATGTATCTTAAATATTACACATCAGTTGAAATGAAGCACATTTGATAAGAAATGCACATTGGCCAAATGATACGATTTAGATGCAAAGTGAAAATTGTCCCATTAATTGTTTCCAGTCTTCTTGTCACACTCAGTTCTTGGTTTTCTGTCAGTTTTCTGGAAAGTCATTGGTCCTTACTATTCGTCAAGGTGAAACTTCAAACCATTTCACTCTTTGCAGTTTCATCTGGTTAATTATTTGAGTGTGGTTGCAGATTATGCTTAATATACCTACACATAGTTATTAAGAAACTATTTACATTAAAATGGATTAACATAAAGTGGAAAGAATACTCTTTCTTGTTTCTAACATCGTAATTTATTTACTGACATTTATCCAATAAGCAGCTACTCACTGAGTACTTACTTTATGTCATGAGCATGACTGGTGACAATGATGTAATATTAAGAAGGCTCTTTTCCCTCCAGAAACCATAAAATGAGTACTGACATTAGAGTTAGAGCCCAACTTGGCCACTGAATAGCTTTATGATTACAAGCTTCAGTTTCTTCCTTATCAAATAGGGGAAGTAATGACCACTTCACAGCATCCTTGATAGAACCAATTGAACACATGAGGTGGTACATAAGGCATGACTGGTGATAGTAGTAAAGGTGGTGAGAAATGAAGTAAGGTGCTAATTGGATGTAACTGAGGGAACAGAACAATAGTAGAAATTGAAGAATTGAAAAGTGAGCACCGGGTAGGATCCACACAGAGCAGGCTATCTGTCTAACAGAACCCAAGCCAGGTCTCCAAGTCACCTGGGAGGAGACTGCATTTAGAAGCCTGCAGGTCAACATCTGCCTAGTGAAGTCTCTTCCCAGGTGACTTAGAGACCTCATTTCCGTAGTGGATTGAGAACTCAGACATCAGTGTTGATAGAAGAACTCCTATCATTGGTGGCACCAGACAATCAACTTAACAACACTAGTTCAACAGATCTCTTTGAAAGTAAGTGCACATAATGAGAATATCTGGGGAGAAAGTTGCTGTGAAGTTAGCCTTTGAAATTTATTCAATCATTGAAGAAAGATTTACTCAGTAACTACCAGGTGCCAAACACCCTTACATATTTTGGAGGGGGAGGGAAATTACAATAAATTATAAGAGGGAAAATACAGCTGAGGCCTAAAGGGAGAAAAACAGCTTACTAGGCGAAGAGGCAGGCAGGAGCACTCCAGGCAGCCGGGGCAGCATGGGAAGCTCCTCCAAGGTAAGGGGCAGCCGAGCTCTATGGAAGAACTTTATGGGGGGTGGATGCTGGGTTTATGAGAGAAGAGGCTGGAGAATTAAGAAGCCACAAGAAGAAGCAGACAATTGTAAGTCATGTTACAGAGTTTGCATTTGATCCTGAGAGCTTTAGAAAGACATTAACGGCTTTAAGTGGGAAAAAAAACATGATCAGATGTGCAGGAAAGTAAGTTGACTCTGGCCGCAGGGTGGAGCGTGGTTTGCAGGGAATTGAGGCAGGAGTTAGAACAATTAGGAAACTCAAGGGGGAGTCTAGGCAGGGAAACTTGGTGGACTGAGGTAGTTCAGTGGAAATGGGAAGAAGGGAAATGAATATAGAGACAAGGTACAGAGGAGTCCTGGTTGATTCCTAGTAAGCTGTTGTAAATCATGATGGATAAGGAACAGGGAGAGTATGTTTGGAGTGGATGTGGCTGGAAGAGAGAGGAGGAATCCTGTTCTGGGCAGGTTGACTTTTTAGCGCCTACAGATACATCTAAGTTGATATGACTCATGGACTATGGTATCACTGGATCTGGTACTCCAGCGATAGGCTGAACTGGAGACAGAGATCTGGAAATTATTGACACTTACAGTACTAGGAATTGGAGTTAGGCGATTGGATAAGATCACCCAAAGAAAGTAAGAGGATAGTCTGGGAATGAACCCTGAGCAAGAGTTACATATAAGAAATGAGCAGAGGACAAGAACTTCATGAAGACAGAGAAGTGGTTAAAGAGGGAGGAAGAAAACCAGATGTTTTGGTGCCACAGAGACCAAGAGAAGAGCATATAGTAGGAAGGACAGGGGGTCTATACTGTCAAGGTTCACAGAGAAGTAACCAGTGACATTTTGAAAGCAGTTTCAGTGAAATGGAGCAGGCATAAACCAGATTACAAGAGAGCAGATTAGAGGGTGGCGAGCAGATGGAGATAGTGAGAATAACTCTTTCAAGAATTGTAGCCATGAAGGGGAAGAAACAATTCGGACAGCAGTTAGACGGGGGCCAGATTTAGACCACAAATAGCCTTCCAAAGAACAAGATGGTCACTGAAGCTGAATTCATTGGAGCTAATGGATACCCTTCATAGTCATTTCAGGAGGGAGGCCTGTAGCTAAAATGGCACGAGGAGAGAGAGCTCTCAACCAGAAAAAAGAATATGCATGAAAGAAGCAGTAAAGGGATGTTGGGATCCTTCTCATCATTTTTAATAAGCAGAAAAAGGCAAATAGATTTACGTTTCGATTCGTGCTCTCTCTCTCTCTTTGCTCCCTGCCTCCCTTTCTACTCCTTTCCTGTATGTACTGTATATTCCATTTAAGAAGACTCTCTAGGGCTTCCCTGGTGGTGCAGTGGTTGAGAGTCCGCCTGCCGATCCAGGGGACGCAGGTTCGTGCCCCGGTCCGCGATGATCCCACATGCTGTGGAGCGGCTGGGCCCCTGAACCATGGCCGCTGAGCCTGCGCGTCCGGAGCCTGTGCTCCGCAGCGGGAGAGGCCACAACAGTGAGAGGCCCGCGTACCGAAAAAAAAAAAAAAAAAAAAAAAAAAGACAACTCTTTAGTCTAGAACAAAAGGAACTCCTCATCAGAAGAAATAATCACTCATAGTCCCTAACCATAGCACTTTCTTGTTTTCATACAGTCAATATCCAATTCTCACCTGTCACATTCTGCTCAACTGCTTCTCTCTTTGCTTAATAAATCAAACTTATTGTGAAGCTACAAGAGCCAAATGACAGGTAGTTCTAATGGAGATCAGAGCCTTCTTTTACACCCGTTAAAAGCAGCTCTGAGAATATTTTCTGGCATTTTAAGTAAATATGCTAATATCTAATTTGTAACCTGAGAAAGCCAATTTAAAAATTCTTTATTGTTCATTCAGTCTAAAAGGCAGGTTGAGCTGAATCGCCTGTGGAGCTGGGTTATTGCCTCCTGGGGTCCAGTAAGAAACAGATGTATCATAAGTGACAATGTTTGTATTTATTTACAAAGCATAAATATTTCAGCTCCCTCATAGCCATAACATTTCAGGAACAGTCCTTAATATTCTCTCTCCCTTGCACTAAAGCATCCTTTCTTATGAGGAAATATATGAAAGGTATTTGATTTCAAGATGAACTCAAATAATTTTCTCCTCTGGAGAATACATGAAAAGGTAAATAAGTGGAAAAGTACTTTTGAAAGGATTTAAATTAATGGCATTCAATGACTAATCATAAAATCCTATTGGTTAAAAAATGCCTACTCATGTCCGAAGGGGAAGTAATAAAATATCATACCAATAAAAAGTAATAATCACAATCACTGTGGATCTACAAAACCTTATTAAATATCCCTTGGCAACAATTTTGAAAAAAACTCTAAGTAATTATCGAGCCTCATTTTAAATTAAAACCTGGCCCTGGTGCCCACGTCACTCTTACGCACGCATGGTAACAAAGGAGACTTGTGATGGCTTTGTATATATTGCTGTAGAGTTAGCTGGCTGGCCACCCTTATGATATAATCTCCTTCTACAGCAATTTAATTAAAACAGAAAGGTCTGACCTTTGCTGGAGATTTTCTTATCCATAGTACTAAAAATATCCCCTGGAAGCAATCTGTCAATATGATCTTTCAAACACGATCATGCTAGTACTAGAGAAGAAGAGAGAGGAAATGAGAAAAACCAGGACCCATAAAGGTTAGCACAGGTTAGCACATGGTTAGTTGTACCGAACCAGAGTCACAAGGTTGTCTATAAGGAGGATAAGAAATACATTTAAGCCACCTAACTACATGAAGCAATGAATGAAAGTCCTCCGTCTAGTGCCTACGTATAATAAGGGACTTATATAATAGAATAAGGCAATGAGAATTGCCTCTCATTCCCCCACCCCTCTTCCAGGAATTATCCTTGCATCTGTTTTGTTTTGGATGATCCTTAGAGGATTCAGAGCCTTGATTTATAGATATTCATAATATTTTCCTGTCCTGCAACCCCCAGAATTCTGTGCATTCTGTAGCAAAACATTTTGCAATGAAGAAAGAGCTCTTCTCTATTGATGGTGACAGGAGTTCACTACCCACTCTGTTCTAATGATTGAGATGTTCCTGCCTGGTCATAGGCCAAATGTCATTTATCTTTATAGCTATGATGAGAGAGGAAATTTTCTCTTTTTCACCATGTGAATGTGGGCTTCTAATTTTTAAGTATAATCTGATGGGTGAGGAATGAAAGTGTTGGAGAGAAAAGTATACCTCAAGGAGAGACAGAGCCCATGCTGGGAAAGAAGTTCTGCTAATCGTGCTTATCATTCAATGGAAAATGGTAAAAAGGTCCAGATTTGAGGTCAGGCAGACCCAGAGTCACTTCTTCAGCACTTCCTAGTCACCACACTTTAGGAAATAAACCCATCACTTCTGAGCCCCTGGGTCAGCCCATTAAATGGCTATTAAAACAGTATTATCAACTTTGCAGACTTCTCAAGATAATAGAGGTAACTTTACTATATCATCCAGTATATATTTGATGTTTAATAATAAGTAGAAACTATTATAAACAGTCAAGAAAATTAAAACATCCCTAAAGAAACCGTGGGTCAAATGGGAACCCACAGATTCCCCAATGAAATCCACACTTAAGTTAGATTCTAATGACCAAACTCCTGTTGTCAACCAATGAAGCAGATAGCACACGATGGTCAAACCTAACTAGTACTTCAACTATCTGTGCTTTAACTAGTGCTGCTTACCAACTGTACATTTGGAAAACTGAGATGAATCTAAGGCATGGACAAAGGCTAAGAGAAACTATGTTTTATTCATATTTGGATTCAGAGATAATCCTTAAAATCTTTAAGGATCAGTATGGAACGAGCATCGACCATAAGAATGGGTGCTGACTACAGACAAGTGCAATAGCTGCGACAGTGTTTGAAGGATGATTATCAGTCCTACACTTCTCTGTAATGCCTAGCATTGAACTTTATATATAGTAAATGCTCAACTAATATGTATTGAATTGAATTCATACTGTGTTAACCTGCTCATTTTGCAAAAGTGAGGTTAATTAGGAAAAAAAGTTGAATTAACAATGATCAGTTTGAGGATTTATAAAATAATTATTCTGACTTTTTTCCCCCATGAAGATTTTTCAGTTTTTTGTGGATCAGTTTGAGTGTATGTTGTCTGACTTAAATTTGATCTTCACTATTTTTCTTTTGATTAAATAACATTTTAGTTATTAAAAAAATAAATTTATTTTTATTGATTGGAAAATCCATTTGTATCTGACTTGTTCCAGAAGGATATGAAACAGCTCTATCTTGATTTATAATTTATAAGCAGCTGTCAGGATTCTTGTGTCAACTCTTGAAAAATGAGAAAACAAGTCCAGAGAGGTCAAGTGACTTGCCAAAAATCAGACAGCCAGTGAAGTGCAGAGTCAAGATTCACACCCAAATCACATGGTTTCAAATCCAGTGCTATGTTCTCTTTACACCATGCACCCTCTTGGCTGCGGATATGAAGTCAAGGCCAGGCTTTATTTGGGGCAGACTCCAGCCTTACTGACAATTAATTCTCTTAGTGCTGTGTTCATCTTCTTGTGCTCAAGCTTTAGCAGCTAGGACAGAATCTGCATACATGCATGTTTAATAGTCTACATGTGTTTGAGGACTCTTGTCCATCTTTTTACATTACCAGGATTCTCTGGTTCTCATGAGCGGCTGGAATTTCTCTGAGCCTATTCCTCCCTTATGCCTATGGTTACCATTACCAATGGCTGTACTCACCATCACAACTGTTCAGTTTCCCCCAACACACACCAGTTGTCACTCTTAAGTACACTTTCATCCCAGCTAATGGTTTTGTTTGAATAGATTGGAGTTGTCTGCAAAGTGGAGCCATAACAATTTCAGTTGTGATGAAACATATATACTTTGCCCCTTCACATCTGTTTTTAAATCAAGTATAAACTTTAATAATTATTCTCAGCAGAGGCATCTGGAAGATGTGTTGATACTTCTTGGCAGTAGACACCAGATGGGTTATTCAGTCTGGAACAGATGGTAAATTGATATTAAATAATGATAAGCCTGGACTTCTCCACCATTCATGATTCTCATTTTCTATTGATAGGTTTACCATTATGGTTTAGCTCAGTTTTCTAAATTTCTTTTTCTAACCCATACGATTTAAGGAGAAAAAGAGGAGAAATTTTCTCCTTGATCAGAGAATATCTGTGGCCCTCAAGACACTCTGGGATTGAAAACTGAATTCTCATGAGCCCATGATATTAGGGTAGAGCTAGGAGACTCATCATTGTTTTTAGGGCCACAGGTCTAGGACTTTTCTACTCCTGCTCTGCCAATTAATGCAGCCCACTTCCCACAATCCTCCTCCCCCTATTCTGTACTGTCAATAAAATTCCCAAGGGGAATTCTATGCAAAGGAAAGCAGCCAAATGAGAGTAGAGTACACTTTTGTTAGTAGCTGCTTAAATATCCAATACTCAAATGTAGCTCTCAAGGCAGGAGTTGGAGTAAACACGCTAGAGTTAAGTCCTGAATGGGACTTCTTAAATTGAAATCTTGGGCTAGATGCGTGAAATAAGGAAATAGAGGGAAGAATGGAGTGAGTTTTCTGGTCTGTGGATCAGTTTCTGCTTTGTCTCGAGAGAAACAGTTGCAGGGTCACCAAGGCTAGGCTGTGGATCCACTTAGACTCCTGGATGGAAGAGTGAGAGCTGGATTGGTGACATGCAGTGACAACACAAACACTCTAAGTCAATGTTGTCCAAGTTGACCAATCAGATCATCAATCCCTCTTCCCTTGGAGAAGGGGAAGAATCTAGGGAGGGATAGAATTAGTGGAGGAAGAAAGAGATTAGGTGTCCACATGCAGCAATATCCAGGGTTCTAGAAACTTACTATCACATCCATAGTTCTTAACTCTCTAATGCCTGAAGTTCTACTAACAATCTGTTCAGAATTTTATTTTAAATATTTTATAGCTAATAAAATACAGTTTAAAAATGCTCAGAGAGCTGATTTGGTGGCTTAAAAAATAGAGTAAGGAGGCAATGACTACAGAAAGAGGAGAGGGAGTATAAGGAGAGTGGGGGAAGAGACACCCAAATCTGAACAGTTCGAAACTAGGACCATTGAAGAAAAACATGATTTGCCTTGAGCTGGCCTTAGAAGTCATTTAAGGTATAGCAGAACTGTTTTTTTCTTTTTTTGCACCGTGTGGCTTGCGGGATAGTTCCCTGACCAGGGACTGAACCCAGGCCCTTGCAGTGAAAGGGCTGAGTCCTAACCACTGGACCACCAGGGAATTCCCTCTAGCAGAATCTTCTTAGTAAGAGTCTTACTAACTGTTTAGCTTCTTCACTGATTACCCAAAGTGGAGTGAGATATCAGTGAACTTGTTTCATGAAGGCAGGGAGAACACCCAGAGAGAGTGCATCTTCTCCCAGTTCCACCTCAGTCAAAGGTTTTCCTTTCTGTATTGAAAATAGAGCACTCATCCTCATTTATAAACTCTCCATCATGCCAATCATTGGGGTTATACGAAGAGTACACTGCAACTAAAAGTTAAGATTTTCTTTTGAGCTCTTGGATTTTGTTGCTTTTTTTCCTCTAATTTACCTAGAGACAACACAGGAGTTAGATGGGTGGATCCTGAGGCCATAGTAGAACACCTCTGGACTTCTAGAGAAGTCAAAAATAAATATACTACCTTTATGAAGTTAAACAATAAGAGGAATATATACTATATCAAAGCAGAGATATAAAAAGCCACCATAAAGGTAGATAATATCTCCAAAGATAGGAGAGCAGTAAATGAAGATAATACCATTTCTAAAGTTAGAGTTGATCAATGTACAGAACTAGAAGCACAGTCCCAGGAAAGGAGGAGCACCCCTTTCCAATGCAGGAGTAACCCATGCCTCTGAGAATAAGGGAGCCAGGTCTTTGAATTCCCAATTCCAGCAACAATAGTCATCTGCCATTGCAGACTCCTAAGCACACACTCTGGTTGGAGACACACTCTCTTACTAAGTAGGATTTTGTCCTCAAATCCACATGTGATTGTCTACCTTAGTGGACACCACCAAACCACCCAGGGGCCTAGGCAATGAAATTGTGTTCCTCAAGACCCTAGGTTTCATACAATTATCCCGTGGGCTGCCTCAGAGAGTGCCAGGGAAGTTGAGCAGGCAGAGCTTCTCCCTCTACCCCATCACCATTTCCACCAAAATAGCTCACTTTCATCTGTATATTACACTGAAGTTCTACATAAGATCTCCTGGGGACAGATTCTGCACCTAAAAAATGTACAAAAACTCACCGGTATTAGTAAAGTCAACCATTAGAGTCTGCTCTTTGGATTCTTCCCGGTGGGCTCTACCTTGATCCCCAGGTGGCCTCCAATTGAAGTCCCTTGGTATCTTATCTATGACATGGACCTCTATGAGATTCTCTAGAGAAAGAGAAACACAAAGTCATGTATCTCAGAAATAAGCCAATCAAAAAGTGGGCATGCTGTACACAAGGTAGAGGTTTTTAAATTCTTGATTCTTTCCGTCAAAGGCCAGCTTGTGGATCTCAACCAGGATTTGAGGTATTGAAAAGTGGAGCATTGAAAAGTATGTGAGGCTGCTTTTGGCTATTACAGTGATTGGGGAATATCATTGTAATCTTAGTGAGAACCAGAATGCAAAACATCTGTAATATGTGAGACAGTTCTGTATAATGAGATTGGATCTCTCCACTAGAAGGCTAATACCATACTTGTTTAAAAATACTGCATAAAAATGGTCTATTCTCTTAACTTAGTAAAATCATGGGGCATGTTCCTGGAATTCTCCCTAGAGGTTAGAGAATGCAGGTATTTGTTTATATAGATTGATACATCATATTGTCATAGCATAATAACATTAAACATACAATTAAATCACTATTTCCTAGTTCCATACTTTCTGAGCATCATTTAGAAGCCCATATGGATCTGTTGATGACTATTCTATTCCCTATATCAGTTGTAGTCTCATTGTAAATTAATGTATTAGCCATCCGGTTCTTAGACATTGGTATCTCATGAGTTGGTCTGTGAGACAGATCTATTCTCAGACACTAAATCAGGCTTCAGAGCCTGTAGAACAAAGGACTCCTAGATCAAGGATAACTCACAAAGTATAAGCCACTGTACAAGGCTCTGGATAACCTGCTGGCCTTTGCTTGTAACATCACTGCCTTAACTTGAACCTTATTTCAAACTGTAACATACACATTCCTCTTGTAGAAAGTACTTAGACACGAGCAGATTAAAAATTTAATTCCAGAGTATGACTTTTGAAAGCATGTGAATGAAACTTAATTTATATTCTGTCATTGCTGTGAATCAGGACGGCATCAGGAAATGGTACTAAACATGTAATGTTAAACAGAGAATTAAAGTGTATGACATTATACATTAGGAACAAAAAATGCAAACACTTTTTTTTTTTTTTTTTTTTTTTTGCGGTACGTGGGCCCCTCACTGTTGTGGCCTCTCCCGTTGCGGAGCACAGGCTCTGGACGCACAGGCTCAGAGGCCATGGCTCACAGGCCCAGCCGCTCTGTGGCATGTGGGATCTTCCCGGACCGGGGCATGAACCTGTGTCCCCTGCATTGGCAGGCGGACTCTCAACCACTGCGCCACCAGGGAAGCCCACAAACACTTTTATGAAAGATCTTTCTCTAGCATTCTGCTCATTGTTAATAACCTCCTCCTTTTTTGCTTTTATGTAACTTATAAGAATCTTATAGAATATGACTAACTCATAAAATTTTAATAGAATTGGACACATGGCTAAAACTATCACCTGTTACTATAATTATTAAGCAACTTTATGCTTCAGAGCGGAACCAAGTGGGGTTAGGAAAAACAATCCCTGTGAAAAAAGCTATTTGTTTGCTAATACAATGTGTTATGGGAAGGGTTGCCCTTAATTCAATAGTCTAACCCAGGGCTGAAGTGATTATAAAAGAGTTAGAGGATTTTAGTCCCTTTTCCTGCAAATTCAGTATTCTGTGACAAACAGAACTTAGATATGTTTTCCTGAATGGTAAGAAGTCATCACCAGTACTTAATGATATCCAGAATAAAAAAGCAACAGTCAAAAAAAGTGTTTGCAAAATGAACATTGATGAACCATTTTCTTATTTCTGTTACATCCTACAATATATTTCCAATGTGAAAAAATGCAAGACCCCAACATAATAACAGCCTTATGATAACTGCCATTGTTTGAATACTGGTTGTGAACAAGGCACTTTGCCAAATGCTTTACATATTGCAGAGTGCTTAGTGAGATGTAATGTTTCTTTTAATCCAGAAAAGCCACCAGATAGTTGTTTCTAGATGGAGGTAGCAGGTTCCTTAGAGTAGATCTTTTTTGGAGAAATCTCCATTTCTTAGATTTTTGAAGTTATGCAGATGTACAGGAAGTAAGTGGTAACTATTATCTTGAGGAAGGAAGTAGTAGAACCTTCTGTGAGCTGACAAAGGCTTCTCCTCCCAAAGTCCCTGGCACTAGGAAAAGTTTATTAAATTTACTTAGAGAATAGTGTTCTTTTGGGGAGAAATAAGACAAGACCCCAAACTCTTTCCTTTTGAGGTTTAACTCTATTCAAACTTCTCCAATGTATGGACATGGCACAAACTGAGATTTTTCAGGCAGAAAAAGACAACAGGGACCCCAAAGAGCAACTTGGCCTAAAGGAAGGGGGCATAATACGGTGAACAGGATCAATATCAGACCTGCCACCTTTGTACAGAGCTGGCCTCAGAAGAACTTAACTGTGCCCAATAATTGGATTCGCAAAACTCCTGGAAAACACCTTTAGTTTATATGACACATGCACAGCTATCCAAAGCTCTCTTGACAGACTGAGTAAGGGAATGAGAGATTTTGAGAAGATAGTTACAAATATTTGTTCTGCCTTTGCAAACATAAATCTAGGTTTCAACAGAGACTCATAGGCATAACAATTTCTGTCTTGCTTTTTAAGCCAAATTGAGGCAGACCTGAGGGTAACTAGGGAGTAACAAGGGTTAGGTCTTTCTGAGGTCAAGCCCCTCTTGTGCCATGGATAAAGAAACTCATGATGACATGAAGCTTACCATTTTTAAATGTGCAGATTGGGTAATGAGCAACCGCAGAAAATAACGTTCTCATTTATTACAAAGGGAATGGTTCTCCTGGTGATGCAGGTTGTTAATAGTTCACTGCATATCCAAATTTGTGTAATGTTATATTTCATAATGTATTCTATAATATATAATACATAATATACACACAGTACACAAATCCATGATAAAGAGAGAGCATTACTCCCAGGTCTCCTGGATGCGTCATGTTTTAGGGCAACATGATTGTGTAGGAGTCATGGCTGGGAGTGGATGTCAGACATAATATTTAAGTTGTGTGCTAACCTTCTCACTTCCTGCCCTTTCCGGCCTCACCCCCTCCTCCATCCCAGGACTATCAATAATAACAGTGTCTAGGCGATGTGGACCCTCCTGTTTGTTGACAGGCTATGATAGCACTTAGATAATAGGCCCCAAAAGCCTCTAGGAGATGCCACCCTCTCTTCACACAGCTGGGCTTAGAGGTGAGATTCTTGTCACATAGAGACAGGCAATTAAACTGACTATGGCTTATTAGTGCCACTTAATTCAGGAACAATGATTTTGAGGCTCTGAATAAGAAAGAATCTACTCCTTTGAGATGGACTCAATGACCTCTAGAGGTCACTTCTATGTCATTTTAGACAGGAATGAAGAGGAAAATGCAGCTGAAGATAAGATTTCATAAGAGATGACGTCTGGATGTGCTCTCTGGGTGCTTTAGACATCTACAAAGCAGAACTGTATCCTCACAGAGCCTACCACTGGTGGGGGCCTGATAAGGATCACCAGTGATTATCAAATCCCCCTGCAATGGCTCTTCATTGCTCTTGGAACAAAGCTCAAGATACCTAACATGATCTATTATGCCCTGCCTTACTAGACCCATGTATCTCCCAGTCTCATCTCTTCCCACTCTCTCATGTGCTATACATAGAAAACATAACAGGCCACTACCCAAATGATCCAAATATTCAATAAATTTCGACCAAAATTTTAGCAGAGGGGTGTGTGTGTGTGTGTGTGTGTGTGTGTGTGTGTGTGTAAATTGTCAAATTGACATGCTGATCCAAATTGCATGTGAAATGCAAAGAGCCAGGAATAGCACCTCAGAGGCAGTCTTGAAGAAGAATAGTAAAGCTGGAGGAGATATAATATACACTATCAAGGCATATGATAATGTGATGGTCACAGTGTGGTGTGGGCATAATCATATACAAGTAGGCTGATGGAACAGAAGTAGGGAGCCCAGAAACAGACCTACACATGAATGGATACAAATGATGACAAAAATCATGTTGCAGTGCAGAAGAGAAAAGATAGTCATTATACAAATGTTGCTGAATTAATTGAATATCCACATAGAAAAAAATGAACCTCGACCCCTACCTCATACTATACACAAAAACCAACTCTAGATGTTATAGATCTATGTATGAAGTGAAAAACAATAAAACTTTTAGAGGAAAACATGGGAGATTATTTTGGGGTAAACAAAAAAATTCTTAAATAGGATATGAAAGTACCAGCTATTAAAAAACAAAAACAAACCTGTTCATCAAAGAACAACATTAAGATAGTAAAAAGGCAAGCCACTCGATGTGAAATATTTGCATTACAAGTGTCTGACAAAAGACTCATATGTATCAAAAATATATAATCCCTCTATTTCAATAAGAAAAAGACACACAAACCAATAAAAAAAATGGGTAAGAGATTCAAAAAAGACATTTTACATGAGACAGGATGTAAACCATGGAAAATTATTCAACCATAGTCATCAGAGATATGCAAATTAAAATTACGGTGTGAAATATTTGCACACTCACCAGAATGACTGAAATTTAAAAGCCTGACAATACCAAATCCTGGTGAGGATGTGGCACAATTTGAACTTTCATGTACTGCAGGTGGGAATGTAAATAGAAACAACCAGGTTGGAAACTCTTTGGCAATATTTATTTAAACTGATTATAAGCAAAACCCATGACACTGCAATTCCATTCCTAGGTATCTACCCAACAGGAATACATATATAGGAAATGTGCATGGGAGTACTTATAGTAGCAGCATTTGTAACAACCCCAAATTGAAAACAACCCAAATGTCTATCAACAGCAGGATGGATAAATAAATTGTGGTGTATTCAGGCGATGGAACACTATAAGCAACGCAGATGAATAAACTAAAGCTACACAAAGCAAAGTGGATGAATCTCACAATGTTGAAAGAAAGAAACTAAACACAAAATAGTACATACTATACAATTCAGTCATTTATATAAAGTTCTAAAACAGGCAAAACTAACATACTGGGACAGAGTCCATGTAATACTCACCTCCAGAGGGGCTACTAATTAAGGACGTTCTGGGATGCTGGTAGTATTCTGTGTCTTGACCTAGGTGTTGGTTATGCAGGTGTGACCAGCTTATAAAAGTCATTGAGCTATACAGTTGATTTGTGCACTTTTCTTTATGTATGCAATGTTTGAATAAAATAATTTACTTAAAAAAAAAGTATTTTAGGAAGGGATCTTCAAAGCTGCTACTTACTCTTGTTTGAGGGAGGCCCTGGTTCTCTTCAAGCTTAGCCAAGGGAAGCTGCAGGGAAGCCCTGTTTAGAAGGAAAAAAGAGATCTCTGCAGAGTGGTAATTGTATACGTCGGACCATGGGTACATGTGATTTCATTATATTATTCTCTCTAATTCTGTATTTGGTTTTAATTTTCCATAATAAAACAATTTTTTTCCTAAAACTCTATTAGAATATAAAACCTGATTTGCATCAAATCAAATCAGCATCAAGTGAAATCCCTTTCTACTCTGTCTATTTTGTTAGCCCCCTAAGGAAACCTCATCAGCAAAGCTTTTTGCTCACATTGGAAAACTCTCCTCCAATTCACTTGAATCTTTGGAGAGTTTGTTTTTGTGTGTCCTGTTTTTCTCTCCTTGGAACTAAAGATGTTCACTGTTTCCTCTCACATGAGACTCCCACCAGCCAATTATATCCTCTGCCATCCCAGTGCCAGAGCCTAATGAATGACCTAATGACAAGTATAAACTTCACTGAAGAACGTGTAAGGATGTAGGTAAAACTAAAGAATATGAGGTGAGAAGAGACTAAATGTCAAGCTAATGAGAGGCCTTATGCCAAATCAGAGAAAAGGAAGGGATTAATTATGGGAGTGGAGCAATAGAGATGCCCCCAAACATTTCAGTGAAGTGCAGTGAGGCAGGTTAGAGTCCAAAATAACAGCCCAATTGTTTTGGGAGTGGGAAAATATTTATTTTTAATTCATATGTCCCCTAGAGGTGACCCTATTTTTACCACACACACACAAAAAATCAAGAAATGCTTTAAAAGATCAATAAAGTAAAACTACAGATAATTTTATTTTCAGTATACCAAAATATTCTTCCTAAATTAGGGGAGAGAAACAGTGCTTTGTAAAATTGATTTATTTTAAAAACCATAAAGAGAGAATGGTTGCCATTCAAGAAGTCACATAACCCTATATATAAAAATACCTATAACTCTGATTTAGTTTTACTTTGAGATTATTGTTTTTATGTACCTTTTTATAACATTTTATACTGTTTTCACTCCTCTTCAGCCTGGGTAAAGTACCCTGCTCTCCCAGGTATGGAGCAAAGTGAAATTTTCCTTTGTCTCCACAATCAATCTCCATCTTGCCTCTTCACCAGAGAGAGATTAAGGGGAAGTAGGTTCAATTTCCTCACTAACTGAATTACAATCCCTGGTTAGAAGTTGGGCAAGCTGCGAAAATAAACCTCAAATGTAGTTCAGTCCCTTGGAAATTCTAAACCAGTAGGTACCCCCACTGACCCCAAGGCTCATGCTGTGCATACTTTGAGGCACTGGACTTGAAACACGGCAGGGAGGAGGTTTAATGATGTTGCACTGGAGTAGCAGAGAATCCATGTTTCTTTGCAATGAAATCCATTGACATTAACCAAGAAAAGAGTTAAAATATAAAACAACTCTCTTCTTACTCTTCACTAGTATCTGAACTTCTGCTAAGCACTCATGGCATAGATGTAGAAGACAAGGCAGGATCAGAAGCGGTCCACGAACAGCAAGGCCAAGCAAACAGGCTGAACCATTGCTAAGAGAATAAGAACAGAGCCTCAGGTTTCTTTGAGGATTCTGAGCTCCCTTGTAGCAGCACAATACAAGGGTAATGGTACCTTGTGCTGGGTAGTTTTCAGCATGTATTGAGGACTCATCTTTATCCATACTTGCAAAATATCTAGAATTTAAAATAAAATATGAGTAATCACATGAGCTGGGGCTGAGATTTGTCTTTATCTGCAAATTATACCCCTAATATAAGGACATAATGGCATTGGAGAGCATGGAACAGCAAGAAGAACAGAATGAAACCAGAAACAGTCCTCTTAAGCACAACTGCTAAACCTTTTTAACCATTTTCTTAGTGCGGGAAATATTGGGCGAAATTAGTATCAAAATGAACAGCAACTCCCTTATAATCTGCTTTTCTTTATATATTTACTTTACCTTAACCATATAGTAATGTGTTTACAAATAGTTTCAGTCTGTAGTAAGTGCTCATACATTCTAAGCTACTTTGTTTTCATGCTGTAGGTAGAAGAATACTTGCCTATAATTGGCAGAAACAACAAGATATGGATGTAGCTGGTTCCAGGACTGATTTTATTCATAACCCAGACTCTTTCTACCTTTCTGCTCTCATCCTCAGCATATTGATTTTTCTTCTTCAAGCTTGATCCCTTATGGTCACAGGATGGTGATCTCAGTTTCAGGCATCTGTTCTGTATGAAATTACACCCCAAGACAGGAAGGCCAGTTTCTCTTCATGTGTCTCTTTTTCTTAGAAATTTTTCTGAGAATCTCTCAGTAACCCTGCTGTATCTCATTGGTCAGAACAAAGTCATATGCCTAAGTATAAAACTAATCACTGGGCTTCCCTGGTGGCGCAGTGGTTGAGAGTCCGCCTGCCGATGCAGGGGACACGGGTTCGTGCCCCGATCCGGGAAGATCCCACATGCCACGGAGCAGCTGGGCCCGTGAGCCATGGCCGCTGAGGCTGCATGTCCGGAGCCTGTGCTCCACAACGGGAGAGGCCACAACAGTGAGAGGCCCGCATACCGCAAAAAAAAAAAAAAAACAAAAAAAACAAAAAAACTAATCACTGATGAGGAGAATGGGGTTACCATTCCTGGTCTAGACTCACCATGATTTGTCCCTTGGGGCTGGGCCACCTTCCTTATGTGCCATGCCTCTTAATATCTAAACAAAGCAGGGGTTTTCTTAACATGAGAAAAGGGATGGTTGCCAGTTGAAATGACAACAGACTACATATGCCTCAAGTACTTTCATAAAGTTCTGAATTAAGGAATTTACCATGTATTATTACAGGTAGATATTGGGACTAAGTATATAAACATTAACTATGGCAATGACAGTCCTGTTTCCCACAGTGGGACAAGCAGTGGGACAAGCAACTACTTACACAGTAATGTGTAAGTTAATCTTCTCTGAGTAACTACTCTGTTCCTGTCCTTTGTGTCGTGATAAGATACAGTGATGAAGACATCAGTGTCAACCCTCAAGAAACTCACAATCTAATAGAGTTTTGAGGTATAATCAAGATTCTGGTGAGCAAGAAATCAAGGTGGGAAGACAAGACCAAACAATGGACAAGACAGAGTTTCCTATGGTGAGGAAACTTATAATCTAGGTTGGGGATAGGACCAGTGCTAGCAAATCAACTGGAGGATAATTAGATGAAGCTGAAATAGTAGATTAGGAATACTACACTGAGGGCAGATATAAGTTGTTTGGAGAGCCATAGGAAGTTTTTGAGTGCAGTAGTGATATGACCAGATCCCTGTAATAGAAGATAAACATGATGGCTCTGACATAAGATGAAAAATACTGTGTCTAGCAGAGCCACTCTAGTCGCTATTAAATGCATAACTATGAAGCACTAAGAACATAAACTCAACTTGTGATAGTGGTTATGGAAATAGGGGATGGAAGAGAGATTTTAATGGAACAATGGTCAGAGTTTGTTGACTGCAAAAGGCAGAAGTGAAGATGAATCCAATAACTAGAGCCTGGATGACAAGAAGTGCCTAACAGCTCCTCCCAGAGAAGCTGTAGCCCCAGGTACTGGATCTAACCAGCCTCATGAGGTCCCAGGACAATGTGGAATGGGGTGGAGTGGGCTGCAGAATGTGGTACCAAGTATAAATAAAAAGAAAGTTAACAAAGTCATAACTAAAAGAGAGTTAGGTAGAGCGTCAACCTGACTGAGGTGTCAATCTGAAAATTTAGGCAGAGAGGCTTGATCCAGGTAAAAGACAAAGTTCAGACACCAGATGCATCAAACATGGGAAGAGATTATTAAATGTGAAGACCTGGAACAAATATACAAACAAAATAATGCAGAAAAAACAAACTTAAATATGTCAGTAAACACAACAAATGTACACAAACTAAACTCGTCACTTAAAAGACAAAGGTTAGAAATATAAACTTTAAAAAAATGTTATCTATAAACAGTTAGCAAGAGACATACCTAAAAGACAGGTATGAGGAGGCATAAGTTTGTCATACCAGTTAAATACCGATCAAAAGAACACCTGTAACAATATCAATATCTGACAAAGCTTATTTTAAGGTAAAAAACATTACTAGGAATAAAAACAGTAATCACATAATCATAATAGGTTTAATTCACCAGGAAGATGTAAAAATACTGAATTTATAATAGTCATAAAACATGTAAAAACTTACCAGAAGAATATCTGTTTTGTTTCTATACACATCAAATGAATACCAAAGAATGTTTATTGTGTAAGGTGTAAAGGTCAACCAAGCAATGAACCAGCCCCTGTATCCACCACTCAGTTTAAATAATATTCAAAAAGAAAAGGACAAATCCACTATCAGAGTAGGGAATGTTAATATACCTCTTTCAGTAATTTTTTAAAGACAAAACCATCAGTAAGGATTTGGAAGATTTGGAAAAACACAGTTAGCTAGATTGATCTAATAATCCCACCATGTATATTTAACTTTTTCTTCTCACAGTACCCATAACACAAATCCTGTACTTCAAGTTCCTGGCTCTGTCCCTTACCCCCCCAAGAAAAACAACACAGAATTCTACCCTCTTGCCTTGGCTTACATTGCTGTCCAGCCTCCAAAGGTACAGAATATCTTGACATATATTGTCATTTATCTTTCCCTGGTTGTTTTCTCTTTGTTCATATTATTTGGAGTAGTGTGTAAGCTGATTGCAGGCAGAAATATGGTTCTAAATTTAGCAGCATCTCAGCAAAGGGCTGAGTTCACAATTTAAAGAATTTCTTTTTAATTAAATTATTTAAATTAAATATTAATTAAAGAAACTTGTTTTAATGAAAAAGTAATATATGTTCATTGTTACAAGCGAGCAATCCACAGATGAGTAAAGAAAAAGTTAGTATTTTTCTCTCTCTCCCTCCCCTTTTTTTTTTTTTTTTTTTTGGCCTCTCACTGTTGTGGCCTCTCCCGTGGCGGAGCACAGGCTCTGGACACGCAGGCTCAGTGGCCATGGCTCACGGGCCCAGCCGCTCCGTGGCATGTGGGATCCTCCCGGACTGGGGCATGAACCCGCTTCCCCTGCATCAGCAGGCGAACTCTCAACCACTGCGCCACCAGGGAAGCCCACTCTCCCTCCCTTTTAAGGTAGTTAAGATTACCTAGTTATGTCTGTCTGTATATCTATTTATCTATCTATCCAAACTTATTTACTCATATCATTTTTTGGGAGGGAAGAATTTTTTCACTAAATATTTCACTATATATTTTTTCACTATATACATTACTTAGAAACTTTTCCACATTTAACAGATTATGAAATTGTTTTCCAGATTAAATCACAAGTGTGACTCTAACTCATTGCTTTTGATATTTGCATGACACTTTATAATATAGATGACTATAATTCTTCATCCCTCCTTGACTCATGGTCTTGGGTTGTTTCCAGTTTTTCTGCCACCCAACATACAGGTGCTTTTCATTTCTATAGGATAAGTTACTAAGAGGGGGATTGGGGAGTCCTTTTTTAACTTTAAAAGTTAGTTCTTTGTTGCCCTACTGAAAGCCTGTTGTAAATTACATTCCCACAGCAGTATATTGAAAGGTCTGCTCCCTGCCTTCTGGGTACTCCTGTACCTTTCAAATTTTGTCAATCTAAAACCTGAAAACTGATACCCCGTTGTTGCTTTGGTTTGCATTTTCCTAGTTACCAGGGGTGCCAAGCCTTTTCATATATTAACTGTGCTTTATATATTTTTGTCTGTGAGTTATCTGTTTATATTCTTTGCCCATTTTTCTATTTTGTTTTGTCTCAGAAATACTTGTTCACAGTATATTCTTTTATGTGAGTTGGAAATAAAGGGCGGTGTAGGGGGTTTGGCCAGCATAATCCTCTTTGGCCTGAATTATTAGAGCTTCGCCTCAAACCTCCCTTTCACTTTGGCTGTGAAGACATGGTTCCATCTCTCTGAGAAGTTGAATGCTTCCCTTTTAAAAAAAAAAAAAAAGAAAAGAAAAGAAAAGGAAAAGAGAAGAAAGGGGGAGAAAAGCACTTCCCCACATCACATAATCCTCTTTGCTATCCATGAAGCCTGCTGCTGCTGCACAGTTCATGTGGGATTTATACTCCAGCAAACAAAGAGCACAGCATAAAACCCACCTGCAGAGACCCTGCAGTCTGGAGTGCCAATGTTCAGGAACCATCCACTTAAGGTCGTGCTGCTCTGTTGAAAAATGTGGACTCCTTCTGATAGTCTCAGTTGAGGGAATAGAAGCCCCAAGCGTAGAAGCCAAAATGACAGGACTCATGCCCTCCCCTAGACCACGCTTTTATCCCACCTTTTCACACACTTCCACGTTTGTCTTTTCTTCCCCTGCCTTGCACCCTACTTTTCATATTTCACAAGAGTGTCTCACTCACATTCCTAACTTTAATGAGCTTCCAGCTGGTTTTTAAAAGGTAGAAAAAAACAGGAAAAGAAACCTCATCTTGCCAGCCAGTATGCCTCTAGCAGGCTTTCCCACAGAGAGAGAAAAGTGAGTCTCGAGGCTGCGGGGAGGCTGACACACAGGGCACAAGGCAGCTGTCTGCTTTTATTAAAATGCCACCTTGACCAGAGTCTGGTTTCTTTGAGGACCAGTTGACTATTGTTCAAATGCAGGACCCATGACACATGCTCTGCTGCTTTTGTCCCTCAGCCCTCTTAGCAGGTCAGTTGTAGGGAGAAGATTAAAACCGTGTGGCCAGCCCCCAACCCATCACTCTCCCCCTCTCCCTGACTCCGTCTGGCCCTATCAGCAGCTTCTCTAAAAGGACTTCACCAGCACGTCCAGTTCAGCACAGTTCCTGTTTGTCTCTTTTCTCATTTCCCATGCATGGGGGCAATTTATCCTCTGATCCTGTCAAAAAGTCCTCCAGAGAATTCCAAGAAGAGGGTAACATGAATGTGCTTGCATATTTCAACCCACACAGAGACCAGCTTGAAATGTCAGAGGATAGCTGTGTTTGAGCAAATATTAATCTCTCTATGAACAGATTTTAAATTTAAATCATATCCCAAGAATATAGTTTGTGTTTAGGATACTCCTTTTTTTTTGTCTAATTTTTTTTTTATCTTAAAGGAAGACCATGACTAAACAGTTTCTTCCCCTTCCCTCTTTTAAGAGCTTTATTGAGGTGTCATGTCTCCATAAAACTCATCCATTTGAAGCATACCTTTTGAAATGTTTTGGTAAATGTAAGTAGTTGTGCAGCCATCACCACAATTCAGTTTTGGAACAGTTCCATCACCTCAAAACTGCCCTCTTGCCACTTGTAGTCGATCCCACTTCCAACCCAGGCGACAACTGATCTGCTTTCTGTCTCTGTAGTTTTGCCTTTTCTAGATGTTTTATGTAAATGGAATCCCACAATATGCAGTCCTTTTTGTCTAGCTTCTTTCAGTTAGCATAATGTTTTTGAGGTTCATCCGTGCTGTTGCGTGTACCGGTATTTTCTTTACTATGGCTGGATAGTATTCCATTGTGTGGATGTACCACATTTTATTTATCCAGTCACCTGCTGAGGGACATTTGGGTTGTGTCAACTTTTTGACTATGGTATCTCTACTATGAACATTTGCATGTAAGTCTTTGTGTGGACATGTTTTCATTTCTCTTGAGTAAATTCCAAGTAGTAAAGTTGCAGGATCATATGGTAAGTGTTTGTTTAACTTTCTCAAAAACTGTCAAACAAATTCTTAAAGAAAACATTTGATTCTCATCTTTAAGGTTGCATTTGCCATGAAATTACCTAATCTAAAAGAATAAATCACAGTTCTGAGCATCATTTTGCAAAGTTTCTAGGATTGGAATCATGAACAATAAAAGTAACAGAACTAAGGAAAGAGAGTGGTCTTAAATCCTATGCCATTTCTTCTCAGTCTTCAGCCAAGGGGTCTTTAGAATTCTGCTGACAAAGGAAAAGTAAAGAATCATCACTGGCTCTCAGTCCTTTTGTCCCTACTTTCCTTGCCCTGCCTCCATGGGCCCACTGCTGAAAGTGCCACTTGCAGAGTTCTTTGGCTAAGAAGAATCAAGTGAGCCTCCTTAGGGCGCAGGAACAGAATCCAGAGGATTCTGGAAGCATGGGTCTTGCCAGTCCTATGGACAGTAACAAAGTGGAAGCTGCTAGAAGGCACTTCCTCAGCAGGGCACCTCAGGGGCTTCTTGGGTTTCCTTCCACCAGCCTTCCAAATGCCTCGGAGGTGATAAGCTAAGATTACCCTGCTCTTGTAGTAACTATGGGTTCTGGACCCCTGAGATCAAAAGAGAAGCTAGTCTCTGCCCAGCTAGTTTGGGATGACAAGGCCACAGCCACAGAGGAAGAGATTTTTCAACTACAGTTCTGCTACTTACATATTTATGACCTTAAGCAAATGATTAACCTTTATAATTTTCAGTTTTTACCTGATAGGGTTACTGTGAAGATTAACTGGGATAATGATAGAATGCATGTAAGGTAAGCTCTTTGATGGCAGGAAATCTTTGTGTGAATCCCAGGAGCCTAGAACAGTGCCAGGCACATAGTAGGTGTTCAGCAAATGCTTATATGCTGACTAAAGTACTTAGCGTAATGCATGATACCTGGAGAGATTATTCATTCATTCACTCAGTCTTTTGTTTAATATTTATTGAGCACCTACTATATGTTTGTCAAGAGCTAAACTGAGCCACCATGAATCAGAGTAGCTGATTAAGACAAGTCAAAACGAAATGGTCCAGCCTTTAATCACTTACTGTTATAGCATAAGCAAGAGGTTACAGTAGAGAAAGCACCGATTCCCCCACTGTTCCATTTTCCCCAGAGAATGACACCAGTGAGAGTTAGATGGATCAGCACAGACATGGGGAATTGTCTCACTATCAAGAGCCCCAGGAGTCGAAAGACTCCTGCCATCTTATGGACCCCAGGGCCATGAGGTGGGAGGGCGATGAGGGTGGAGGGGAAATAGCTGGAAGAGAAAAAGCACTGAGTACTGAGTAGAGTGAAGGAAATGTCTTCAAGTTTTCACTCCCCCAGGCCTCCCCCCAACCCCACTCTCAGCTCTCAGAGGCACCTAACAAGACCTCTACTTAAGGGTCTTGATAAAGAGACCTCCAAATAAAGATCGCCTGGCTGTGAATACAAATACGTGTAAGAGCTTGACTGGTCACGGGGGCCTGAGTCACTGACTGCAGCTCCCTTCAGAGGCTATAGTACACGGCTGTGCACCAAGTCTGGTGTGTGGAGGGCAGCCTTTCTTCATCAGGCCCTCCAGGTAGAGCCTTTGTAAATGCCTGTGTTCTGGCCTGAAAAATCACACACAGGTTTTTGGCCAGGAGCCAATCTCCTCCATGCTGCTATTAGAGTGGATGTGGCCTCTGCCTTCATAAAAGCAAGCGAACTATTGAGTAGACAGACCATAAACAAACAAATAAATCCATAATTGCAAATTATGATGAGGGCCCTGAAAGTGCCAGGTGGATGGGGAAGCAGAGTCTGGGGAGAGGGAATAGCAAGGTGTTCCTGCACTAGCCTGAGTGCTCAAGCTAGCACCCTCAGAGGGGAGATCTGAGCTGAGGACTCAGGCTGAGAGGAGCCGGCCACAGTAAAGGCAGGAGGGAGGGGTTGGGAGGGGTAGAGGACACAAGCTAAATCAATGTTCATCCATCCCCCGCTTTGTTACACCAGGCTTTAACTAATTATAGTGACTTCTGCTGTGGCTCATCCAAATTTGTGTAATAATCCACCACCCTATAACAATTCTTTCTTTGATGTATAAAACTGGTGTATCCAGTCGAATCTTATCTGTGGTTAGGCAGATCTCAAACACACATGAGTGACATGTTCCTAGGATCTAAATAATCTTTTATAAATTAGAATGAAGCTCTATTGTGTAGCTATATGGGGAGAACCAAAAGAATAGTTTTAGCTAAAACTCCTTGGTGTTCTTGATTCCTCTTTGAATATTAGAGACTGGAGATGCTGCAGAAAACGGTGGTTACTTTTGACTTTAGGGAGGAAGAATGGGTCTGTGGTTATTTTCCTCTGAGAGGGCTCTGGAGGATGCCTCAGCCTGTCCTCTGTAAGCCTCTGACACAAAGTTTATTGTCGAGAATAAACTGGGCCTTCCATTAATTGTGAAAAAACCATGTACACACAGGAAAAAGAAACTAGCAGTTATTGTAAATCTTGTTTTTGCCCAAGATTATTTACCCTTCTAAAAAAATCTACTCCCTTTCACGATGATTGCCTATAGTCAGTTCAAAGGAGCCAATCCCTTTCACAAAGTGCTGACATTATGCACCTAAATTTTCAAAACTTTGTTTTGAATGAGGTTGGATTGAGGTACTGAACTATTTATATCCCCTATTTATTATGTGTTAAAATAATAGGTGCCCTATTGGGCAATGCAAGGTGGAGGTAGGAGTCAGGGGGCCCTATATTGGAGGGGGTATTGGGGGAGTTGGAGGATCTAAGGAAATCACAAGTAGCACAGTTCCCGTTCGTTCCCTCCTGAGAAGAATGCCACCTTAGCGCCTTTCCTGTATCTCAATTCGAGACATGAGCTTGTACAAAGGAATTCTGGAAGAGCCGTGAAGAGCGTAGACATCAGCTGAACTGCTGGGAGCAAATTCTCCCTTAATTTTTCCTATGACCTGGGCTAAGTTGCTTACTGCGTCTGTGTCTCACCCTCCTTGTTTGTAAAAAAGGATTTGAGATGATAACATTTTCCACCTTAGAATGTTGTTTTGAGAATTAAGTTAGTTAATAGATGTGCTTGAAATAGCACTTACCTATTATTACCATTGGTCTCCAATTCCTTTTCAAAGTCGATTCCAACATTTCCTTCCCCGTAGTAGTTTTAGAAGTTTCTAAATATGAAATTTAAAGAAAAAACATTTTCAGGAATCTCTATCATCTCATGCAAATGAGAGCTAGCAATTATGTTTGTAAATGACAGGGTCCTTAAGTAGCTGAGAGGGCTGCCGTCTCTGAAAAGAGCTCTGCAATGGGTGCGGAGGGGATTGAGCCACAAGTCCTCAGAGCACAACCATGGAGGCGTCAGGGTTAATTATGTATTGTAAACCACCTAGTGGTTTCAATCCAATTTTAAATGGTCTGGATGTTTATAAAGCCGTGGTTTTTAATTTGGCTTTGACAAAGTGCTGTCTCAATTTTAACAATCCCCCTGAGCTCTGTGACTCATATCATCAGAAATCTGACCTTTCAATGGAAGGGGAAAAATCTAAGTTGTTACCTTGACAACACAAGGTAAGCAGGATGCTTTGAGCTCTGGTGTTTCTGCTATAAATAATCCGTCTTTGGCCAGACACTGGCCAGAGAAATAGTAACGTGAGCATGGAGAGGAATGAGCTGTGTTGGCAAGGGGAGAAGTCTGCGTTTCAGGAGATTGTTTTAATCACCATTTTTAGGGATCATTCCCAGAGGCAACTTTGTAGCAATTAACCAATAAACCAAGAAGAGGGAATGGATTCAACTTCTAAAAATGGGAATTCACACAAATGAAGACTGATAATACTTTTTCGTGTGAGGGCTTCTCTATACTTATGTGTACCATTGTCTAAGTTCTGTTTTTGTTTTTTTTTTCCTTCCGAGTCTTTATTCTCTGGTTTCCCAACAGCCTATAAAACCAAACAAAGGGAAGCTAACAATGAACTTTGGCCCTTCAGCCATAATTTACTTGATGTTACCCTGCACAGTAGAAGGAAAGGAACAGCAATAAAGCTGGATGGCTTTTAAGACATTGTGGATTATCAAAAAAGAAAAAAAGAAAAATCCAAGTCCTCTTTTGGATGAAAGTAACAAAATACCATTGAATTTTTTTAACCAGCTGTACTCATGAATAGGTTTAAGATTTATGGCTGTGATTATCCTTTTGCTTGCAGACGTAAATTAGTTTTCTGGGAAGTCCAAGCTATTTCTCAATAAGCTTTAATAGTCTGTGAGTCAGAGTAGGTGCTGCTGATAATGAGTCTTGCAGGATTTATAGGGTGGCAAGTAAGAAATTGAGGGGCACGTTCATCCAGTGGCCTTTGGAATAGTACATAAAAATGGTTCCTGAATAGGAGCCTTTGGTCCAGTAGATTCTAGCTGCTTTTTAGTAAGTATAATTTACCCAGGAAGATTTCCTAAAGTCACCTTCTAGTTGGATGAGATTCTAGTTGCTTTTTAGTAAATATAATTTACCTGGGAAGATTTCCTAAAGTCACCTTCTAGTTGGATGAGAGTCTACCTGACTATTAATGCTTCTTCTTGTTTTGGGGTCAAAATATACACGCTCAGACTCATGTGGGCAAAATAGGATAATGATTTGTTTTTTCCAGTTGATCTTGTTTTGTTCTTAAATTCTTACTCCGATGATTGCAGGGGAGCTGCTCTAGATGAAGAGACACTTTAAGAGACATAACAACCAAACGTAACATGTCACCCTCAATTACATCTCAATTCAAACAAGCCAACTGAAAAAGGCAATTTGAAACAATCAGAGACATTTAAATTGGACTGCGTATTAGATAATCCATGAAATGATTGTTAATTGCTTAGGTGTGATAATAGCATTGTAGTAATGTTAGAAATTGTATTTCTTGACATGCCTACTGAAGTCCATAGAAGTAAAGTGGCATGGGGGTTGGCTACAAAATATTTTTTCAAAAAAGAGAATTGGCTTATTGAGGAAACAAAGAGTGACAAAAATCTATAATATGAATGATAGGTATATGGAATTTATTATACTATTCTATTCTTTATATGTTTGAGAATATTCATAATTTAAAAAAAAAAAACTCTTCTAACCTAAAACAGTCTCTCTCTCCTCTTTTCCAAGATAGTGCCTTGTAAGGATGGCTAGTATATCCTCCTGGAATAGAGGATGATACAGAGTCTGACCCTCAAGGCATTCTCTTCCCTGGGTCCTAACTGGATCTGCTTCTGAAGGGACTGTAATTTATGTAATTGAGTCAGGTTAGCCCATCATGGTTGAGGTCCTATGGTTTCCTCTTGCCCATTTGTCTCTTATCTCTGCTTCTGGTTGTGCTACTGATGCTTTGAGGCCTGGCTTTGATTCCCAGTAGACTTTTGGCTTAGATAGTCCATGCTGTGGCTCTCAGCTACAAAGCCATATTGCCCCGTCCACAGCGACCCCTCTTGTCCAGTGAGTTCACTAGCTGATACCTTCAGTTATTTCCACATGCCACCTCCTCACCCCCAGACATATAGAAACTTCTAAATCCGTGACACTCCAGGGGAAAGCTGTGGAGAATCAATGGAGTAGAAAGGACATTCCATATAATCTTTTAAGCACTTTTCTCAGCCGATTTTACTCTCCTCCCAGTATCTGTTGGATATAGTGTATAGTGCTACCCCCTGGGCTTCTCTGGGAAGCATCCAGTCTTTCCAGATGGGCCTAGAGGAGGACAGACCAGAACTCGTTCTGAAATCAGCTCAGACACATCAGTACTTCTCCTCCATCCCTGAGGCCTGGACCACAGAGCGGCAGGGAAGCACTTCATATCCAAACTCACCCTTATCTCCCTTTTCCTCCTAGCCTGGTTACCTGGCACAGAAAGTCTAACCCAAAGGGAATGGCACTCATAACCACATGCAACCATCTCATTTGAGTATGTGCTCATTGTCTGTTTCCCTCACTAAAATGAAAACTCCAGGAGGGCAGAGATCTTATCTGTTTTGTTTACTGCTGTATCCTCAGCACCTAAAGAAAGCAGTGTTTGGCACATATTAGGTGCTCAATATATGCATACTGAATAAACAGTTAATGAACAATCGCTGTATACAATTTTCCACAGCACTTATTTTGCAAATTACACATGCATTAGTGTAAATACTTTGTTGATGTCAATCTCTCCCACTAAAAGTTTTGCTGAAACTTGCCTGATAAAAACGAACTTGGGGCCTCCCTGGTGGCGCAGTGGTTGAGAGTCCGCCTGCCGATGCAGGGGATACGGGTTCGTGCCCCGGTCCGGGAGGATCCCATATGCCGCGGAGCGGCTGGGCCCGTGAGCCATGGCCGCTGAGCCTGCGCATCCGGAGCCTGTGCTCCGCAACGGGAGAGGCCACAACAGTGAGAGGCCCACATACCGCAGAAAAAAAAAAAAAACAAAAAAAAACGAACTTGAATGCTTGCTAAGAACTTGATTCCCAGTTTTTCCCTGAGATTCTGATTCTGTAGGTCTAGGGTGGAGATTAGGAATCTGCATGTTTTACAAGTGCCAAGGAGACCCCTCCCATTAGACAACTGTGGAAAACACTGCTCTAGAACATAAGTTTTACCTAGTAGGTACCTTATCTGGATTTAGTCATTAGAGAGATCTGACACATAGCAAGACCTCATTACATTTTTTGCTGAATGAATGAATGACTGGCATATAGCAGTGAACACATACCAGCCTCTTTATGACGTGGTATTCTCTTTTCAACAACCAGACTTAATCTTCCTATACAGGTCAGATGGGTTAATTAATGAAAAACCATCATTTGACTTTCTGGCATTATATTATATTTCAAACCTGCAGGTGGAAATGTAGTGGGGGTTTTTTTGTTGTTGTTGTTTGTTTGTTTGTTTTTAACTACCTCATTAACAAGAAACACAGAATATAACTGTCAAGAAATCAGTTGGGTTCTCTTCTGAAGCTGAAATCAAAAAAGGTATTTAGTGCTGGAGAGGGTGTGGAGAAAAGGGAACCCTCTTGCCCTGTTGGTGGGAGTGTAAATTGATACAGCCACTATGGAGAACAGTATGGAGGTTCCTAAAAAACTAAAAATAGAACTACCACGTGACCCAGCAATCCCACTACTGGGCATATACCCTGAGAAAACCATAATTCAAAAAGAGTCATGTACCACAATGTTCATTGCAGCACTATTTGCAATAGCCAGGACATGGAAGCAACCTAAATGTCCATCAACAGATGAATGGATAAAGAAGATGTGGCACATATGTGCAGTGGAATATTACTCAGCCATAAAAAGAAACGAAATTGAGTTATTTGTAGTGAGGTGGATGGACCTAGAGTCTGTCATACAGAGTGAAGTAAGTCAGAAAGAGAAAAACAAATACCATATGCTAACACATATATATGGAATCTAAAAAAAAAAAAAAGGGTTCTGATGAACCTAGGGGCAGGACAGGAATAAAGACACAGATGTAGAGAATGGACTTGAGGACACAGGGAGGGGGAAGGGTAAGCTGGGACGAAGTGAGAGAGTAGAACTGACATGTATACACTACCAAATGTAAAATAGATAGCTAGTGGGAAGCAGCTGCATAGCACAGGGAGATCAGCTCAGTGCTTTGTGACCACCTAGAGGGGTGGGATAGGGAGGATGGAAGGGAGGGAGATGCAAGAGGGAGGGAATATGGGGATATATGTATACATATAGCTGATTCACTTTGTTATACAGCAGAAACTAACACAACATTGTAAAGCAGTTATACTCCAATAAAGATGTCAAAAAAATTAAATTAAATAAAAAACAGAAGAACAACAAAAAAAGGTATTTTCTAAACTCTAACAATTAAATCTTTAATACAAATAATCATAAAAGAGGCAGTAAATCTCCCATCACCTTTTCAGATATCAGAAACATGAATTAAGATTTTTTCAGTTCTGAAAGCATTTAACAGATAAATAATTAGATGGAATACATAAAATTATAATTTCTCTATTATCATTTTGATACTTCTGTACTTAAAATCCAAACACTATGATTACGTCAGTAGGGAGTCAGCCTGGAACCACAGAACAATCATTGGACTCGGGGGCAGAAAACCTAGGTCCTAATCCTGACTCACTCAGCTATCAATTGGTTGGTTATATGACCTTTGTCAAATCGTGTACCCTCTCTTGGCCTGGTTAGTTTCCTTGAGAGTTAAAAAACGGAGATTGAATTAGTTAATATATGGGATTCATTACAGCTTTTGCATTCCATAGTTTATTCATAGGCAAGACACTGCTCTAGACAGTGGGTCTGCTACATTGAACAAAACAGACAAATACTTTCCCCTGGGGAACTTATATTCTACTGAAAATAGACAATAAAAAGTAAAGAAGATAAGATAGATAGATAGATGGAAATATAAAGCAGAGAATAGAGTGTGGGGCGGCAATATTAAATAGGATGGGCAGAGAAATCTCCAATGACATTTAAGTAAATACTTGTTGCCCTTTGACAGCACAGAATTCAGAGGTCAGGTCCATCGGGTAATGCTGTGGCCAAAAGCAGAAAATAAAGCTGGAGACAGTGGGGTACAAATACACATTCCTGTAAGAACCATGGAAAAGTAAACCAGTCAGTGATGTAACTGGAGAATATAGTGGTTACTCAGCTCCAGCACTGTGGTAATGTAAGATTTGGGTCCAGTCTTGCCAGATCTGCTATCTTCCAAGCGAAATTGGAAATCCGATTTTTCTGGTGATGTATAGTTAATTTACAGCATTGTGTTAGTTTTAGGTGTACAGCAAAGTGATTCAATTGTGCATAGATATGTATATATGTAGATTCTTTTTTTTCAATTCTTTTCCATTATAGGTTAGGAAATCTGATTTTTATGTAAAACTTAAAAAAATTTTTAATGTTAGTTATTGTATTAGTTTTCTAGGGATGCAATAACAAAGTGCCACAAACTAGGTGACTTAAAAGAACAGAAGTTTATTCTGTCATAGTTCTATAGGCTAGAGGTCCAAAATCTAGGTGTCAGCATGGCCATGCTTCTACTCTGGGTAGAATCTTTTCTTGCCTCTTAGCTTCTGGTGGTGGCCCACAGTTCTTGCGATCCCTTGACTCGCAGCTGCGTCACTCCAGTCTGACTCTCCGTTGTCACATAGTATTTTCCCTTCGTGCGTCTGTGTCTCTTTTTTCCCTCATATAAGGACACCAGTCACATTGAATTAAGGGCCTATCCTACAAGTTGATCTCATTTTAACTAATTACATCTGCAGTGACCCTCTTTCCAGATAAGGTCACATTCTAAGGTATTGAGGGTTTGGACTTCAACACGTATTTTGCGTGGAAGGACAAAATTTAACTCATAACAGCTATCAGTTAGTATGCATTAAAAACAAAATAGTGTATTAGTTAACACTCAGGAGGAAACAAATCATATAGATGGCTCACAGGTTATACATTTGGGAGCTTTAGGCCAGAAATTAGGGAGCCTACAGAAAGGACTGTAAGCTTGATTAGAACAGTCATGGCTCTGTCTGTTCACCTCTGAGACCCCAGCTCATAGTACAGTGCCTGCCCAAGTATTTGCTGAAATGATGAGTAAATGAATGAATGGTGATATTTCTTTTATGTACCCAATAATCTGGAACGTTATTCTATTACTACAAAAAAAATCTAACTTTACTTGCAGTTGATCAACACTGTACTCAGTGTTCAGTACTTTCTGCAAGTTTCTACTCACATTTGAACAGAGCTATAAATAATAGTAACCCCCTACTGCCAACCCAGCATTCCCCCTCCTCCTTTCTCTGCCTTGGATTTCTCTGTATCATGAGACTTGGGCTTGTGTCTGAGACGCTGCCCTGAGATGCTGCTCAGCCACCCTGTTCTATTTTTTGCTCAGTCTTAAATGCCATTCTTTCTTTTTCTGTGACAGAGATTGCCTGTGGTTTGCCCAATATCCAATCTTCCCTTTCCTTCAAGGCAGAATGCAAGGGCAATTTGCCCAGCACAAAACAACATTTTAAAGCCTACTTCACCAGCGAGACTAGCTAATTAGATGTAAGTGGCAGTCTTGGGGCAAGGCTTCTGGAAAGCTCTTTATGTCCTGTCCAACCATCCTGTTTGATGCTAGAAGGTGAACGTGACAACTGGAGCAACAGCAGTCATTTGGGACCATAAAGGGATGTTAACAACGAAAGCTATACAGTGAGGGTGGTGGCGAAAGAGAAGCAGCCTGGCTTCCTGCTAGTATCTTGGAGTTCCCATAATAGCATCGGACGGCTGACGTTCAGACTTTGTTCATGTGAAAAGAAAAGCAAACCTCCGATTTGTTTCAACCATAGTGCACATAATATTTCTGTTTTCTCCTTCCCTTTGCAGTTCTGCTCTGTATTTCAGAGAATGACATTTCCCAGGCTCCCTTGCCTTCTGCTTTCCAGAGCAAGTCAGCTAATGGGAGGCACTGATTGAATACCGGGGGGCAAGAGGAGGGGAAGAGCCAGAGGGTGTCTTCTCCTTTCTCTCTGCTTCAGGAGAAGCAATGGGTGAGGGACTAACTTGCCCCCGACAACCTTCTCTCCCAAGGGAAACCTCCACCTCTGTCAAGTAGTCCCCACTCTTGGGACCCAAGATCACCCTCTGCTCCTCTCATCTCTGCATCTGGCAGTGGGAGGGGCTTTCTCCAGATACTAATCAGTAGGTTTCCTCACTGAATCCTGTTTGGCTTCTCAGCTCTTTCATCATCTGTGTGACATATTCCTGTATAAAATGCCCTCTTTTTGAAATATGAAGACTAGTTCCTATATTCTGACTGAATGATCCAGCCACTGAGTTTTGCAGGAGAGACGGAATCTGTTTCTCCCAGCTGAACACAATGCCTGCCTGTTATATCTCCCTTCAGGATTCGTGGAGGCAGCAGAGAGAAACTTCCTAGACCTAAGGCCCATCAGTTAAGCCGCAGTTAAGCCCACAGATCCTGGCCACTGGTGGCTTCTGCTAGCCAGATTGCAGCCTTTCCTGAATCTTCTGAACCAATTTAAGAAAACAAAACTGAAAGGTCTCATCTTCCCTTTGCTGGACAGTGCTTAGTGTATGCTGTTGGCAATCACATCTCTGTCAGAGACTCTCCTTGGAGCCAGCAGACAATCCAATGTGAACCCTGCTTCTCCAATTTTGCCCCTTGGACCAGGTGGAGGGCGGGATCCTCTCACCTCACCACAATCTTCCTACGTTTTCTGCTCTTTGAGACAGTCTATTCCTAGAATATTTCCTAAATGCGTTCAAGCAATGGTATATAATCCTCCTTTGGCACTACAGCCTGCACAAATATCACCAGCTTGTGCTATCTCAGACCTGCTGCTCTGGAGCGCAGGCTTCCTTGCTTTACCACTCCCTGTACCAGGGTCCTGGCAAGTGTGCTGGAGGCTGGGAGGCCAGATTTGATGGTGACAGGCCCTCCCACTAATTCCAGCATTCTACTTGTATACTTTTCATCCTGCTGAGGACTAATTCAACCTTCTTTAAATTCTGTATTGGATGATACAAGAGTTCATAGGCTCCATTCTTCCAACATCTTCTGTAGGAGAACTTTTGTGGAATCATACTGATACGCCTTCACGTTAAATCATAGTTCTCGATTTCTACAGAGACGTTTTCCATTCTCTTATCAGCCCCACAAAGCAACTTTCAGTGCTGGCTCACACCTGCCCCACTGATGCTCCTCTTCATGAAAGGATAGACCAAGTACACCAACAGTTCAGACTGTGTTTGCCCATCATTCGTCTACAGTGGTGCAGCGGTCCTGGCTTATTTCAGTTGGCATGGCCAGTCCCTGTACTGTAGTTCGACAGTGCCACTCCCTCCCATATACGTAAGGTATAATCCATCACAAGAGTGAACTCAAATTTATTCATAAGTGATCACAAACATGCAAACGGTTTAGAGGATTGTTCAAATATTCAATTCCTATTTCCATGCAGGTTGCCTTTCAAACCATACAAAATTGACCAGCTGTTTACACTAGAAAGTTGTTTTTCCCTTTGCATTCTCTGCCCTGACTGCAATCTTTGCTGCCCCTTGTGATCAAGGCCAGCAAGACATGTCCCTCTTTCTAGCCCAAGAAAACAAAGCTAGATCATTAAATCCTTCAGTGGGCAGCACTTATGTAAGACAAACAAAACTCTCTTTGCTAATATTGACCACTTCTCATAACATAACTTCAGTGTCTGCATGTTCTTGCCCTCTCCCTTCAAGGGCAAGAATGGGGAGTAATAAAGGAATTGAAGGTGACAGGAGACTCCATCCTGCTACAGAAGACAATAAGCAGTGGATTAATTTTATAATAATGAGGAAAAATTAGCAAAATTAATTTTAGAAAGTTTTAGGGAAGATAGAATTGGAATAAACAGAGATAGATACGTCCAAAGGATTTCTAAGATAGACCCTTATAATTAAAGCGTCTTTTTTCATTTAATCTTTCTCTATATAACTGTTGTTTTATAAATAACATTCTTTAAGATAGACAGACAGCTAGAGGTTGACAGATAGACAGATAAACCTGCAGGACAACCCAGCCTATCAGTTATGAAACTGTGCTGGTGAGGAGGGCTTCATGTCAGAGTCACCAATTTGCAAAAGAATTATCTATGAAGAAAGAAGCCTCTCCTAACATGGTAAACATGCATTTCAGGGAAATAAAAGAACTTGCCCATAGTCTTTGCTTTCTACAAGAGCAATTATTTTTTTTCACATGGGCATGGTTGCAAAAGACATGCAAATGCTGTGAACTGAAATGGAAACACCAATAGGTTGTTTCTGTTCAAAATATCTCTGCTCAGCTCACCTATCTCCACACTCCTGAATAACATGCTGAACTTTCCAGTTGTGGGAAAATAAAAGAGGAGATTTGTTCTGAATAATTCATTATTTTTCACATGTTGTTTTCTCTCTTGCTATGAAGCAAAGAGATATACTGACCTTGCATCTTTTAACATCCATTCTCTTTTCTCAGGCAGAATTAGGAGAACACAGAAGGCTGCACACTAGAGAGTTTCTTACCGGCGGTTAGAGGTGTTTTGCAGTGGAAGGCTGATGTGCCCTAAACAATACAATTGCTTTGAAAAATAAATGTTACTCACTCTTACTCAATCCCCCAAACAGATTTTCCGTATTTGGTGAAAATGTTAGGGCACAAACCCAAGTAAGAAGAATACATATAGTTTAAGGCAGTTGGCTAGAATTTACAGCTTGAGTAGTTCCTTGACCTCTATCACACCTAAGCATACTCAGTTCTAAAAGAAATGCACTTTTACTTCCAATATGCATTTATACTTGGGAAATGAAGCTTGATTAACCATGTTCACAGTGAACTTAGTTGCTCCTAGGGAGAACACCCGGCTCTATTTTGTACAATTGCAAAACGTTCAATCTGGAAGGAACCACAGCAATGATTTTCTCCAGCCCCTCAATAACATGAAGAAAATGAGGACACTTTGGGCTGTCCTGATTTTAGCACTAAAGTCTCATGTGCCAGGAAACCTCTCGATCCTAGAGTGGTTGGTCAGCCTAAGATCAGGTCTAAATTTCAGGTCTTCTGATTACTGACTCAGTGATGTTTGTCCCACACATCTTTGTTTTTACTGAGATTATAGTTGTTCTACCATTAAAGGTAATTTGTAAATAATTATAAGTGCTAATTATGCATTCTCTATATATTTAAGGGATGAAACAAAAATTTGGGTTTTGGTTTTCCTGTACGTTTTTTTAGAGGATTATCCCCATATGCCCTAAATATTTTTTCACTTTATTCTCTCCTTTCTTTTTATTCCTGGAAAGACAAAATTTGTGTTGTTATACATGGCTTAGGCTGATAAATCAGTAGACATTTCAAATAAGACAGAACGAATTTGAGAGGTTATGAGTATTTGCAAGTGTCACCGTGGAGACCAGAGAATGGACTGTCACCATGGAGACTTGCATAAACACTCTGCCTATAATGATTTCCATGTGAGATCAGATGTAGAAGAGACTTGGGAAGGAAGTTGTACAAATGGAGGTGTCTGGCTGGAGTGAGTTGTGTAAGAAGGCTAGGGATGTCAAAGCAAGTTGACAGTTTCTGCGCTCACCATTGCTCCATCAGTGAGCAGGAAAAAAACCTCAGGGAAAGGCCCAAAGTTCAGAGGGTGAGAAGGGTGTGTTTCATCATCTGCTAAAATACTACACGATTTAAGATGATTTCCATTCACTGTTCTCCTCCTTTGCTGGCACTGGCTATCTGTCATTATAGCAAGTTCTGTAGAGTTAGGATGTGATAATAATGACAGCTAGTCTTTATTTAGTCTTATCACATTGCCAAGACTGTGATAAGCTTTTTATGTTTATTATCACATTGAATCTGAACACTTATAAGGAAATGCAAATATGATCCTCATTTTACCAATGAAGAAACTGAGGCACAGAAAATTTAAGTATCCTGCCCAAGGTCACACAGCTAGAAAATGGTGAAGCCAGGATTCATATCAGGCAGTCTGGTGGCAGAGTTCATGTTCTTAAATACTGTACTCTGATGAGAAGATGATGTCCTTGTCTTTGAGGCAATTCAAATCTAAATAAGGAAATAAAGTAATGATGAATGACACCAGGGCAACAATATGTATTTCTAGTACCTAGACACATTTTACCTAGTATTTAATTATAGCTTAATGTCCAACATGAACCTTATTCCTTTACCTCTTTTTCCTCTACAGATATATATATATGTATATGTGTATATATATATATATATATATATATATGTATATATCTCAACCATTGGGGTTCTTAGTTGCAGAAAGCAGAATCCACATTAGCTAGCTAAAAGAGAAAAGGAATACTAAAAGGTATCAATTTAGTCATGGGATATCTTGGGAGGATCAGAGAATCATACTTGAAAGCTACAGAACCCAACTTACTCCATCTTCCTATTTCAGTGTACATCTGGGCTGTTAATAGGCATTTATATCAAATTTACCTTAAAATGTACATTTAAAATTTCAGGTGGATTGACTCAAGCGTTGGACTCAGTTGGAATAACACTGGCTTCTCTCTATAAGCTCTAATACCTCGTAGAACCCCTGTGGATACATCCCATGGCCATGCTGTTCTGTTACAAAGCTTTGGATAAGGGATTCCTGGTGATTCCAGGAAGCTTTGTGTTGGGCCAATCGACCCTCCCTGAGAAGGAGTGATACTGAGCCTTGCCTGACAGCAAGGATCAACAGAATGTATTGTAATCTTAAAAGATGGCTGTGAGTATCAATAATCTTGTGGAAGATTCCTTTACAAATTATTGATACACACTGTGGGAATCAACCTTCAGTTTGTAGTAAGTACTCAGCAGACAGCAAAGTACACAGGAGCTTCTTTTTCTGAGGGGAAGCAGAGGACAATGTAAAGAGCATTGGATTTGGACTAAGAACAAAGTTGTTTGAATATTAATAAGAAAATATGGGAGTAGTGCCTGGCACCAAGCAGACATGTTATAACTGATAGTTCATTTCTTCCACTACCGCTAACCCCATGGCTCTTCTGGAAGTGAACAGATTCTGGGCTGAACTTGTGGAAATCAGATTAAAAGCAGCTAATACGTTTTTAACCCTTTGGATGCTGTAGTTATATAAAGAGATTCTGTTTTCCTTTTCTCACTGATTGAAAATTTATAGCCCCGTTTATGACACACCTCTCTCTAGCAAGTACGTGGGATTTCATGGCATGATTTTTAACATACTACACACCTCATTTCATCTTTCTAATCTTTATTTTCTCTTTCTTTCTTTTAAAAACTATTTATTTGTATCCCATCTCACTGCTTTATGTGCATCTTTTCATGCTTAAATCCAGTTTGGGAAAAAAGTGGCAAACCCCCTTGGCCATTCCTGTGATACCCCATCCTCTCTGATATTATTCCAGAAGCCCCTTCCGGTCCCCACATTTGCTCAGGCTGTGCTCAAGGCCCCCTCAAAACGATTCCCACTTTTCCCCGAGTTTTAGGTCAGCTGTGATTTTCATCTTCAATCCAATCCATCTGCTTTCATCTCTCAAAGATCTCTCATGATTTCTAATCCCTAAGAGTATTCCATGCTGTTTCCCAGCACTGATTTGAGTTTATTTTACTTTCTAGTCTCTTCTGCTATTGCTAGAGGTGAGTCAGGAAGAATGGCATATGTGCTCATGTGTCATCTTCCCATGGTAGCCCCTCCTCCCTTCTTCAGTCCAGATCTGTATCACCAACAGCCCTCTGAACACGTACACTCAGACGTGCTACAGGAGCCTCAACTCACAGTGTCCAAAATAAACACCTCACCTCCACCAAACGTGTGTGTGAGTGTGCGCATGTGTGTGTGTGTGTGTGTGTGTTCCTTGTATAGCCAAAAAAGAAAGTGTGCTGTATCCTGGCTGCTCTCCCTCTCTCATCGCTCTCACCTATTAAATGTCCAAGCCCTTAGCTATTCCACATCCTAAACATTCAAATTTATGCATTCCATGTCATCTTTTTATTGCTACAGCAGAACAGAATCCAGTTTTATCCCTTTGGCCCATTCTCCAAGCTGTATCCAAAGGGAGCTGTCTGAAAGGTACCACCTTTCTAGAAATCCTTCTGGCTTCCAGGGGCCTACGTGATGAGTCTCAGCCCTTGAGAGTAGTATTTCCTTTAGACACAGAGCACCTCGCTTGCCTCAATACTCACTCGTCCTCAATACTCAAACTTTATTTTCAGCAATACACCCTCTGTTCTTTCATGCCTCCATGATTTTGTGCATATTGTTCCTTCTACGTAAAATGCTCTTCTTCACCTCAGCCCACCCTTCCTTCCTGCCTCCCTTCATTTCTCAACAAATACCTGTGATGCACCTGCTATGGGCAGGCACTGTTCCAGACACTGAACAAAACAGATAAGTCTCTGCTCTCATTTTAAGAATGTATTTAATTTAACAAGCACTTCTCTTACATTTACTGTATGCCAGGAGCCCTTGCTAGACTCCATGAGATTCCATTCTAGTAAGAGACACGCATCAGCCGAATGAGTCCTTCAAGGTTCAGCGTAGGTCCTCATCTGCATCTCCTAGGCTGGCTAAGCCCAGCACATCCTATATGGACCATGACCCCAGGATGTTTGTGTGGTCGCCTCTGCCATGGAACTGTAAGTTCCCTGAGCTGTACTCTTCCTTTTATGCCTCTAACAGTGTTGGGCACCTAAGAAAAACTCAGTAAGTGTTGATTGAACAACGGTCAAGCTAAGCAAATTTGATCATGCCATTCTGCTGCTTAAAATCCTTTGATGAGTCACCACTGTTAAAGGCATGAGTCCAAATTCTTTAGCTTGGTACACAGTGCCTTTCAGGCTGGCCCCAGCCTCTCCTTCTGGCCTCTCCTTCCCCAGTCCCCAGTCATGTTTCTCTTGCTCCAGCCACACCATACTATTTCTCATGCCCCCAAACCAATGTTCTCTGTAATTTCTTAAGACCTACTCTAAAATGCTCTACACAACTAGTCTACCTTTAATACAACCTTATTTGTTGTTCATGACCAACTCAAAGATCACACATCTTCATATATCACATGTTCATGCCTAGGACTTGTCACTCCTGTACCTACATAGTCACTTAGATTCATTTACCACATTTTGTTATAATCATCTGTTTATGTGTGTCTCTCTCTCCCACTACTTATTGCATGTGCTTTGAGTTCTTCAAGGGCAAGAATTATATTTTATTGATCTTTGAATTCTCTCTAATTTTATATGGCATACATATATCTCAACTCCTAGAATATAGCAGATGATAAGGTAATTTTTGATTTAATGAATAGATTTCTGCAACTCTTCATTGTTCTACATAGGATGGCAAGAGAAGGGTCAAACCTTCGTTTATTAAATGTTTCTGCAGAAGGTAGAATTCAAGGTCTTATTCTGAAAGCAAATTAGAAAATTTATTTTCAAGTGCTGACCACCTACTCTTCCTTTCTCTTGCTTTTCAAATGTAAAAGAGTAAACAATCCGTCCTTGGAGTGTTTTTACCCATTTCTATCAGAGCACTATGTCAGTCCTGTCACCTACTTATTGCCTCCTACACATTGCATACATAAGACAATATTAGTTTCCTGAAGGCAAATCTCTCTTATCTAATTTAAAATGCCTTCAGGTAGCTGTTGGAAAGGAACATTTTGGCCTGTCTCAAGCCCATCTATTGGTTAACTGAATGTTGCACAGTGAAAAATAGCAAGAGTCAGCTGTAAAGAGCCTCTTAAAAATTGTAACCTATGTTTTCCCCTGGCTGCGTGAACCTCAGGGTACAATGAGTTCACATTAATAGTAATAAAAAGTGTTTCTCTGCTCTGACTCCTGCTTAATATTATAGGGTCTCAGACTTTTTGTAAAACCTTCTCTTCTGTCCTTAGATAATTGTGAGGGGCCCTAAGAAATGATTAAAATGTTTCAAAACAGTAAGTCTCCTCAGCATCCACATGGCTTCCACCATGTTTCTCCTGGCCTCTCCTCTCATTTCCACGGGTATCTGCTGCTACAGGTGCCCAGCTCCTGCCATCCAGGTTGTTTGACCACTCCCGCTGTCAAAAGGCAACTCTGCCACCTTCCATGGCTCCCAATGCCACTGGAAAACGGCAACGCTTAGCAATGTCTCTTGCTGCCTTTGAAGCCATGCTCTTTCTTGGGTTATTGATGCCATGAGATGATGCCTTGTCTGCTTGTACACTGCACCACTGCTGATGCCACCACCTGCTGTCACCTCCGGCCACCACCTAACATGAGCCACCACCAGCATTGCCCTCCTCCTGACGCCCGTGGTTATACGAGGCAGACCCCAAAACTCAATTCCCAATCTCACCAAACATTTTAAGGAACCTAGGTATTTTAGTTTTAACTTTTAGATCCTTCTCACCTGTGGCTTGAGTATAAATCCAAGCAAGTTAGGAAACCTGCTGAGTTTTACATCTGGAGTATCCTCATACTCCTCCTTCTACTACAGTGACCACACCAGCTTGTGGACCTGACTCATGCCTTGCTTAGGATGAGCTCAGACCCAGAAGCTCCACAGCCACTCAAGCACATACACGCGCTGGGCCAGCCTAGAGCTTCATCCTAAACACTTAAGCTAGTTTCCCTTCTACAAACGTAAGGAAACACATGCATACATAGGTACACGTCCTTATTGAAAGTGTCAGAGAGAACTCAAAACTCACATGTTTTCTCTGGTAATGTGAAATTGCTCTATTTTCCCCTGGTATTGTGAAATTGTTGGTATTGTGGAATTCTTCCGAAAAGCTAAGTTTACCTTGAGGAACATCAGCTGCAATAGCTTAAAATAGTAGTTATACTTTTCAAGATAGGAGGTTATTTCTCTGTAAGGTGGAAGAAATCTGAAGGTAGGCCAGTCCAGGACTAGTGGTGAAGCTCAGCAAGGTCACCAGGGCCTGGACCACACCCATCTTTCTGGTCTCCCATTCTCAACACGCAGTGTCCACCGCTGGGCCCCAGGTTGCTGCTGGAGCCTCGGGCGCTGTAACTGCATCCCAGCCAGTGGGAAAGAGGAAACACAAAGAAAGACATGGCCCTTCTCTTTAAGGACACTCTACACTCATAGAATTTACATACCACATTTCCACTTACCTCCGATGGGCCAGAACTTGGCTGCAATGGCACATTTAGCTGCAAAAGAAGCTGGGAAATTTAGTCTTTACTACAAGTATCCAGGGTTCCAGCTACATCAGCTGTTCTGCTCCCAAGAAGGAAGCCGAGAATATATATTCAAGGAGAGCTGGGAGTCTCTGCAACAAAGAGAAGGGTTTTTTTTTTTTTTCCTGCTCTTTTTTATAGATTTCAAACTGGTGTGTGGAAGAGGAACAGATCTTTGAATTGCTTGTGCTATCCACACCGATGTGTGAGAGGGCATCCTACTGATAATTTAATTCATGTTTCATTCTTGCTGCTGTTGGTATGTTTCCCTTCCCCAGCATGAAAAGGTAGCTCCGCCTTTGTCGCCACGTCTAACAGGCTCTCGTGTAGTGGTACCAAGAGCCAAAGTTGACAGGTACCCGGCAGGTAAACCCGGCCTCAGCTTTTGTTTTCAAGGCATAAACTCATGGAAACAATGACAGCAAAGTGTCTGTAAGGGGAAAGGGGCTCCAAAGTTTGGGGAAAGCAGAGGTAGATTGGAGAGAGCTGTTAAAGCTTCCTTGAGGCTGAAGGGGCCAGGGTTTTGGCTGTCTGGCAGTTAGTATGGACCAGGGCCGTGCTCATTCATAGCACTCTGGGACACACATGCATCCTAAGAAGAACAGCCAGGTGATGTGGCTCGGGCAGCCAGATGTGAGCCCTAAAGCACCTCCCAAACTTGGAAATGTTTTCTCTGCCCAAGCAGCCCATTTCCCAGAAAGCATGACTAAGGTGAACTCAACAGTAGGGTGACCCCCTGTATTCTGGACTCACAAGTGAACTGAGACTATCATTTAACCCTAGAGAAGCTGAGGCAGTGCCCTGAAATGAGATCGAGTGTGAATTTTCCACCACAGGCAGATATGAGCTTAGGGAGAACCTTATTTTCCAATATAGTGTTTTTAAAACTACATATTGTCAGTTAATATTTATTCCTGCTATGAGGGTAGAGCTGGAAGTAGAACTCGGGCCTCCTGGGTATTAATCTTGTAGTATTCTGCTTAGCTTTGCTGTCTCTGAGGGCCAACGATAGAAGTGCGAACGATTATTGAAGAGTGATTTATCCTAACTCCTCAGCTTGCTGCCTTGGCTCATCATTTGTTTGGTTTTCCCACATTGATTTAATCCTACATAGTCACTTTTTAGGCTATAAACTCCTTGAAGGCAGGTACTCAGTCTAGTCTATGACATGGACCAACGTGTTCCATTGCTCACACAGCCTGTCATTTCATTGACACTTCCTCATATCATCATGGCTGCTGAAATTCATTAGGGCACTCACCATGTTTCTTTCCCTAAATCTGGGGCTTGCTATAGATTTATACGCCAGAACCAAGTCTCCAAGGGAAACTCAAAGTGTTGTAACCATTGATACTGATGATTTAATAGATGATGTTCTTTTTTCTGAACTTCAAATGAAACCAGTGGGTTATGAGGATTTATCCTTCAGCTGAGTCATAAAGACAAGTTCCTGCCCTCTTGCAGTTAAAAATTCATGAAGTATTTTCTAAAGGCTATTGAGAATCAGGCTTAGTTACATTCTTACCCTTTCCTTACATAAATATTATCGGTATGATTAAATGCATTCATAGGTTTTCACTTTTGCCAATGAGTTGTAATTTGGTGTTTCTGCTTAATCAAGAACAAGTGTTGGGCCTGGTTATCATTTAGTTAAGCTAAAGAAAAATATAAGCATTACAGGGAACCAAGCAACAAAACAAAATATAAATGTCAGTTAGTTTTACTGTGCTTTGCTACAAAAGTTGGCAAGCTTTGAAAATTGGCATGCCAGGGTTGTCTCCCCAAGATGGATAAACCAACTGCAAACATGAGGCTGGAGATATTTGTCAGCTACTGCTTTTCCTGCCCCTGATAGTTTTTTCAATCAGAGGGAACTTTGGTTCCAGTGGGAAAAGAAAAAGTGAGAGGCAGTTGATCCCCTGACAGTGAAAACTGGTCTGTGTCTCATAATTGGCCCACATGCCATAGATTGCTGGTGCCTACATTTGTACCTCATTAGGCACTAGGTTTCAAACAGCAAGTTTTGCCACTGCAGTATTCTCTGAGATGCCATTGCTTTTGCTATTAGAAACTGATAAAAAGACATCAGAATATTTCCCTCTTTGGTGGCCAAGTTATCGGAAGGAAGGCAAGGACCTTGGAGAACTTGCTTTTTCAAGATCATTAATGTCACATAACTTGCTGACCTCTTGCAGTTAAAAATTCATGAAGCATTTCCTTCCTCCCTTCCTTTCTTTGTTTTAATTGAAGTATAGTTAATTAACAATGTTGTGTTAGTTTCAAGTATACAGCGAAGTAATTCAGTTATATATATTCCTTTTGAGATTCTTTTCAATGGAAAAGAATTATAAGTTATTATAAGATATTGAGCAGAGTTCTCCATGTTATACAGTAGTCCTTGTCATTTACCTATTTTATATATATATCAATGTGTACATGTTAATCTCAAACTCCTAATTTCTCTCTCCCCACCCCCACCCCCAAAATTCATGAAGCATTTTTAGAAGGCTCTTGAAATACAACACAGGACCCCAACCCCAGGTAACTCAGCTCCTTGGCTGTGATCTCAGACTCTAACCTATGAGGAATCTGTAGAGGTTCTAACCCTGTCCCTGTGCTCATGGAGAAGTTTAATAAACCTCTTGGATCTATTCCGTGTGCAGTCTGACTCCCTCCCTCCACAGCAGTCTCACAGGTGGTGAAAGGTGAACGTCAGGGCCCCCAGAAAACCTAGAATTGTCAGCCACAATAATAATAAAAGAGATAGCAATAATAATGATGATGCCACCTCCCTTCTGAAACTTCTCTCAGAAAAGCAAGGATGTTTCTTTCTCAGAATTCCCCAGCAATCATCTCAAGTCTCACTGGACCAAATTAGATCACAAACCCACCCTAGGGCTGAGAACCGTGGCCAGGAGGTGGGACTATGCTGATCAGTTTAGGCCTGAGCCAGGTGCCTCATGCCTAGAGCAAAGGGTATGTCGAGCTCTACCCCAAATACAAAGGCCCTATAAAAGTGGTTATGCAAACCCAAACAAGAATGGGGTAGTTTCCAGGATAAGGAGGGTGAATGATGGAAAGGTAGCAGCAATGCCCACAGCAACTAACAATATTTATTTAGCACTCATTTTATATTTTCACAGTTCTGAGAACTTTTTCATTTAATCCTCACCAAAAATCCACAGAGAGAGGTTCTGATTTTATGCACATTTGCAGGTAAGAAAATTGAAACTCAGAGAAGCTAAGTTAACTTGGTAGACTCGCCCAGCCAGGAAGTGGCCAGGAAGTGGCTTAACTGGTATTCAAATCTGGGTCGTCTGACTTCAAAACTCAAACTTATTCAGTCTCTTCCTAAGGAAGCATTTCTAAGCTTAGCCAGACACACTGAGGGAGGCAGGTGTCATCCTGGGCTTAGGAGACCAGGGAAGCTGTTGAGCCAGATCCAGTTAATTAGAGCAGCTTCCTCCCCACCTGTGGTTCTGTCAATAGCCACCTCTCCGGGCAACCATCGACCCCTCAGGCCAGCCCCTCCTACTTTCCTTTGTACCTTCCCTGAGGCCAGAGAAAGGCCTTACAAGGTGATATGATTTTCTGTGAATAACATTCCCACAAGATAGGGGCCACCTGCAGGATGTTTCAAGGGTTACAGGATGAGAGAGACAAAAGGGGGCTCTCCCCTAGCAGTCGGTTTCCTCTGGATGTGATAAGATAAGCTCTTATTACTACACAGAAATAGCTCTTATTACTAAACGAAATATGTACTTTACTTCAAAAATTGGGATAAATGATAATTTCTAAGAATTTTTTCATTAGAACCAAGAATTATAGCATAGAAAATATTCTTTTCCTTTGATAGCTAATAGCATTTGTAAGGTGAGCCCAAGTGATTATTTCTAGTACCCAGAGATAATAGAAGGATCTTGTGGTCATGACTAGACTGGCCAAAATATCACATCCAGAGTCATTAATAACATCTTCCTCTGTCAGTTCACAGGGCTTAGTTCTCTGCATAACCAGTTTTGTGTTTCTGTTTCTTCCCTGAAGAAGTGGGTATTGGGAATCAAGCCAAGAATCTGTAGTAGGACAGTTGACATATACCTGATGAATATGGCTCTTCATGACAGCGAGATCCCCTAGATCCATCTGATCTATTTCATGACATTTTATTTGGCAGGTTTAAAGCGGTGAAATATAGAGAGCTGTCTGGCTTTAGCAGGAAAGTCTTGCCTCTTTTTTATTCCTGTATTCTCAGGTGGTGTCATGATTCATAATTCATTTTGAACTGAACATTCATGGCCCTTATCAAACATGCCATGATAAATTCATAAAGTTGGGTCAAGTAAGGACAAAAGGAAAAGATTGAGAGAGAATTCATTTGGAGTTCTAAGCCTATAGATGACTAAGAGTCCTTCAAGAGGTGATGTATGCCAGTTAAAAGGCACTCATATCATTTTCTGGACTAAACTGTATTCTCAAGTATTACAGCATTCTGTTTTAATTGAGTTACATTTTCAGTTTGCAAGTAAGTTTAAAAAATTAAAAATTAAATAAGCAAGAGGATGAGTTGTTAGAGTACTTTTGAAGTCCTTTAAGGCAGTTTTCTTATAAATAAGAAAGCGTTTTGAGATCTCAGCATTCATTTCAAACTGTATCTAACTATTCTACACATAATTGTTAAGTTCTTCTTGTGGGTCAAGCACTAGGGTAGTGGTGGAAAAGCAGTGATAAATATGACAGCACAGTCACTACCTGCAGTGGGCCTTACCACCTAATAAGAAAGGGGTAAAAATAAACATGAATAAATAATTTCAAATTTGAAAAGTTCTATGAGGATTGGTAACAGGGTGCCAAGAGACAAAATAACAGTGTGGGAAGGAGGGAGCAGCTTTATATAGTTATGGAAGTTTTACCTAAGGATGAGAAGAAAGTAGCCAGGCAGGTAGAGAAGGGAACAGCATTTCAGGAAGAGGAAACAGGAGTAGAAAGCCCTGCAGAGGGAAATGGCCCTTTACTGAGATAGGGGAAAGATGGAGAGGGGGATACTGGAAACTAACCTTTGAAGTATCTGTGAAACATTCGAGATTTCAAGTAGGCAGTTGGATAAAGAACCTGGAGTCCGGAAGTAAGGTCAGGGAGGGAGATACAAACTAGGAAACTATCAGCATGTAGATAAACATTTAAAAATGATCCAGTGGATAAGATTGTCTAGGAAGAGAGTATAGAGAAAAGAGAAACTCTAAAATTAAGCTGTCAGTACAGAAGGGGGAACCAGTAAAAGAGACAGCCCAGGAGAACTGGGAGAATGGATATCATAGAAGCCAAAAGAAGAGAGTTACTGGTTAAGGATGGTGGAATGATGAGCACATTTCTCTCTCCCCTTTCTATACGAAGACCTAGGAAATGATAACAAATTTTTAGAAAAGACATAAACCTACAACAACAAAGATACCAGGAAGAGCCATCAGTGGCTTCATTTCAATGATTTTAATGATTTCTGGAGGATGGAAAGCGGATGGAGGAGTGACTGAGTGTGACAGAGGAAGCCACAGCTCAGAGAACACGTAGAAGAGACAGGATTAAGGGGACACCCAACCTGTCCTGCAGAATCCTGGAGCCCAGGGTGTGCCAGGTACCACAGAGAACAGAAATTAGGCTAGCGGCTGAACACAGAGGAATGGATTGAAAGGAAGTATACATAACTCTTGCTATTCCACCACATCCACCTCTGCACTCTCAATCTCTGGCCCAAAAAACACACAAAACCTCCTCTCTAGAAATTGAAGGCCTGTACTCTTCAGCTTCTAGAAGTTAACCTCCTTTAAAAAATCTACCTTCTGAATAAGACATTAGCCTCAGTCTAAATCTGTGAGATGACAAGGTCTTCCCATGTACCCAGAGTGCCCAATTAACTTTTTATTGCCTCATTCTTAAATATGAATAGACAATTAAAGATCACTGGATTTTAAGAAATTCTTCAACACAAAAGAAAGAGATCAAGATGAATCAATAGGTAAAGATGACACTGGAGGAAGTGAAATTTTAATATATGGAACAGAGGAATCTTCAAAAAGATTGCAGTGAAAAAAAGAATCATCAAAACAGAGGAAAGATGTCTTGAATAATAAAATATGACTGCCAAAATACAAAATTGAATAGAAGGATTACAAATCAAAATGGAAATATCAGAAAGTAGAAGAAAAAGTCAAAGAGATAGAAAATATTATTTACAAATAAAATTAGCAGTGTAGAAAGAAAACTAAAGAATATATCCAGATGTTCCAACCACTGACTAATGGAAGTGCCGGAAAGAGAAAACAATAAAGAATAAACTAACAAAGAAATAATGCAAGGATATTTCAGAGGAACAGATTTAAAAGTCTAAAGAGGTCCTGCAATGAATGAAAAAATAGAAGACCCACACCTAGGCACATCTTGTTGAAATGTAGAAACAGCAAGAGTATAAACATGATCTGAAATGCTTTCTCAATGGGGGTATGGAGGAAACAACTTATAAAGAGATAAGAATCACCCTCTCATCAGAGTTTGCAATAGCAACACCAAGGGCTAGAAGACAGCAGAGTAACATGAAGTTTCAGGGGAAATGATTTTCAAACCATAATTCCATATGCAGCTAAACCATCAGGTGTGAAGGTGGAATTAAGATACTTTATATATGCAAGGACTCAGAAAGCTTTCCCTCCCATATGACTTTTTTGTGTGTGGTAATAAAACCAAGGAGTAAACAACAACAAAAAGATGGCATGGGATCCAGAAAACAGAAGCTCTAACTCATGACTGTGAAGGGAAGTCTAGGACTTTTGCCCAGAGAGAAGGAAGTTAGAGGGTTCTCAGAGGCAAGTCCCCAGGACCAGACTACATTAATGACTTTCAAATTGGTAATGACTTTTAAACTGGGCTCCACGGATCTCTCGGGAACACAAGACCTTTTCAGGGAGTCAGTGAGGTCAACACTATTTTCATAATAATACTAAGATATGCCTTTTGCACTGCTTTGACATTTGCATAAGCAAAGATGGTTAAAACTGCTGACACTTTAGCATAAATGAGTGTGGTGCTACCAAGCGGTACTAGCAGGCACTGAATTCTTCTCTACCACTCTATGCACTCCAGTAAAAAACAACAACAGCAACAAATTTTTTTATTTTAAAATGTCATTGACAAAGCAGTTAAAATTATTAATTTTATTAATCTTGACCCTTGAGCACATGTCTTTTTAATATTCTTTATATCAAAACAAGTGTGCATTATCCTCCATCTACCACAGTTTAAAGGTGTTCTTGGGGACAAGCACTTGTGTAGCTGTGAGCTAAATTAGATGCTTTTGCCATGAAGTACTATTTTTACTTGACTGAACAATTGATAGGTAAACCATGGTTATTCAAACTTAGAGTTTTGGCAGACATTTCCTAAAATGAATGAAATGAGCCTGTCGCTTCAAAGAAAACAACTGATAGTATTGCCACTGATAAAATACAAAGTGTCAAACAGAAATGACAATTTTGGAAAACGTGTATCCACTACTGTGAGCCTGACAGATTCCCAACACTTAAAGACCTTCCTGATGAGATCGGTTGTGACATTAACAGATATTATTTTTTGATATTGTAAAATAAAATGTATCAACATTTAGAAGACCTGCATAACTCATTGAATCAAGATTTTCTAAATAACCAGTGCATGGTTTTATATCACACATGAGCAAAAGAGCTCCTCAAAGCATGAGATCAATGGATTTTAGTGTAACAGCGTATGAAAACTGCATTGATGTGATGTCAAAATAATGTAAGCACTTTACTGACTTGCAATTTTTAGGATCAACATAAGCCTAATTATTGTTACAGAACCAATGGTAAATAGTATCAACCTTGCTTTATCAATAGAACAAGTACAGAAGACAGAAGTGGGAGGTAGAAGTGGAAAGAAGAGATAAAGAACAGGAGTACAGGCTTCCCTGGTGGCGCAGTGGTTGAGAGTCTGCCTGCCGATTCAGGGGACATGGGTTCGTGCCCCGGTCCGGGAAGATCCCACATGCCGCAGAGCGGCTGGGCCCGTGATCCATGGCCGCTGAGCCTGCGCGTCCGGAGCCTGTGCTCTGCAAGGGGAGAGGCCACAACAGTGAGAGGCCCGCGTACCGCAAAGAAAAGAAAAAAAAAAAAAAAGGAGCACTAATTCCCTCACATCACAAAAAGTCAAATGATATTACCTGTAGTTGATGGCATAAGAATTTGAAAGTGTTAGCATTTTACTAACTCTTACAAGGAAATACCAATTAACATAGCAAGTATAATTCTATTGAAAAAAATGGGGAAGGGGGAATCGGAATCATGCAAGGGAAGTAAATCCTCATTCATCATCACAGAAGCAAGGAGATAATGTCAAAAATCAGGAAGTTTTAAAGTATCATTTAGAAATATGGAGCTGACTACCAGAAGAAACAGGTTTTTGTTAAGGGTTATAGTTTATTCAGTGAATAATTTTGACTCATTACAGATTTTAGAGTTGGAGAGTGATAAGACTAAAGGAAAATCATGAGACTATTAACTTGGAAATGGTGTTTAAGAGGATTTGGGTAGCTGAAGTGGGTGAGGTTGAACCTCAGGAGACTAGTCAAAGGTTCTTACAAGAGTCATAATAGTAATAGAAATAATAATATAATGATATCATTATTGTGATAGATTTCATTTGTTGCCTGTCTACACTCTGTGCCAGGAGCTTTCCATGAATTGCCTGATGCTTCCTTATAGCCAGATTTTTAAAAATTAGAGTTTATTGCCTCTGGGGAGTAGGACAAGTCATGGGATACGGTAGCATGAGTTGCCAGATAAAATACAAGGTTAAATTCAGTTAAATTTGAATTTCAAATAAACAACAAATACATTTTTAGTATAATATATCCTCAATATTTCAGGAGATATACTTATACTTTAAAAAATACATTGTTTATCTGAAATTCAAGTTTAAACTGGGTGTCCTGTATTTTTACTTGTTAAATCAACAACTGCATGGACTGTTGTTTTTTTAATGGGCCCTTTTGCACATTTAAATTACATAACCACATGTTAACCACCATGTCAAATATTTAAGATTATTTTTTTAAAAAGGAGGAGGCAAGTGGGCTAACCTTCAATGCCAGTGAAAGTTTGAATAGCGGAGGTTTGCAGATGTGTCTATTGGATTTTGCCACACGGACAGCAATGGTGTCTTTGACAGGAACAGTTATTGTGGAGTGATGGGGCTGCAAGCTGGACTGTAGTGTATTTACAAGTGAATAAAAAGCGAGGAAGGAGAGGTAATTACAGAATCAGAGAAGAGAAAGGTAGGCATAGGTATGAGATTTGAAGAAAACCTATGGATTACAGGAGTGATGATACATTTTTCTTTCTGTGTAGCCATCACATACCTCAAAGTAACCCTTTTTCTGAGCTGTCATATCGAATCTGTGCAACATTATAAAGGATATTAAATTCTAACAATAATTTGGGATAATGCCACAGGAAGTACCCCCTCCCGCCCCCAAATAGCTGGGTAAGTAAGGGCCTAACCTTTTGGTGGAGGGATGTTTGTAACAGTATGAACGTTCTTTATAGAAAGGAAGAGGTTAGTAAAAATGTAATATAGTGATTTGCCATGTATTTAAGTCATATATGGGACTGGGATGGGAACTTAGGATCCCATTTTCACTGACAAAAGTTACTAAACCACATTTTCTTCTTCCTTGAGAACCTGGAAGTCTAACTGTCATACAATTTAAATCTACCCAGTGCTTGAATATGTAAGGTCTTAGGGAAATACAAATGTAACTAAGACATGGAGCCTGCTTCCGAGGAAGAGAAACTTCAATATAGTGGCTAGACTACTCAAATATCCCCTGACTACTGACTGGCTTATTGGCTTCATGCCAGATTGAAGCCTACCCTTGCTGACCTCTGTCCCATACACCCCTGACCTGACTCAGTCACTATGTTTCACTGCCCCCAAAGCTCCTCTCAGAATTGGATATTAAGCTGGCTTCTTCACCAAAAAATATAAAACCAACTTACCTCCTTTTGGTAGATTTTGTAAAAATATCCAAACACATTTTTCTCTTGTTAGAACAATATGCATGCCACCTTGCCCCTATTTAGGCTTTCCAAGTACTCTCTGTTCCCCTTCAGTTGTGCTATGGTTTAAAATAGCCTTCTATTGGGACTTCCCTGGTGGTCCAGTGGTTAAGAATCTGCCTTCCAATGCAGAGGACATGGTTTCGATCCCTGGTCGGGGAACTAAGATTCCACATGCTGTGGGGCAACTAAGCCTGCACACCACAACTACTGAGCCCACATGCCTCAACTAGAGAGACTGCGTACCACAAACTACAGAGCCCATGCGCTCTGGAGCCCACGCGCCACAACAAAAATCCCGCATGCTGGCCGCAGCTAAGACCCAACGCAGCCAAAACTAAAAAAAATAAATAAATAAACATTTTAAAAAAGCCTTCTACTACTGGAGTCACATATGCGTGTGATTAGCCGTTGATGGTCTTGAGATGAGAACTTATTAAAACACTTTAGTTATGTTTCTGTGAGCACCACAGGAAGAGTTAAAAAAAAATCCTTACTTAGTCAACTCTCATGGCAAATGACTCATCATTTCTTCTTCAGAGAGGTTAACCTCATCTCGTTTCTCTTTCCTCCATGTTACCTATAAACTCTGCCATCTTGAAAGCAGCAGAAAAATGAAAGAGCAGCAACAAAATGTGGACAACTTTCTTCTCCTTTGCTTTGGAGGTGGTGCTTCCAGGAGTAATCTGATTGTCACTGAGCCCCTGAGGCCATGCTTCTTTCTCCCTGAGGCCAGTCTCAGCATACTTCCCCCAACAAAGCTATAGATGTCTAATGTATATATTTGCAAATATGTTTTTGAGAGGAGGAAGGGATTATATTGCACATTATGTAGCAAAAGCTTCCTTTTTATCCATACAGATCATCTAAGCTCTTCCCCTAAAAAATCTTCCTATAGCAGCTTCCACTCTTTCAGCCCTATCTCCCACTTGACCTCTCACTTCTCAGCCTCTCTAGCAAGCAGAAGCTCTCTCTGTTCTCTCCCTCAGCCTTCTGAAAACCCCGTTCAGATCATGTAATGTACACACAAGGCAAACACTGATTAAACAACAACCTGCAAAAGAAAAATTCTTCATTAGACAAACCAGGGTCACATGGTGTCCTTCAGGCTTTCCAGTGAGTAGCTTCCTTTCAACCACAAGGTTATCAAGAGCCATATCAAGTTCTAGGGATGAACTCTCTGAAGGGATACAATCAGCAGTTAATTTGAAGTATTTAGGAAAGTAGGTCAGTGAATGGTGATTGATACAGATATGAAATTATATAAGGATATATGGATGTCATCCTTACATCATGTTTATTTGTAGAAGGAGAATTCCTTTTCTATATTCATCTGTTAGGAAAGAAAATGGTTGAAAAGTCCTTTGAACACCTACGTGTTTTGGAAATCATTTAAAAGTATGTAGACTGGGGCTTCCCTGGTGGTGCAGTGGTTGAGAATCTGCCTGCTAATGCAGGGGACACTGGTTCGAGCCCTGGTCTGGGAAGATCCCACATGCCGCGGAGCAACTGGGCCCGTGAGCCACAACTACTGAGCTTACGCGTCTGGAGCCTGTGCTCCGCAACAAGAAAGGCTGTGATAGTGAGAGGCCTGCGCACCATGATGAAGAGCGGCCCCTGCTTGCCACAACTAGAGAAAGCCCTCGCACAGAAACGAAGACCCAACACAGCAAAAATAAATAAATTAATTAATTTTTTTAAAAAAAGCAAAGAAACCTGAGAATAGCCAAGCACTCTTTCCCCTACAGAGTCATTGTATATTCAGCTTAAATATTAAAAAAAAAAGTATGTAGATTAATAATAACAAACACTGGGCCAGCAAAGCTATGACCGATTACCTAAAAAGCCTTGGCAAATATTATTAAACTTTGGAACATCTCTTGAATTTCTGAATTGATAATATAATCAGAATCAGTAAACAAACCAGGAGAAGTTCAAATAGTTAGACATAGGTCCTGGACTAACCTCAACCTTAACTTTTTGCAACGTGAGTCTTTTGAAATCAAAAGGAACAAAAAATGTAATATTGAATTACTATGTCATCAGTCACACATAAGAACTCTCATACCTCCCTCAGCTGTATGGTCTTCTGGCCAGAAATGGAATGACCTTTGGAATATCGTCTCCATTGGATAGAAATATCATGTTACTGCATTCTGGCAATTTGGGACTTTAGAAAATTCTAAGGAAGTGAAGATAAAAAATTCAATATCAAATGACTCATAGAGGCACTGTTTTTAATGGTTCTGCTGCCGTCATGTCACCCTAAGAGGAAGCTCTTCATATTTGGTCAATATGGTGACACCACATCATTTTGAGTTTTATATGAAAAAGACCACAGAACTTTCATTATAATAATCCTGCTAGATTGGTCCTGTCAATGACTAACATTTGAAGTTAAAGTAAATACAGACTCTATTCTAATTTGTATTTTCTCATAAAATATGTATGAAGACAATCACAGCAAATGTCAAAATATCACCCTTTTAAAAATTCATCAGCATTGACTCATGCTGTTCAAACTTGAATAATATATTGAATGGCTGAGAAAAATCAGCAAAACTTGAGAGTCAAAGTCTTGGGACAATACACAAGACTTTATGAATGGACCATGCAAGCCTTACATCATGCCAACTGTTTAAAAGTGAAAAAGTGGGATGGTGAGAACTTATATTCTGTAATTAGGTTCTTAAATGTTTAAAATTGAATATAGTGCAGATTAATCAACCCCTTTATCATTACAATGTAATGCTGTTTATCCTGAGTAATATCCTTTGCTCTGAAATCTACTTTGATCTTAATATAGTCATTACAGTTTTCTTTCAATTAGTGTTGTTACATCATTTCCATTCATTTACTTTTAACTTGTTTATGTCTTTATATTAAAAGTTTGATCTAGGGCTTCCCTGGTGGTGCAGTGGTTGAGAGTCCGCCTGCCGATGCAGGGGACACGGGTTCATGCCCTGGTCAGGGAAGATCCCACATGCCGTGGAGCGGCTGGGCCTGTGAGCCATGGCCGCTGAGCCTGGGCGTCTGGAGCCTGTGCTCCGCAACGGGAGAGGCCACAACAGTGAGAGGCCCCCGTACCGCAAAAAAAAAAAAAAAAAAAAAAAAAAAAAAAAAAAGTTCTTCCATTTTTATGCAATCTAACAATCTCTGCCTTTAACTGGTGTTTTTATACCATTTATATTTAATGTGACTATTGATATCATTGGGTTTAAATCTATCACCTTGGTTTTTTTATTTTGACGCATCTGTCTTTGTTTCTTTTTTCCTTTTCCTTTTCTTTGCCCTGTCATAGATTAATTGAATATTTTTATTATTTAATTTTATCTTCTTGTTTGGCTTATTAGACATAACTCTGTTGTTATTTTAATGGTTGTTTTAAGACTTACAGTATATATCTTTATCTTATCACAGTGTACCTTTAATATATATAGAATGAAAATCTTATAACAGTTTAGTCCCATTTCTCCCTTGCTGGCCTTTATCCTGTTGTTGGCATAAAATTTATACACATATTATAAATGCTCCAGTACATTGTTTTTATTTCTGTTTCAAGCAGTTAACTATTTTTAATGAAATTTTAAAAATAAGAAAAAACTTCAACCCACATAAGTTACCATTTCTGGTGCTTTTTATTCCTTTGTACCGGTCTAGATTTCTATCTGGTATCATTCTCCCTCTGCCTAAAGGATCTTCTTTAACATTTCTTGTGGTGGTTATCTGCTGTTGATGGATTCTTTCAGATTTTGTAAGTCTAAAATATATTTATTCCATCTTTATATTTTTCTCTCAATATTTTTTATTAATAGACTTTATTTTTAGAACTACTTAAGATTTACAGAAAAAAAAAGTAGTACAGAAAGTTCTCATATATCTCTCTATACACAATTTCCCCTATTACTGACATCTTACTTTCGTATGGAACATTTGTTACATTAATGAAACAATATTGGTATGCCATTATTAACTAAAATTCATGGTTTATTCAGATTTCCTTAGTTTTTACCTAATGTCCTTACTCTGTTTTAGGATCCCATCCAAGATACCACATAACTTATAGTTCTCAGATTTCCTTAGACTTAATTTCTTAGACTTTCCTTATTTTTGACGACCTGGACAATTTTGAAGGGTACTAGTAGGTCACTCCTCCATTGGATTGTCTGATGTTTTTCCCATGATTAGACTGACGTAATGGATTTTAAGGAGAAAGAGCACAAAGGTAAATTGACATTTTCATTACATCATATCAAGGGCATATACTATCAATATGACTTATCACTGATGATACTGCCCTTGATCATCTGGCTGAAGTAGTATTTGTCAGGTTTCTCCACTATAAGGTTACTCTTATTCCCCCCTTTCCATACTGTATTCTTTGAGAGGACATCATAATGCACAGAATACATCTAGAAGTGGGAGTTATGCTCCATCTCTTTTAGGTTGAAGTAGCTACATAATTTATTTGGAATTTTTCTGTATTAGAGATTTGTCTCTCATTTATTTATTTAATCATTTGTATAAGTATGGGCTCATGAATATTTTATATTTTGGATTATATTCTAATACTACTTTATTTTGTTGCTTGAATTGTTCCAGCTTTGGCTATTAGGAGCTCTTTCAGTTGGCTCCTGTGCCCCTTTACCATTCATCAGTGTGGTTGTTTATCTCTTTTTGAGCACTTCCTTATTTCTGGTACTACAAACTGACAAGCCACTCTAAGCTCATCTTGTATTTTTCCTGCCCAAGTCCTAGAGACAGCCATTTCTCCAAAGAGCCCTGTTTCCTTTTATTGGAGAATGACATTAGAAACCAAGATCTGGGTGCTAGGTGTGCTCATGCTAATGGGGTGTCATTTCATCTAGACCCTCTCAGCTGACAAAGCAATATGAGTGTGTGTGCTAACATGTGTATATACACATATCTATAAATATTTCTAAATGTAATCATCTGTATCTGTCTTAAACATGAGTTCTTACTGGTGTCTTTATTACCAAATGGATCATTCTAGCCCACTCATTTTGCTGATCTGTATATTTCTCCTCCAGCAGTGTAAACCCTAGATCCCACCATCTGCCATCTGTTTACTTAAGTTTTAATTGCAGTATACACATATAGCAGAATCAAGATTGTTAATACAGTACATACACCCATGGGAGCAAAAAAGCTTTCTCAACTAGAGTCAATACTTACGTGCAGCTCTTTTGGCCTTTAGTCTTAAAAAACTCCATTTCCACAGTTATTTAGGTCAGCACCTTTTCCTTCACCCCTTTCTTTGAGATCGTTTTGTACATTTGTAATACACTTAGGTTCTCTTGTCACAGTCTTCATTCTTCTCTGGGATTCCGTGACCTTATAAATGATTTTTTCATGTGTATAGATTAAGTTTTGCTCTTTGCATTATATAATTCTATAGGGTTTAACAAACGCATGTCAATGTATCCACTATTACAGCATCATAAAGAACAGTTTCACCTGTGTTTAACTTTTTCCATCCCGTGTTTTACCTTTTCAATCCTCTCTCCTCCAAACTTCTCACAACCAATGATTTTTTTTTATTGTCTGTATAGTTTTACCTTTTCCAGAATGTCATTTAATTAGAATCATACAGTATATAACCATCTCAAACTTATTTATTTTACTTAGCAGTATTATTTAAGGTTCTGTTTTTTTTTATGGCTCAATAGGTCATTTCTGAATTGTATTGTGGAATAATATTCCATTGCATGGATGTGAAAATTTATCTGTTTATCTATTGAAGGACATCTTGGTTGCCTCCAGTTTTTTGGCAATCATGAATACGGCTGCTGTAAACATTCATGTGTGGACATGCTTTAAACTCAACTGGGTAAATACCTAATACCAGCGTAACTCCTGGATAATATGTTAAGACAAGACTATGTTTAGTTTTGTAAGAAAAGGTCAAACCCTCTTCCAAAGTGAGCTGCATTTTACATTCCCACCAGTGATGAATCAGAGTTCCTGTTGATACACATCATCATCACATTTGAGATTGTCAGTTTTTGGATTTTAGCCTTCTAATAGGTGTGTGGTGATATCTGATGGCTGTTTTAATTTGTAATTATCTAATGACAAATGAAGTTGAGCATCTTTTCATATGCTCACTTGCCAAATGTGTGTCACACATTTCACAGTCAGCAGTAGCTAGCCAAGTCAGCCTTAGTAAGAGGAAATCCGTATTGTTAAGCCCATGTAGAGCCTTATCCATGCCACCATGCCACTTATCAGATGCCACTTATCTCAGAGGCCTATTGAGCAAGCACTGAAATAGCTGGGGAAAGAGGCTGACTGACATGCAAAACGTGTCATTTTCTTCATCTGATTAGGAGCCCCTCTGAAGTGAATGCCTTTGATGACCTTTTACTTGGTTCACAATTATCTTCACTGTTTGTGGCCATTCACCATTTTTAGTCCAGCCGCATATCTCTTCCCCAGATTTCTTTCTCACCAATCTCTCCCTCTTGTTGCTTCCAGGTTGCTGACAATCCATCCAAACAGTTAGCCACTGCCTATGAATACATCCATTTTTCTGGCTGTCTCTTACAGGCAAAATGTACAACTAAATGTACTGCTTATAGTTCTGACCACTGCTACTGATTTTCCTTCACTACTGTCCTACAAGATTATTTCTGAGAACAGTACTATAGCTCTCCACTATTGGGTCATATCAATATAATGTGCAGACTCATTGTTAAACCAGGATTTTTTTAATTTCTCAGATAGTTGGTCATTAGGAACATCCCAGATGACCAAAGCCATGAGTTGATAGACAGGAAATGATGCAACCATAGCAAGTGTTCAAGGTCTGAGCCTCCTGTTCAGCCTACTTGAATCTCCCCAAGCTAGGTCTCTCTCTCTCTCTCTCTTTTTTTAACATCTTTATTGGAGTATAATTTTTTTTACAATGGTGTGTTAGTTTCTCCTTTATAACAAAGTGAATCAGCTATACATGTATATATATCCCCATATCTCCTCCTCTTGCATCTCCCTCCCACCCTCCCTTTCCCACCCCTCTAGGTGGTCACAAAGCACCAAGAAGATCTCCCAGTGCTATGCAGCTGCTTCCCGGTAACTATTTTACAATTAGTAGTATATATAAGTCCATGCAACTCTCTCACTTCATCCTAGCTTCCCCTTCCACCTCTCCATGTCCTCAAGTCCATTCTCTACCTCTTGATTTCTGTCCTGCCCTTAGGTTCATCAGAACCTTTTTTTTTTTAAGATTCCGTATATATGTGTTAGCATACAATATTTGTTTTTCTCTTTCTGACTTACTTCACTCTGTATGATAGACTCTAGGTCCATCCACCTCACTACAAATAACTCAATTTCATTTCTTTTTATGGCTGAATAATATTCCATTGTATATATGTGCCACATCTTCTTTATCCATTCATCTGTCAATGGACACTTAGGTTGCTTCCATGTCCTGGCTATTGTAAATAGAGCTGCAATGAATATTGTGGTACATGACTCTTTTTGAATTATGGTTTTCTCAGGGTATATGCCCAGTAGTGGGATTGCTGAGTCATATGGTAGTTCTATTTTTAGTTTTTTAACAAACCTCCATACTGTTTTCCATAGTGGCTGTATCAATGTACATTCCCATCAACAGTGCAAGAGGGTTCCCTTTTCTCCACACCCTCTCCAGCAGTTATTGTTTGTAGATTTTTTGATGATGGCCATTCTGACTAGTGTGAGGTGATACCTCACTGTACTTTTGATTTGCATTTCTCTAATGATTAGTGATGCTGAGCATCCTTTCATGTGTTTGTTGGCAATCTGTCTATCTTCTTGGGAGAAATGTCTATTTAGGTCTTCTGCCCATTTTTGGATTGGGTTGTTGGTTTTTTTGATATTGCGCTACATGGGCTGCTTGTAAATTTTGGAGTTTAATCCTCTGTCCATTGCTTCATTTGAAAATATTCTTTCCCATTTGGAGGGTTGTCTTTTTGTCTTGTTTATCGTTTCCTTTGCTGTGCAAAGGAAAAGTTTCATTAAGACCCATTTGTTTATTTTTGTTTTTATTTCCATTCCTCTAGGAGGTGGATCAAAAAGGATCTTTTTGTGATTTATGTCATAGAGTGTTCTGCCTATGTTTTCCTCTAAGAGTTTGATAGTGTCTGGCCTTATATTTAGGTCTTTAATCCATTTTGAGTTTATTTTTGTGTATGGTGTTAGGGAATGTTCTAATCTCATACTTTTACATGTAGCTGTCCAGTTTTCCCAGAACCACTTATTGAAGAGGCTGCCTTTTCTGCACTGTATATTCTTGCCTCCATTATCAAAAATAAAGTGACCATATGTACGTGGGTTTGTCTCTGGGCTTTCTGTACTGTTCCATTGATCTATATTTCTGTTTTTGTGTCAATACCATACTGTCTTGATTATTGTAGCTTTGTAGTATAGTATAGTCTGAAGTGAGGGAGCCTGATTCCTCCAGCTCCGTTTTTCTTTCTCAAGATTGCTTTGGCTATTCAGGGTCTTTTGTGTTTCCATACAAATTGTGAAATTTTTTGTTCTAGTTCTGTGAAAACTGCCAGTGGTAGCTTGATAGGGATTACATTGAATCTGTAGATTGCTTTGGGTACTATAGTCATTTTCACAATGTTGATTCTTCCAATGCAAGACATAGTATATCTCTCCATCTGTTTGTATCATCTTTAATTTCTTTCATCAGTGTGTTATAGTTTTTACATACAGGTCTTTTGTCTGCTTAGGTGGGTTTATTCCTAGGTATCTTTTCTTTTTCTTGCAATGGTAAATGGGAGGGTTTGCTTAATTTCTCTTTCAGATATTTCATCATTAGGATATAGGAATGCAAGAGACTTCGGTACGTTCATTTTGTTTCCTGCTTTTACCAAATTCATTGATTAGCTCTAGTAGTTTTCTGGTGGCATCTTTAGGATTCTCTATGTATAGTATCACGTCCTCTGCTAACAGTGACAGCTTTACTTCTTCTTTTCCGATTTTGATTCCTTTTATTTCTTTTTCTTCTCTGATTGCTATGGCTAAAACTTCCAAAACTATGTTCAATCATAGTGGTGAGAGTGGGCAACCTTGTCTTGTTCCTGATCTTAGAGGAAATGGTTTCAGTTTTTCACCATTGAGAACGAAGTTGGCTGTGGATTTGTCATATATAGCCTTTATTATGTTGAGGTACGTTCCCTCTGTGCCTACTTTCTGGAGGGTTTTTATCATAAATGAGTGTTGAATTTTGTGAGAAGCTTTTTCTGCATCTATTGAGATAATCAATCATGGTTTTAATCTTCAATTTGTTAATACGGTGTACCACATTGATTGATGTGTGTATATTGAAGAATCCTTGCATTCCTGGGATAAACCCCACTTGATCATGGTGTATGCTCCTTTTAATGTGCTGTTGGATTCTATTTATTAGTATTTTGTTGAGGAGTTTTGCATCTATGTTCATTAGTGATATTGGCCTGTAGTTTTCTTTTTTGGGGACATCTTTGTCTGGTTTTGGTATCAGGGTGATGGTGGTCTCGTAGAATGAGGTTGGGAGTGTTCCTCCCACTGCTATATTTTGGAAGAGTTTGAGAAGGATAGGTGTTAGCTCTTCTTTAAATGTTTAATAGAATTCCGCTGTGAAGCCATCTGGTCCTGGGCTTTTGTTTGTTGGAAGATTTTTAATCACAGTTTCAATTTCAGTGCTTGTGATTCGTCTGCTTATATTTTCTATTTCTTCCTGGTTCAGTCTGGGAAGGTTCTGCTTTTCTAAGAATTTGTCCATTTCTTCCAGGTTGTCATTTTATAGGCATATAGTTGCTTGTAGTAGTAATCTCTCATGATCCTTTCTTTTTCTGCAGTGTCAATTGTTACTTCTCCTTTTTCATTTCTAATTCTATTGGTATAAGTCTTCTCCCTTTTTTTCCAGATCAGTCTGGCTAATGGTTTATCAATTTTGTTTATCTTCTCCGTGAACCAGCTTTTAGTTTTATTGATCTTTTCTATCGTTTTCCTTCATTTCTTTTTCATCTATTTCTGATCTGATCTTTATGATTTCTTTCCTTCTGCTAACTTTAGGGTTTTCTTGTTCTTCTTTCTCTAATTGCTTTAGGTGTAAGGTTAGGTTGTTTATTTGAGATGTTTCTTGTTTCTTGAAGTAGGATTGTACTGCTATAAACTTCCCTCTTAGAACTGCTTTTGCTGCATCCCGTAGGTTTTGGTCATTGTGTTTTCATTGTCATTTGTTTCTAGCTATTTTTTGATTTCCTCTTTGATTTCTTCAGTGATCTCTTGGTATTAAGTAGTGTATTGTTTAGCCTCCATGTGTTTGTATTTTTTACACATTTTTTCCTGTAATTGATATCTAGGCTCATAGCGTTGTGGTCAGAAAAGATACTTGATGTGATTTCAATTTTCTTAAATTTACCAAGGCTTGATTTGTGACCCAAGATATGATCTGCTCTGGAGAATGTTCCATGAGCACTTGAGAAGAAAGTTTATTCTGTTGTTTTTGGATGGAATGTCCTATAAATACCAATTAAGTCCATTTTGTTTAATGTATCATTTAAAGCTTGTGTTTCCTTATTTATTTTCATTTTGGATGATCTGTCCATTGGTGAAAGTGGGGTGTTAAAGTTCCCTACTATGATTGTGTTACTGTCCATTTCCCCTTTTATGGCTGTTAGCATTTGCCTTATGTATTGAAGTGCTCCTATGTTGGTGCATAAATATTTACAATTGTTCTATCTTCTTCTTGGATTGATCCCTTGATCATTATGTAGTGTCCTTCTTTGTCTCTTGTAATAGTCTTTATTTTAAAGCCTATTTTGTCTGATATGAGAATTGCTACTCCAGCTTTCTTTTGATTTCCATTTGCATGGAGTATCTTTTTCCGTCTCTTCACTTTCAGTCTGTATGTATCCCTAGGTCTGAAGTGCGTCTCTTGTAGACAACATATATATGGGTCTTGTTTTTGTATCCATTCAGCCAGTCTGTGTCTTTTGGTTGGAGCATTTAATCCATTTCCATTTAAGGTAATTATCAATATGTATGTTCCTATTACCATTTTCTTAATTGTTTTGGGTTTGTTATAATAGGTCTTTTCCTTCTCTTGTGTTTCCTGCCTAGAGAAGTTCCTTTAGCGTTTGTTTTAAAGCTGGTTTGGTGGTGATGAATCCTCTTAGCTTTTGCTTGTCTGTAAGGGTTTTAATTTCTCTGTCGAATCTGAATGAGATCCTTGCTGGGTAGAGTAATGTTGTTTGTAGGTTTTTCCCTTTCATCACTTTAAATATGTCCTGCCACACCATTCTGGCTCCCAGAATTTCTGCTGAAAGATCAGCTGTTAACCTTCTGGGGATTCCCTTGTGTGTTATTTGTTGCTTTTCCCTTGCTGCTTTTAATATTTTTTCTTTGTATTTAATTTTTTATAGTTTGATTAATATGTGTCTCAGCGTGTTTCTCTTAGGCTTTATCTTGTATGTGACTCCCTGCACTTCCTGGACGTGTGTGGCTCTTTCCTTTCCCATGTTAGGGAAGTTTTTGCCTGTAGTCTCTTCAAATATTTTCTCAGACCCTTTATTTTCTCTTCTTCTGGGACCCATATATTTCGAATGTTGTTGCATTTAATGCTATCCCAGAGGTCTCTGGGACCGTCTTCAATTCTTTTCATTCTTTTTTCTTTATTCTGCTCTCTGGCAGTTACTTTCACCATTTTATCTTCCAGCTCACTTATCCATTCTTCTGCCTCAGTTATTCTGCTATTGATTCCTTCTAGAGTATTTTTTTTTTTTTCTTTTTGCGGTATGTGGGCCTCTCACTGCTGTGGCCTCTCCCGTCGCGGAGCACAGGCTCCGGACGCGCAGGCCCAGCGGCCATGGCTCACGGGCCCAGCCGCTCTGCGGCATGTGGGATCCTCCCAGACCGGGGCACGAACCCGCGTCCCCTGCATCGGCAGGCGGACTCTCAACCACTGCGCCACCAGGGAGGCCCCTAGAGTATTTTTAATTTCAGTATTGTGTTGTTTATCATTGTTTGTTTGCTCTTTATTTCTTCTAGATCCTTGTTAAATGTTTCTTGTATTTTCTCCATCCTTTTTCTGAGTTTTTGGATCATCTTTACTATCATTACTCTGAATTAGTTTTCAGGTAGTTTGCCTCTTTCATCTTCATTAATTTGTTCTGGTAGGTTTTTACCTTGCTCCTTCGTCTGTAACAAATTTTTTGTCATTTCATTTTTTTTTTTATGGGTGGGGCTGTATTCCTGTCTTACTGGTTATTTGGCCTGAGGCATCCAGCACTGGTGTTTGCAGGCAGTTGGATAGAGCCAAGTCTTGGTGCTGAGATTAGGACCTCCGGGAGGCCTCACTCCAATTAATATTCCCTGGTGTCTGAGGTTCTCTGTTAGTCCAGTGATTTGGACTCAGAGCTCCCACTACAGGAGCTCTGGCCTGACCTCTGGCTTCAGAACCGACATCCCGCAAGCTGCATGGCACGGCAAAAAAATAAAATAAAATAAAAATTTAAAAAGAAAAAAGAAATTTAAAAAGGAGTAGTACAATATCAAAGAATAAAAAACAAAATAAAATTAGAAAGATTAAAAAATTAAGAAAATAAAAATATAATTGAAATAACTGCAACAAGGTAAAATAAAACCACAACAGAAAAAAGAAAAAAAAAGGGGGGGGGGTGCAGGGGGAACAAGCCAAAGGGAGAAAACAATAACAAAGTATAAAGAATAAAATAAAATTAGAAAAATAAAAGATTTATTAGGAAAAATAAAAATATAAATGAATCAACAGCAATGAATCAACAAGGTGAAACAGAACCCCAATCTAAAAGAGGAAAAAAAAAAAAAGCCTTGCCTATGGGAGCAGAGTTTAGGTGGGGGGTGGAACTTAGGCTTGGGTGGGGTTTAGGGTGGGGAGGGACTTAGGTGGGGGGTAGTGATATTTGAGCATGGGGCAGGGCCTAGGCTCAGGACCCATGCAGCCAGAAAAGGCCTTGGGGGCAGCGCCTAGGTGGGGCAACATTCAAGAGTGGGGCTGCGTCTCTGCTTAGGACCCGTGAGGAAGGGCAGATGCAGCACGTGGAAAGGAGGGCCTCTGGAGTGTGGAGTTCCGGAGTTTGGAGTGTAAGGCCCTGGTTGAGGGTGTGTGGGTGGGGTTCAGGCCCAGCGTGTTGGAGGGTGTCTCAGAGGGGGTCTATGAGTGTAGAGGTGGGGCCCTGGGTTGGTGTGTAGGGGCAGGGCTTGGGCTCTGTGCGGCAGCAGGGAGGCTCCGAGGGCAGAGGATTAGGCCCAGGAGCCCAATGAGCTCCCCGGTGCCTAAGTGGACAGGGAAAGCACTGTCCCTGTTCCCTTCTGTTCCTCCATGCCCCTCCCCCACTGTCTTCCCCAGAGTCTCCCCTGTCACCACTGGACCCCAACCATGGTTGGGTCCCACTGGGTGTAGGAACTCCTCCCCTTCCCCAGTCACCCCTCAGGGCTGCCTGTCTCGGAGGTCCGGCCTTTACTTTTGCTCCCTCTCCCCTCCCTCCCACTCCCTCAGGACCCACATGCCTGGAGGGGGCCTAGGTGGGCAGAGGATCAGGCCTTGGATCTCAGCAGGCTCCCCAGGGCCCAAGTCGGCAGGAGAAACCTGGCCACACTCCCTTTTGATCCTCTGTCCTCCCAATGGTCCCCCAATTTCCCCCTTCAGGTGTGAGATCCCTTCCCCTCCCCCAGCCACCCCTGAGGGGCGCCAGTCCTGTCTGGCATCCACCTCTCCTCTTCCTTCATTCCCCCTACTCCCCACGTCCTACCTGGTCACTGGGGGTTCCTCCCGTCCCCTTAGGTGTCCATGGTCCCCCACCAGTGCCTGGTAGGTGCCCTAGTTGTGCAGAGACATGAATTCTGTGTCTCCTAGTCCGCCATCTTGACTCCACCCCCCCATATTTCCTAAATCTGAGTGAAATTTACATTTTCCTTATGATTGCATTTTTCATATATTACAGAAATATTTGTATCAATTTTTTCTATGAAATATTTGTTCATGTAATTTTGTGATTAATAGCTTAGTCATCTTTTTCTTACTAATTTGTCTGTGGTGTAAGTTGCAAACATTTTTCTCAGTTGTCATTTGTCTTTTGACTTTTCACAATATTTTACTCTATAGTTTTTTTTTGTTTGTTTGTTTTTTAGCTGTGCTGTGCAGCTTGTGGAATCTCAGTTCCCTGACCAGGGATGGAACCTGGGCCATGGCAATGAAAGTGCCTAGTCCTAACCACTGGACCACCAGGGAATTCCCTACAGATTTTTTTTTAGTGTAGGAAAAATTTTTTAATGACCTCCAAGTTTTCTATTATACTCGAGACTTTTTTCCATTCTGATATTTTATACATATATTCCACATGTTTTTATGTTTTAATTTTTTCAACATATAAATTGCAATCTATCTAGAATTTAGTATAAGAAGTAAAGTAAGCCTCTAGATTAATTTATTTTTATGGATAGACTTCTGTTTTCTCAACACCAATTTTTGAATAATTGATTTTTCCCCACTTATTGAAATGCCTAATTTTTCATATTCCAAATGCCAGAATGCTTTTAGGTCTATTTTGGTGTTTTGGGTCTGTTCCATTGACTCGTGTGTATTTATATGCTAATAGTGCAGAATTTTATCATTTGTGTCTCTGTCAGTTATTAAAGCCAGCTCTAAATCTGTCCTTCATTATGCTGTTGGTGATATTGGAACTGGCTCCTGTAAGTTTTTCTCCCTTGCCAGTAAAGGGTGCTTGAGGGTCGTGGCAGGAGGAAGGAGCATCTCTTCCTAGTTCCTTGTAATTTTCTTGGCTTGCTCCTGTGGCAATGATGCTTACCTTCAAGCTTTCCTGGCCTGGTCTGTGGTTCCCTGTTCACCAGTCTTAGCTTGCTAACATCCTGGTGGCATGATTTCCTGCATTCAGTTCTCTGCCCTGCTGAACAGACTCTGCCTGCCAGCTGTGAACTAGCTCTGGCCTGGGAAAACTCAGGGCTGGGGCAGTGACATATTTATGCTGCATTTTTTGTTATTTATCTAAAATTCAAATTTAACTGGACATCTCTTTTGTTTTGTCTTTTTGCTAAATCTGGCAATCCTACTCAGAAGATACATCACTGAGGCATTGAGAAATAAATTAGAGAGAGAAGTACCTGCATCCTTGAAAACTTTATAGTTGCTCCCTTGTGTGGGCAGGGTATGATCATAGGGGATTCTGCCACTGAAATGGGTTCCCTAATTTCAATGGGGATGATGAGAACCCAGAGTGCCAGAGATCAAGGGGTGGCACATAACCACAGAAGACAGGGCTGGTGCGTCTACCATAAAGGACAACAAAAAAGTACTGTAACCAGAATGCCTTGTCCCACAGCATCTTTGGTGTGCCTTGTGCTCCAAATGGGAAGTCTACTAGAGTATTAGTTGATCTATATAGCATAAAACTCTAGCTATGGCTGTTAGAAAGCTGACTTGCACCACCACAGTGGAGAATCATAGCCTCTCACTTAGTTTCTGGACTTAAGTCAATTCATAGACCCCAAATTCCTTGGTTGGAGGGTAATCTGTGTCTTGTCTTTTTGAAGATTGGAAGTACATGATGTAAATCATTCTCCAAGCCTTCTCCAATGGACTTACAGTGACTTTACATTGGATAAAAGGAAATACCCAGATCTTTAGGGGATTACTACACATTGGCTCTGAATTGACTAATTCCTGGGGTCCCAAAATGCCATTGTCACCCATCAATGCAAGTGGAAGCTATGACTGCAGGTAACAGATGATGTCTTAATTTAAGTCTGGCTAACAGTGACCACGTAGGTCCAAGGACCCACCTTGTGTTTATTTCTCCAGTTCTTGAATGTATAATTGGGATAGACATGCTTAGCAATGGATGGAATCTCCACATTGGATCTCAGACCCTGGAACTTCCTTCTACTTCCTACCAAGATAGTGAACCAAAATACAACATGGCATGCTCGGGGAAACTGCTGATATTAACACCATCAAAGACTTTAAAGAAGTAGGGGTAGTGACCTATCATTACCCCATTTAATTTACCCGTTTCACTTGTTCAAAAGTAGGACAGGTGTTGGAGAAAGAGTACAGACTGTCATAAACTTAATCAGGGAGTGACTCCCAATTCCAGTTCCTGTCCCAAACGTAATATCTTCACTAGATCACATCAATATGGTCTCTGGAACTTGGTTTCCAGCTTCAATCTGGCAAATGCCTTTTTCTCCATAGGAATTTGCAAGGACCACCTTGTGCAGTTTGCTTTTATCTGTATGATATGGTTTACATTCACAGCCTTGTCTTAGGGCTCTGTCAGTTCTCCTGCTCCTTGCTGTAATACAGTTTATCTTGATTATCTTCACATTCCACAATATACATTGTTCTATTAGATTGATGATATATGCTAACTGGATCTGATATGCAGAAAATAGCAAACACTCCAGATGACTTAGAAAGACATATGAGAACTAGAGAGTAGGAGCTAACCCCATGACGATTCAGGAGCACACTACTTCAGTGAAATTTGAGAGGTCAGTACTCTTGGAACTGTTGAAATATCTACTCCCAGATGAAAGACCAGCTTTTGCACTTATACCCCTGTGACTAAAAAGTGGTGTGATGCTCAATGGGTCTTTTTGGATTTTGGAGGAAATATATGCCACATCTGAGGGTGCTGCTTTGATCCACCTAGAGTCTAAGAGAAGGCAATCTGCTCCACGACCTGACAGTGGATCCACCAGATCCACTAATACTCATGGTGTATGTAACAAATAGAGATGGCATATGGACCTCTGGCAAGCACTAATAGAGAATCACAGGGAAGACCTAGGATTTGGGAGCAAATTAATTTCAGATAACTTTTTTAATTTTGAGAAACAACTTCCGACTTTCTAATAAACACTGATAAAGAGGTTGAATCCCTGATCATGGGACATCAGAAGACCATGTGGCCTGAGCTTTCTATCATAAACTGGGGGTTTCTGACCATCCTAGCCACAAGGTTCACTGTGCATGGAAGCAATATATCATCAGTAGGAAATGGTATATAAGAGACCTAGCTTGGAGATCAGCAGAAACTCTGCAAGCCAGAATGGTGTGGCAGGACATATTTAAAGTGATGAAAGGGAAAAACCTACAAACAACATTACTCTACCCAGCAAGGATCTCATTCAGATTCGACAGAGAAATTAAAACCTTTACAGACAAGCAAAAGCTAAGAGGATTCATCACCACCAAACCAGCTTTAAAACAAACGCTAAAGGAACTTCTCTAGGCAGGAAACACACAAAAAAAGACCTATAAATAACAAACCCAAAACAATTAATAGGAACATACATATTGATAATTACCTTAAATGGAAATGGATTAAATGCTCCAACTAAAAGACACAGACTGGCTGAGTGGGTACAAAAACAAGACCCATATATATGCTGTCTACAAGAGACCCACTTCAGACCTAGGGACACATACAGACTGAAAGTGAGCAGATGGAAAAAGATACTCCATGCAAATGGAAATCAAAAGAAAGCTGGAGTAGCAATTCTCATATCAGACAAAATAGACTTTAAAATAAAGACTATTACAAGAGACAAAGAAGGACACTACATAATGATCAAGGGATCAATCCAAGAAGAAGATAGAACAATTGTAAATATTTATGCACCAACATAGGAGCACTTCAATACATAAGGCAAATGCTAACAGCCATAAAAGGGGAAATGGACAGTAACACAATCATAGTAGGGAACTTTAACACCCCACTTTCACCAATGGACAGATCATCCAAAATGAAAATAAATAAGGAAACACAAGCTTTAAATGATACATTAAACAAAATGGACTTAATTGGTATTTATAGGACATTCCATCCAAAAACAACAGAATAAACTTTCTTCTCAAGTGCTCATGGAACATTCTCCAGAGCAGATCATATCTTGGGTCACAAATCAAGCCTTGGTAAATTTAAGAAAATTGAAATCACATCAAGTATCTTTTCTGACCACAACGCTATGAGCCTAGATATCAATTACAGGAAAAAATGTGTAAAAAATACAAACACATGGAGGCTAAACAATACACTACTTAATACCAAGAGATCACTGAAGAAATCAAAGAGGAAATCAAAAAATAGCTAGAAACAAATGACAATGAAAACACAATGACCAAAACCTACGGGATGCAGCAAAAGCAGTTCTAAGAGGGAAGTTTATAGCAGTACAATCCTACTTCAAGAAACAAGAAACATCTCAAATAAACAACCTAACCTTACACCTAAAGCAATTAGAGAAAGAAGAACAAGAAAACCCTAAAGTTAGCAGAAGGAAAGAAATCATAAAGATCAGATCAGAAATAGATGAAAAAGAAATGAAGGAAAACGATAGAAAAGATCAATAAAACTAAAAGCTGGTTCACGGAGAAGATAAACAAAATTGATAAACCATTAGCCAGACTGATCTGGAAAAAAAGGGAGAAGACTTATACCAATAGAATTAGAAATGAAAAAGGAGAAGTAACAATTGACACTGCAGAAAAAGAAAGGATCATGAGAGATTACTACTACAAGCAACTATATGCCTATAAAATGACAACCTGGAAGAAATGGACAAATTCTTAGAAAAGCAGAACCTTCCCAGACTGAACCAGGAAGAAATAGAAAATATAAGCAGACGAATCACAAGCACTGAAATTGAAACTGTGATTAAAAATCTTCCAACAAACAAAAGCCCAGGACCAGATGGCTTCACAGCGGAATTCTATTAAACATTTAAAGAAGAGCTAACACCTATCCTTCTCAAACTCTTCCAAAATATAGCAGTGGGAGGAACACTCCCAACCTCATTCTACGAGACCACCATCACCCTGATACCAAAACCAGACAAAGATGTCCCCAAAAAAGAAAACTACAGGCCAATATCACTAATGAACATAGATGCAAAACTCCTCAACAAAATACTAGTAAATAGAATCCAACAGCACATTAAAAGGAGCATACACCATGATCAAGTGGGGTTTATCCCAGGAATGCAAGGATTCTTCAATATACACACATCAATCAATGTGGTACACCGTATTAACAAATTGAAGAATAAAAACCATGTGGTTATCTCAATAGATGCAGAAAAAGCTTCTTACAAAATTCAACACACATTTATGATAAAATCTCTCCAGAAAGTAGGCACAGAGGGAACCTTCCTCAACATAATAAAGGCCATATATGACAGACCCACAGCCAACATCATTCTCAATGGTGAAAAACTGAAACCATTTCCTCTAAGATCAGGAACAAGACAAGGTTGCCCACTCTCACCACTATGATTCAACATTATGATTCAACAGGTTTTAGCCATAGCAATCAGAGAAGGAAGAGAAATAAAAGAAATTGAAATTGGAAAAGAAGAAGTAAAACTGTCACTGTTTGCAGATGACATAATACTGTACATAGAGAGTCTTAAAGATGCTACCAGAAAACTACTAGAGCTAATCAATAAATTTGGTAGAGTAGCAGGATACAAAATTAATATATAGAAATCTCTTGCATTCCTATATACTAATGATGAAAAATCTGAGAGAGAAATTAAGGAAACACTCCCATTTACCATTACAACAAAAAGAATAAAATACCTAGGTATAAACCACCTAAGGAGAAGGACCTGAAAAAGACCTGTATTCAGAAAGCTATAAGACACGGATGAAAGAAATTAAAGATGATACAAACAGATGGAGAGATATACCATGTTCCTGGATTGGATGAATCAACATTGTGAAAATGACTGTACTACCCTGAGCAATCAACAGATTCAATGCAGTCCCTATCGAACTACCAATGGCATTTTTCACAGAACTAGAACAAAAAATTTCACAATTTGTATGGAAATACAAAAGACCCCGAATAGCCAAAGCAATTTTGAGAAAGAAAAGTGGAGCTGGAAGAATAAGCCTCCCTGACTTCAGACTATACTACAAAGCTACAGTAATCAAGACAGTATGGTACTGGCACAAAAACAGAAATATAGATCAATGGAACAATATAGAAAGCCCAGAGATAAACCCATGCACATATGGTCACCTTATCTTTGGTAAAGGAGGCAAGAGTATAGAGTGGAGAAAAGACAGCCTCTTCAGTAAGTGGTGCTGGGAACACTGGACAGGTACATGTAAAAGGATGAAATTAGGACACTCCCTAACACCATACACAAAAATAAACTCAAAATGGATTAAAGACCTAAATGGAAGGCCAGACACTATAAAACTCTTAGAGGAAAACATAGGCAGAACACTCTATGACATAAATCACAAAAAGATCCTTTTTGACCCACCTCCTAGAAATGGAAATAAAAAGAGAAATAAAGAAATGGGACCTAATGAAACTTAAAAGCTTTTGCACAGCAAAGGAAACCATAAAGAAGACGAAAAGATAACCCTAAGAATGGGAGAAAATATTTGCAAATGAAGCAACTGACAAAGGATTACAAGCAGTTCATGCAGCTCAATATCAAAAAAACCAACAAACCAATTCAGAAATGGGCAGAAGACCTAAATAGACATTTCTTCAAAGAAGATATACAGATTGCCAACAAACACATGAAAGGATGCCCAACATCACTAATCACTAGAGAAATGTAAATCAAAACTACAATAAGGTATCACCTCACATCAGTCAGAATGGCCATCATCAAAACATCTACAAACAATAAATCCTGGAGAGGGTGTGGAGAAAAGGGAATCCTCTTGCACTGTTGGTGGGAATTGATACAGCCACTATGGAGAACAGTATGAAGGTTCCTTAAAAAAGTAAAAACAGGGCTTCCCTGGTGGCGCAGTGGTTGAGAGTCCGCCTGCCGATACAGGGGACACGGGTTCGTGCCCCGGTCTGGGAAGATCCCACATGCCGCAGAGCGGCTGGGCCCGTGAGCCATGGCTGCTGAGCCTGCGCATCCGGAGCCTGTGCTCTGCAAGGGGAGAGGCCACAACAGTGAGAGGCCCGCCTACCGCAAAAAAAAAAAAAAAAAAAAAAAAAAAAAAAAAGTAAAAACAGAACTACCATATGACCCAGCAATCCCACTACTGGGCATATACCCTGAGAAAACCATAATTCAAAAAGAGTCATGTACCACAATGTTCATTGCAGCACTATTTACAATATCTGTGACATGGAAGCAACGTAAGTGTCCATCGACAGATGAACGGATAAAGAAGATGTGGCACATATATACAATGGAATATTATTCAGCCATAAAAAGAAATGAAATTGAGTTATTTGTAGTGAGGTGGATGGACCTAGAGTCTGTCATACAGAGTGAAGTAAGTCAGAAAGAGAAAAACAAATACCTTATGCTAACACATATATATGGAATCTAAAGGGAGGGATGGTTCTGATGAACCTAAGGGCAGGACAGGAATAAAGATGCAGACGTAGAGAATGGACTTGAGGACACGGGGAGAGGGATGGGTGGGGTGGGACGAAGTTAGAGAGTAGCATTGACATGTACACACTACCAAGTGTGAAGTACATAGCTAGTGGGAAGCAGCTGTGTAGCACAGGCAGATCAACTTGGTGCTTTGTGACCACCCAGATGGGTGGGATAGGGAACGGGGGAGGGAGGGGATATGGTGATGTATGTATACATATAGCTGATTCACTTTCTTATACAGCAGAAACTAACACAACATTGTAAACAATTATACTCCAATAAAGATGTTTAAAAAAAAGGAAATATAAGGGGCTTCCCTGGTGGCGCAGTGGTTGAGAGTCCGCCTGCCGAAGCAGGGGATGCGGGTTCGTGCCCCGGTCTGGGAAGATCCCACATGCCGCGGAGTGGCTGGGCCCGTGAGCCATGGCCGCTGAGCCTGCGTGTCCGGAGCCTGTGCTCTGCAACGGGAGAGGCCACAACAGTGAGAGGCCCGCATACCGCAAAAAAAAAAAAAAAAAAAGGAAATATAAATTAAGACTACAATGAAATGTACTTTTTTGCCTTTCAAATTGATGTACTGAGCAAAAAGTTGTATAACACATTGTGATAGTTAGGGTGTGGAGTAATAAACTCACACACATTGGGTGGGGGTGAAATATGATATAACTTTAACCATAAGTAGTTTTGCAAAATTATTAAAATTACATGTATACACACTCTTTCACTCAGCACTTGTACTTCTACAAATTTTACCATTGATATACTTGTACCCATTGCACTATTTTTGATAGCTAAGGATTGAAAGTTACCTTCAATGTCTAGTATGGCTTGTCCCCCTAAAATTCATATGTTGAAATCCTACCCCCAAAGATGATGGTATTAGGAAGTGGGGCCTTTGGGAGGTGCTTAGGTCATGAGGATGGAGCCCTCGTGAAGGGGATTATTTTATTCTTATAAAAGACAGCCCACAGAGATCCCTCACCCCTTCTATCATGTGAAGACACAGCAAGAAAGTGCAAGCTATGTACCAAAAAGAGGGCCCTCACTTGACCATGCTGGCATCCTGACCTTGGACTTCCAGCATCCAGAACTGTGAGAAATAAATTTCTGTTTTCTATAATCTGCCCAGTCTATATATAGCAGCCTAAAAGGACTAAGACAGTGTCCATTAAGATGGGATTGATTAAATTCTTATGATATGTCCATTCAATGGAATATGATGTAGCTCATTAAAAGAAAAAAAAAAAAGGCAGCTCATTGAGAATGTGGAATGATGTCCAAGAAATATTTTTAAGTGAAAAAAATCAAACTGCAGAAAATTTGCATAGTATTATACTATTTCCATAAATATTTATGTGTATCTGTAAGCATGAGATCCCTGGAAGGAGACACAAGAAACTGATAGTAATGGTGGTTTTCTCCAAGGAAGTGAAATATTGAACTGTCGGGAGTGGGTGTGAGGCATATTTGAACTGTGTCTACATTTAGATACTTTCTGAATTTTGTATCATATTATATATATTACCTATGCAAAAATATGTCATTTTTATAAATTATTTTTAAAAGATTACAGTATGCTGGTGTTGCTTGCTGCTGCAGTTGCAGGATTCCATTGCTAATTGGATTTTAAGGAACACAGTTTGGCAAGGAGCCTCCTCTCCATACCATGCCTGCCCTTCCCGTTCAAGGGTCCAGGCAGATGACGTGCGTGAGGCCTCTTGATCCTACACAGACCCGTGTCCTGATCTGTTCTGCGGACACAGTCACTCAAGTTTCTTGCTGTCCGTTTCACTGACTGTTGGCAACACTCTTTGCTGTTGGCAGGCTGTGCATAGTATTCATTTTAGAAGGTGCTGCTTGAATATCTGTGCTACGTAGTGACACAGGCTCAGTAGGAAAGGACTTTTCCAGTCCATGATAAATATCATTTTGGTTCCGTGAAGAGGCCCTGGTCCATGATACATTTCAAAAAGAACACTGCCTTCTACATGATGGCTTCATTAGGCTGTTGCCTCTACTTCTGAGCAATGATTGATATGCAAGAGAGAGAGATGTTTTTGTTAATCCCATAGGGTCCCCAGATACCTTAGTTTTGTATGAAAATAGGTGCAATGAAGGATCCTTTTATGCCCCACCAACTGTAAGGGGTATAGAACACTTTGGTTCAGTATCGTTTTGTGTTTGCTTCAGAGGTATAATGGATGCCTTTCACAATGTATCAATTCCAGGGAAAAAGATTAACTGACAACAAAATCTTCACATCCATCAACTTTTTCACTTGGGTCTGCTCTGATTCCAAAGACTGTTGCCTGAAGCTTGCTTTGTTTTCCAAAGTTTTACCTTTTTAAAACAGAAACTCGGGGCCTCCCTGGTGGCGCAGTGGTTGAGAGTCCGCCTGCCGATGCAGGGGATACGGGTTCGTGCCCCGGTCTGGGAGGATCCCATATGCCGCGGAGCGGCTGGGCCCGTGAGCCGTGGCCGCTGGGCCTGCGCGTCCGGAGCCTGTGCTCCGCAACGGGAGAGGCCACAACAGTGAGAGGCCCGCATACCACAAAAAGAAAAAAAAAAAAAAAAAAAAAAAAAAACAGAAACTCACCCTGGTAGCCAGCAAAATACTTTGAGTTCAAGAGGATTAATATACTTTTAAAGAGCAAGCTGACTTTCAACCAGGTAACTCTTTGCTGTCACCAAAGTCCTTCAGGCTCACCTCAGCTCTGAATCAGTGAGGACTTCAACTGGAGAACACATCGTTAAAATCCCAACTTAAATATCATCTCCTCTCTGAAGTATCTACCAACTCACCCAGGTAGAGTTACTGTCTCCTTCCTCTGAACTTTCAAAGGAAGTTTCATGCCCAGACCTCAACTGAAACATGTATCACATGGTATTATAAGCATTTATTTATACTCTTGCTTCCCTCTCTGGCCCTCCCTCTAGCTAATGTGAATAGCTAGACCCCAAATCAGCAGCTAAATGTGCTGTTTAACATGATGCTTGGTCCATTTTAATTACTCTGCAATTAATAAATGAACGAGGGAGTGGATAAATGAAGTGGTACTGAGCCCACTCAGAAGGAACTTTTAAATAGATGGACCCTTGGGAGAGTCAGGGAGGAGCACGGAAAATAGATTGCCTAATTTTTCTGGAGCCAGCCGGCCAGCTTCAGAGAAAGCGAAGAACGAGTACATGAGAGGTCTGCAGTCTCCCCACGAGACTGACAGGGCAGAAGGGAATACCTTCCCTCCTACAGGATAATTGGTGCTCAAATCAAACCTAGAAATCCTATATTCACTCTCCCTTTTAGTGGGAAGGCTCTCTGCCTGGGTAGAATTTCAACAGACATATTTCCAACTGGCTCTATTATCATGACCCAAAAATAAATATCATGGCAGGAGCCCATGAAGTGGGAGCACAATTTATCCCAACTGAAAATAGAGGCAGAAAGCATCGGCCCTAGTATCCTTGATACTAGAGTGGGGTTGCCATAGCAACCAGCTGAGTCACTAATGAAAAAAAACAGTTGCACTATGACTAGGCTGACATTCTGTGACATTCTCTTCTTTTACTGTAGCTCTAATGATGTCGTCAGTAGGAATGACAGAGAGAAAAGGGTCTGACCTCTCTATTAAACCTGCAACTAGCTTGACATGCTCTGCCTTTAGCCTAATGAATGTGAATTTCTGTGTACAAATTCTGCCTTGGAGAAAAGCACTTTAGGAATTTGTCTGATTCATATATTAGACTTGTTGATTCCATTGTTCCCTTAATGTAATCCCTTCTCTTCCGAATTAAGATGGTAATGAAGCAGATGAACCCCAAAAGCAAAACAGGAAGGGAAAAAATGAGTGAGAAGATGTGACAGGGTGATGCTAATCCATCAGCGATGAAATGAAATTGGAGAAAACAACCAGAAGCAGTTTTTGCCCCTTCTTCAAACAGGATGAACCACAGACAATTAAGAAACAAAGCTAGAAATTTCTGCAAAGAGAAATGGAACCTGCTGGAAATGTGTTCTGAGAGCATCACGATCCACATATTCACTTGCTGGTCACTATTTTCAGAGCACTGAGTTAGGCACGAAGCAGTCTTAGAAAGGACGAATAGCCTCAAGTCATCTAAAGTCTAGAGCTGGCAGAGGGATGGAAAGGGTTAACAACTTAAAAATACATACAAACCACACGTGACCCCTACTACTGCCAGGAAACAGGTAGTTGGTTACTGCCAGAAACCAACACATTTACGACTGGAAGTTTTAAAACTTGAAGTTGTTAAAATTAAAAGAAAAACCTGCCACAACTGTAATTGAGTATACAAATGGAGTTTAAAAATAGACACTGTCATTGAGTTTGTAAAACAGTGAGAATGCTTTATGTTTTTTTCCCAAAAGTACTTGTTTGCAAGCATATGAATTTGTTTTAAACCCAACATTGGGTTGCTTTCATCTGCAGAAGAATGGCCGCAAGAATTGGTGTCAGCACTTGCTGCAAATTATGTGGGAGTTTCTGAATCTCAGTGTAGGCACATACATCTCTTTATCAGCAGGAAAGAAGAGAGCTCATTCATTATTAAAGCAGCCTTCTAGCCACTCTCTTTCGTCAGCATAACTCTGCTAGACTCATTTTATTCGTCTATGACTCGAATCGTATTATTCCTCTCCTCAAGATCTTAATTTACCACTTTCATCATGTCACTCTCCTAGTTAAGAATAGTTGATGGTTCCCCACGGAAAATCAGATCACACCTAATTCTCCCTGATTTGTAGCGCCCTCCACAGTTTCGCTCCAGCATAGCTATCCACACTTATCTCCGATTTCTCTCAATGCCAGCCCTTCCTTCCTGCCAGACTGTCTCCTCTCCTCCCTGACCACAAAATGGCATGACTAATTCTCACCTCCATACCTTCCCTCTACCTACCCAATCCTCACTCATCTGTTGAGAAACTGCCAGCTACCCTTCCTCCATAGGGTGTTCTCTGATTGGCTGTTGCTTTTGGAAACCGGGGTGGGGAGCGTTCCACTCAGCTGGCTGTTCAGCGTTTTCCTTACATGTTCTTAGATTTTCTCTTGACTAACGTGTGCCTTGAGAGTAGGCTCTGCCTTGTTTCCTCCTTTTCATGTACATGCTCCCCTAACGCATTAATTCAACAAACACTAATGGACCATGGTGGGAGGGATGGGGAAGTATGGTCAGAGCGGGGAACTTAAGACCTGCTGGCGTCTTCATGTCAATGTTAGAGTGTGCAGTATCTGGAATGTAGGGAGGGCATGATACGGGCAGGGTAATTTGGAACCAGACAAAATAGATGTTTTAGAGTCACCTAAAGATTTGAATCTTTTATTAAACCCTGCTTTAGCAGAGCTTCCAAGTCCCATGGAGGGGGAGGGGGCAGGTGACATGCATTTTCCTGATTTAACCAGAGCAACTTTGGTTTTATCGACTCTATCGATTTAGACTTCTTGAACTTTGGGTCAGAATTTCTTTTGAAGAAAGGGCACTTTTTCACTGAACCAAGTTTGGAAACCTCTTTTCTGGGTAGGGGAGAGACTTTAATGTTTGTAAGTGGGGAGGGACAAGCAGGTGTCTCTGGCTCTGAATCGAGGCTGAATCCACACCAGAGAGTTGGTGGATTGCTTAGCCCTCCAGAGACTCTCACACCACCATACACGTTTGACAGATGTTCTTTCACTGTTTGCCATTAAGAGGCAGAAGGTAAAGGTGGCTGATTTATCCCTTTAATACTGAGAAGGTTGGGCAGTATTCTGGCATTATATTTTGCCTCCAAGCACCAAGAAGTAAGGTGCTTCCTTCTTCCTTCTTTCTGTGCGTGTTTCTTTCATTTTCCCTGGGAATGTTTACTTTCTTTGCTTGTTGCACAAGGGAATAATTCAAAGGGCTGGTAAAAGACAGCTAAAGTGACTGAATCTCTGCCACCATATATCATAACTAAATCTATACTTATGAAGAATATTGTCAACAAAAACCAAACAGAAGGGACATTGGAAGTTGCATGGAAAGGGAATAATATACATGTGCGAAATCAGCACAGAAACAGCCTTTGTTGTTGTGTGAGAGCCAAAAATAGAAGAGTGCCCTGGCACAAAGCAGCAGCAATACTCTGTACCGACCAGTTCTCCTCAGGACCAGCCACCCCTCGGAACACAAACCTAAGGTTGTCACCTCCTCAGCTATTGCTGTTACACATTTAGGATAATGAGTGGAAGAAACTCCCTGAGGGTTTCTAGGTACCAAACCAATAGAAATAAACTTCATTTTATGGAACACCTCCCTGCTGAAATACACATATTCAAAAAACATTCCTAACATTCCAGCCCTTGAAAGAAACAGGCACAGTAAGAGACCTCCTCACTCCAGTCCTGTTTCTGCCACAAAAATGTGACATGTGTGGTATTCAAGAAGTATCGTCAGTTTCCTCTTTTGTGATTCTCAATTTGTTTTGTTTTACTGCTAACTTAGGAATACTAGAATTTGGGAAGGTCTCATTTGAAGTGACTAAAAGTCTTAAAACAGCCATAAACAAGTCATCAATAGTGACAACATAATGACTGCTCCAGTGGAATATCTCAAGGTGCCTATAAAAGCACCCACGGTTGTTGCATTTTTCCATTGGACCCCCCTCAGCGCCATTTTACTGTTTGAATAGATCAACTCACTTCCTGCCTACCCTCTTATATGTGCACAGAGCCCATTTCTCCTCAGAGCCAGTAAACTAGACATCTGATGATGGCCCTGGTTTGACATTATGCCTCACCTGTTTCATTTGCTTAAAGCAGGTGGCTCCTGTCTCTCAACCACATTTCTCAGTCTAAGACCTTCTCAGTCTAATTCCATCTGACTGACATCACAGTGACAGGTTGTATCCTCAGATATAACAAAAATAAATTTATAGCTTGATCTAAAATCGGTAGCTCACTTGTGAATGTTGACAGCACCGTGGTTGAGAACCACATTCATAAACTTGTCTGTCTGCCTCCCCAGACTATGAGAGCCTTAAGATCCTTGGGAAAAAATGTTTGTGTCTTGTTTACCCCTGTGAACATGTGCCCAACAGAGTAGACCCTCAAAAATGTTTATGAAATGATTTTCAAGACCAATAAAAATAATAGCGTTCATGTATTCACAACTTCCTCCCATCGTGCTAGCTGGGAATGAAGGAACTTTTCTTCCCTGATCTTGGAGCTATGGCCTAGATTACTGTTGTAGAGATCAAGGAAAAGGGAATAGTGGCTGAATTGGAAGGATAGGGAAAAGCTAGATTAGTTTATGATAGAATGGGCCTGGAACTCAAATAAGGACAATTGAATATAAAGATGAAAGAGAGAGGGAATGAAGGAGAAAGGCTAAAAAAGATAGAGCTGGGGAAGAGATGGAAAAGAAAAGAGAGATTTTTTTTTTTTTTTTTTTTTTTTTTTTGCAGTTCGTGGGCCTCTCACTGTTCGTTGCGGAGCACAGGCTCCGGACGCGCAGGCTCAGCAGCCATGGCTCACGGGCCCAGCCGCTCCGCAGCATGTGGGATCCTCCCGGACCGGGGCACGAACCCGTGTCCCCTGCATCGGCAAGCGGACTCTCAACCACTGCGCCACCAGGGAAGCCCAGTGCTCCCAACTTTTGATTAGCAGTCTGGTGATCCCCCATAACTTTGAACAGTGTCATGAATTTGGGGCCTTTCTGCATGATGATATTACACTGGGTGATGTCATCCAGTGTGAACTTAATTCTGTCAAACTGCTGGAGTGTCTTAGCCTCTGATATTGAATGGTAAGCATTAAGGAGTGGTCCAAGAAGCCAGAGCTGTCATTTGTAACGGGTCCAAGTTCAGAGCTATATCAAAAATATTAAAACCTGGACCTCATTCTGGCTCCGTGTTTTGCAGGGCTCGTCACTGCAACAGGGAGATAGGTGCTGGGGGAGTGCAGTGGGGGACTCGTAAAGAAGCTGCTCAGTCATTCGGGACTTAACACCTCAGGAGGCTTAACTCACTTTCTCATTAATACCTTTCCACTTTCATCAGAAAAAGGGTGGAAACTGATTCTCTCTTCTTTACACAAATATTCTCTGCTCATCTTTTTGTTGTTGTTGTTGATTTATTTGACATATCAATACTATTCATTTTGAAAATATTCCATATAGTTATTGATGGGGCTTGTGGAAGAATGAAGTTGGTAAAGAAGCGTGTTGAGTTTTGATCTAGGTCCATTCACCTGGGGATGGTTATAATTGTCTGTTGAATGGAGTCAGCATGCTTGATAAGTTTTCTGATATAAATAACCATTCTAGGAAGAAAGGGGGAAAGGAGTCAGATTTTTCAGTCCATTGCTCCTTGACATCAGGCTGGTCTCTATTCCATTATAATCTCCGCAAAGGGGGATTTTGATCAAAAGTAACATCTTGTGCCACTTTCTATACCCCTACCCTGCTTAACTTTCCTTTATAGGTCTTATCACTCCCTGGCATTATATTACATGCTTATTCACTTACTTGTTCATTGCCTATGTCTCCAAATGGAATGTAAATTCCATGAGGGCAGGAGCTTTGCTGTGCTCACTGATGTATCCTAAAATGGTGCCTAGCATGTACGAGGTGCTCAGTTTTTACTGTTGAATATATAAATATAGGATTAAATAGTAAATGAATTGTTGAATGGAATTAATGAATTAGTTAATAAGTGAATGGACATCTACCATGTGCCAGCAATGATAGCTTTATAAATATTAAACACTTAAATCCAATACCAACCCTGTCAGGTAAGTGTTGCTTTCTAGAGTTGACAGATGTGGAAACTGGGGCTCAGAGAAGCTAAAGAATTTGCCCGCAAAATATTCACACAGTAAGTTACAGATATAGAATTTGAACCTGATTCTTTCTGATTATATAACTTGTGCTATTTTTATAACACTTTACTTTGTAGAATAGCTGTAAGTCAGGTAGTTTAATATGCTTCAAAGCTGCAACCCTGGAGAGGGTTTTTAAGGGAAACCATTCAACAACACCTTTGTGTTGAGCTTGGGATCTCTTGGTCTTCCTTTCCCCTATCCCCGCCAGCTACAGCTGACTTGGACATGAAAACAAGGCTTGCACAGGTCCCTTGGCTGAAAACAAAGCTTGCTTGATGCTAATCTCTGCACCTTGGACAGGCTTACTCTTTCCTCAGTTATTTGCCAGCAGCAGAGCAGCTGTGAGCCTGCCAGAGCTGAAGGGAGTCTGTTTTGTCTACCAGCTGTCTACAGTCCTAGAGGATATGGCTCACAGCATTATGCACAGCCTGGTGGGACTTGGTAAGACAGCAGGAAGAAAGGTCAAATGAATAACAAGTGTGTTCAGGACAAAATAGAAATAAACCAGGCAGGGTGTTGAGTGGTGACAGGAACAGACTACTTGATGACTAACTGGGGAGAAGGACAAAAACTGTGATATTGAAGGACAAGGATGTAGGTAACTGCTGTGGTTGCTTAGTCTATCCCATTAAGATGATTTTTTTTTTTTTTTTTTACCTTTTATGGTTTATGCCCTTGGACTGTGCACTAGGTGTGATGACTCAACTGGGTTAGAGCCAGATGGTTTTCTACCAGATCTTTATGGGAGTCCCCAGAAGATCAGAAATTTGAACTTCAAAGCATCTTCAGTCACCTTGAAATTTGGTTTTTTTCTTTTTCTTTTGTCTTTTTATGCTTTTTAATGAAGTATTATATAAAATGACAAGCACAGGTCATAAATGATGAACACTGACACATGCACATACCCATGTAAACCACCCTGCAAAAAAAATAGAAAATATTGACACTTAGAAAGTTCCGTTGTGTTCCTTCCCAGACAATCCCACCCACCAGTCCTTCAAGCAGCCAGTCTTCTAATTTCATATAATAGATTAGCTCTGCCTGTTCTAGAGTGAAAGCATATGTTCTTTTTTCTGACCTCTTTTGATCAGCATGATGCTTCTGAGATTTTTCCATGATATATGCTTTCGTATTTCATTAAATGTTAATACAATTTGACTGCTGAATAGTATTCCACTATAAATATTCAAAATTTATTATCCAAACTCTCATATATTGGATTGATTGGTTTTGTCCTTTTGGGTTTTGATAATGCTTTATATATTTTAGGTACTAGTCATTCACTGAATATGTGGTTCGCAAATATTGATATTTTCTTCTATTGTGTAGCTTATCTTTTCATCTTTTTAAGAAGAGTTTTCACATAGCAATAGTTTTCACTTTGATGAGATCCAATGTATCAATTTTTTCTTTTATGGATTATACTTTCTGTGTCAATCTAAGAACGCTTTGCTTAACCCTAGATTCCCAAAATTTTCCCATTTTTTTTTCTAATAGTTTTATTACATTTCTGTCCATGATCCATTTTTGGTTTATTATATTTCTGTCCATGATCCAAGGTATGGAGTGTAGGTCAAGATTCATCTTTTTGCCTACAGGTGTCCAATTGCACTAGCATCAGTTGTTGAAAGGATAGTGTTCCTCCATAAAATTGTTTTTGCGCCTTTGTCAAAAACTAGGTCAGCATATTTGTGTGGGTCTATTTCTGAGTTCCCTATTATGTTCTATTGATTTATGTGTCTATTATCCCTCTGCCTATGCTTTTCAAATAAATGGCAGAATAAGCTTGTCTATTTATAAACAAACAAACAAACAACTTTGCTGGGGTCTTGATAGGAATTGAATTAAACTTATGGATCACTTTGGGGAGAATTGCAATCTTCACTCTTTTCCAATCTAGAAGCAGGTATATCTCTTCATTTATTTGAGTCTTTTTTTATTTCTTGCATCAGCACTTTTTAGTTTTCAGCATACAGATCCTGTATGTATTTTGTTAAGTGTATACTTAAGTATTTTGTAATTTAAATTCAGCTTCACGTATTCTTATTAGGATACAAAAATGAGATTGATCTCTGTGTATTGATCTTGTATGCTATGACCTGTTGAACTCACTTATGAATTCTAGGAATGTTTTTTTGTTTATTTCTTGGGATTTTGTACATAGACAGTCATGTCGCCTGCAAACAGAAATTATTTCATTTAGTCCTTTCCAATCTGTATGTCTTTATTCTTTTCTTCAACCTACTTCAGTGGCTAGAAGTTCCAGTACTGTATTGAATAGAGTGGTAAGAGTAGATGTCCTTCCCTTGTTCCTGATTTTAGAGGAAAAGCGTTCAGTTCTGCACCACTAAGTATGATGTTAGTTGTAGGATTTTTGTAGATGCTACTTATCAAGGTGAGGTAGTTCCTTAACTTACTGAAAGGTTTTATCCTGAATGGGTGTTGGATTTTGTTAAATGCTTTTTCTGTGTCAACTGACATGACCATATGGTTTTTCTTGATTTTTAAACAACTTTGTTGTTATGATGAAGTATCTTGATTGATTTTAGAATGATGAACCAGTCTTGCTTACCTGGAATAAATCCCTTGGTCATGTTGTATAATTCTTTTAAATCATGTTTAGATTTGATTTGCTAGTATTTTGTTGAGGATTTCTTTTTTTAACTAAATTCATGAGAGATATTGATCTGTAATTTCTTTTGTGTACTGTATCTGTCTGGTTGTTATCAGGGTAATAATGGACTGATAAAATGATTTGGAAAGTATTCCTTCTATTTTCTGGATAAGGTTGTGTAAAATTGGTGTTAATTCTTCTTTAAGTGTTTGGTACCATTCTCCAGTTAAACCATCTGAGTCTGGAGGTTTATTTTTCATAAAATTTTTCATTATGAATTTAATTTTTAAAATTATTTTGGGGGCTAGTTGGATCATCTCTTTCATTTTGGTTGAATTTTGGAATTTTGAGGTTTTTCAAGTAATTGATTAACTTCTAAGTTATCAAACTTATGATCATAAATTTGTTCACAATATTCCATTATTATCTTTTTAATGATTGCAAGATTTGTAGTGATATCTACTATTTTATTCCTGATTTTGATAATTGTCCCAGTGGAGAAAGGGAGTCTCTCGCAAGAGGAGGTAGGGAGGTGTTTTAGGCACTTGTGGTAGGATCCCCTTAAAGATACCCCCACCCCAGCTCCATGATGTCTCTGGACAGGGTACATGGGGTCAGAGGCTCCCCAGTCGAGTCACATGTTGTTACAGGTCCCTCTTGCCAGTTCTTCCCACTAGCTTTGGTATTTGGGAGGTGGGAAGGGTAGTCTCTAGCCTGACAGTGAAGGAGAGCACTTCTTGGCCACTTATTGTTAGGAGGGTCTCTAGCTCTATTCCCCTTGCCCAAGGTGTCAGGCTGGTTTCAGAAGGATGTTTTCAGAGGAGCTCCCTTTCAACCCAGGGGAGGAATGAGTCCACTTGGGTTGCTATCTATTGCTAGGTTGGGGGCTAGGGAAATGCTGAGTCTGGATCACCTGTTGGGTAGGGCCTGCAAGATGCCTTGCCATTATGCTGTTTCTTCTGTCTGGGGTCCCAAACAAGTTTCCCTCCTTCTTACCACCCATCACGTCTCCTTTGGCTGTCTCTTGAGTTATTTCCAGTTGAGTTTATAGTTATATTTAGGGGAATGAGCAAGGAGAAAGAGGTCTACACCATCTTGTCCAGACCAGTGGTTGAGTATATTTTTAAAAGAAGAGTTGTCTTTGGTTCTTAAATGTCTCCTTTCTGTGTTTAGAAACTTAGTTATTCCAGGGGCCAAAGTCATCATTGCACTAATGGTTCCCAGGCATTGCTGGTTTGAGGCATCAAAACAATCCCAAAGTTTCTTCTGTGACTTGGTGCCTGGATCTGTCATAGAAGCAGCTGGTGAGGATGAGTGGTCAACAGGTGATTGTTTTGAAAAAATAACTAGGTCAGTAAAGTACTGCCACATGCATAAATATCTTCAGTTAAATGTTTATATTATGAAGATATCCTTCTTTCTCTTTCCCCTTAGGCCTTGTCTTAAAATTCACCTTAACTGGATTTAACATGTCCATAAGACAAAGGAAAGTGAGTATGAAGGGACTTATCTGGGGTCTTACCACACATACTTACTCGAAGTTTTAGATTAATTTCTCCCAAAACTGAGTAATGGGAACCTCTATATTAAAATACAGATTCAATATCCAAAAAGTGTATCATAAATCAGAATTATGAGTTGACATGAATACAATGAAATTTAATGAGAACAAGGGTAAAATCTTGTATTTTAGAAAATATTAATAAATGAATACAGATGGGGAAACAGTTTAACAACAGTTTATTTGATAGCAGAATAAAAGATTTAGTTGCTGTGACCTGAAAAGCTATGATAATAGTTACTATGACCTGAAAAGCTATGATAATTTTAATATAAATTTCAGAACCAGGGCAAAAGGTAAAGATCTTCATGCTCTATCACAGTGTTTCTCAAATTTTAATGTGCATGCAGATTACTTGGATATCCTGTACAACAGAAGATCCTGATTTAGCAGACACTGCGTAGGGCTTGAGATTCTGTGGTCTAAAAGTCTCCAGGTGATGCTGGCTCTGTTGGTCAGGGAACCACACTTTGAGGAGCAAGACCCTATACCATACAGATCACTTCTAGGGTGAGATATTCATTTATGAGCGAGCACCACATCTTAAGAGAATCACTGAGAAATGAATTTGTTCAGAGAAGATAAGGCAGGATAGTTAGAAGTTAGACACTAAAAAAGAAAGCTCAGGGCCTCCCTGGTGGCGCAGTGGTTGAGAGTCCGCCTGCCAATGCAGGGGATACGGGTTCGTGCCCCGGTCTGGGAGGATCCCATATGCCGCGGAGCAGCTGGGCCCGTGAGCCATGGCCGCTGGGCCTGCGCATCCGGAGCCTGTGCTCCGCAACGGGAGAGGCCGCAACAGTGAGAGGCCCGCATACCGCAAAAAGAAAAAAAAAAAAAAAAAAAAAAAAAGAAAGCTCAAATTGGAAACAACGGTTATCTCTGATTGGCATGATTCTAAGGGAGCTTTATTTTATTTCCTTTCCTTTTATGTGTTTAATAAACATATTTCAATTACAAAAAAAGAAGTTAGACACTAAGTTCCATGAGTATCAGTAGAAAGATCAACCTTTAATCAAGTAAAAGCTCTTTCAAATTGATGATATAAACCATCCAAAGACACATAGGCAAACAATTCAACAACAACAATAAAAAAAATCTCGGAAGACCAAACACAGATGATAATAAACATTCAGTTGGTGGACAGGCAAAAGTTCAAAAGCTTGATAAAATCCAATGGGAAAATAGCCATTTTTTTGGTGGTATATGAATCACCACAACCTTTTTGAAAAGTAATCCAGCATTAGCTATTAAAATTAGAAAGGTGCACAGGGCTTCCCTGGTGGCGCAGTGGTTGAGAGTCCGCCAGTCGATGCAGGGGGACACGGGTTCGTGCCCCGGTCCAGGAGGATCCCACATGCCGCGGAGCGGCTAGGCTCGTGAGCCATGGCCGCTGGGCCTGCGCGTCCGGAGCCTGTGCTCCACAATGGGAGAGGCCACAACAGTGAGAGGCCCGTGTACCACAAAAAAATAATAATAAAAATAATAAAAAATAAAAAGGTGCACATATACTTTGACTCAGCAATTCCACTCGTGAGAGCCTTCACTAATGAAATAAACCCAGAATTATGAATATAATCACCAAGATATTTACGGTAACATATTTGTGAAAAAAGCTTGGAAACAACCTGGATGTCCATCAACTAGTGATCTGCTAAACAGTGGCATATGCAATGGAAGGGAGAACTTTACATAAATTCCTGCCTTCCAAGGGTGGAATAATGAGGTAGTAAGTTCCTTGCACTGGAATGTTCTATCGGAGGCCATCAGAAATGCTAGTAGGGGAATTCTTATAGAGAATTATAAACACATTAGTCTGCATGATTTCTGAGTTTCTTTCTGACTCTGAAATTCTGTAATTCTATAAATTGAGCACAGTGACCTCAATGAAAGAAAGGAAGAAAAGGAACGGAGGCAATTTTTCTACCCTATTTTTATCTGCTCTCCTCATTTTAGAATTGGGACTTTGGGAGCAGGTTTAAGGGGTGGAATGTTTTCATTAGCACGTATAGAGGCCACAAACTGAAGCTATTTCATTTAGACACATAATAAATGAAGAAAAAATGGTTATCCGTTTCTCTATCCCTAATTGTTGAAACAAGATCCATATTTCAGAAAATGCCTCCTTTATATTCACAGTCACTAACGGAAAGTGACTAATTTGTGGCTGCACAGGGACACAGCATTAAACACCCTGAGCATATGGATAAGTCACTCTGTGTGTCTAAGATCGATGGAGCCTGATGCCTGCTCCTTTGCTAGGAGCGTGGGCCAGCATAAATGTACTCAGGAATGGGAGAATGCCATCTAGTTATGTACTGGATGGCGGTGAGCGGCTGGATGCCTGCATTTCCCTCTGTCAGTGGTTTGCAAACTGTGATACTTCCTCAGAGGTGCTTCAGGGGCCCAGTAACCATTCGTTGCAAGTGTTTAAAGTATGTTTAAATAGTTATTTTTAAAAATGTAATTAAAAAGTAACTACCAAACACATTCAAATGTGATATATATCCAATTTTAACACACTGGAAGCCATCAAAGTATTCATGTACATTCTCATTGATTGGCTGTTTAAGTAAATATTATGAATATCAAAGCATAAAATAAGTCTGTGTATTAAAATACTGTTTTGTTTGTTTTATGATTCAGTATCATTTGGAAAATAGGAAATTTCACTGCTAAAGTTTTGGATAATCACTGCCCCAATTCACAAGTTAGGGAAAACAGAAAAGTAAAGGTAGGATGAGTGAAGCCTGAAAAATTACTATTTGAATGGTTAATTCATATAGTTCTCAAATCTTTAAATGGTCCACACCTCCTTCAGAACATCCCGCCTTAAAACAAAAACTCTTTATTCCTCCTTAGAACATTTAAAACTATTTTGTTCTTTTCAGAATCTGATCATTCTTCTTCCTTCATTCTTATTTTTTTCTGTCATTTTTTGGGGGGAAAGGGAGTTGTTACTGGGAGTTGGAGTTAAGTTGAATGTTGGTGAATGACTTGCATGACAATTTCTGTTTGAAGGAAGGAAGTTCTTAAAGCACTCAGTTCTTTTTCTATTGCAAACATATTCTGAGAAATTAAGTGAGCTAGGAAACTTTCCAACACAGATCTGGAGTTTGAGTGCTTCAGTTTGAGTTCCAGTTCCACTATCTTTAAAGTGAACCCTAGCATGGGCACATTTTCTAAGTGCTACCTCAATTTCCCTTTCTGCAAGATGGGGATAATAATAGTATTGTCATCACAGGGGTCTTGTGAAGATCAAAGGAGACAATATTCGTAAAGTACTCAGCATGGTGTCTAGCATGTGATAAGCGTTCCACAAATATTAGTGCCACTATTGTTTTATACATTTTTTTGCCCAAATTTACTATAAGAACTGTGGGTACCAAATAGGAAAATAAGGAGGAAGGCTAAGAGGCACACAGTGTGCAATTGTTTATGTTATAGAATTGTCATGAGACTTTTGCATTTATTATTCAATTCTTCAGTAAACTCTGTGAGTAGAAACCAAGGTTCTGAGAAGACACCAAACAGCAAGTGATGGAGGTAGAAGGGAGCAAATAGGAACAAGGTCCTTTAACCAAAATCTAGTACTCTTTCTTCTATGGTGCACCTTCTGTCATAGTCACGAGACAGAGCTGTTAAAGTTAATAACGGTTGCTGATTTTTTTCTGCTTACTGTTTTTCATAGGTACGGGATTCTGATGGCCCCTAGATAATAACTAACACTGGCCATTCTTCACTCTTCTAATATTTATTTTGTGTAAATATAAGACAACTGGCCATACCGTCACTGCGTGAAGCAAAGGAGGAAAAAATTTCACAAAGAAAGATGTTAGTTCAATTAGGAGAACAAAACAAATACCCCAGTTATTTTAACAGACAAAATGTTATATAGGAAATTGGTTTAACAGTCATTGGAGAACTGAAAAGGCAAATGTGGACACAGACGTAATATAGAGAAAGTAAATGTAGGAAGCAACTTTCACCTCTAGAACTGAGAGAAACACAAGGCAGAATCTGGGGTCATTAGAACCCAGAAGTTGGAATAAAAGCCCCTTGGAACCCAGGAAGAGGTGTTGGCAGGATGGTGTTGGTGTTTCTGAGGGGGTGTAAGGAGGCTGCTTCTGAAAGGGTGAAAAGACAACTGCATATTGGAACCTAGGTGGGCTGCCAGATCTTGGGGTGATGCTGCAGGGACAAGAAGCAGACAGGAATGAACTGGTCCCTCCTCCCCTCTCAGGCCTTGTCATTTTTCTCTAGCGCCCCCTATCGGCAGAGCCTCAATAGCAAGCCGCTGGCAAAGTGGAAAGTGTTTGGCCAAGTCCCCAGCTCCAGCATCACAGGTAGGTTTGGAACTCAGAGGCAGTCGTTTAATAACGAGCACAGATGTATGCACATATTGTTACGGTTAATTGCCATTAATATATGTGTGTTATGGGCTGAATTGTGTCCCCCCAAACTGATATATTGAAACCCTAACTTCTGGTAGCCTAGAATATAACTGTATTTCGAGATAGGCCTTTAAAGAGGTCATTAAGGGCTTCCCTGGTGGCGCAGTGGTTGAGAGTCTGGCTGCCGATGCAGGGCACAAGGGTTCGTGCCCCGGTCCAGGAAGATCCCACATGCCATGGAGCGGCTGGGCCCGTGAGCCATGGCCACTGAGCCTGTGCTCCGCAACAGGAGAGGCCACAACAGTGAGAGGCCCGTGTACCGCAAAAAAAAAAAAAAAAAAAAAGGAGGTCATTAAGTTAAAAGGGGGCTGTTAACGTGGGCCCTAATCCATTATGACTGGTGTCCTTATAAGAAGAGGCGATCAGGACACAGACAACACAGATTAAGGGAAAACTATGGAAGGACACAGCAAAAAAGGTGGCCATATACAAGCCAAGGAGAGAAGCCTCAGAATGAAACTAAGCTGACTGACACCTTGATCTTGGACTTTTAGCCTCCAGAACTGTAAGCAAATAAACTTCTGTTGTCTAAGCCACCCAGTCAGTAGTATTTTGCTGTGGTAGCCCTAGCCCACTAATACAGTGTGCTACAGAAGAAGCAATTATTTTATACTGGATGTCTTCTAGACTCCATTATATCCAATTGGACCTCATGTTTTGATTTACTATTTTTATTATATATGATCTCAACTCTTCAGCCCGTCTGTCCCCAGTCCCACTGGATTAGGTCCTTATCATGTCCCATTGGAATTATTCCCAATTGATTTCCCTGCCTCCAGTTTTTTTACCCTCAGTTCATCCTATCTGCCAACACGGAATAATCCCTATTGCTCTGCTGCTTAAGACTCTTAACTAACTTCCTACAACCTGTAGAATAATGTCCAAACTCTGTGCATGAACTACAAGCTGCCTCCTCTCTTTCCATCCTGCCCACTTCCTGTGTCAGGTCTCTTCTGCTAAAATTGCTCAGAGCCCTTGTCTTAATATCATACATAGCAAGGTGGTTGGGGGGCGGGGGCTTGGAGTTTGGAGCTAAAGAAAAGCAACATGTGTATAAAATGAAAGAATTATCACAATCAATCAGGTCTATGATGAGCTCCACCCAGCATTCTGTTTCTGGTAGAGGAACTAAAAGTTGAGAGACAGAAGGACATTCAGAAAGCTGGCCAATCTTCCAGGTGTCTCATAAAAACCTACCAAGGGACTAGAAACATACAAACCTACCAGGAACAGGTTAATAAGTTATTAATAACAATAATCTACTTAATTAAGTAGGTTATTAATCAGGGGTTAATTCAGAAAGGGAAGAGGAGAAGAGGAATAATAGAGGTCCCATTCATGAGGCACCTACTGTGTTAGGCAGTCACTCTGTGAAGCACTCTCTATATGTTACATATACCATGTAAACCTCAAATGAACACCCTAAGGTATTTTTATCTCCATATTACAGAACACGCTCAAGATCACCGAGGTAGGAAAACTGCCTTCAAGCCCAGATTTATTAGAGTTTAAAGCCTATGATCTTTTTACTGTATCAAGCTGCTTCAGCTATTACTGAACATAGAGTGTTATTTGTTTGTATAATTGCTCTGGTTATTTAAGCAATAGAGTTTTGTTTTCAGAAAATAAGACCCTCATTCTCAATTCACCACATCAGCTAGTAAAGCAGCTCTTTGTATAAAAAGCAAAATTAACCTATATTTAACAGCAACCCATTACAGCTGCCAGAGCCATTGTCTCTGTAGCTCAGAAAGTCTATTGCAGGTGCCTAGAGTTTGCAAATCCTATACAACAACGTAATAATGCATTCTGTCTTTCAAAGGGTAAAGACCTAGGATGGAAAGTGGTTCACTGGGGAGACTGATGAAGACTTCTTGACTAGAGGAAGGATAGTCATGCTGGTAAGTATAAGAAGAAACCATTAGGGCTTCCCTGGTGGCGCAGTGGTTGAGAGTCCACCTGCCGACGCAGGGGACACGGGTTCATGCCTCGGTCCGGGAAGATCCCACACGCCGCAGAGCGGCTGGGCCCGTGAGCCATGGCTGCTGAGCCTGCGCGTCCGGAACCTGTGCTCCGCAACGGGAGAGGCCGCAACAGTGAGAGGCCTGCGTAACGCAAAAAAAAAAAAGAAGAAACCGTTAGAAATATTATTTCTTGATTGGTTGCTACTCATGTAAGTTGGTAAATATTTTGAGTGTCCTCTTTGTGAGGAGAGAATAGTTGGGGCACAGAACAAGATGGCTGTTTCTTTGATTTGTTAAATGCATCTGTCTTGAGCAGAAAGATGGGTAGAAAATGTGTAACTAATAAGAATGTTGAGCATAATGAATCATGAAAAATTGTAAATCTACTGACAATTTCAGCTCTGTGAACATGTTCAAAGAGGTTTCATCTTCAAGAAATAGTCAGTGATATTCAAGTTAAGAGGATACTGCTGATTGAAAAACACTGAAGATAAGTTCCTGATACTACTAAGGTGAGAGTATTCTTTACTTGTATTCTAATTGTGTATGGTATTTAAATAAGAAATACTCTGGAAGCTTTGCTTAGCTGTTTCAGAAAAGCTTCAATTCTCATGAAAAGTAGTCTTTCTTGCCTATAATCTTTCTTGTAATATTATATGGGCAAAGTGTGTAGCACAGTGCTTGTCACAGGTGTATGTAGTTCAACTTTCTTTTCCTTATTGAAACTCTAGCTGTTTAGACTTTTGTTCCATGATTCAGACACCACCTGGGTGTAATTACCTAAACTGTAATCACCTCAAGGGAAACAACAGCTTCTAGAATGCTGTTATTTCTTTCTTTAACCAAAGCCTATACATGCAACTAAAGTAGATGTTCTAACCCATGTTAAATTTATATTTTCTTCATTAAAATAAGATAGAAGTTCAACAGGTTTTGTCATTTGACACCTGTAGTGGTCTAAGTCTAATTATTTCAGTGCAGATAAGAAAAAAAGATGCTCTTACCAACTGGATGAAATTACAGTAAAATGGCCAGAAAAATGATGTATATTTAGATCCCAAGAGAGTAATCAATTTACACTCTGAAGCATGAAATCTGATTGCCCTTTTCTCTAATGTGAAACACCATGTACAACAATTTATTGACCATAAAACTACTCATCCATTTGGTGCCATGATTTCTGTGTGCAATTTTCAAAGAAAGGATTGGTATGAAATTGATCACCTAGTTGCTTCAGTTGGAGAAAGCCCAACCACATTTTTTAGCTCTGCTTAGAAGGAGGACCTCCATAAAATGGTAATGGGATTCTGCATTTCACTTTCATAATTTATGTCCAAATAAAAGCAGTAATTTTTTAGGCCTCCAGAATCACTAAGTTGTCTTCTCCCATATTCTTTTTTCTTCCCTGTATTGTGAAGACAGACGTTTTCTTTCCAGCCTTTCAAACTTATTATTGCAACTGTCCTTCCTTCCAAAGACCTTTGGATTCTGGAAACAATGAGCTCAGTTACATTACTTTAAAGATAGTAGATTTCTAAATAATGTCAACTTCATTCCCTATGGATCAATTTATATTCAACTAATGCTCATATTACAAAAATTGATGGACACAGTGTTCAGTAAACTTTTCAAAGAGGTTGAGGTAAGGTGTTTGGGTCTTATATATAAATACACATTTTTGTAAAAACTCCCAACTTTTCCATAATTTGAATTTGAATAGAGGTATATTTCACTTTCTCGCATAGCATGTCAATGCTTTGTGTTATTCAAAAACTGGTATGTATAAAATAAGAAGTTTAAGTTTCAAAATGTTTTTTTTTACATCTTTATTGGAGTATAATTGCTTTACAATGGTGTGTTAGTTTCTGCTTTATAACAAAGTGAATCAGTTATACATATACATATGTTCCCATATCTCTTCCCTCTTGCATCTCCCTCCCTCCCACCCTCCCTATCCCACCCCTCTAGGTGGTCACAAAGCACCGAGCTGATCTCCCTGTGCTATGCGGCTGCTTCCCACTAGCTATCTACCTTACGTTTGGTAGTGTATATATGTCCATGCCTCTCTTTCGTTTTGTCACAGCTTACCCTTCCCCCTCCCCATATCCTCAAGTCCATTCTCTAGTAGGTCTGTGTCTTTATTCCTGTCTTACCGTACCTAGGTTCTTCATGACATTTTTTTTTCCTTAAAATGTTTTGAACCTTGGGAATTCATTTCCTCTTTCAAAAAAATTATAAAGCCATTGAGTTTATCTTAAGTGCCACTTTCCACTTTATCTGAAAGTCATTTTTACATTTGTCTTTAAATTTATTTCCATTTGAAAATGGAACATATCACCTGAGTGCATTCACTGACAGTTGGAAAGAAACAATAACTGTTTCTAGAGCAAAAAGTTTTAGTCACAGTCTGAGGAGGAAAGGATATTTTGTTTAAGGTCAGGGGATTCTTTTAATGGCAGAACGTCTCTAAATCAAGGACCCTGAGAATATAATAATTTTTAACATAATTATGAGTTTCTTTGAGTATGTTCAACCTAGCACAAAAGCCTTGCTAAATAATCAGCTCTCACCTCTCTTTTACAAGGATCTTTCTTTGATTACACGAAAGCCAAATTTAGTAGTTCTCTGAACTCCAGACAATTGTTCCTTATAATAGGAACTGTCGATTATAATCACTTTACATAGGTTTTAGTGTGTCACCAAGAACGATAGTATGAAGCTTCTAATTAGATGTGTAAGCGGATAAAAGGCAGGTTTAGTCAAATAAGAGTGTTGGACTTTACCTACGATTTGAAAGAGGCTGTTTTATACTGTTTCTAGTGTTCTGGTAACTAATAGTAAAAAATCAAGAAATTTCATGAGTTTTATAATTTTTCAAATTTAATTTTTCAAAATGTTATAATGTTTCCAGAGCAAGTTGTATTAATGAGCTATCCAGTTCCTTATTACACAAAGTATGGTCCATGAACCCCACTGGCATTGTCTGGGGGTTTGTTAGAAACACAGAATCTCAGAACTGTTGAATCAGAATATGCATCTTTAATGAGTCTCCCAGGTGTTGCATAAGCATATTAACATTTGAGAAGCAGCAAACTAGTTAACAATGATACTCGGAAGGGCTAAAAACTGTTTCCCAGTGTATGTGCTCAGGCAGGCTGCTGTGCGGCAAATAGTTTGCAGGTGCATTGAAGTAACAACTCCCTTGGCCCTCAGAGCAGGTGGGTGGGGACTGACGCAGCCAGAACCCCCCAGAGCAGCCCCTACAGTTGCAGGTGACCTTGTCCATTAACCCCAGTGTGTCATACAGATATGATCATTTGCTGCGTGCACTGCTACATGAAAAAAGTAACAGAATGCTGCTCTGATTAATTAGATTTAATGGGGGAATATTTTATGGGAAGGATTAGAGGTGGCAAGTATAGAGAAGTAGGAAATCAATGCTCTTGGGCACTGACAAATCAAAAGCGCGGAGGCCAAGATGGACTGGAGATTTGCGTCAGTTCTCCAACTCCTTGCATTGTTAAATAAGCAGAACTTACACAACAACCAAATGATGTTGGAAGAATAGCTCCTGCCTGGCAGATTTTTTTTCCATAGTTCTTGCTTTAAGGTAAACCAGCATAGTCAAAAACATGCATAGGGGCTTCCCTGGTGGCGCAGTGGTTGAGAGTCCACCTGCCGATGCAGGGGTCGTGGGTTCGTGCCCCGGTCCGGGAGCATCCCACATGCCCTGGAGCGGCTGGGCCCGTGAGCCATGGCCGTTGAGCCTGCGCGTCTGGAGCCTGTGCTCCGCAACAGGAGAGGCCACAACAGTGAAAGGTCTGCGTACCGCAAAAAAAAAAAAAAAAAAAAAAAAAAATGCATAAAACTGTTAAGCAGTAAACCCTTGGCAATGGCAACAGAAGGACCACTGAATAATAATAGAATATCGGCCAAATTAGAAAAACATTTCTCTAAGCCATATTTGTCAAATGCTTTGAAGAGAGTAGCTTAGAAGTTGATATAAGAACCCAACTCCATAGCGATTGTTATTGCTATGGCATTGTGCTTTAGTGAATTTTTCAGTTAATATTTTAACTCTCATTCCTTAATATGGGTCTGCCTTTTTCAATTAATGGATTTATTTTTAAGTTTAATGGGACAAAACTAAAGAACTCCACAGTCTTAGCTTCTCTCTTGGGGCAAAGCAACAGCTTCCAATTGACTTCTCTTGCTATAGTTTCCCTCTTTCAAACCCCTCATCCACATAATCATCAGAGAGAATGTTTGAGAATACAAATCCTTTAATGTCACTTTTCTGCTTACACAGCTCCAATAGTGTTGCATAACTTTCTGGAGAGTTTAAATTCTTACTTTTAACACTCACGTTCCTTTAGGACTTCGTAAGTCTCAGCTTCCTTTGCTATCCCACGCCCATCAACATTCCAGCCACATCAAGCAGCTGTAGTTCCCCAAACATGCAGTGCTTTATAATGCCTTGTGTCTTTGCACCTGCTGACTCTCCGACTATAATGCTTTCCTCCTCCTTTGTTCACTTGGCTAAGCCTTTCTCATCCTTGAGGCTTCAGCTCCAGTGCCACCTCCCCACCTTGGAAAGTCCTCTTCTCTTCTTCCCTCTAGTGAGTTGTTCCCATGGAACCCTGTGTATGTCTTGATCATGGAATTTCTCACAGGACTTTTTCATCCAGACCAGCCTTGTGTGTGTACAGCTGTATGGTTACACACAACCCTGCTCTCTGGAGGGCCCTGTACTTTACCTAATGTTCTGGTACCACCATTTTGAAATTTCTAATAATTTCATCTTTGAATTTGTGTTTCAAAGTGAAGTCTCATGGGACAATGGAACATACCCCTGAGCAGAGGAGATCCGTGCAGTATCTGTGTCAGCCATTCCTTAAACTGCCCCATTCACATAAAACATTTGCAATGCTTTACATCTACTACTAAGCAGTGGTATTTACAAGCCCGAGAGGGCATGCTTTCTAGAACTCGCTTTGAAGACAGAAAAAAGGCAGTGATGTTCTAAGAAAGAAGAATGAGCAAGGAATCCTATCATCCTTTCCTGCGCTTATCACTTCCCCGTGTTAGCAACCACTTATAATGAAAATGATAGCATGGGAGAAAGGGAAAGGCAGGGCAACCCATAGTTCCTTCACTGTCAGCCCTTCCTTATTCACCAGGAAGTTAAAAGTAGCGAGCACATGCCTATCAAGAAGCTTTACTTTTTAGTGCTGATGGTACTTTTATGCTGATTTTTCAATAAGAGGTTTCATACTTTCATTTTTCAGTTGACCCTGCAAATTATATAGCTGACCCAATTATAATCTCTGCTTTCCTTGTCTGTGTACCATATTAGATTAGGGGTTTCTTGAAGGCAGGGAGAATGTTTTTCATCTTGGTATCCTTAGTGCTTACATAAAGCTGGCTCTCAAAAGATGAATTTCAAAAGGCAATTGCAGCTAATTTTAATGTTTCCAGAAAGGGGAGACAACATAAGCAGCTCTTTTTCCTGCTTAGAATGTGCACCTAACAAAGTATGTTTTGTCTTGAATGTGCCAATATGGAGTAGGCAGAATAAAACCAAATCCCCAATCAGTTGGTGCTGGTTTTGAACACCTGCTATGTCTGTGTTAGGTGTGTTAGGGAGAGTCACATATCTAGTAGTCATTCATGAGGTCTGACTTCTTATGCCCAGAAACGGATAAATGGTGCAGGTGGCTAATGCACACAGGAGACATGTATATTGTGGCATCAGAGGGGCTGGGAGATATGCCTCAGATGCCAAAGTGGATGTTTATATAGATAAATAAAAGCACGATTCCTACATGAGCAACTCAAGGTGAGGTAGAAGGGTTCTAATACGTGGACTGAGCTCAGCCGCAAGGCCAGGCTGTGGCCTGGGTCCCTAGATTCCTATCAAACAGGTATTGTCTGGAGAGTTTGTGTGCATGGACCTGGGCCCTGGTCACTAGGGAAACTGGGAATCAGCAGCAGAATTCCAAGCCCCAGGGAAGGACAACGCAAAGGACAAGGCAGGACCCCAGTCTTGGAAGGCCGTGGAGTCAAGGAAGGTTCCCAGAACAAGACCTCAGAAAGGACCAGAGCAGGAGACTGACCCACAACCAAGGTCAAGGATGGAATGGGTAACAAACAAGCAGGAACGCTGGTGGGTTCAGACACTTAGTTGGGGAGTGACACAGAACCTGTGGACATCGGTGAGTCCAGCTAAGAAGGCGACCTAGAGGCCAAAGAAATTATTTCAAGGAATGGAGAGGAAGAATGTAGGGAAGATGCACAAAAATTAGATAGGAAACATATAATTTTGTTGAAGAAATAAGACAAATACATTGGAAACAAAATATAATTGAACTCAGCATAACATATTAGAGCCCAATAATGGAGCTCACTTTTTAAGTAGTATGGAAGTCAAAGTGGGTTGGAGAAGTGAGTGAAGGCTTCCTGGAGGAGGTGGCATGAGACTTGAATATTCAAGGAGGAGAGACTCAGTCCAGGCAGGAAGACTATAATGAATCCAGAGGAAGCTGCAGATGGGGGTGATCTCCATAAAGTGTCTGTGCCTGGGAGTACGGAATACAGGGGAGAGAAGTGTGTAGGCTGTGTGATGCTCCCCCATATATGGCCATGTCCTAAGCCTCAGAACCTGTGAATGTTAATTTATATGGCAAAGGGAACAGCAGATGAGATCAAATTATGAGGTGATGCGATTATCTGTGTAAGCTGAGGGCAATCATAGGGCCCCTTATAAGAGGGACGCAGGCCAAGTCAGCGTCAGAAGAGACAGAAGCAGAGATTGGAGTGATGTGCTTTGAAGATGGAGGAAGCAACTTCAAACCAAGGAATACAGGTGGCCACTAAAAGCTGAAAAGGGCAAGGAAACAGATTTCCCCCTCAGAGCCTCCACAGGGAACCCACCCGCCCCCGGCGGCACCATGTTGACTTTAGCACAGTCAGACTGATTTTTGACTTCTGACCTCCAAACTGTAAGAGAAGATATTTGTTGTTTTAATCCACTAAGAGTGCGGTAATCTGTTACAGCAGCAACTGGAAACTCACAGAGGCACTAAGGATCGTGGACTAAGCTGCAGAGTGCTTTGTGATTGCAGCGGCTGTGCCAGGAAAAACCAGAGGCAGCCAAGTGCATATGATGGAACTTTGCTGAGGGCTGCTTCCCTCCTCAGTGATCCGCACAGATCACAGCGGGGGCTTCAACCTCAGCCCAGTCAGCCCACAGCACGGCAGCCAGAGCCCGCAGGTGCCGACAGGTTCAGGATCGGTCGGGGTACCAGCAGGTTGGTTCGGGGTGAGTTCTGTCTTCCTGGCTTGCAGACAGCTGCCTTGTCACTGTGGCCTCACGTGGCTTTTCCTCTTTGTGTGCATGGAGAGAGACGTCTCTGGCATCTCTTCTTTATGGGCACCAGTCCTATCAGATCCAGACCCCACCCTTATGATCTCACTGAGCTTTAAATCCTCCTTAAAGAGGCTGTCTCCAAATATAGGCACATTTGGGGGGTTCGAGCTTCAACAAATGAATTTGGGGGAGGGGGGCACACAATTCAGTCCACCTCGGATGGTGACAATCAGGATAGCACCATCTTTTACTTTTAGGGTCTGGAACCTCGTATTTATTACTGTGATGAAGACCATATCAGGAAGCATTATGAAAAATACTTTGAGAACACCTTTTAATATTCATGCATTCTTTCCTAATGCCACATTCTGCCCCAGAATTCACCCGTCTGGCCTAAGCAAGAGAAAGAGACCACAATGCATCCTGTCACCTTTTCCTCATCACCTTTGTGAAATGCTAATTACAGCAAGCACAATAGAGGAAATATTATCTTTTTGTAAAAACCATACAGCTGAGGGCCGGCTGTCAGGATATAATTATACAAACAGGAATCGGTCTCAAGCAGGACATGATGGTTACCATCCCAGCTACATAAAGTGCTGAGGGAGCTCCTCTAATTACCACCGACTGGAGGTTTAGTCTTATATCTCTTTCAAATAACGTCAGCAGCAGCAGTGACAGCCTGCACCTTCCAACATCACACTCTTTCATTAGTTTGCTCTGACTCACCCTCCTCACATCCTAACACCCAATAAACCTTCCATCGAGTGATTTATCTTTCCAAGTACTGGATAGCACTTAAGCCACTGCCTTTTTCTTTCCTTATTTCCTACCCAATAATTATCAAGTGTCTCCTCTGGGCAAGGACATTCATATGTGCTATTTTATTCAGCCTCACTGTATCCCGACTAAGTAGACATCATCCCTCTATAAATGAGTAAAGTGAGAAGCAAAGCAGTTATGTGGCTCAGCACTAGCATTGAGTCATCGCAGTGGGCATCCAGAGGGATGGAAGGGGAGAGGGAGAGAGGGCTGGAGGAAGGAGGAGAGGGGAGAGATCTGTAGGAGATGTAGCAGCAGCACAGTCAGCTGAGCCTCATCTCTGCCATCCCTCAGAGCCAATAGGGTCCTTGACATTCCCCAGAGATGTTAAGCCCAGCGACTGATCTTATGGGAATTAATTGTAATAGGAACTTATACAACCTGCTTGATGAGAAATGGTTAGTCTAGCTGTCCAGACACAGCAAAACTGTAGTGCAATTCTATAAATAAGCTCTGGCTTCTATGCCTAATGAGAGCTTACAGTCAGCCTAAAGGAAAATGTACACTGTCTTTGCTGTAGATTTCCTTTGTCCCAAATGCATGAGAAGAGACTTCTTTTCTTTTTTTTTCTTTTTTTTTTTTTTTGCCTTTCTCCCATACACTTCTCTCCATCCAAGTCAAGAAAGGTCTTTAAATCTGCCCACAGGCCAGCCAGTTCCCTATACCCAGGCTTCACCATGTTCAGGACGAAAAAGGACAGTCCTGTCCCATCCATGCCACCACTGGGGGAAACAGGCCCCTCCTCCAGCTGCCCTTTCTCTAGGACTACAGCCTTGATCTTTCGGAAGACAGGCCATGGCCTGGCTCTACTTACTTTCTTTCTCTCTGTGTCCTCTGAGCTGGGCCACGTGGGCTTGGTGCCACAGAACAAGCCAATAAATACTGTCCCGCTTCTATTTTTCTATGAGACAAAGTGATGGTGATCGTTGTTATGGACTGAATGTGTCCTCCCAAAACTCATATGTTGAAAACCTACCATGTGATGGTATTAGGAGGTGATGGTATTAGGAGGTGGGGCTTTGGGAAGGTAATTAGCGTTAGATGAGGTCATGAGGGTGTAGTAGCATGAATGGGGTTAGTGTCCCTATACGAGTTATGAGAGAGCTGCTTTCCCTCTCTGTTCTGTGCCATGTGAGGATGCAATGATAAGTTGACTGTCTGTAACCCAGAAGAGGGCTCTCACCAGAACCTGAACATGCTGGCACCCTGATCTTGGACTTCTAGCCTATAGTACTGTGGGAAATAAATTTCTGGTGTTTACAAGCTACCTAATCTATGGTGTTTTTGCTATAGCATCCTGAGAAGACTAAGCAATCACTGATACACAACTTTTATGAGACTTTTAGAGGTATGGTTGTGTTTATAGAAGATTTTTAAGTCATCAGACAAGTATATAGTGTAAAAACAATGATTTGACCAGGGCCTATCTTAATTTAGGGCATTGAAGAGAAGGGGAATCTGGTGGTTAGTGTCCCAATCTGTCCTCAGGCTGATTGCGTTTATTCTTGTCCCCAGTGCTCAAAAAAGTGCAAGTGGTATGATTTCCAGTCTCTAAACTCAGGGATTAAAAAATATCTATTTCTATTCATTTATTTTCTATAAATCAAATGAAATATAAATTTAAGCAAACACCTAACCAAGCTGTCAGGAAATTCACCTCAGGTAATATTGGGACTGGCTCCTTATTCAAGTCTGATAAGAATCTGGAAGCTTACCGGGTATCCAGAAAACATCTCTATTTTCTATTTGCCTTTTTGGGGTCTTCATTCTTCAAACCATCATGGATGCCATGACATCTACATTGCTTAAACTCACAGTGGTCCCTCCAAGTCCTAAAACTTGAAGTCAGGTCACATAGGAGGTACAGAAATGATTGCAGAGGCTGGAAATCCCCCCTCCCAAGGTGCCCCATCATCATCTCTGATGTATTGCTACCACTTGGGCACAGAGGCGGGTGCAGGTATATACCCCCTGCCCTCAGACCTCTCTCCCTTTCTCACCAGAGAGAAATCTCTTTTCTTTCCTTTCTCATTCTCTCCTTTCTCTCAAAGAGCTTATTCAATTCCTGTATTTCCCCTTCCCCTCTACCCAAAACATTCTGCATTATTGCTTCATTGGGCTTAGGTTTAAAAGACACTCAAAGGTCATTGACTTCAGACTACAAGTTTGAAGTGATTCATATTCTATCTTCTGGATGTAGTGGCTAAACAGCTCTGGGTTTGTGAGTATGCCTGTAGAGGTTTAATTAGGTTTGATACAACATAGACATTATTGAAGCCATATCTGCTCTCCCCAACCCTGCCAAAAAAATAATGATGTGCCTGATGGACAAGGGTGGAATGCACTGGTCCTATCAACCAATGTGCCTTTCGGTTTTATTCCCTCCCTTTCTGGATACCTGCCATATACACTACCTAATACAGAAAGGTCTCTCACATACATGTTTTACCCCATGGTCCTCCTACCCTGATGAGACTTATATGAGCCATGAGTGGAACCTAACCCAAGGCCAGCCAGTCTCTGATATGGCCTCAAGAAAGTGCTCTGACCAGTAAGGGCACCCTGAATGGATGATGGTCGACCAGGCATGGATCCCCTGCCTTACCAACTTGAGTTCAGAGACAGAGAGAAAATCGTTGATAATGGGGAGAATGGCAGAAGAAGAGCTGGAAGGCGACATGACAGGAATGGAGAAAGAACAGTAGATCTGTGGTGCTGACCTAGTGACAGGACACCTGGTGGCTAGGACTGTGTTCTCACCTAAAAGATCTTCCAGCTCCTGTTTTTCTGAACAGCCTGGCTACATGTGGTTCCTGTTTTCCTTCCTTCTCTGCATATCCCTTCCACACACTCTGACCCTCTGACTAAACCCGAGCTTCTCTCTGGTCCTTGAAACCTAAAAGAGGCTCACTCACATTTATTTAAAGTAAAACTCCCAAGGCTTATGCATTAGGGCAGTCAAAGAGCAGTAAACAATGAATCACTGATTAATAACCATCTCAAAGGGCAGCAAATAACAGGTGATTTTTATTCTGAAGTTTGAAGATTAAGAAGCCCTAGAGAGGGCTTCCCTGGTGGCGCAGTGGTTGAGGGTCCGCCTGCCGATGCAGGGGACACGGGTTCGTACCCTGGTCCAGGAGGATCCCACATGCTATGGAGCGGCTGCGCCCGTGAGCCATGGCCGCTGAACCTGCGCGTCTGGAGCCTGTGCTCCGCAATGGGAGAGGCCACAACAGTAAGAGGCCCGCGTACCACACACAAAAAAAAACAAACAAAAAACCTATTAAACGTCTCCCCCCTGTTCCTCCTCCTCTGGAGGTTTTCCTTCTTCTCTCTCTGTGTTCCTCTGCTTTCCTTATATTTTCTGTCCCTGCTTCCCGTCCCCCTTCTACCACTTATCTTCCTTTTGTGTGACTCCCTTGGTTTCTCTCTGCCTCTTCCCATTCCTTTCCTCTCTGGTCTCTCCCTTCTGTGTGCATGTCTCTCCCCTACCCGCTTCAATGCCTCTCATTCCCTTACTCTTCCTTTTACCCTCTTCCTTCTCTGGTTGCCTTTCCCCCCATCACTTTCCTTACTACCACTCTTTAAAGACTGCAAATGGAAAGGAAATATATTTATTGGGATTTCTTGTGCTTATTGCAGTTTGTGTTCTGTTTTCTTTATTTAATTGCAGATGACTTGAGGTTTTTTTTGTTTTGTTTTGTTTTGTTTTGTTTGTTTTTTTGTGATACGCGGGCCTCTCACTGTTGTGGCCTCTCCCGTTGCGGAGCACAGACTCCGGACGCGCAGGTTCAGCGGCCACGGCTCACGGGCCCAGCCGCTCCGCGGCATGTGGGATCTTCCCGGACCGGGGCACGAACCCGTGTCCCCTGCATCGGCAGGCGTACTCTCAACCACTGCGCCACCAGGGAAGCCCGAGCATTTTATTTTTGATTAATTAAAAGAAATACCAGAACAATCTACTTTTGCATGTGTCCCTCAGACTGTTTTCTCCAGTATTGTGTGACCTTGGCAGAAAAGAAAGGCTCTCCAAGCCCGGGACTTTGCATAGAAGTTTACCAGGGAAACGATAGATTCTCTGATCAGTTTCTATTTGAAAGACTTAAAAAACAACAACAACGACAACAACAGCTCCCTGGTGTTCAAGTTGAAAACAGAAGAGAAAGATGCAATCAATTTTACTAAATTAGATTATTAATCCAGAAGGCACAGAGCTCTTAGTACAGTGAAAATAGCAATTTTAGCTTTATTATATAGACATTAACTCTCTTGATGTTACCCTGGAGCTGATATTAATCTTTCTACTAGATTAGTCTTTTAATCTTTCCATGTTGCACATTTCCTTTGTGAATCTGAAAGTTGCAGAATACATCCTACTCTTCATAGGCTCAGGCCAAAGCCCTAATCATAATTCTTACCATCCTGCCAAATGATGATGATTCCTGGTGACATTAATGTCACCAGAGAAAGTTATCCAGTGTTTGTTAAGCATGATAATGTTAATTGCTCTTGTTTGTATCCAAGAGCATAGTCACCTGCCACCTAGTGTCTTAATAAAAAACTGCAGTATATGATGCATTCAGCCAAGGTGCTCCCAGAGTTCCCCATTGGACTCCCCAGGGTTTAGCTTCAAACACTTCTGGATGGCAGGCAGCTCACTCTGTGAGAGGCTACTAGACCTGACCTCTCCACTCTGAGCAGCAGAATCCCACCTGTCACGGTCGGGTAGCGTCCCTGTGGGCTATATGTGAGAATATCCAAAGGCGTGTTCTGACTCAGAACTTCATGGGACAGTCAGGGATGGCTGAGGATGGCTGAGAATGGCTGAAACATACCATGGCATGACAAGTACAAGTACAAGTACAGTTCATGTAATACTGTTACTGCAAAAATAATTGTATGTAACCATTACAACGATATTTTACTTTAACATTTGAGAAATATTTAAGTGTTTACTACAAGCTGGGCACTGGGAACAAGACAGGGAGTGTCAGACAAGGATCCTGCCCTTGTAAAGCTTATGTTCTATGGAGGAAGATGGGTAACAAACAAACAAGATAAGTCCATATTAGGATATATATAAGGGAAATAAACAGGGTCACCAATCAAACTTACTGGACAGCTTTGTTTAAGGTGGTCAAGGAGAACCTACCCCAGAAAGTGGCATTTGAATGAGGCTCACATACTGAGAATATGCCAAGTGTAAAAGTGGCTGGGGAAAGTCGTTCCAGGCAGAGGCATCAGCAAGCACAAAGGCCTGGAAAAAGAAAGGGGCCTGGCATGTCCAAGGGCCAGAGAAAAGGACAATGTAGTTGAAGTGTGATGAATGAAGTAGAGTGGTGTTTGTTCTCTAAACATTGCCAATTCAGGAAAAGAAGTAAAATTGCCCTCTGAGGTTTAAATTTTGAAATCAGTACATGATGGATTTATATATTTATTGGGACACTTTTTGTTTCCAAGAGACAGAAATCTGAATCAAACCAAATTAAGAGAAAACAAAGTTGGTGGGGGAGGGTTTTACTGGCTTATGTAATCAGAAAGGACACAGGTGCAAGGGGGTGCTGGAACCATGGATTCTATGTCACCAGCTTCTCTTTCTCTGCTCCTATTAGCATGTTGGTTTCAGCCTCTCCTACCACTAGGCTAGAACCACGGATGCTGGCAGCTCTGAGCTTACATACAGCATCCTAATCAAGCAACAAACATTGCTTCTTTCGTCCCAACTCAATTTGAAAAACTCAGGGAAGGACTCTGACTACCCTGACTTTGTACTCCCCTCTTGATCCAATCCCTATGGCTAGGGAAGTGAGGAACTATGGCCCTGATAGCCAGTGTCCTGTGCCCATCCCTGTGGCCAGTTACTACAAATGGAGAGGGAGTATGTGGTAACGTGGTTATAGCCCCTGGGATATCAATATTACTCTTATTTGTCTATCAGGAGCAAGAAAAAAGATATGCTACATCATATTAAGGCTGGAATGTCAGTAAGGTATTTCTTTAGGTTAAATAGTAAAAGGAAGACAAAGAGATATTGAGTGACATTAATACAACCCAAAGAAAGAATGTGTTCTTCTGAGTCTTGTTTAGCCATTAAAATACAGAAGAAGAAAAAAAAAAAAGTCCTGGAGGTGAAACCTGGCAATTCTCACCTAAATGACGTCTGGGGGAAGAGAGTCCTGGCCAGTGGCCCCTATGGTGTGGTATATTGTTGAACCAGCCACTGTCTCTGAGCTAGTCCCTCTGTGGCCCATCCCCTTTTAATTCAACATGATCACTGAGTTTCTGATATTAATTTGAAGTACATCCTCACTGAAGAACTTAAGAACATTTAACACAGCCAGGAATAGTCTTAGTTCTTTTTCCCATGAGATTTTTTCTTCTTTCATGATCCAGGTTCTGTTGATGTGCTTCTGTGTCCCACACCAGTTCACTTGGGATTTTGATTCCTTTTAATATCCTTAACAAGCATATCTAAGTCTCTGCATCAACTGTTGCTGTTAGCTCACATAGAATTTGGCATCCTTTTTGCTAAAAAGACTTTACTTCTCTCTAAAGGGTTCTACAAAATGCTCTCCGGCTAGCTACTGGTTATGGGAAAATAGCTTCTCCTTCGATTTGTATGACACTGCAGTTCAGGTGTGGGGGTGTGTGTGTGTGTCCCTCTGGCTAGCTGCCTTGTCTTCAGCATGATCAGCAACGCACTTTTTGGAGAAAGTTCTATATTCCATTGTTTTTGACATAAAAAGTAACTTTTAACCACTGGAAGTGGGTCCAATCTTGGACAAAATTATTAATGACAATAAAGATTGAATGCAAAATATTAAACACCATTCTAGACTGCATAGCGTTTCTTTTATTTTCCCTGTGTATTCACTCACTAACGTTTATTGAGCGGGGGGGATGCGTTGGGTCTTTGTTGCTGTGCACGGGCTTTCTCTAGTTGTGGCGAGCGGGGGCTACTCTTTGTTGCGGTGCGTGGGCTTCTCATTTTCAGTGGCTTCTCTTGCTGTGTAGCACAGGCTCTAGGTGTGTGGGCTTCAGTAGTTGTGGCATGTGGGCTCAGTAGTTGTGGCTTGCGGCTCTAGAGCGCAGGCTCAGTAGTTGTGGTGCACGGGCTTAGTTACTCCGTGACATGTGGGATCTTCCCGGATCGGGACTCGAACCCGTGTCCCCTGCATTGGCAGGCAGATTCTTAACCACTGCACCACCAGGGAAGCCCCAAGGCAGTATCATTTTACAAACTATATATATATATATATATATGCATGTATATGTGTTTGTATATGTCTGTAATGATCTGTAATGGAGTTACACAGATACCCATAAAGCAGTGGTTCTCAATCCTGACAGCACATCTGAATCATCTGGGGAGCTTTTAAAAAACAATACCACCCTTGACCCCACCTGAGATTCTGATTTAATGGATCTGGGGCCCCAGCATCAGTATGATCCTAATAGGCAACCAAATGCCCCAAGGAGAGTGGTACAGAGAATTGAGGAAGAGCTTTGGAGTTAGATAAACCTGAATTTGAACCCTATTTCACTATCTATTGGCTTCATCATTTTTTGTCTATTATTTAACTTCTCTGTGCCTTAGTTTTTCATCTGTACAATAAGAATAACACCTATTTCGTGGAGTTATCCTGAGGATTAAGGATAAGATGTGCCCAGTGCCTTGTGCAATAAATGTTGATGGAATGGCTGAGAGCCAGGATGAGGGGCTAAGACAGAAGGAAGGGGCTGGAGGAAGAGAGAAGCCAGAGCAGAGAAGAGAGGCAGGAAAGAACCCTACAGAGCAAACTGAGACCTGCCTCCACCTTTTAAAGATGCGTTTCCTGCTTCTCACATTTTTCTTGAAATCCAGCTAACAGCAAGAGGTTGGCTCAAAAAGAATGTGAAGTTTCACCCTAAGGAAGCCCTACAGTGTGGAAAACCTTGATACTCCCAATCACCCTTCTCTTTTGTTTGACTTTGACCTGGGAATGCTTACAGCACCTGTGCACAACTTGAAACCTTGTTCTTGGGGTTTGCTGCCAACATCACACCACCCTAGTGGTCCTCAAGATGCCAGCCCAGTAGCATCAGTATCATGTGGAAATTTATTAGAAATGTGAAACTTTGAGGCCCTTCCCCACACCTACCAAATCAGAGAATGGGGAAGGGGCCTGGCAAATTGTTTTACAAGCTCCCCAGATGATTTCGATGCTAAAGTTTGAGACCCACTGTATTGAAGTATTATGACAGGTGCCCTCAGCAATAAAAACAGTTAGCAGTAAGTCAAAGCCACAGCACTTTTCATTTTATTCACTATTGTGTCATGTTAAATAAACTCCTAAGTCTTGTCTTCTTGGCTCAGTAAATTTAATAAATGAGGGGATATCCAAATAATTTAATTTTCCTTCAGAAAGAAATACAAAATCATCTTTTAGACTTCAGTTGCTAAAGCCCTCAGAAAACACTTAAAATTACAAATTTCTAGTATATTTACCTGTGTATGAATGTGTGTTCTTTCGTGTATTTAAATATGTATTTAATTATTTATTCACCTTTGCAAAGAGTTCCTTTCACAATCACTTTTCTAGATGTCACAGGTTACTCTGCTGCTCTTCCCAGTTAGGTGTGTTCTTCGAGTCATGTTGGTCTGTCACTGGTGAGCCTAATTTCCAACCATAATGCCCTTCACAGCACAAGGAGAGACCCCCAGTGCAGGACGTAAAAGTTTGGATTCTGGAATCAGCCAGACATAGGTGTGATTATGTATATATTATCAGAGACATTAAACTTGTATTTTGGGGTAAATTACTTATCTCTGAGACCCTTATTCCCTTATCAATTGAAATGGGGTCAATAATAATACCTGTGCCTACCTTATGGGGTTTTTGCAGAACATGTTAAATACTCAGTAAATGCTACCTGTTGGTATTGTGACTTCCAGAAGTCTCTTAAGGATGATGTGAAGTACTTGTCGATTTTTGAAGTAAGGAGACACAAGTGAATAATAGGATTTTTGTGGGATTTGTGACAAAGCATTCAAAGCAGTGTTTTTTGAAGCTTAGCGTGTGTATGAATCACCCAAAGTTCTGTTTAAAATGCAGACATTGGTTGATCCAGTATGTCTGAGGTGAGGTCTGACATCCTGCATTTCCAACAAGCTCCCAGGGAACACCGATGTTACTTGTCCCAGTTTAAAGCACTGGGCTTATGCCCTGGAACGTGTTAAATACTCAGTAAACATTAACTATTGGTACTGGGATTTCTAGAAGGCTTGTGCTTTTAATAACAATTTGAAATACTTGCAGGGACTTCCCTGGCGGTCCAGTGGTTAAGCCTCCACTCTTCCACTGCAGGGGGCACGGGTTTGATCCCTGGTTGAGGAACTAAGATCCCATATGTCAGGTGACGTGGCCAAAAAAAAAAAAAATTGTATGAAGTACTTGCAGAATTTTGAAGTAGGTAGACATTATGTAAAATTTGTATCTTTCAAAACTAGGAGGAGATTACAAGATCTGGCTATTCTTAATTGCTTTATTTTGGTTAAAAAAAAAGTGAGGTGAGGAGAATATTTTTCCTCTTTATAATGAGCTGCTTCCCACCCCAATCAGAGGACTTTTCCTCAGGTGCTTCCTCTTCTCTTCTACCTGAAATGCCCTCCCTTCTCTTTTTTCCCACTCAAATCCTAACCTGTTCTCAACATCCAGCTCTTAGGAGAAATCAAGCTCTCAGCACATGAGTATTTTACCATACAACTTTGCGTGGTGTGATTCCAAAATAATAATATTGGGTTGGCCAAAAAATGCCTTCGGTTTTTAAGTAAAAATCAAAGACACATTTTTCATTTTCTCCAAGAACTTTATCGAGCCACGTATTCACCCTTTTGTTCCACTACCTTCTGCCATTTTTCAGGCAACGTCCTAATTCCATCTTTCCAAAACTTTTTATCTTTTTGAGCAAAGAATTGTTCAAGGTGCCTTTTACAGTCTTCCAGGGAATTGACATTTTTTCCATTAAGAGAATTTTGTAAAGACCAAAATAAATGGAAATCCGAAGGTGCAGTGTCTGGTGAATACGGCAAATGAATCAGAACTTCCCAGCCAAGCTGTAACAGTTTTTGCCTGGTCATCAAAGAAGCACGTGGTCTTGTGTTATCCTGATGGAAGAGTACATATTTTCTGTTGACTAATTCTGGATGCTTTTCGTTGAGTGTTGCTTTCAGTTGGTCTAATTGGGAGCAGTAATTGTTGGAATTAATGGTTTGGTTTTCCGGAAGGAGCTCATAATAGAGGACTCCCAATCCCACCATGTACACGACATCGCCTTCTTTGGATGAAGACTGGCCTTTGGTGTGGTTGGTGGTGGTTCATTTCGCTTGCCCCACGATCTCTTCCATTCCACATTATTGTACAGATTACACTTTTCATCGCCCGTCACAATTTGTTTTAAAAACAGAATGTTGGGGCTTCCCTGGTGGCGCAGTGGTTGAGAGTCCGCCTGCCGATGCAGGGGACACGGGTTCGTGCCCCGGTCTGGGAGGATCCCACATGCCGCGGAGCGGTTGGGCCCGTGAGCCATGGCCGTTGGGCCTGCGCGTCCGGAGCCTGTGCTCCGCAACGGGAGAGGCCACAACAGTGAGAGGCCCGCATACAGCAAAAAAAAAAAAAAAAAAAAAAAAAAAAACAGAATGTTTTGGGGTTTCCCTGGCGGCGCAGTGGTTGAGAGTCTGCCTGCCGATGCAGGGGACGCAGGTTCGTGCCCCGGTCCGGGAAGATCCCACATGCCGTGGAGCGGTTGGGCCCATGAGCCACGGCCGCTGAGCCTGCGCGTCCGGAGCCTGCGCGTCCGGAGCCTGTGCTCTGCAACGGGAGAGGCCACAACAGTGAGAGGCCCGCGTACAGAAAAAAAAAAACAGAACGTTTTCATTACGTTTAAGTAGAGAATCACATGAGGAAATATGGTCAAGAAGGTTTTCTCCGCCTAACTTATGTGGAACCCAAACATCAAAGTGGTGAACATAACCAAACTGGTGCAAATGATTTTCAACACTTGATTTCGATATTTTGAGTATGTCCGCTATCTCCTGCGTGGTGTAACGTTGATTGTTCTCAGTGAATGTCTCGATTTGATCACTGTCAACTTCAACTGGTCTGCCCAACCGTGGAGCATCATCCGGCGAGATATCTCCAGCATGAAACTTTGCCAACCACTTCTGACACGTTCAATCAGTAACAGCACCTTCGCTATACACTGCACAAATCTTTTTTTGTGTTTTGGTTGCATTTTTACCTTTCTTGAAATAATAAAGCATATATACCGAACATGTTGCTTTTTTTGTTCCATCTTCAATATTAAAATGGCTACAAAAAATTTACCAATTTTGATGTCTTTTTTTAAACGCATGCTGATATGACAGCTGTCATATACAATGTAACAAAATTGTTTCAAATGAAGTTAAAGACAACGAAGTGCTACTAGAGCCATCTTATGGAAAAAACCGAATGAACCATTTGGCCAACCCAATATCACATTTTAAGTAAAACCACAAGCACCAATATACTTGACAATCAATGCTGTCATTCATACCATTTGAAGAGACTATGGGTTTATGATGATGCTGACATCGCTTAGAACGGTTTTGGAACTTGTTTTATTTTTTTCGAATTGTCTCTATTAGTATGCACTAGGCTGTGTTACATGGCAAAAATATTCTAATATCTCATTAACTTAATACTATAAAAGTTTATTTCTCAGTCACGTCATAGCCCAAAGCAGGTCTGGGGCCTTCCCTGGAGACTTTCTGCTCCAAATACTGATTTAGCAGTTAAGGCTCCTTCCATTGTGAGTTTCTGGCACCTTAGAATGCTTAGCTACAGGCTGAGGGGGAGGAACATGGGACAGTTGCACAGGAGGTCTATGATCAGGACCAGAAGGACTCCCACAGTCCACTGGTCAAAGCCCAGTCAGGTGGCCCCCAGCTAACTGCACGCAGGATCTCCCAAATCTCTGTGCCCAGATAAAGGAAACAGTATTGGTGAGCATCTGCCAGGTTCTGCCACATAGTCAGTGTCATTTTACAAGCTGGGCTGGACAATCAGCTGCACTGTGTTAAAGAGCTTCCCAGCCAGTGTCTGAGACGCAGTCACATGCAGTGATTAGTTATAGGTGTGTGGAGATACCGTACACTTCAGGTCTCAGGGTGGCTGCCCAGAGATTGTGGCAGCAGAGGGAACTCCCAAGGTCTCCACATCTGGTCATAAACAGCCTCATCCATTTTATCTAGCGTGCCATGCAAATAGCATTTCGTAGTTTGGGGGAAAAAAAAGGCACTACTATTTGGTCATACCTAGTTATTGACCAAAAGCCATTTCATCTGACTTAGCCACTCTTTTGGCTCTTCTCCAAAATCAAATTTATCTCCCAGATATCTTCCCGATTAGAGAAACTCAAGCTAGAGTGCTATATACCCTGAAAGTAGTTCTAAGAGGAGTTCCAAAAATATTTTAATTACTAGTGAGATCATCAGGATAAATGTCTCAAGTCATGAGGGGGCTACTTTGAAAGGGATAGCCTTCATTTTTATGTATGAAGTAGTGTGTTTGTTAAAATAGTAGTGTGCAAGTTGACTCCATCCTGCCTGGGATATTTCTCCTCCTCTCCCTCCCCTCCCTTTCCCTTCCCCCCTCCCCTCCCTTTCCCTTCCCCCCACCTTCTCCTCTCCCCCCCTTTCTTTCTTTTTTTTTCTTCTTTATTTCAGGCATGTTACAAGCCAGCTGTTCTTCCCCTTGTAGCCTCCCCATAGTAAACAGCTTGCTGCTAGACCCCTGATAGGTGCCCAGAAAAAAGTTATTGGTTGATTAATTTGCTCTGTAGACATGTTCATAAAACAAAGTAGGCTTAAGAGATCTTTTAAGGTGAAATTTTTAAAAAATTCCCTCCCAGATATAATTATTTAATCTCAGAATCATTTATTTGGAAGGATTTCAATCCTCTTTAATGATCATAGCCATATTTTAATATATGTCATTCATTTTATGTACATTATCTTTCTTTCTAAACTGTTTCAAACAAAAAAATTCCAGAAAATATTATTTTAAAAGTATCACTGACCTTAAATTATTAAATGATACAGATCTTATTGAATTATTAAATGTTACAGATCTTATTCCAGTAAGGATACAGTACCCTTACTGGAATGCCATCATCTCTCCCTCACCAGAAACAGCTACTATCCTAAATTTGGTGGTTATTATTCACATACTTATATTATTTCTTAGTGCATATGTACGTACACAGAAATAATTTTAATAATATTTTACAGGTTAGAACATTTTATAAATGGTATTATTTTCTTCCCGTATCTGACAACTGCCTTTTTTTTTTTTTTTTTTTTTTTTTTGCCTAACATTATGCTTAGGTTTGTGGGTTTTTGTTTTTTGGCTGTGTTGGGTCTTCGTTGCTGCATGCAGGCTTTCTCTAGTTGTGGCAAGCAGGGGCTACTCTTCGTTGTGGCATGAGGGCTTCTCATTGTGGTGGCTTCTCTTGTTGCGGAGCATGGGCTCTAGGCACACAGGCTTCAGTAGTTGTGGCATGTGGGCTCAGTAGTTGTGGCTTGTGGGCTATAGAGCGCAGTCTCAGTAGTTGTGGTACACAGGCTTAGCTGCTCCGCAGCATGTGGGATCTTCCCGGGCCAGGGATTGAACCAGTGTCCCCTGCATTGGCAGGCAGATTCTTAACCACTGTGCCACCAGGGAAGTCCCGGTATGTGTTGTTATGTGCATCTCCAATCCCTTTGTCTTAACTGCTGTATAGTATTCAATACCACACGAAAATGTATTCATCTATTCTACTGTGTTAGTATATTTCTAGGTTCTTCCCAATACTTTTGTTTTTACAAGAAAAGCTTCTATAAAGTCCTTGTAAATGCCTCCTTAGGTGTGTTTCCAGAACAAACCCATAGTAGTGGGATTGATGGCTTTACAAGGTTTTGCTGTTAACTTTACAAGGTCATGCCAAATTGTCTTCCAGGAGTGCTGGGCTAGTTTTTACCCCACAGTCAAAGAGAATGCTTCTTCACTGGGTATCATGAGACTCAAGCTGGTGGTTGTAAGATAATTTTTTGTTTTTAAATTTGCATTTTGCTGTTAAGTGCCAAGGCTGAGCACTTTGTCATATGTCTAACATATGTAGTATTTTTGTGTGTGTGAAGGGCACATTCATGACTTTTGTCCATTTTTCCATTGGGTTATCTGTCTTTATTGTCTTCATTTATAGGAGTACTTTATGTATTCTGATATGAATCTTTTGTCAATCATCTATTAAAATATCTTCCCCCAATCTGGGCTGGTCTTTTCACTCTGTTCATGGTGTCTTTTCTTGCACAGAATTTTAAAATTTTTACGTAATCAAATGTATCAAAATCTTTATAGTTTTGGCTTACGTGATTTTCTTTAATATTTTCTTCCCTACACTGAGATCATGAATATTCTCCAAGATTCTTAGTCTTGCTTTATACATTTAGATCTTTAATCAATCTGGAAACAATTTAACTTTGTATATGATATAAAGAGGAGATCAAATTTTGTGTGTATGTATATTTTTTCCACATGAATAGCCAATTATTGTAGGACCATTTATCAATTAGCTTATGCATCTTCCATTGATTTGTAATGCTACCACTGTCATATATCAAATTCCCAAATATGTGTAGGCCTCTTTCTGACTCTCTATTCTGTTCCACTCGTCACTATGTCCTTCAATGTGTCATGCCACACTGCCTTAACTATTATAGTTTTATAGTAAGTTTTGATGTCTGGTAGAGTGACTATTCCATCTGGTCTTCTCTTTCAAAGTTGTTTAAGCTATTCCTAGCCCTTTTCTTTTACGTAAACTTTAGAATCAGCTTGTCAAGTTCAACAAAAATCCCAGTTGAGGTTGTCATTTGAATTGCATTAAAAGAGATGAATTTGAAGAGGACTGACAGCTTTACAATATTGAGTCTTCCGATCCTTGAACCTGGTTTCCTCTCTCCCTTTATTTAAGTCTTTTCAAATGTCTTTCAATGCAATTTCATACTTTTTTTTTTTAAATTGAACATCTTTTGTTAGTTTTAATAGTAGGCACCTTATATTTTAAATTATATTAATTACATTTTCTGTTTAAATCCTCACAGTGCTATGAGTTAGATATTTTCTTTTCTATTTTATAACTAAGAAAAGTAAGGTTCAGAAAGATTAAGCAACTCATCACATGTCATTGGTGGCAAGTGACAGGAATGGGATACAAAATAAGTGCTGTCTGACCCCCAATCCAGTGCTCTTTGCCTCCAGTCCATACTGTCTTGTGATGAGTGTCTTCAATGATAACATTTTTTAATTAAATAACTTTGTGTTCAAAAGCACAAAGTAGCAATAATAATAAGCATTTATCTCTCTGGGGAAAACATCAAGAACAGTGCTTCTCAAACTTTAATGTCTACACAAATAACCTGGAGATCCTGTTAAACGTACCTCTCGATCTAGTAGGTCTAGAGTAGAGTCTGAGAGTCTTCTTTTCCAAGGAGCTCCTTTATTTAGGTATCCACAAATATCTTTCAATAAAATGTTATACCTTTTTTCATAATTACCAATTTTTTGTTATGTTTAATACTAAGCTCTTTACATCTTTTATTATTACTGCTTGTTTTATCTCATTTTCTGTTTAAATCCTCATAATGCTATGAGTTAGACATTTTATAACTAAGAAAACTAAGCCTGAAAAGATTAAGAAACTCGCCAGTTGTCATAGGTAGTAAATGACCAGTAACACCCAAGGAGCTCACTTTGAGAACCATGGCTCTATAATTTTCTCTGGAAAGTGACCCTCTAATTAACAACGATTAAAGGTGATAATTCCACCAGATGGCAGCAGAAGTTCATTATTTTACCTGGACTGACTTTCCACTTCCCTCTTGATTGTTATTGGCAGATGCCTGACTTGTTATATTGTTTCAAGGAGAGGAATCAGGTTCCCTTCCTTCACCCTGTGGTTCTGTGATATCCTACCTACCGTAGCGCTTCGCTGTGGACAGTGGATTTTCAGCAAGAGCATCCAGCTGGGATAGGGTATCATGACCACAGCTTCTCCCGAAAAGCTTATTTCAAGGGGCTTATAAATGAGAATGAAAAATGGTTTTCTATCAGTTGCTTTTTCATCATAGTAAGTTCAATTTAAGCACTTAACCAAGAATGAGAGGCATGATTTGAAATGTTTGGCAGGATATGAGAGGAGGAAATGATTCATTCGTTATGGCAGAAGGGAAGATTGTTCAGGCAGATAAACCTGAAGCAGAGTCCAAAGATTCAGGGAAAATTCAAAGAATATGTCTGTGGACCAGTAGCTTCATGACAGAGCCCAGGCCTAGCTTGTACTGAGGGTCCTCAGGCCATCCCTCTTACTCAGGTCTTTTTTTCTTCTTCTTCTGAATCTGAAAAAAAAAATTTTTTTTTTTAAATCATGGAATGGAATCCTAATGTTCCCACCCTGAGCTTGGTAAGGTGAAAACAGCCTCATTAAGAAGGAGAATGGACTCCTGACTTTTAGCTGCTCACGAGAATAAGCCTGTGCACTGGGGAGGCCCCAATGTCAGCCTCAGTGTACCCTGAGCAGGCTCAAGTATGTGGTGGTTTAGGTCAGTCCCATCTCCTCATCTCTCCTGATTCTACAGTTACCGCCTCTCCCACTGATGCAGTCAGCACGCATCTTTCAGAGCGCACTGCCACCGTCTTTCAGATTGCTTCATCAGTGGGGCACATGGGCACTGCAGAGAATGAAGCAAACAGAAAAGGGTAGCTTGAGGCTGTGCTTGGCTGAGATTAGCACTGACTGAGAAAGTAACCTGCTCCACTGTTCCAGAAGCTAGGCAGGCCAGGGAGCCCAAGAGGATCGTGGTTACGAGGTTTTCAGTGGCCCTATTAGTTAAGGGTTTCTGCTTCAAGGTTTTGCTGGGAAAGAGGGCTCAGAGAACAGGTTTCATGCCACTGGGGCCCAGAAAATGGAAGCTCAGAGAGGTCAGGGCCACTGCTCCAGAGTCATATGGCTACGAAGTGTGGAGCTGTGCTATGAACCCAGGACTCCAATGTGTGGGCTCTCAGACACTGGGCTATAACACCCGATAGTTGTTTATTGAATTCATTTATTTATAAGGGAAGTACTTTGTAAAACAAACAAACAAAAATACAAAACATCAGAAATAAGAAACCAATCATCTAGAGATAGGTTAGAGACAAAGAGAATAAGAAAGTCTTAGGCAATCAGCTCTGAACCCCATGGCTTTCCTCTGGGTCTGAGGACTCCGGTTCTGTCACTGTGGGGCGTAGTGCCCCAGGCACTGGAGCTTTCAGCCACATTTCCCTGCTGCTACCTTGACCACTTCTTCCTTATGGCTCTCTGCCTTCTTCCTTTGATGTATCAAGGCCATAGCCTGACTCATAGGTTAATACACTGGGGTCAGTTGCTACAGTGAATCATTTCATAAAACAAAGACATATTTTCTAAAAAAATTAAAAGTCATCTAAGTTAATCCTTGCTATTTCACCAATGCTTCTCAGCTCTATTTCGGTCACAGATTCTCCTGAGAATGTAGTGAAAAGCTATGGACCTTCTACCTTATAAACACACACACACACACACACACACACACACACCAGGGAACACAACTTCAGCGAGGTTCATGTCCCCCCTGAATCCAGAAACCTCAAGCTAGGAACCCCTGCCTTAAATGGCTGTTATTTGGGTTATTTAAATTAAGACACACTCACAAAATGCCATTGACACTCTTTAGTAAGGGATAAGCTAAAATAGGAAGGGATAGGATTTGGAAGTTACTCATCTTAAATTTGTACCTTTTACATCTTTAGGTGGGCATAAATAATAGTGCTTTTAAAACTCTGGATAAAGCATTTTAATAGGAAAACTTTAAATGTATTTTAATAGTTTGAAGTGGTTGCATCTGGTAAAAAATGAGGGAGAAAGATTTGGAGGACATTTCCCAGTGGGACAAGGACCTGGGTTCTGCCCCACAGAGCGCTAGGGTCTGCTCCCTGCACAGTACAGGGCTCTCACTTGCTGTTAGCTGTGGAGCTGGGGACAGGGTGTCCTAGTTTGGACTGGGAAGACAGACCAGAGGAGACTTTAGTTCCATCACACAGTCCTGCTAGGTCTACTCCACAGTCCACCTCTAGAGAGGGAAGCAGATTCCCAGGCTGAAGGTAAAAGTCGAGCATCTTAGGAAGCTAGAGCCAGCTCTTTAAGGAACTCTGTCTGGACTCTGTGCTTCTTGGGGCTTGAAGATGGTATAACAGAGCTTTGCTATCAGACGGCTAGAGTGACCAACCATCTTGGTTTGCTTGGTGCTCTCCTGAAAGTCCTGCATCTCAGAAAACCCTTCAGTCTTGGGCACACCAAGATAGTTGGTCACCCAACTTGAGCTCTGGATAGTGATCTTGGGCAAGATGCTTAATCTCTCTGAGCTGCAGTTTTCACGTCTGTAAGGTCAGGCTATCAACCCTGTGTTTCAGAGTTTGCGAAGATTAGATGGGGATAATGTATGTACAGGTTTTCCTCGACTTACAATGGGGTTACGTCTCAATAAATCCATCGTACGTTGAAAATATCATAAGTACAATAGAAAATGCACTTAGTACCCCTTAGCTACTGAACAGCATAGCTTAGCCTAGCCCACCTCAAATGTGCTCAGAACGCTTACATTAGCCTACGGTTGGGCAAAATCATTTAACACAGTCTATTTTATAATAACGGGTTGGATATCTCACGTAATTTATTGACTACTATACTGAAGGTGAGAAATGGAGTGGCTGTGAGTGTATCAGTCGTTTACTCTCATGATCACGTGGCTGACTGGGAGCCGTAGCTCTGTTGCTGCTGCCCAGCATCTCCAGAGTATGGAGATGCCCAGTATCTACCGTGTATCGCTAGCCCAGGCAAAGATCGAAATTCAAAATTTGAAGTATGGTTTCTACTGAATGCTCATTGCTTCCTCACCACCATAAAGTCAAAAAATCAAAAGTCAACCACCGTAAATCAGGGACCACCCGTGTAGTACCCCCAGGATTTAGCAGGCAGTCAGCAAGCAGAGGGGCAGTCTTTCAGTGATGCTGTTGTTGTTATTGTTGCTGCTGCCTTTGTTGCCAGGAAGGCCAGGCTTTCTGGGGTGCCTCGGGGCTACTAAAACACCTACAGTTCCCTCCTCCAAGTCCCCTAGGGCCTCTAGGGCAGGTATGAAGCCCCCAATCCATGGGAGTGAGGAGGACATGCCCAAGATTAAAATGTGATAGCAGCAAAGCCAACCTTTAACTCCCTTTCCAAATCCTTGTTTCTCTTCCTCCCACACCCTTTTCCTCTTGAAACTCCCCACAGGCACCTCAAACACCCTGCCTCCCCCCCCCACCCCGCTCAAAATCTGCCCTCAGGAAAGGGAGTTGCTAGCAGCCATCTGTGCTTCAAGTGATTTAAAAGACACTCCTAGGGACTTCCCTGGTGGCACAGTGGTTAAGAATCTGCCTGCTAATGCAGGAGACATGGGCTCGATCCCTGCTCCAGGAAGATCCCACATACCACGGAGCAACTAATCCCTTGAGCCACACCTACTGAAGCCCGCGTGCCTAGAGCCCGCACGAAGAGTAGCCCCCGCTCGCCGCAACTAGAGAAAGCCTGAGTGCAGTAATGAAGACCCAACGCAGCCAAAATAAAGAGACTCCTAAAAGTGTTGGCATTTTAAATCTGTCTTGTAAAATAAAAGTCTTTGTCTCCCAGTAAAGGAAATTCCCACACTGGAGAGTCTGACGCTTTGATGGCTACATCAGTTCCGTGAGGTTCAGCTGCCCATAGGAGAAAACATAAGATTATAGCAGTTAAGCAAGATGGAGGTTGATTTCTGCTCCCTCATGAAAGGTCTGGTTTGGCAGTTTTACAGCCATCATGGACCATAGCATCTTCAGGCTTTCTCTCCCTCCCTCTCAGAGCTGGCTTCCATCCTAAAAGTCACTTTCTGATCCCAGAGGGCTGCTGGAGCTCCAATCATTACAAACCATTTAAGGCATAAGAAAGAGGAAAGGTAAAAGTGTACGGAGTCTGACTGCTGAGTCAGTCCCATTTGAGCAGCTTTCCCAGAAGTCCAGGCAACACTTATGTTGACATCTCATTGGTCGGAGCTTAATTACATGATTACCACCAGCTGCAAAAGATATTGGAAAATATACTGTTTTCTGGGTAAGCTTCCGCCTTACATAAAATCAGGGTTCAGATACTAAGGAAGAAAGGGGAAAATGCACCTAGAAAATATACCAAGTGGGGAGCCCATACTTAGTGAAAGTTTTGTTGTTTTCCCTGGCGGCTGGCTGATTAGAATCACTGTAGCTTCAGGTCTCTCTGTCCCCCAGTTCTGGTGACCAGCCCATATGTAATCACCCCTCAGTGATCAATAAAAGAAAGAATGAAGGGAATTATACTATTGGGTATACTAATCACTGGGTCAGATTTCCAAAGGATGTTTGGTCTCAGGATTTAAAAAACCTACAGTATAGACTTTTCATTTTTCTGGGGGCTTAAGGATTGTTGTGTTCTCCTAGGTTCTATATATAGCTTCCTGATTGTTCCTCATCTCTGTAATGAAATTAACTTCTGAAAGCAGCCAGGAACGCTTAAGAACAGAGGCTATTTCTTCTCTAACATTTATTGATCATGACTCACATAGGAAATATAAAATGACCAATGAACCTTCAGCTCATGACTTAGAATTGGTAATATAGTGGTGGCTGATTGCTGCAGAAAAAGAAATCCTTTGAGACAATTTCTAGCCTGTCCAAGGAGTAAATCATTTCAGCTTCGTTGCTACGTGCAAACTGGAGCTAACAATGCTAAAGACATCAGCTGGGTACAATGCACATAGTACTTTGCCTGATGCTAAAGAAATTCTTCTGATTCTTTTCCTAAGGACACATGATTCTCTCTAATATTCAGGTTTAATCTCAGAAGTACAGGCAGTAAACCAAATCAACCTTTGAGCTAAAAATAGTAATGAGAAGTAAGTGCTAGAGTTGGCTGCACAAATATGACAGCTATGACCCATGACGGAAGCATCACTAGATATGTGAGTCTGATTGACCAGAAAGAGAGTAGGAATCATTAAGTGCCTATCTAGGGAAAACACTGAAAACAAAGTCAACCAGGAGTTATCTTCATTCTAAACTGAAAAACAGGAAGGGGCAGGCCTTTTTCTCAAGGAAGAAAAAGCAAGATTTGAAATGTACAAGCAGTTGCCATTTGCTGACTCATTCTTTGTGGAACCCTCTAGAAGGAGATGATACATTGCCAGGAGCAGCAGTAGCAGCTAGAGTACATAAGCCCTGATGGAGAAAGAGCACTTAGTGCTGTTTTCTGAATTCAGAGCAGTCACGTCCAATTGTCTCTCTTAGTGAAATGCCTCATTGCATGAGAAATATAAATTGGTTTTCCTCCACAAATAGATTTTATCTCTGGTATTTCATAAGTTGCATCATATCCAGTGTGCCTCAGTAATTTTTATAACCTGACACTCTTAACTGTCCTCTTCTGTGCTTGTGTCTAGGTGACAGGTCACAGAATCTAAAACATAGTAATAGCACTTGTTTTCATCAGTTCCAAAGCAAGCAGTAAAGAGAACATTAAAGCTAACTGACACTGCTAAATTCATAGTATAATACATAGGGTTGAGCATGGAGCCCTTGGGTTAATTCTTCCAAAAGTCAGTACTAGCAATAATAACAGCTAAGTGGAGCACCCACTCTACATATAGCTTTACATTCATAGTCTCATTTAATTCTCTCAGCAGTTCTCTAAGGGAGTATTTATGTCCCCATTTTTCAGAATAGGAAGGAAAGTCTCAAGGTCTTGTTGAGATCAAGTGGCACTGTTATTTAAATCTGGGCCTGAATCCAAACTCATGCTACTTTCTCCTACATTTGATTACCTCATGAAGGTTCAAATTCCTTTCTCCTCTGACATTATTGTAGCATACCTTCTTGGAAGAAAAAGAGAGAGATGTTAGGGCTTTTTTTTAGATCACAGTAATTTTATTAATTTTTCAATGAAATTTAAGCCACACTATTTTAGTCAGATCTAAGTTGCTCCCAAAGCTTTCTGTACCTTTTTCTAGATTATTATTGGACCTAGCATTTATCCATGTGCTATACCAGCACTCTCCACAAACGTTTATAGGTATAATGAGGATATAACCACTACTATTTCAAGAGGAAGTGTTCTGATACCCACCCTGTGCGTGTATTTTCTAGGCACACCTTTCTGTGGGAAAGGCAACAGAGCATTTCTATCCACTGACGAAGTGTATATCATTGAACAAGTTTAGAACTGTCTGGGAAAATAGTATAGTGAGATTCCAATCTTGTAAATACACACACATGTCTAGTTTGTTTTATAATATATGCATGTAATCTGGCAAGAATTATACCAGAATTATAACAATAGTTACCACTGAATGGTAGGATTCCAAGTGTTTTTTCTTTTTGGTGTTTTCCAAATTTCCTAAAATAAATGGGTATCGCTAATATAATGTACCCCACAGTGATATTTGTAATGTTCCCAAAGCATGGAATAAGTGGCTAGAGGCACAGCCACATAGCATGAAGCCTCATAGTATTACACTGTCTCTCGTTTATGAGCATGATCATTAATAATAAAGACCTTTGATATTGACTTTGACACTTTTCATAAGCTGGAAAGATAAACTGGTCTCAAAAAGAAAAAACTGGCAAAGCCAAAGGGTTTATCATGGGGTTAATCACTATGAACCAGCATCATTTAGTGAGCAAATATTCTCATCCCTTCATATGGCTTTGTGTTTGTATTCTCTTTGTACAAGGATTGCTTCTAGAGATAAGAAATCATGGCATCATCTTGGTTATCTATTTCCATGTCAATACATAGATTCAGGGAAGAGCTCTCGGTGCCTTTGCTACTTACTGTGTGCAATTTTTATGGACACATGGTCCTTCTAAGTTAGTGAGGTTAACTTCCTGTGAGACTGTCTCATTTGTTGTAAATATTTGAAGCAGAAGTGAGATACAATTTGGTTCTCAGAATTTACATTTATGTCAGCAATTCTGAGCAGCAGTAAAGAGCACTAGTACTCTGAAAAATATCTCATTTTTCATGAAAGTTCTCTCTTAAGAAGATCTCAAAACAAAGTTTTTTTAAGATTACTAGTTAGTGTAGAGTATGACAATGATGGTATTTCTAGTTTTCTAGTTAAGGTCCTATATTCTCTCTTTGCATCTCTCTCTCATATATACACACACACACACACTGTAGAAAGTAGAATATGAATTCTCCCTTAATCTTTACTGAAATAGGATAGACCAAAATTTTGTCCAAAATTCTCTCCTTGTACTGTTTTCCTGGTAAATGCTTGAAACTAGTGACAAAATTGTATAGAACCCTAGGAGGCAGAATTCTGATCTTATTTTACCACAATCTCTGTGATCGTGGACAATTTCCCTAATGTCTCTGTGCTTTCAATTTCTCATCAGTAAAATCATCTAAGCTAATAAAAGTCAGGCAAACTAGTTTGAAAGAAGAGTGATAAAACAGAAAATAGAAAAGTAGGATTGCCTCTATCCCCACTCCAACACAACTTCTGTTCCCTTTTCCTCCATAAGTGCAGGGTTCATAGAAAGAAAGAAAGAAAGAATGAAAGGGGTCACCTTGCTGCTGGCCAAGTATACATATGAACCCCCAGAGAATTTTCAGGTTATCATTCACTTCAGGTTCAAGCAATGTATTCACAGGCCCCCAAAATCCATACAGTTGAGGGAGATACAAGCTAGTTTATCTAATGGTACATTAAATGTATACCCACCAAATTTATCCCGACACTCAGGGATGTAGGTCTAGATTTTCAGAATAAACAACAACCCTCTCTCTTATTTTGTTACTCTCCCTGGTATTTTTTTAAGAAGAAAGGGAATTTGTTAAAGGATACTAGGGAGTTCATAGGCTTTCCAAGAGGGCCAGTCTCTGAAGAGCAGTATCTAATTACATCTGTCTCTCTGGGGTCTGCAAAGCCAGGGAGAAATAACCGGCACAAATGGCATTCTGCTGGCTCAGCGAACTGGACCCTGGCTATAATCTGGGAAATCCAGGAAAGACACAGAGTGACCCGGTCTTGGGGAGGTCACTCTAATCTGCAGGTGAGCCAAGAAGAGGCACCTGAACCAATGAAACTTTACCTGCTCCTTGGCCCTCCACTCAAACTCCAGGCCCTCCAGGCAAGCTGACTGCATATCGCTCATCTAGGGCTTTCAGGCATTATTAAAATGTCCCCCCTTGCTTTCCCGGCTGGTGAGCAGCGAAACCAGCATTCCAGCCCAGGCTCTAGGTCTCTGACCCTCAAAGTGTGGTTTGTGGACGAGCTGTGTCAGCATCACCAGAGCTTGTTAACCTCACATTCTCAGCCCACATTTCTTGACAGGTAAGAGGAGAGTAGTACCCGCTTCGCCTACTTTAGAGGCTGGTTGTGAAAGTCATTGACGAAAATTTTACTGCTCTGCAGAGAGAGAGAAAATTCAGGGTAGTGTAGCGAATTTCCCAAAAGGTCAATTTTAGGCAACCTCAAGGACTCTTTATATGAAATGACCTCCTTGCTCCTTTGCTATGGTGATTGTATAGGATAACTTTTTTCTCTCTTAAATATCCAATTTGACAAAATACAAAGTTGGACGCTCTGTTGATACTTTTTTTTCTTTTTATAATTTTACTAGTCTGTGAAACCCAAAAATTCTGCAATCCACCATGTGAAAATGCTTGGATAGCTACAAAAGTGTAAAAAAAAAAAATGAGGTGTTAATATTTTCTTATTTAAGCACAAAATACTTCCTGAGAAAACTCCTGTTTGAAGGGAAGAAGGTTGTGTTCAGTGGCCAGAAATGTAAATGTCCTTACTGTCTCCTGGATTGATTGTGATTGCAGGGTTTTGGGGAAGGAAGAGAAGGGCCCAACAACGTGATTAGTTCCTTGTGCCCCTAGGATACCACCAGAAGGCGTTAGGACCCTCTTCAAGTCCCATACCTCAGGCACCCTGTTTCCTGGTCATAAAGCGAATGCTGAAGGTGAAATTTAGCCTTTTGCCATTCTTTCCTTTTCATTTCACTGGGCATGTGCCTCATCCTACAAGGTGAAGAGGAAAGATTTGTCGGTCCGTTGATTGCTATTGGTGATTCTATCGTAGGAGCAGAATACCTGTTTTAAGTGAAAATAAATGTTACCCTTTCTTCTACAGACATTGAGAAGAGAAGTAAATCCTTTTAAACATTGTTGATTTTTGAAGCATCCTTTTGAAGTGACCATTTCAGTGCACAAAAACTTTTCTCCGCTTAATTACCCATTTATCCTTCACCACGCAAAGGCCCCATTTGTAATGATATGCACTAAATAGTTTTGGCAATTTACCTAAACTTGATTAAAAATGATCTATAGAAAAGAAAGTTAATGAATAAATTATGTTAGCAGAGCAGATACTCCCCCATGGCTAAAATGTTTGGAATTTAAAAGAGTGTCACTCAATTACATGCTGCTCAGAAGAGATGCCCCCAAAGACGGCAAGAATCAGTTTTAACCCTTCTATAAATACATAGCATTAAAACTGTGCATATGAACTGAATAAGGTTTCTATTTCCGTGTGATTAAGTATGCCCTGACAGCACACGAAACATTAACAATGGAAGGAAATATATCAATAGAAATCATCCAATCAACCTCTTTGTTTTAAGAAGCTGGGAGACTGACTGATGTAGTTGAAAGTATGTTGGTTTAGAGCCAGGCAGGCAGATCTGCCCAGGCTTGGCTCTGCCATTTGCCACCTGTGAGGCCTTAGGACATCATTCATCACTCATGCCCCAGCTTCCTTAAATGTAGAGTGAGGATAATAATATTCTGGGATAACCTAAGGCACAGAAACCTGGGATGTTAAGTGTCTTTCCCAAAGTTACCCAGTTAGTTTAACCTTCAGAGCCCAGATTAGAAAGTAAGAATGGGATGCTGTTTCCCTGCGCTATTAGAACACAAACAATTAACAAAGGCCTTGTCACTGAAGGAAACGGTCATGATTACACAAACTGCTTTTTATCTATGCTGGCCCTTCTTGGTTCCTGCTGAACTTGGAGTCTGCACTGCATATCTCATCCGGAAGTACTTAGAAGAGTTTAGCACCTGGAACAAATAAGACCTTGATTTCACAGACATAAGAGGGAGCATCCTGACTCCTGACATTCAGTGACCTATCTGTGAAAGAATTGCTCCTAATTAAACGACACATACTATGGAAAGAGCCTGGCACTGGGACTTCAATGAAGTTCATTTCCTCCCTGCCTTTCTTTTCTCTTTTCTTGAAGATAGTAACATTAAAGGTAGAATTCAAGAGCTTCCACTGGAGCAGCTTGGGCTTGCTTACTTCCTGTTTTTCAAATCCACTGCTCTGCTGCCTTAGAGAAATGCCCTCCCCACCCCTTTCTGCCCAACCGTGACTTACCCAGGCTGAGCCGTGTGTCACAGCCCTTATCTGGTGATGACTTTGGCAGAGATGACCTTCTTTTGCTATCAAGTGCTATAAATTTTGCAAACATAAAATTAAACTACAGCCGAGCCCTAGACCAGCTAAGCCCAGGATATCATGGATGAGGCTCAACAGTATCGGTTTCAGTCAAGGCAATGCCAGGCCGCTTGGGGCCTGACCTGGAGGAGGCTGGATCTCCTGATCACAGCTCTCTGCCTTCACAGTTAGGCATTCATTCAACTAATTTGTATGGAGCACTGTCCTAGGCACCTGGGACATATCACGGACTAACACAGTTATGTTCCCTGACCTCAGAGCTTACTATTGGATTAGAGATAAAAACCCAATAAACAAACAAATAAACATAATTGTCTGTGCACAATACTAACAGAATGCAGTGATGGAGAACAAAGGTGAGAAGTGGGAATCTACTCATGGTGGGGTCGGGGAAGGCCTCTCTAGAAAATAGCATTTAGGTTGAGCTCAAAAGATAGGAAGGCATGAGCCACGGAAGAGTCAGGGGAAGAGCATTCCAGGCAGAGGGATTATACCCAGACATCCTTCATTTATTGATCAGTTAAGTTACTTCTAAGCTGAAGACCAAAATACAAGGGGGAAGAAGACCATCTTCTAATCATTCAAGAAAACAACATGAAATTCACCATTTTAAAGTGTATACTCTAGTGGGTTTCAGTATATTCACTATGTCTTACAGCCATCACCACTACCTGATTCTAGAATATTTTCATCACCCCAAAAAGAACTCTAGTACCTATTAGCAGTTAGTCCCAATTCCCCTTTACCCCCTCAGCAACCACTAATCTACTTTCCTTCTCTATGGATTTGCCTATTCTGGATATTTCATATAATTGGGATCATACAATATGTGGCTTATTGTGTCTGGCTTCTTTCATTTAGCATGATGGTTTCAAGATTCACAGAATGGATTAGTACTTTATTTCTCTCTGTGGCTAAATAATATATCAGTGTGTAGATATACCAAATTTTGTTTATCCATTCATCAGCTGATAGATATTTGGGGTGTTTCTACTTTTTGACTATTGTGAACAATGCTGCTTTGAACATTTGCATACAAGTTTTTCTGTGAACACCTGTTTTCTCTCTCAGGTATATTTAGGAGTGGAATTGCTGGGTCATATGGTAATTCTATGATTAACATTTTGAGGAACTACCAAGCTGTTTTCCACAGAGGCTGTATCATTTTGTATTCCCACCAGCAATATATGACTATTTCATTTTCTCCACATCCTTGCCAATAATTGCTATTGTCTTTTTTTAAAGTATTATTACAGACATCTTAGTGGTTGTAAAGTAATATTTCATTATGACCCAAAGAGGACTTGCATTTCCCTAATGACCAATAACGTTGACCATTTTTCATGTATATCTTCTTTGGGGAAATGTCTCCTCAAGCCCTTTGCCTGGATTTAAATTGGGCTGTTTATCTTTTTGTTGTTGAGTTGTAAGAGTTCTTTATATATTCTGGATACTAGACCCTTATCAGATGTATGATTTGAAAATATTTTCTCTCATTCTGTGGGTGGCCTTTTCATTCCTTAACAGTGTACTCTGACACACACAAGCTTTTCATTTTGAAAGCCCAATTTATTTATTATTTTTAATTGTTTATGTTTTGGGTGTCATTTCTAAAACACCATTGCCGAATACCATGTATTGCAGATATTCACTTATGTTTCCACCGAGAGTTTTATAGTTTTAACTCTTATACTAGGTCTTTGATACATTTTGAGTTAGCTTTCATATATCGTGTGAGAAAGGAATGCACATTCATTCTTTTACATGTGGATATTTGGTTGTTCCAGACCATTCGTAAAAAAGACTATTACTGGGCTTCCCTGGTGGCTCAGTGGTTGAGAGTCCGCCTGCTGATGCAGGTGACATGGGTTCGTGCCCCGGTCCGGGAGGATCCCACATGCCACGGAGCGGCTGGGCCCGTGAGCCATGGCCGCTGAGCCTGTGCATCCGGAGCCTGTGCTCTGCAACGGGAGAGGCCACAGCAGTGAGAGGCCCGTGTACCGCAAAAAAAAAAAAAAAAAAAAAAAGACTATTATTCCCCCCATTGAATGTTCTTGATAGTCTTGTCAAAATTCAATTCACCATAAATGTTTGAGTTTATTTCTGGATTCTCAATTCTCTTCCATTTGGTCTACATTACCATCTGTATGCCAGTACCACATTTTCTTGACCACTTAGACTTGTAGTAAGTTTTGAAACCAGGAAGCACATGTCCTCCAACTTTGCTCTTCTTTTTCAAGATTGTTTTGGCTATTCTGTGTCCCTTGCAATTGGAAATTTAATAGGGATTGCATTGAATCTGTAGATTAATTTTAATAGTATTGCCATATTAACAACAGTAAGTCTTCAATCCATTTATTCAGATCCTCTTTAATTTTTTTAAACAATGTTTTGTAGTTTTCAGTATATAAGCCTTGTAGTTCTTTGGTTAAATCTTTTCTTAAGTGTTTTTTTTTCTTTTGATGCAATTGTAAATGGAATTGTTTTCCTGGTTTTCAGATTAAGCATCTTCTCATGTAAAATTTTCCCTGACCTTTACTCCCCCAAGTGAGAACAAATAACTCTCCACTCAGTGTTCTCTCTTTACCTGGCATATATCCGCATTATAATACCCACTGCAATATACCAAAAGGCCCAAATCTGTGTAATGTGCATTTTCCTTACTTGTGGGCAGAGACCATGTTCTGTTCACCTTTTTTGTCCCAAAGACTTACTTAGGGGCAGTCATACAATAGGAACCCAGTAAATGTTTATGGAAAATATAAAAGAGGAAATAATTGCCACCACTGAGGCTTTTAAATAAGACTGAGCAGATCAATTAGGAGTGCTAGGGAGAGGAAGGAATGGGGAATGAGTCTGGAGATGAAGGTGGGACAGAGGCTGGAGCTGGTCTTTCACTCTCCACACAAAGGGGAGTAGCAACATGAGGATGATTCTGCCAGTGTTTGAAGAAGATTGATAGGTGATTTGTATTAGGGGAATGTCAGCCTGGAGAGTTCCTGCCAGGAACTCGCTCAAGTATGGTTGTGTGGAGGTGAGTTTGGTGTATGTTAATATGTGTAGAAATGGGAAAGAAGGAAGGGATGGGAGAGGTGTTAGAAATTAAGAATTCTTGGGACTTGGTGCCTGGTTAAATCTGAAGAAGAGGAGGAAATCAATGATTATAATGTTTTGATTATGAGAGGCCAAGAAGATGGACAGAAATAGCAAAGTCTTGGCATGAAGCTAGGCCTGTCTTCTTGGTAATTTTAGCAAAAGCCTCAACTTTACTCAGAAACACAGTCTACACTGGTCATTCTGGGAGATAGCATCTCAGATCTTCCCTTTCTTAAAATCTATTCCTCTCCTTTTAATCACAGCCAGTGTGTATCTCTTCTCTAACTTTCCAACCAGTTAGAACAACTCATGACTCAACCTAATTCCTCCAGTTTGCAAATGGAGAGAAATTATGTTTTTATTCCCTTAGTGTTTCTGAGTTTGGGCTAGCCTGGTAGTATAAGTTCCTTGAGCAAACCAAATATTATACTGTGTACACTATGGTCGTGTTCTCTGACTACATAATGAACTTATCATCTGTAAGGGCACAAAGCACTGTTCTGATTTTGGAAGAATGTGCACACTTTTTTTAGCAGAGTGTGCATGCTCCATTTAGCTTTTTACTGTGCTTTTAAATCAGTTTAACTTTTATAATCGAATCAGAAAGAATAAAAGTGGTTCAAATCTTTGTTCTTTTATTCATTGACCTATGCCCATTATCTAAGTTTCATGAAAGTCAGTTTCTACAATGCAGGGTTGTTGTAAAACTTATGTGAAACTATGTATATAAAGCCCCTTGCAAATAGATGCTTAATGTATGTTAGTTTCTTGTCCCTTTCCTTCTTTTTCAAAATATGGCATGCTTTCCACACTTAAACTTCAGATAAATTGAGTCAATCCGAATGGACTCTTATCTTGAAATAGGGGACCAGAGAGCTGGGATTGGAGAGGACAGAAGCAGCTTCATTTCCTGAACATTAAGGGCATCTCCATTCTGAACCCCATTAGTAAAAAACGTCAGTAGTGCTCCCTCTGAAATGAGATATGTTGTACCCAACATAGCTTACATTTTTTACCAATTTCTAGTATTCTACCAGGACTGTAATTTTTTTACTCTTTTTGAGCTTTTAAGCTCATTAAACCTCAAGGATGAAAATAAACCTACAAAACTTTGTGTGATTAAAAACAAATATTTTCATTCTGACTGCTCAGCAATTTGGGGGATACAGAAAAGCACTGGGCAAGGTTTCTTTACTTAAGGAACTCACAATCTATTTGGAAGTATAGGTATTGTATCACAGTGTAATTCAACAGTAAACTTTGTGATTCAGACTTTAGGTATCATAGAAATTCTGAGAAGAGGATGATCTTCAGAGGCTTTATGACTAGAGTGAGACCTTGAACACTGAGTAGAATATGACACATTAGGTGGGTAGATTGCCTATGAGAAAGAATGCCTCAAGTGCTGGAAGAGCCATGTGAGCAGAGACATTGTACCCGGAAATGGGTCTTGATGTTCAGCAGGGTGAGGAGATTTAAAACATCTTGACCTGGGCTTCCCTGGTGGTGCAGTGGTTGAGAGTCCGCCTGCCGATTCAGGGGACGTGGGTCCGTGCCCCGGTCCGGGAAGATGCCCCATGCCACGTAGCGGTTAGGCCCGTGAGCCATGGCCGCTGAGCCTGCGCGTCCAGAGCCTGTGCTCCGCAACAGGAGGGGCCACAACAGTGAGAGGCCTGCGTACTGAAAAAAAAAAAAAAAACATCTTGACCTAAGGTAGGCTTTTGTGATGGGATGTTACAGGGAAATAATAAATAGTAGGTGGAATCAAATTATATAGACTTTGCTATTCTCTTTGTTTCCAAATCCAAACTGTTTCTTTTGTTTTGTTTTGTTTTTGAGTGGGAGAGATGAGAAAGTCTAGAAGGAACAAATATTACTAGGCACACATTGAAAGAAAACTTAGATACAGCCACCCCCGGAGTTGATTGGGAACTGTGGACTATTTATAAAATCAAGAGGTTGCATGGAATCTTGAATGCATGGACTCCATCTCTCTGGGCTGAGGCAGGGTAAGGTATAAGTCGTCCTAGGCTGATTTAAAGCTGTATGTTAAAGTTTCTAGATACAGAGACTATGATCTCCTTGGTAACTTTACAATTCCAAATCAACCTTCACATCAGAAAATCTTTTCTTTAGTACACTGAAGTATCTCTTGTTGTGACCTAAGCCCCATGCATCTGTTTCCATCCGAGTGGATATCAGGAAGAGATGCTCACCATCCATTCCGTTAGCTATTCCAAGACTGGGTTACTGCCATTCAGTTGCCTCTTTGAAATAGTAAATTACCTTCATCTGTGCTGAGTTAGAAAATTGCTTCTGCTTCAGGTTGAAGATTCTTCAACTTGGCTCATAAGAGATAATATTGAATGGCATAATTTCCTCTACTTTTTCCTATCATCATCTCATCCTCCCTCCTGCTTCCTAAGACCCTGGTTTTTCTCAGTAACTAATAGTTAATCTTGGAAGTGTCAAATTCCCTTTGGTCCAGGTACACAGCCACGTGTAAGAAGCAGGATTTTGAAAGTCAAAAACACTTAAATTCCCAACTTGATCTCTCTATGACTCAAGTGTTCTTATCTGCAAAAGGATAATAATTATAGTACTATCCTCATTTCTTACCTAAAATCTTAAACTTCAAGAAATTGAGATTTTCCACGATTTCATCAAAGCCTATGTTTAAAACTACCACCAAAATTGGGGAGAGTAAGGATCATCTCTTGACCAATGAGGTATACTTTATATTATTTATTTTAAAAATATGCAGTATATTTACAGATTTAAGATTCAAAAAAGGTAAAATGATATACAGTAAAAACCCTTCCTGTCACCCTGCCCTCCAGCTAACCTGTTCCTCCTCTAATAGACAATTAATATGAGTGGTTTCCTGTGCATCTTCCATAGATACTCAATACATATTCAAGCACATACATATCTTTTTTCTTTTTTCTCCCCTTTTAGCCAAATAGCTCCATCTTTTTCATATTGCTCTGCACTTTGCTTTTTATACCTTGGAGACCATTCCATAGTAATACAGTAAGAGCTTCCTCATTCTTTTTTAATGGTTGTATGCACCATAATTTATTTAATGAATACCCTATTGATAGAAATTTAGGTTGTTTCCAAAATGTTATTAAAAGCAGTACTTCAATTAAAAACTCCTAGAACCATTTTGTATATGTGCAAATATGTCTATAATATGCATTTCTAGAAGTTCTATGGGTCAAAAGTTAGATATACTTGAATTTTGATAGATATTGGTAATTATTTGATGTCCTGCTTCTCTATGTTCTTACCAATACATTGTTATTGAAATTTTCTACATTTGCCAGTTCTGAGAGGTAGAAAACATGGTAATGGGGTATAATTTTAATTTTAATTTCTCTTATTATGAGTTACACTGAGCATCTTTTCATATGTTAAGAGCTGCTTATGTTTTTTAATAAAATTTCAATTAATTTTTTAAACTAATTTTTATTGGAGTATCGTTGCTTTACAATGTTGTGTTAGCTTCTACTGCGCAGCAAAATGAATCAGCCATTCATATCCATATATTAACGAGACTCAAAATGTAAAAACAGGATTATATCACAATTTAATGATGTAAATAAATACCCTTTCTCTCTGAGCATCCTTCCTATGCAGATAACATGGTTTTATAGGAGTAAACAAAGAGTAATCTTTAAAAGAAGCTGAATGGGGGCTTCCCTGGTGGCGCAGTGGTTGAGAGTCCGTCTGCCGATGCAGGGGACACGGGTTCGTGCCCCAGTCCGGGGAAATCCCACATGCCGCGGAGCGACTGGGCCCGTGAGCCATGGCCGCTGAGCCTGCGCGTCCGGAGCCTGTGCTCCGCAACGGGAGAGGCCACAACAGTGAGAGGTCCGTGTACCGCAAAAAAAAAAAAAAAAAAAGAAGCTGAATGGTTGGCCAATTATGTCTTAGGTCAGCACAACATCAGTTGTACTAATACTAGTGTAGTTTTACTACTATGCTTACTATGTGCTGAGTGTTTACATTTCTTTTCTCAGTTAATTTTCATAGCAACCATATAAGATAAGTTCCATTTCACAAATGAGAAACTAAGGCACCCAGAGGCCAGGTAGCTTACCCAAGCCTACTCAGCTAGAACATTCACACAGCTACTCAGAGATTTTTAACTCATGAGTGTCTCATATAACCAAAAATTTCTGGAATATGGCTTTCTAGCATTCCATTATTCCATTTTAACTAATCCTAGTCCAGGACTAAAGGAATTCAGCTTCTTGGGACATATCTTGCAAGTAAGTTCCCCTGGTGAACTGTTGTAGGATCAGTAACCAAAGGAATTTCAGGACCATAAAGTAACATTAATCAGATGAAGACTGGCCTGGTTTCATGAACCTTTGAGAGTTAGGGTAAAGATATCTCCCCAAAAGAATAACATCAAAATAAGCCCAATAAAAGAGCTCATTTTTCTCATCTAAATACAGATTATTATCTTTTATTAATAACTAGTTGACATTCTATTTGATAAAACAATCTTACAGTATAAATAAATTTTACTGTTTAAGCAAAATATGATAATGTAATATTCTGTCCACCTAAGTAAGTTTAAAAATTTAAAGGTTAAACTTATATACAGGGTTCATAGTGTGAAGAGAAATGTGAGTGGGCCTTGGAGAAAGATGATTGGACCTCTGGGTCACCACTGTGTTTTGTAAAGCTTTACTGCAGATCTGAGACAGCCTTCTCCTCTGGGTGGACCAGCTGGAAAAGCCACCTTCCCTGAGTAGATGGAGTGTCAGGCAGAGCACAGGGTTGGCAAGGGAGAGTTAGGGCCCCTCACTGGAGTGTTCTTATGCACATACAAGATGCACAGCTGTAAGTGATGGCCTTACCAGGCCCTACACCTCAATTGCTTCTCTTCCTTTGGAAAAAAGCCTTTTACATCCTTCAGAGGATCCCAGAGACTGCCCCAAAGACCTTGAGTATTTTGTGCCAGAGAGTGTCAGGTTGGGGTAATACAAGGCAGCTGAAGCTTCCTCCTTTCTTTATCTTCTGATCATTGAGCTCAAACCCTCTGTTCTGGGGTAGCCAGAAAGAACACTATAAAAAGCCCGACTTGTACATCCCCCCCACAGTGAACCTATTCATGGCCATTATCAACACCAAGGAAACTTTCACTTTCCATGAGTCTCTTAAACTCACAGGTCTCAATATTTTATATCCGCTCCATCTAATTCCAAGGGTTTCTTCCTGAAAAAAAGCATACATATGCTGCAGAGGAACCTTTCACTACCACGCATTTCTCTATCCCTTCTCAGTTTCCTCTGCTTCTCTCTCCTACAGCCCCCAGGGAGATTTTTACCAAAAAGGACCAGCCTGCCGCTGAGGACTTCTCCCCTTCTCTAGACACACTGGGCCTGGTATATGGCTCCTGTATTCTTCTTGAGAACTATTTCATCTTTTGCTTTTCAATTCATGTGTTGGCTCTTGGTCCTGCTCCATGTCCAGCATCAGTAAATCATCCACCAACATTATATAACTCTTATTTTTAGACCTATTCATCCTATGCATCTGGGAAAGATGAAATTGCTGTAAGCCAATGAGGGTGTACAAAAGGAGAGAGATTTCCCAGGAAGCTCATAAAGCTTGAACTGCAGGGACCCACATTTGTGATCAAGGTGTTTAAGAACTACAATCTATCCCTAGAGTTATGGAGGCCACAGTTAGCTCTTCTATGCTCTGTGTAATAGAAATGTGAAGTCTCAGCCAAACACTCATCTGTGTTTTTAATGACATACAAAATCATGTCTGAGAAAAAAATAAGTTGGCTTTTCTTGGAGTTTCCTCTGTAGTCTTCCTCTTTGAGCTAGTGGATTGTCCTCAGCTGTGGGCAAGCATGTCGTATCAGGAACCAAAATGTTTATAGAGGAATGCAATACCTGCTGCATGACATTGGGTATCTATAGCTGGGGATTTCTTTTTGGTCAACAAAGCAGGATAGTTGCCCTTACAGCATTCTCTAGAGAGATCAGTCTTGATGTAATTGCTATTCAGGTCCTATTAATAGAGATGAGAGCAGTTTCACATCTAGACAAATTAAAGGACATAAGTTCTACTGTTACAGGTAGTTAGATCACTAGACAGAAATGTGTTGGAAGTATTTTAGATCCACTTAAATGTACTAGAATTATTTTCTATGCCCTTGGCTTTTATCAAGGTTCAACTTAACAATTGGTTACAGAATCATTTCTAAATCTTCTGCATAACCACTGCTGACTACAGTGCTCCTTTGATAACTTACATAAACATAGAGAGATATACATCTATGGAGAGAGTTCCATGTAGAGAGATAAACATATAGAGATACCTGTATTGATGTATATATCCATAGAGACAGAGGAGGAAAGGGGGACAGAACCAAATGTTAATAGTAGTTAATATAAGATAATGAAATATTCTTTAAACTTTGCTCTATTTTCCAAACATTCAACAACAAAACTATATTGTTTTCATAATAAGAGAATAATTTTTTAAAAGAACTAGGTAACTTTGGAAAGCACTGTTTTTTTTAACATTTTTATTGAAGTATAATTGCTTTACAATGTTCTGTTAGTTTCTGCTTTATAACAAAGTGAATCAGTTATACATATACATATGTTCCCATATCTCTTCCCTCTTCAGTCTCCCTCCCTCCCACCCTCCCTATCCCACCCCTCTAGGTGGTCACAAAGCACCGAGCTGATCTCCCTGTGCTATGCAGCTGCTTCCCATTAGCTATCTATTTTACGTTTGGTAGTGTATATATGTCCATGCCACTCTCTCACTTTCTCCCAGCTTACCCTTCCCCCTACCCATATCCTCAAGTCCATTCTCTAGTAGGTCTGTGTCTTTATTCCCATCTTGCCCCTAGGTTCTTCATGACCTTTTTTTTTCTTAGATTCCATATATATGTGTTAGTATGTGGGATTTGTTTTTCTCTTTCTGACTTACTTCACTCTGTATGACAGACTCTAGGTCCATCCATCTCACTACAAATAACTCAATTTCGTTTCTTTTTATGGCTGAGTAATATTCCATTGTATATATGTGCCACATCTTCTTTATCCATTCATCTGTTGATGGACACTTAGGTTGCTTCCATGTCCTGGCCATGCACATATGGTCACCTTATCTTTGATAAAGGAGGCAAGAATATACAGTGGAGAAAAGACCACCTCTTCAATAAGTGGTGCTGGGAAAACTGGACAGGTACATGTAAAACTATGAAATTAGAACACTCCCTAACAACACACACAAAAATAAACTCAAAATGGATTAAAGACCTAAATGTAAGGCCAGACACTATCAAACTCTTAGAGGAAAACACAGGCAGAACACTCTACGACATAACTCACAGCAAGATCCTTTTGGACCCACCTCCTAGAGAAATGGAAATAAAAACAAAAATAAAGAAATGGGACCTAATGAAACTTAAAAGCTTTTGCACAGCAAAGGAAACCATAAATAAGACCAAAAGACAACCTTCAGAATGGGAGAAAATATTTGCAAATGAAGCAGCTGACAAAAAATTAATCTCCAAAATTTACAAGCAGCTCATGCAGGTCAATTTCAAAAAAAATGAACAACCCAATCCAAAAATGGGCAGAAGACCTAAATAGGCATTTCTCCAAAGAAGATATACAGATTGCCAACAAACACATGAAAGAATGCTCAGCATCATTAATCATTAGAGAAATGCAAATAAAAGCTACAATGAGATATCATCTCACACCTGTCAGAATGGCCATCATCAAAAAATCTAGAAACAATAAATGCTGGAGAGGGTGTGGAGAAAAGGGAACCCTCTTGTACTGTTGGTGGGAATGTAAATGGATACAGCCACTATGGAGAACAGTATGGAGGTTCCTTAAAAAACTACAAATAGAACTACCATACGACCCAGCGATCCCACTACTGGGCATATACCCTGAGAAAACCATAATTCAAAAAGAGTCATGTACCAAAATATTCATTGCAGCTCTATTTACAATAGCCAGGACATGGAAGCAACCTAAGTGTCCAACAACAGATGAATGGATAAAGAAGATGTGGCACATACATACAATGGAAAGCACTGTTTTAACTAAAGACAAAGGGGACTTCACATAAATGCTGTACTATAGTTGATAAAGCTGTTCCTTATGGGAGTGAAGATCAAGAATTCTGGAACCACTGTACATGTAAGCTGGGATTGAACAAATAAGTAAATAGTGGCAGATGATGAGATCCAGTTTTCTCACTTTTGGGGCTGAAAGTTACAGATAAGCAAAAGAGAAGGCTAGAATGGACCCTGTAGAATGGATTAGAGTTGGATATATCAGTTTGAACTCACGTTAAGCTTAATATACAGTAATAATTATAGATATGTATATAAACATGGTTAGTATACATACACATATTTCCTAGCTCTGTCCTAGAAGCTATGACACCTCAGTAGCAATGATCACACCCAGCCCACCCCCCCAACCCTCAGAACTTGGTTTCTAATACCATTTTCCAATAAAAGGAATCAGGACTCCTTGAAGAAATGGCTAATTTCTAGTGCTGCAGCAGGTTATACATAAGATGAGCCTGAAGCATCTTGTAGTGCCAGACAGTAAGGGAGTGTTCAAAAGCAAAATGATGGGGGTATGTCAAAGGGAAACAGAGGCTGACCTGAAAGCGCTCCCAATGGCCAAAGCTAGAACAATTTGAGCAACAAAAGAAATAGTGTAGTATTAGATATAATCCAAAGTATAAAGTAAATATCTATGAGTTCACACTGATATAAATAAATAATTGAATAGATAAATAAGTAGGAGAGAAGAGACAAATATCCCATACAGGAAAACTCCAACTACTTTATGTAGATACTCCCTCCTCAAGGAAGTTGAGCATAACTCTCCAACCCCTGAGTGTGGGCTGTGTCTAATCGCTTGCTTCCAAAGAGTATAGAAAAATGTAAAATGTAACTTTACAGTGGAGGAACCTGACAAACACCACAACAGCCAGACAATTAAGATCAGTGTAATCAGTGATAAATCATGTTGATAGGGAGTACTCCTGATATGATGTTATAAGAATGACCCCTCACTTCTATGGAACTTCCTCCCCAAAATTCATAGTCCCAGACTAAAAAAAAAAATCATCAGACAAATCCAAAGTGAGGGACATTCTTCAAATACCTAAGCAATATTCCTCAAAAGTGTCAAGTTCATCAAAACACAAGGGAAGTCTGAGAAGCTTTTATAACACAGAGGAGCCTAATGAGACGTAATGACTAAATGTAGTGTGGTGTCCTGGATGGGATTCTGGAATAGAAAAAGGACATCAGGGGAAAACTAAGGAAATTAGAATAAAGTATGGTTTAGTTAATAGTAATGTACCAATGTTGGTTCATTGGGTGTGACAAATGTACCGTGGTAACATGCAGTTCTAGCAATAGGGGAAATTGGATGCAGGCTATATAAGAAATCTATACTATCTCTGCAACTTTTCCATGCATCTGAAACTATTCTAAAATTAAAAATATATATTAAAAATAATTATAAATAGATTTTCATACAAATATTTACTGACTCAGAATTCCTATAGGGAAGTAAAGAACAGAGCCAAGTAAACAACAAGGTGAACGTCAGTTCCACTTGCTGGAGGCCATCATGTTTTGGCAAGACAGCACAGTGCATGAAACACAAGAGCTTTAGCTTCACATAGCTGTGTTCAAATCCCAGCTCTGCCATTTACTGATTGCATAACCTTGAGCAAGTTACTTAATCACTCTGAACCTCAGTTTCCTTATCTGTTTCCTGTGGATAATAAAATGGAATACCTACTTCCTAGAATTATTCTGATAATTGAGTGAGGTGACATATAAAAACACTTAGCTTAGTGCCTTGTGTATGATAATTGTGCAAATAAATGCTGGTTGCAATTATTACATTGCATATATCATCATTATTAATTGAAAAATTTTAAACCATAGAGTATCTTTTGGACAGGGGCAAACCAATTTTGGCTGGATCCCAAGTCAGAAGCAATGTCCTGTCCAGTTGATGAATGTTTTAGATCTGTCCCCATTCAGCCAGCATTCTGGACATTCTCTAGACCATAAGACCATAGGATGATCCACAGCTGAGTAGTACTCTAGGAAAACTCTAATCCAGACTCACGTACCTGACTGAACTGGCAGGCAGAATTCACCCTGATGTGTTCATGCCTGAAAAAGGGTGCTTTTCCATTTCCTCAGGAAATATGAACTTGATGGAGATATTTGTTTCATTTGTGCTGATAGAATGCCTGGTTATTTGAAACAACTCCAGCATTTGCTAGACAACAGGGAAACAAGTTTGGGATGATGTGTTCATGGTCATGGATACACCAAACCCTAAGTCCTGTAGTTCCCATCCTGGGATAGTACCATGCTCATTATGACACCTCAGGCCTGGAGGCAACACAGGAATCAGTCATGCAATTAAATATTCTGGCTGGCAAGTGGATCTCTGGAAATTAAGTTATATTCTTGAAACCTGGCTGCTTCCCTCTAACTTCCATTTTTCTTCACTCACAAACACCATTTTTATTAATTTTCTAGATAGAAATTTTAGCAGCCCAATTCTCTCAACAGCAAACAGCTTGCCTCAGATTCTTAACAAAGCCAGATTAATCCTTTAATGTGTTGTTTCTATCTGGAATTTACCAAGCAAAGTTGTTCATAGGAATCAACTTTTACTTATGAGTTATTATATTCTTGTGATACAGAAGTTTTCAAATTAATTTTCTTATCCTTTCTATATGTCTTAATCTACCCTTCCCACTCAAAAAATAGTCATCTCAGTTTTCCTTAGGCCTGGCTGTCATTTCCTCTCTCAGCATGTCTTTTACCCATTAAGAACTGTTTCTTGAAGCATGTGTAGAAAGTATTTAGACCAGCTGATACACTGAGCAAACCATAATTCTTCACTATAGAGAAAAAGAACACAATTGGTCATCAACCTGACTCACCCAGGCTTCTACCACCACACCCAAACCATACGACACTGCAAATACTTTGGTTAGATTTAACCAAGAAAATAAAGCCATCATGCAGGGCAAGATTTTGTGTACCATTGTATGCCTAATGTGACCTCTCTCTGGAGTTTATAATAGTCTTGGTCTTTCTTGTTGATGATAACCTTACATTACAAAGTTAATGGTGATTTTTATTTTTCCCCTACATTTCTGTTGTTTCAGGCTCATATTGTCACATGTGGGCAATGTGCCCTTTTTAAGAGGTTTTTCAATGACCTGCAAGCTCATCAGAGGTCCAGATTTCCTTTTGTTGAGAAAAAGTCTTTCTTTGGTTATAATACTCAAAGTCGTTTTGGGCACTTGCATAATCTTGATTTTTTAACGCAATACATAAGAGATCCCCTAATTTCTGGAGAAGAAAGAGTTGAGCACATGCACCAGGGACCATGTGGAGTGTCCTCTCAACCCAATCTAGTTCCTCCTTCTCTGGGGTGGAATCCCAGAGCCCATTAGGATTTCATTACTGTCCCCCATTCCTTCCAACCCACAGTTGATTGGACCAAGGGTAGAGCTGACTTAAACTGACCTAAATGGGTTTGTTTCCCTCATTGGGAGGTAGGGAATGGATAAAGAAATGAAGGAGACAGAGAGGAAAACTTTCTAAGTGGCAAAAACTGTAACATGAAGCATATGTACCTGAGATTTGCTGTGGGAACTGACAACTCAGCAAGCCAGCCTGCAGAGAAAGGACATGGCAGGACCGCCAGGAGAGCAGAGATGAACGACAGTAGCAGAGGAGGCGAGTGTCCTTGCAGCCTCCCAGCTATGAGTTCTGGTCCCAAGTGAGGGCCTGTTGCATTCCAACTCTTTCATTCTGGTGGACCCTTAAATCCTTGGAACAAATCTGCCCTCCTTTTTGTTTTAGTACAGTTGGCTTTTTCGGTTACTTAGCAACAAGGGTCTTAACAAATTCAGAGCATCACTTGAAAATCCTTCCTCTCACTCTTGCACATCACATTCACCATTCTCTTTCTGAGCTACCATTCAAACCCATGCCTCCCTGTTTGGTTCCCAGAGAAGATAAAGAAAAGTTGTCCTAAACATTCCCTTTGCCTGGGTCCCTGCTTCCCCCAGTCATACTCACCCTTCTCTGCCGGAAGTCAGCTGTCTCCCACTGGGAGGTCTCCTCACTGGGCTGCGAACCCTGCTCCTTTCCCCTTCTCTGCAGTTTTCCACTTTGTTGCCCTGCCTGGAGAGTCTCACCCCCTGATTACCTAAACCTTGCATATACTTCAGGGCCCAGCAGAAGCCCACCTACCATGAGGCCTGACCAATCATGAGGCCCCACATTTTTTCCTTTTCTGATCTCCTTGAAGTTTCTGCCACATATTTATTGACACTGAAAAAATTCAGGATCCTGTGTTAGGTGAAGAATGCATTTACAAAATAGCATATACATTCCAGAGCTTTAAAGATTAAAGCTATGCATCAATAAATTAGCTGTGCGATAAGATTTGGGGGTAATTTTATTTCAGTCTTATTTTCCCAGTTCATGTTTTCTTAGTTATTTTTACATTAAACATATAAGGTACAATAAAAATAGTAAAAGGAAAAATCTACATTCCTTGATCTGTCTTTTAAGGACTTCCATAATTTGAGCAGTCTCAAAATTTAGAACAAACCTACATGGTCTTGAATTGTTTTCTTCTCATATATTCAGGTTGGCTTCCACTTCCAAATGTATTGCAATTTTCAGATTATACTTTCTTCTCTTTGCCTCATCCTGATGAGTTATTAATTGATTAACTTATTCTTGATAACATCTGAGTAAAGTTATGTAAAAGCTCATACTATGTATAAGTGTGTGCACTCCCTCTGAAGGATGTGGTAGTCAGACTTTCATTACTGGGGTCCCTATGGCTGCCATTTCTGTCACCAGCTTTTTTCAGGGGATACTTCAAGTAGCACATCTTACATTTTGCATTGCATTGTTTTAATACAGACAAGATGATCACATATCCAAATATATATGTCAAGTGTGAATTTAAAAATAAACAAATGGTATACAACTCATTCCTATGTCAGGAGGCTCTATGACATGGGGCGTTTAAGTGGAGGCATCACAGTGGACTTGCCCAAATATATGTTTTCCTCTTTGTGTTGGCAACGAGCTGATTGTATCTGTAGCTAAATGTATAATTGGATACTGTGGATTACTCAGTGGACTTTTCTGCTTTTTTTTTCCCCTTCCCTAGGGTTTTAACTGAGTACTAATTAATGCTTCAGCTATAATGATATAACTCAATTATCTTTGCTTTTTAAAAAGATCCCTGTGACCCATTTGCTTTGATTATCAAAAAAACAAAGGCAAATATCACAGCCAGAGTTGGAAGAGGCCTTAGGGTTGTCTAGACCTTTCATTACCTGAATCATGTCTTCTTAGGACCATCCCTGCCAGAGGTCATCTGACCTCTGCCCAGGTGACTACTGCAGGTAGGATTCTGTACTGGTGAAGGGTGTGGGCTTTGGACTCAGTTAAATATAGGTCTGAGTCACAGCTCTGGTGCTTAGCTGTGAGCTTTTAGGCAATTTACTGAATCTCTCTGAGAATCGGTATCTTTATCTGTAAAACAAGCCTACTATTCCATACCTTACAGGGCTATTATTTTTTAAAACGTGTTACAGGGAACTTCTGACCAAATGCACAGATTGAACATGTGTCTTGATCCCTTCTCTCCCCTGAAGCCCCACTAAAAGGAGAGTAAATGAATTTAAAACAAATAGGAAAGTTATAAGCCCACAAGGATAAAGAGAATAGAACAGGAGACAATTACAGACATGAGAAACCAACACATTCCCAGAAAATGGACAGTGAGTGTGGAGCAGTGGAAACTGATTTAGAGAATGGAGAAAGTGACAACCCGACCACCTACAGAGAAGCTACTGACAGAAGTGAGCCAGGCTGAATGCCAGGTTGAAGTTCAGAATTTGGAGGTGGGGCATGGGCTGGATCAATCGAGATGGGTGAGCATCTACAGATTGCGGTTAGCACCTCAGGCCCTTTCTTCCATCCCACACAGCAAGATAACTACCCCTTTCCAACCTCAAATGAGATGGAAGACTCACAAAGAGAAGGACCAGACTGCGGAGAGGATAAGAAAATTAGAGAATCAACTCAAGACATGCAATAGAGGGGAGGATATAATCAAATAGTGACATTTTTAAAAAACCTAGAAGAACTGACCAAAAGTAGTTTACACAGACACGAGAATCAGGTAGATAGGAAGTAGGTAGACAAATAGGTACATGGAAAATATATCTTGGGCTGATGGGTAGAGAAAGTGGAGGAGAGAACTTTGCACATTGCATAAAGTAACTTTGCAAAGAAGTTTTTGAGGAGGAAGCATGTTGGAAGAGGATTGTCTGATTATTAACATTGAGTGTCTTTCAACATGCAAAGAAAAAATACTAATATATTTACTTCAAGAAGCAGTATATTAGTCAGGATAGATTAGGCTATAATGCAATAACCAACAAACCTGAAACTTCAGTGGCCAATCAAATAGAAGAACATTTCTTTCTTAGGCAAAGTTCACTACAGGTCCATCAGCTCCCGAAGGCAGCTTGCTTTCAAGTTATCCATGCTGTTTTTGACTTATAATGTTATAATTTCAAGTTGAGGCCTAGGCAGGAGAATGGAGAATGTATGGAAAGTTCATAACCAGTCTTCTTTTTTTATTGAAGTATAGTAGTTGATTTACAATGCTGTATTGGTTTCTGGTGTACAGCAAAGTGATTCAGTTATACATATATATATTCTTTTTCATATTCTTTTCCATTATGGTATATTACAGGATGTTGAATATAGTTAGTTCCCTGTGCTATACAGTAGGTCCTTGTGGTTTATCTATTTTATATATAGTAGTGTGTATATGTTAATCCCCAACTCCTAATTTATCCCTCCCCCACCCCCTTTCCCCTTTGGTAACCATAAGTTTGTTTTCTATGTCTGTGAGTCTGTTTTTGTTTCATAAATAAGTTCATTTGTGTCATATTTCAGATTCCACATATAAGGATATCATACAATATTTGTCTTTCTCTTTCTGACTTACTTCACTTAGTATGATAATCTCTAGGTTCATCCATGTTGCTGCAAATGGCATTATTTCATTCTTTTTTATGGCTGAGTAATATTCCAATGTATATATGGACCGCATCTTCTTTATCCACTCCTGGGTTGATGGACATTTAGGTTGCTTCCATGTCTCAGCTATTATAAATAGTGCTGCTATGAATATCAGTGTGCACATATCTTTTCAAATAACAGTTTTCTCCAGAAAAATTCCCAGGAGTGGAATTCCTGGATCATATGTTAGCTCTAGTTTTAGTTTTTAAAGGAACCTCTATACTGTTCTCCATAGTGGCTGCACCAATTTACATTCCCATCAACAATGTAGGAGGTACAACCACTCTTTTATGCTTCAAACTGGTTAACGCACATCACTGCACTTCCAGTCAAGTGGCCAGATCTACTCACAAGGCCAATATAATTACAAGGGAGTCTGGGAAATGAGGGGCTTCACGTGGATATTTGGTGAGCGTTAAATGTCTCAACCACAGGCTGAAAGTGTGGATACGATGCCTGGCTCTGCCATGTACTGTGTAATTTACTTAACCTCTCTAACTCAGTTTCTTTAACTGTAAGATAGAGATAGTAACATTTAACTTATGGTGGTGTTGTAAGGATTATATGAGAATATCCAAGTAAAGCATCTAGAGCAGTGTCTGTCACAGAGAAAATTCTCAGTGACTGTTAGCTATTATATCCCCATCATTATTATCTAGCTTGCTATATCTACCAGGGTTTGGCTAATCTTCATTACCTCTAATAACTTGAGGTTTAGGTGCAGTGCTAAGGAAACATATTACATATGCATAGCATTTTATAGTTTAAGTACCCATAATAAATCTGTGAAGCATGCATGATGAACATAATTCCCATTTATTTAATTAAGAAAGATAAGAAACTGCTCAGTTGGGTCAAGGTCTCATCGCTGGTTCTGGGAAGAAGACTAGAATCCAGTTCTCATGACTCTTTGGACAGACTTGTCCACTGGCCCCAGACTGTCTTATCAAGGCAGAAACCAAGGTGGCAAAGGTTGACTGATCTGGGCCACAGAACAGATCAATGGAGGAGAAAGAGTTAGAAATCTGGTCCCTTGACTTCAAATATTTAAGAGAAGGTGGTCAACAACGGATCCTGGGAGAAGCGACATTCCCAATCCCAGGCACCAGTGGCCTTTCATGGGGGAAGAACCTTAACCATGCCTATTGAAACAAAATGTCTGAATGTGAGAGAGCCGCTAGGGTCAGGAACACACAGTGACAGAAACACAGTAATGAACTGTCCTTGTCAGAAACCAGGGGTGCAATGGGAGTCAGAGCTCATGGATATGGGGGAAAAGTTTTAAAACAAATCAAGCAGCAAGATACTGAACCTTCTTTTAGCTTAAATACATTTAGCAATTGTATAAGGTTAAGTTGTATGAAGTTGTCATCTCTGTAGGTCAAACATTTTGAATATAGGCAATTTTAGATAGTTCAACCTCATAATTGGGGTAGAGAGGTTTCTTCCCTTATGATGCCTCTTTCCTACAGCATAGTAATACCCATACAGAGCTACAAACACCTCCTAAAACATAAAAATGAATAGTGCACCTACCTTGTGCTGACACTCTTCTGAGGAAAGATTAGTGGGCAAGATAGATGAAGTCACTGCTCTATAGTCAGACTTGGCTTAACAGGCCATCTTTACTGAGTGTGATTCCCAGAGTCAGGGCTTCAGAGTCCATCCAACCTGTGATGATTCCTGGCTCTGTGTGACCATGAACAAGTGTCTCTATCTATATATATCTATATAGTGTCTCTCTCTCTCTATATATATATAGTCTATATAGATGTATATATCATATCCAACCTGTGATGATTCCTGGCTCTATGTGATCATGAACAAGTGTCCATATATACGTTCATAGTACAGAGGTACTGAATAAATATTCTATAAATTGTAACCATTAGATTTATGAGCAATTTGTTGAAAGACCCTTTTTTCAAAGATTTTTCCATTTAAAGAAAAACAATATCACAAAATACTAACTTAAGTGCTGAAACTTCAACCCAGAGAGAGAAATGAACAGGTTTGTGAAGGCAGGAATGTGAAGGTGACACCATAGAGCAGAGCGGTGTCGCTGACTGGCCCTGGTTCTGAGAGGCTTGAGAGCGCCAAAACCAGCGAGGCAGTGAGCTTCAGACAAGTTGTGAAAGAGAGTGTTGAAAGAATGGAAGAAGAAAACTTGAGTAAGAAGATCCAAAGCCTCATAGTAAATGTAACTTAAAAGGTGGATTCGGGGCTTCCCTGGTGGCGCAGTGTTTGAGAGTCCACCTGCCGATACAGGGGACACGGGTTTGTGCCCTGTCCGGGAAGATCCCACATTGCTGCGGAGCGGCTGGGCCCGTGAGCCATGGCCGCTGAGCCTGCGCGTCTGGAGCCTGTGCTCCTCAATGGGAGAGGCCACAGCAGTGAGAGGCCCGCGTACCGCAAAAAACAAAAACAAAAACAAACAAACAAACAAAAAAGGTGGATTCGTCCACACAGAGAGAAGTGACATCATAGCCCTTCTTCCTAAGAATGTTGTAGAAACACAACCCCAGTTGAAGAGGTAGTTACTCTTTCTAGACTAAATGCTCAAATCAGAATTCAAATTCACAAGAGGCATTTCCTAGTACAGGAAAAAACTGGAGAAGATCTGAGTCATTTTGAGCTGGGATCTTTATACTTGTGTCCCGCATTCCCCATCCTGAGTGTATTAGTTAGCTAAGGCTGTCATAATAACAGCTAGGGCTGGCTTAGAACAATAGAAATGTATTCTGTCATAGTTCTGGAGGCTGAAGCCCGAAAGAAGCATGTCAGCAGGGCCACGCTCCTTCTGAAGGTGCCGGGGAGGATCTGTCTCAGGTCTCTCTCCAGCTTCTGGTAGTTCCTGGGCTTACGGCAGTATAACTCCAGACTGCACATGGCATCCTCCCTGCGTGTGCACCTATGCCCCAATTTCTCTTTTTTATGACACCCATCATACTGGATTAGGGCCCATCTAATGACCTCATTTTAATTTGGTAATCTCTGTAAAACCCTATCTCCAAATAAGGTCAGATTCTGTAGTATGGGGTTGAGACTCCAACATACCTTTTTTTGAGGGACACAGAATCACAGAAAAACACAGAAAAAGGAAACTGATCTATTCATAAAAGTGCTATTGGCTTGAATAATACAAAGTGATACCTCTTGGAAAATAATCCAAAGTTCATATAAGTAAAAATCCTATTACAGCAAAAGAGTATTACAAAGGAATGAAGCTTCTTTGCCAGAAGGCTATTTTTACCACAGAACTATGCTATGTTGATTTGAAAAACAAGTCATGCTTAAAGTATGATCTTCTGTAACCAATGCCTTTAGAGTCTGAACTGGATCTAATTAACAAACACAATATAATGAAACCAAAAGGGTACTTTTGACTCTGCAGGTAAGGAGAACTGGGCTGTTAACAGAGTAGTTTTTCCTTCACAGTTCTCTGTGTGTCACTAGGCAGCAACGAACCACCCAAGTACCCTCCACCTAATCCCATCATAAACATGACAATTATACCAGCAGAAAAGCCAAGCCCCTTATAGAAACAAAAATAACGCAAGTCTCAAAATTATTCCAGAAGAAGATGGCAGGACAGGGGATGTATGTTCATTATAACTTTTCAATTGCTAGTTCGTAGCAGAGAGGCTGGGCCTCAGTTAAACTTCACCCTCTCAGTCAATTGTAATCACCATTGTAAGTCTTATAAAATATTTCAAAAAATAAGAATAATTTTCACATTTAAAAATAATTTGAGTGTGAGCTGGACTTAATGACTTGCTTCCAAAGAATAGAGTATAAGAAGGGAGAGATTATACTTTTCAGTGGAGAAACCCAACAAACACCACCTTACTCAAGTGATTGAGGTTACTATCACTAGTGATAAATCACATGGATATCAGGTACCCCCAATACAACGTGATGATAAGCCACTTACCACTGTAGTATTCTTCCCCCAAACCCACAGCCCCAGCCTAATCATGAGAAGAACATCAGATAATCTCAAATTGAGGGACATTCTACAAAACATCTGACCAGTACTCCTGAAATCTGTCAAGGTCATGAAAGCCTGTCAAGGAAAGACTAAAGAACTGTCACAGACCACAGAGGAGTCTAAGAAGATGTGACCATAGTGCGGCGGGCGATATCCTGGATTAGAACCTCAAACAGAGAAAGGACATTAATGAGATAACTGGGGAAATCCAAATAAAGTCTGGAGTTTGGCGAATAATAATGTGCCAATGTTGGTTTCTTAGTTTTGATGAATGTATCACGGTAATGTAAGATGCTAACTAGGGAAACTGAAACTGGGAACTCTGTACTATCTTTGCAGCTTTTCTGTAAGTCTAAAATTATTCCAAAATAAAATTTTAACAGAAAAATAATTTTATATTTAACAAGAATTTTCTGAGAATAAACACCCCTAAAATGTTTGAAATAAATTTTTGTTCATAATAACCATTTTTAAAGGTTTAAAGATAATCTTCCAGCAGCACATTCATTGCTTGAAGAAGCTAACCAACATGCAACCTGAATCTGCCAAGTAGAAAAGTGCTCCTGTTGTGAGTATCTTTCCAAAACCCTTGGAGAAGCAGCAAATGAAAGTGGGTAAACAGAAGTTTAAGTGAAAGACTTGTACTACAGAAGGATCTTAAAGTGTTCTTTTGAAATTCATAGATAGCCATCATGATGAAGACAGATTTATAAGGAAGTATTTTTTAATAACAGCTTAATTGAAATGTCATTCACATACTACACAATTCACCCAATTTAACTATGCAGTTCAGTGGTTTTTAATATACTCACAAATATGTAAATCACCAATCAATTCTAGAATATTTTTTATCACCTCAAAAAGAAACCCCAAACCCTTTAGCTATCTCCCTCCTGTCCTTACAACCTCCTTGCTCCACCAGCCCTAAACAGCTGCAAATTTACTGTCTGTCTCTATAGATTTGCCTATTCTGAACATTTCATATAAATGGAATCATATAATATATGACCTTTGGTGACTGGCTAGATGTATTATTTTTATCATCTCCAGATACACTCTGAAGACCAGATAGTTAAAGTACCTTAGAAAAATTTACTTTTATCATTGCAGATATTAAATCACTCATTTTGAAATATAATCTCAATCTCCACCCCCAAGATGTCATGCAGCCCATCCACATCCCCAGTCCATTATCAATGTTTGTATACAGCAAAGAGTAATCTTAGAGTAGTGGTTAGGAGCACACACTAGAGAGCTAGCCCACCAGATTCTAATGCTAACGCTGTCACTTAGCAGCTCTGCAACCCAGGGCAAATTATTCAACTTCCCTGGGCCTTAGTTTCCTTACCTGTAACATGGGGCAAATAACAGTTCCTACCTCACAAGGGTGAAATGAGCAAATACATGCAAAGTCCTTTAAAAATTCCTAGTACATAGTAAGTACTATACGTGTTTGATTTACTTACAGTCATTATTGACTGTGAGAGCCATTCAATACAAATATTATCACGAAGTGTTTAGACAGTTCTCCTGACCTCCTGATCTTATGTGATCAGAGACCATTTCAATTATAAGTGTCTTTTTAAGTTACCCAGTCTACTCCTTTCATCTTTTGAAGAAGGAAGGTTAGCCTGGAAAGATCCAGCAATGTGTTTTTATTCATTCCACAAATATTTATTGAGGACATATTCTGTGCCAGGCAGAGTCTCACGTTCTGTGAATAAGATTGAAATGATCCTTTTTGCCATGGAGTCTAATGGAGGATATAGATGAGCAGTTATGAGGTGGATACAAGAACATTAATATTCACAATGATTTTACCTCCTTTGGACCCTTTAGGAGGAATTGCATCATTGCAGAAGGAAACAAGAAGGGGGAATAGAACAAGAGAGCATCTTCTGGTTGATTTTTGAAGTGTTTATAGAAGAAGTTTCTGAGCATGGGGGGAGACAGTGGGAGTAAGATAGAGGATTTTTAAGATGTTTTGCTGAATGTTTAGACTGTGTGCCCATTCAGGCACTTTCAATTGCAGTAAAGGGATTGCAGTGAAGATTAAATGATTTTCGTTAGTTTTGGAACACTGGGCCACTGTTTCTTTAAATACAAGCCGAATTTAGTATTGAGCCATGAGGATCCTGGGCTTTATATGGGCTTAGACAGTTACAATATAATGCAGTGTTGGGGAAAGTTAAAGCTTTGGGAATGGGAAGGGAGGAGTATTTCAGGAGAAGGAAAATGAGCAAAGGCAGGAACTCTGGGAAGAGCCGGGTGTGTTCTGGCATCTGAAAGCAGGAAGGCATGGCTGGAACACAGTGGCATGAAGGCATGAAGCTGCAGACAAGGCTGCCCAGGACACAACCTGCAGGTCCTGGGAGGCCATGTTAAGGGATCAGAACGCCATCCTGTTGGCATCGAGGAGCCATCAGGAACTGTGAACGAGGAGAGGGATGATTTACACATCTCTAGTTAGTTGTTGACACCGCAGAGCATAGCGTACTACCTGTGCAAGCTGAGCTCTTTTCATGAACCCACAGCCACAGGATGGAAGGTTGCAAACCTAAGGGAAATCAGCAAGGAAAGCAGAAGAAGCTGAAGGCTTAGAGCTTCCTGGCAAGCAGATGGTGTAATACCTACCTCCTCACCAGCTGCCAGACCTACAGAACAATCTCTTTTGTTTTGTTTTAATACCACTAGACAAAACTAGAAAATAAAAAGCTTATTTTATCTTTATACCCATTCTTAGCAATAAAAGTGGTAAAGTTGTTGTTTCTGTATATCTGGATAGTAGTATTGACTGCATGGCTGCTGGCTGCTCTGTGAAACAAAGTGTTCTTCACTATTGCCTTCTTGAAGACAAACGCCTTTGTAAAAGGGGGGGGATTTAATAAAATGGGTAATGTTTTCAAACCTAATGTTCTGTTATACAGCAATTTGACAGCATACTTTTGCAATATTGATTCTCTCCTCCATTCTTTTTTGTTTTTTTTTGCGGTACGCGGGCCTCTCACTGCTGTGGCCTCTCCCATTGAGGAGCACAGGCTCTGGACACGCAGGCTCAGCGGCCATGGCTCACGGGCCCAGCCGCTCCGCGGCATGTGGGATCTTCCCGGACCGGGGCACGAACCCGTGTTCCCTGCATCGGCAGGCGGACTCTCAACCACTGCGCCACCAGGGAAGCCCCTCTCCTCCATTCTCTTTCCAAAGTTTTATGATGTTACATAGCCTTGAGGAGTGTAACAGATGTGATCAGCTGCCTGAATCCCCTTCAGGGATAAAAAGGCCCTACTCCAGCTCCTGGAGTGCCACCAGCTGAACACTCATCAGCCACTTGGGGGTTGCCACAGCTTAACGGAGACGCTTCCCTTCCTTAAAGCCATGCTCCCTCCCTCCTCAACCATATCCAAAGACTGGTTGATGCAGGTTTATAAAGGCTCAGCTCTCTCTTGCCAACCCCGGACATCTCTAAAGGGCATCACATCTTCGTCATTCCCTGAAGGATCATGTGAGGCTTCTACTGGATCTGTATCCCAGCTGAACTTCTCCCTTTGCCCATCTTTCCTTTGCTTCGACAGGTATTGATCCCAAGAGCACTCCCTAGTACAGCCCTGAAAAGCCGTTGTGACTCAGCCCTCTGTGTTCCACACAGACAAGAAGCAGAAAATTGTGTCATGTTAAAGAACAAGGCCTGAAGGTATATGCAGGTGTTTTACTATCTGGAGGGACGTGAAGAATGAGAAGTGAAACCTGAGGTCCCACCTACAGGTATGTGTATGACTCAAGTTCTTGTTTGGTAGTGGTGAAAACTAAAAACTACTTCATCTCCTGTTGATTCTCTTTCTTGTCTTCTTCCCCTGTCCCTCCAACCTTCCATCTCCATTCTTTCCCCCTTCCCCTACCTCATCTGCCATCCGTACACAAGCCCAGTGAACTGAGAAGCAAGGTGTCTTAGCCCATTCAGGCAGCTATAACAAAATACCACAGGCTGGAGGGCTTAGAAACAACAGAAATGTTTTTCTCACAGTTCTGGCGGCCAGAAGTCTGAAATCAGGGTGCCAGCATGGTAGGGTGAGGGCTTCCTCCAAGTGGTAGACGTCTTCTTGCAGCCTTATAAGGTGGAAGGAGCAAGAGAGCTCTCTCAGAGATCTTTTATAAGGGCATTAATTTTATTCATGAGGGTTCTGCCCTCATGACTTAATCACTTCCAAAGGTCTCACCTACTAATGCCACCAATTTGGGCATTACCATTCCAACGTAGGAATTCGGGAGAACACAAACATTCAGACGTAGGAATTCGGGAGAACACAAACATTCAGACCACTGCACATGGCAAGGCTCCTATGGTCTAAACATTGTCTCCTACTGGCCAGCACACCTTCATCTCCTTTACACACAGAACTTCACCACTGAAGCCATTCTTCTGGATAATTCAGGTCAGAAGCATGAAGCTCCTACTCAGATACATGCCTGTTAAAAGGGAAAGGAGACTCTGAGAGCCTCTGCATATTTTACTAATTAGTCTTTGCCTGTGTACAAAATTTTTTTTTTCTGGTTTACTTAGAAAAACATTACTATGGAGTGGAGCAAAACTTGTCTGAGAATCATGAGATGGCAGATAGGACAGATGAGTTTCAGCAGGATCAGAGGGCACTTGGAAGTCAGCCAGAAGGTCCAGGTTTTCTGGGGGTAACTTCCCCTCCAAGAGTGTAGAAAGAAATACAATCCAAAGTGAAGGACACAGTCCAAACTGCGGGTACCTCGGAAAAGTGCCCTGCCTTTTCTCAATTTTACCCACTGGCTGGTTTATCAAAAACCTCTCAGCTGTCAGAGTAAATGGACACTCCCTGCATTGTCTGACCCAAACTTTGAGTGACATTTCATACTGTGGGCCAGCCCTTCCTTTCAGAGGCCCTCCTCCTGGACCTTAGCGCCCACTTTTCCACTATCTTCCCTCTGCAGCACCTTCTCAGGCTCCCCTGGCTCCTTCTCTGGACACCATCCTGCCTTTATTTTTCTCATTTATACATTTCCCAATGAGAAGTGATGAGTTCCTGCACAACTACAGCAGTAATGGGGACAGGGGGAGAGGAGATATCAATGTGGAGATTATTCAGAGGAGGTTTCAACTAACTCAAGTCAAAGATGTGGGGAGGAAGCAGCCCTGAGCTCCCCCCTCTCCCCAGCCTGCCCACCCTTCAGTCAGAATGAGAAGCCCCTCCAGGGATCCAACAGCATTGTTGGAATACATCTGCTGGCCGCTGCCCTCATCGCATGGTCATTGTGGATTTATTTGTCTGTGTTTCCTACTAGAATGTAAGGTCCTTGAGTGCAGGAGGTCCCTGTTACCTCCACAGAACCTGACACATCGCAGGCATCCTGTTAGTGAGTAAATAAAGGAATAAAATATAGGCATCCCCTCAGGTTTTATTGCACCTCACTTTATTGCACTTTGCAAAGATTGCATTTTTTACAAATTGAAGGTTTGTGGCAACCTGACATCGATCAAGTCTATAGGTGCTATTTTTCCAACAGCATTTGCTCAGTTCACATCTCTATGTCACATTTTGGTAAATCCTGCAATATCTCAAACTTTTTCATTGTTATTATACTTGTTATGGTGATCTATAATCGGTGATCTTTGATGTTACCATGGTAATTGGTTTTGTTTTTGTATTTTTAAACTAAGGTATGTACATTACTTTTTTAGACTTGCTATTGCACACTTAATGGATTACAGTACAGTGTAAACATAACTCTTGTATTCACTGGGAAACAAAGTATTCGTGTGACTCACTTTATTGTGATATTCGCTTCATTGCAGTGGTCTGGAACCAAACCTGCAATATCTCAGAGGTATGCCTCTACTTAGAATATGTGCAAATAAAAATGTAGCAAAAGGTGTCATATATATTTAAAACGAGCTTCCCCAAGATGCTCAAATGCTGGTCATGGTATCAAAGTTCCAAATTCCTCACTGACTGCAAGAGAAAGTGAAAACCTCATCCTCTTCTTCAACTTCTTTGAAATTCTTCTTTACTTATAATCATTAATGTGCTGTTTAGCCTATAATTGTTCTGCTTATATGAGTTCTGACTCTTGAGCAAAGCCTGAAGGCTGAAGTCATTCATTCTCTTACAGATTTTGGTATCAACTGTATCAGGAGCATAGTGTGGCCGCTTAATAAATAAGTTAATACATGGATTGATTACACCGGACCTTGGACCAGAGGCTGCAGCCAGGTGGGTGGGCTCCACTTTATTTCCTGATCTGTCCCCACCCTTTCTTCTTCTGACCACATCCCACCAGCCAGCCAGCCCTTTCAAGCCTCCTTTCCCTTCCTATAATCCCCCAAACCCACAGAACCCCAAATTCCCAAAGCACATTTGCACTTATTCACACAGTTTGTCTTTCAGTGCCACCCAAATGATCATGTGTTACAAATGCCATATGACTTCAGCTAAACTCTAAGTTCCTGGAGGGCAGGAAATATGTATTTTAACCTTTATATCGCTCTCTCTATAGTTCCTTTCACTGTGCTTTACATGGACGCCTTTCAAAATATAAAACCAACTGGTTTAAGTTCAATTTTAAATACTCTGTTAGAAAATACCTCAAACTTTAATGCGAACCGTTCTTCCAGAGTCAGAATAATGTACGCGGGGATCCTGAATCTAGGCCCTCTAGGATCCTCAGTTAGATGCTTCCAGTTCCTGGGCCTGGAGGTGGGTCTATAATCTCACCCCTTTAGTTCTGTGCTTGCTTAAATTACTGTAGGTGTTTGGTCACAATTATAAAAGCATTTTTCATGCTTATGACATATTTTCCTTAATTATAAATGTAATTGAGGCCACCAATCAATTTTTCTTGAATGGACAATCATAGGCCCCATATCCAAGTTGATTCATTTCTACGTATAAATTCCTGTCCTACCGCCTGTTTGTTGGAAATATCGAGATACATAGATCGTAAGTGGAACCCTTTAAGAGGAATTGCGTTTAAGTCATTCCTCTCTGCTGCCCCCATTAAGAATGAGGCTAGCCAGTCCCTTGAATAAACGGAAATCAGAATCCCTAAAAATGAGAAGGGGGAAGGAAACAAGAATTCGATTCTGCCAAATGCCATGCACCATTGACCAATCTTTCCTTACAACCTGCCCCCTCTCTCTCCAACGGTCTAAAACACAACGTGGAAGACAGCAGTGACCCTGAGTCCCAAACTGTCAGTGCCATTGCAGGGTAACAAGTTTTCTTCTGTCAGATCTGGTCACAGACCGGAAGCAACTACAGGCAGACAATCGCTGCAGAGGAGCGTTTTCTAGTCAGGCTTGTTCTATTTCACTTCAGGCTTGTTACATTTCACAGCCCCAAACCAGGAAGTGCTGTTTAAAATGAGCCAAAGACAGAAGCAATCCAGCCTCCAAAACAAAATTCGGCAGCCTCCAGAAAGCCTATAGGGGTTTAAACTTGGGACTGTTCTTCGGTTTCGATTGAAACCTAAGGCTTCCTCCACATAAAAACATCATTAAACTTTCAACACAGACACAGACACACACACACACACGCGCGCGCGCGCGCGCACACACACACACACACACACACACAATTTGGTTTTGTTAATCCTCTTCCTAATCCAGACGGTCCAGGCTTGGGCCCGATTTTAGCTGGTAAATTCTTCTCCTAGCTAAACCAGGGCAGATTGCAGAAAAGGTGTCTAATTCTTGAAATTCTTAGGGTGGGGTATTGAGGCGTAGACGGGCCACGCCCGGGTCCCGCTCTCCGGTTGCAACTGCAAGCCAAGTCTGGGCAAGTCGAAGGAGGAACCCCGCTACCTCCAACCCCTCCTCTCTGTGAGCCACGGGGAACCCAGTAGTGCTAGGGTGGAGGTGGGGGCATCACTGGGAGAAGATTCGGGGCCAAGGGTGTTAAGTTGCAGGCCGGGAGCCCCGGACCGCTACAGCCCGGGCGCAGCCAGCGGCGGGCAGGAAGGGGAGGGCCCAGCGGGGTGAGGCAGAGCCCCCGCGCGGGTTCGGGGCTGGGTCGGAAAAGCTGCCTCACGGGGCGCGTCCGCCAGCCCCTCCACTCCCTCCCTCCCTCGCTCCCAACGCTCCCCACGCTCCCCGCCCGGGCCTCCCTTCCAGTCTGCGCTCCCCACGGCCTCGCCATGTCCCAACCGGGCCAGAAGCCCGCCGCCTCCCCGCGGCCCCGGCGCGCTGCGGCGGCCCGCCACACTCAGGAGGTGAGTGGCCCTTGTGCCGGAGCCGCAGGGCTGAGCGCAGGGAGGACCCCGGCCCCGGAGCCGTGGGCCGCCTCCTTGCGGGTAGCCTGCCTGGCCTGCTGCCCCCTGCGCCCCCTCCCGAGCCTGAGAAGGATTTAAGACTCAGAACCTGCCTCTGGGCAGGTGACGGGAGGTGGCTGGGTACTGCCGGGCCTGGGCCAAGTGTATTGGGCATGGAGCAAGCCAGATTGGAGTTGGCCTGCATTGGGAAAAGCTGATTGATGAGACTGGGGTGAAAAGCGGTTGAGGATAAAAGGGGAATAAATGTCATTCGGGACCCCGAACTGGGTGGGGTAGTTTAACTAAAAGTCGGGTCTTCCGCGTAAAGTCCGGGCTGCAGGGCGTGGCTGCCTGGAAGAATAACACGTCTGCCCTAACAAGCCTTGCTCCAAATTGGGCGGGGCGGGGTCAACCCGGCAGGGCAGGGCCGATGTAGGGCCCGCCCAGGTGCCTCCCCCGCTGACAGCCTTGGGGCTTGAAAAGCTCAGCGCCAGCCAGGTCCGGGGCTGGTGGAGTGCGAGCCCGGCACCTGCTGCACTGCACCCCGTGTCCTCACCGGGTTCTCCGCTGCGCGACTTAGAGCAAATCGGTTGTCGCCATGGCATTCGCAAGCTGGTGGTACATGACGGTAAACTGGAGCGATCGTGCCTGGGCAGGACCGGAAACGGAATGGGCTTTGCCTTTCTGGGCGTGCAGGCGAGGTTATTGTGCAGGGTTTGGCGGGGAAGCGTTGGGGACCAGGTGCGACGTCCTCTCATACCTTCAGTTTAGGCTCCGGGAGAGGCTGAGACCCACCCTGCGGTGGTATGTGCGAGCGAGCCCCGACGTGCAAGTCGGTGTGAGCAGACGCACCAGACTCAGCTCACGCTCACGGGTTGAATGGAACAGGAATTGTTGCTGGAGGAATTCCGCCCTTGGACGCGGATCCCTGGATGAACTCAGACTCAGATCGAAAGAGCTCAGATCTAGTATTTGTTTTTAAGTCATAAGTAAATCTCAAAACTTTTAGAGGCATGTTGTTGGACGTGCATTCTCCAGCGCAAAGAGGCAGCTGGGATTGGGGCAAGGAGAAAATCCAAAACTCCAAGGAGCAGAAGCAACCGAGATCAAGACCCTTGTTGAGAATGAGAAAGAGGGAGAGAGAGACAGCGAGAGAGAGAGAGAGAGAGAGAGCCCACTGCTCTGTACTTTATTACTTGGATGGGGGACAGAGATGTTCCGTTTGTTTAGTGCATTGAATGCTTGTTCAACCATCTAGGTGTGATATCCAGTCAAGCTGGTACTTGTAATGTTTTGAACCAGGAAGCATGATTTAACATTACGATGCTTTCCAGAAAAAAATACACAAATTTTGTGACAGAAAGAATAATATTTCTATCCCATTGATTTATGGTGAGAACTTAAAAAAATAGTTAAAGTACACCTCTCTTGGCATGTGGTATTGGGAAAAGCAAGGGTGTTGTAATAAGACAGTATTTAGAGAGAAACATGGTGTTCTAATCAGACAGTATTTAGAGGGAAACATTGTGTTGGAATTAGTAAAATGTCCCTTTTCAGCCAGTGGCCATTCACTGAGCACCTACTAAGTGGCAGACCCAGTACTAGCCTCGAAGTGGAAAACAAGACAGAGTTCTTGTTCTCAAAGGGCAATGAGTCAACCTTTTTGAACCTGTTTCCACATCTATAAAATGTGAGCGATAATAGATACCACATAAGGGTTGGTGAAGACTATTTACATTCATGAATCAAAGTACCATACCCATATACCTTTTTTTTTTATACAGCAGGTTCTTATTAGTCATCAGTTTTATACACATCAGTGTATACATGTCAATCCCAATCGCCCAATTCATCACACGACCATTGCCACCCCGCCACGGCTTTCCCCCCTTGGTGTCCATACACTTGTTCTCTACATCTGTCTCAACTTCTGCCCTGCAAACTGGTTCACCTGTACCATTTTTCTAGGTTCCACATACATGCGTTAATATACGATATTTGTTTTTCTCTATCTGACTTACTTCACTCTGTATGACAGTCTCTAGATCCATCCACATCTCAACAACTGACCCAATTTCGTTCCTTTTTATGGCTGAGTAATATTCCATTGTATATATGTACCACATCTTTATCCATTCGTCTGTCAATGGGCATTTAGGTTGCTCCATGACCTGGCTATTGTAAATAGTGCTGCAGTGAATATTGGGGTGCATCTGTCTTTTTGAATTATGGCTTTCTCTGGGTATATTTCCAGTAGTGGGATTGCTGGATCATATGGTAATTCTATTTTTAGTTTTTTAAGGAAACTCCATACTGTTCTCCATAGTGGCTGTATCAATTTACATTCCCACCAACAGTGCCCCGTATACCTTTAATGATTGGAAATTCCAGTTTCCCTTGAGATGTTTCTTCATGAATGCTTCCTACTACATTTTTTGGGTTTTTAAAATGTAGCATCTTATTGACGTGCTAAAAGCAAAAGTTTGCTTTGAGTCATTATTGTTCTAAGGTTCTTATCAAAATGCATCACATGAATTATCTGCAAATATGGATGGTAGTTAATATGGATGGTTTAGAGTTAACATCAGTCTTCTTCCAAATTCATGATTCTCTAAAGGAAATTATGCTGGAATATCTGGATGAAAATAGTTTAAATCTATGTTTTTAACCCTGTTATGTTTAGGCATAGTCTGACATTTTTTGCTAAAACTTCTCTTATAATCCAATGTTGGAACTATTCTAATTTTTTTTTTCTGCTAGTAGGAACCTCCTAGAATCAGCAACCTGCCTGTGATCAAGCTTTGACTTTTCCCAAACCAGTGCTGTTCAATAGAAATATAGTGTGAGCCACATATGTAATTTTAAATTTTCTAGTAGTCACATTAGCTGACAGGTGAAATTAATGCTAATAGCATATTTTATTTAACCCGCTATATCCCAAATGTTATTATTTTACATGCAATCAATGTGCAAATCATTGGGATACTGTACACTTTCTTTTTCATGTTGATTCGTCAAAATCCAGTGTGTATTTTATACTTAGAGTGCATCTCAGTTCACACTTGACACATTTCAAGTGCTCAATAGGCATTGAGTGGCTAATGGCTCCAGTATTAGGACAGTATAGCTCTAGACATTGGTTTCTAACCATTTTCGTTTGATGGCTGTGAGGGGATGACCACAGCCCATTTTGAGAATTAAATGAAAGTTTGTGGACCATTTTCCCACAACAAAATATACACATACACACACAAAAGCCCATCCATAATCCCCTAGAGATATATAGAGCCAATTTATAACATATATATATACACATAATTTATAGTATTATATACTATTATATATAATATTTATACAATTTATTAATACAAAAGTTTTATACAAAAACACACTATATATAATATATGTATGTATGTATTATGTATATTACATATGTCATGCTTCTGGTAAATCCTGTTATTAAAATATTTTTACTGGGATCCTTTACTGAAAAAGATTATGAATGCAATGACCTAACTTTAAAAATTTAGACAGAATAAGATAAAATAATTGAAAGATGTATCTATGATGTGTTTTGTTTAAGGGACTGCCACCTATAAAGCCAGTCAATGAAACATTACAATGTATATTTCCCCATTGAATACCATCAATATTATTGATCTTATCTTTTGAAGAACTATGTGGTTTCAGTAAAAAAAAAAAAAGAAAACTTACAAAGCTAGATTTGAAGAACATCTGATGAGCTTGGTAATGATGAAGCATGAAAGAGGGTAAATTTGGTTGGCTGACACCGGTAATCACATTCCTGAGTCAAAAGTTGACTCTAGTAGTCCGTGTTAATTAAAGGTGTTTCTTAGCCTAATTAGACATGTCGGTCCAGTGGCAGCGTGATCAAGGAGCTCAAGTCATTTGGGAGGCCCCATCATTGTCGCCAGCCTGGGAAGAGTGTCACAAGCCTTCCCTGGCAGGACAGACCACTTGACTACAGTGACTTTTAGGAGTAAGGAATGCAGATTATATATTCTGCAAAAAGGGCACAGGCTTTAGGGTGCTGGGAGAATGGAGGTCACACAACTGTCCTCTTTCGTTTCACAGTTTCTGAATTGGTTTGCAATAAGACTTAAATTAAGAGTATACCTGATGACATTATTCTTTAATCAATTTTGATACTTCCCAGAAAGTTAATTATATTCTACAAGTACTTTTTAAAGAATGATATAGCTTGCTGGTGGTGGAAACAGTGGGTGGCTAGTTGATATTCCAAGGTGAACTGGTGGGAAATTAGTTCTGATTAGGCTGTCTCACTAGCATACTAGATTTCTCTAAGCAACCCATCTTTATTCTATTTTTTCCTTGATGTTTTAAAAAATTTTTATTGTGGTAAAATACACATAACTTAAAATTTACCATCTTAACCATTTGTGGGTGTAAAGTTCTGTGGAATTAAATACATTCATAATTCTTGTACAACCATCACTACCATCTAGCTCCAGAACTATTTTTATCTTGTAAAACTGAAACTCTATACCCATTAAACAATAAATTTTCATTCAATTTACATATTTACATTTGAATACATAGGACTGTATTCAAGTATCTGTGTTCCTTATCATTTTTTTATTGTATTGTAAGAACATTTAACATGAGATCTACCCTCTTAACCAATTTTTAAGTTTATGGTACATTGTTGTTGACTATAGGTACAATATTGTACAGCAGATGCCCTCAAGATTCATCCATGTTAAAGCATATGTCAAAATTTTCATCCTTTTAAAATGGCTGAAATATATATATTTGCTTATCCATTCATCTTTCAAGGCACACTCAGGTTTCTTCCTGGTATAGCTATTTTTTGCGGAACCACCTTACTGTTTTCCACAGTAGTTGTACCATTTTACCTTCCTATCCTCAGTACACAAGGGTTCCAGTTTCTTCATACGCTTGGCAACACTTGTCCCACTGCCTTCTGACCTCTAACATCTCTGATGAGAAATCTGTTTACAATCTTATTGAGTATCCCTTATATGTGATAAATCATTTTTTATTGCTGCTTTCAAGATTCTCTCTTTGTCTTTCCAATAGTTTGATTGTAATTTGTCTCCATGTGAATTTTGAGTTCATCCTACTTGGAGTTTGTTGAGCTTCCTGGTTATGTTTTTCATCAAATTTGGAAAGTTTTAGGTCATTATTTCTTAAAAAAAATCTTTTTCTCTTTCTTCATTTTTTTGGAACTCTCTCAATGTGTAGGTTAGTCTACTTGATGGTATCCCTCAGGTCCTGTAGGCTCTATATACTTTTCTTTAATCATTTTTCTTTCTGTTCCTCAGACTCAATAATTTCAGTTGTCCTATCTTTAAGTTCACCGATTCTTTCTTCAGCCTGCTCAAATCTGCCTTTGAATCCCTCTAGTGAATTTTTCATTTCAGTTATTGTACTTCTCTGCTCTAGAATTTTTTTTTTTTGGTTTCTTTTTAGGTTATTTATCTTTTTATTGATATTTCTATTTTGTTTTTACATTGTTTTCTTGACTTTCTACACACTTCCTTTAGTTCTTTGAGCATCTTTAAGACAGTTGTTTTAAAGTTTTTGTCTAGTATATCTGCCATCTGCTCTTTCTCAAGGACAGTTTCTGTTTTCTGTTTTTTTGTTTGTTTGTTTTTCCCATTGAATGGGCAATAATTCTCTGTTTCTTTGCATGCCTTGTGATTTTTTAGGTTTAACACTGGACATTTGAATCTAATAATATGAAAGCTTTGGGAATCAAATTCTCCTCCTTCCCTGGGGTTTGCTGTTTTGTTTTGCTTTGTTTTGTTTTTGATTGTCATAGGCTGTTTTTTGTGCTGAGGTTCAGCCAAAAGTGTACACTTAAGAGCTTCTCAGGTCTTTTCTGATCCTGCACTTTCCCTGGGCATGAGCAATCAGTGATCAGAATAGAGATCCCCAGTATTTGGAGGACAGAGTCATTTTTGCCTTTCTGGTTCCAAGCTGCATGCTCTAATGCACAACTGCTTGCTGTGAGTTGGGAACGGGAAATGGGCAGCTGCTGCTGAGCTGAGCTGAAGTTGATGGAAATTAACCAAAACTTACCATTTAAACCTTCCCCTGGACATTGCAAGTCTTTGATAGACTCCAGAATTTCAAAATAGTTATATCAGACACATTCTGTCAGGGAGATTTTCGTCTAGATGGGAAGATGGATTCCTGGTGCCTCCTACTGCACCATCATCCCAGAATCCTCTCTTTAAATTGTTTTAAGGATTGAAATCCTATTAATGTGATTCTAAAGCTCTGTTCTTCAAGTTATCTCATAAAAACTTACCCAGAAAGCTTTATAGCTACCATAAAGGGAAAAAAATCAAGTGTCTTTCAGTTAAGAAAAATGTAAAATAACTCCATCCAATGAGTACCTTTTATGTAAGTGCCTCCTCAGATGGGAGAGTCATTTAACCCAAGAAGAAAAAGGGTCTATGGTTAGAGTTTTCGTAAAATTTATGGAATTCATTCTGACTGTGGAGAACTTATAGAACACAAAAATGATTTGGTAGAGGCCAACGATGTTCACAGTTGCTTATTGTCCACCTACTATGTGTCAGGTTTTGTACTGTGTGCCGTGGACACAAAAATAGTGCTAATAGTACGTTTCTGGTTTTTTCTTGCATTTTTCATAGATAAAAATCACAAGCACATCCTAATGACTACTATAAAAGCAGCAAAGTAACTATTGAAGTTCTCATGGCATCATCTTTGACTTAGAGGAAGTTCAGAAAGCCTTACTGCATGTGGACCCCCTAAGCTAAACATGGCAGAAAGGCAGTCAATGCTACTTCTGAAAACTGGACAAAAATAGGGTGTGCCCTTACCCTGCCACCTGGGCATGTCCACCAGAATGTTGAAATATTAGAGAAAAGTGTGTGGAGTTCAGGTGAAATATTTGGATTTCAGAATTATAGTTATGCAGTTAATCCTTAATATGTGTCTTCTTTTATGAGAAGCCCAAAGAAGGTTATCCTATATTTCTATGGTTTGACAACAAATGTTTTGAGAGAAAAAGAAAGATATCATGTATCATACCCTTCATTTACTTACTTTTTAAAAATAATTATTCTCCCCACAACACCTAGCCCACAGTGGCTACTCACTGATTATTTTTTTAGTAAAGGAACTCTTCCTCTGACACTAGCCTTCTCCATTAGTTTGGGGGTTTCAGTATTAAAAACAAGTAAAATGGCTAGGATATTCCCTTTGTGTGACTCCAGGAAGGTACATACTCTTGAGATAAGATTCAAAAAATTTTATAACTTTTTATCACAGAAGAGAGAATAATATAGTGTACTCCTCATGTACCCATCACCTTCTATAATTATTAACATTTTAACATTGTGCCTATCTTGCTTTATCTATCCAACTCCCAGACCCACCAACACACACACACATGCACCACACCCTTACAAAGTTTTTTTTTTTTTAATTATTTATTTATTTATTTTTGGCTGTGTTGGTTCTTCGTTTCTCTGCGAGGGCTTTCTCTAGTTGTGGCAAGCAGGGGCCACTCTTCATCGCGGTGCATGGGCCTCTCACTGTCACGGACTCTCTTGTTGCGGAGGACAGGCTCCAGACGCGCAGGCTCAGTAGTTGTGGCTCACGGGCCCAGCTGCTCCGTGGCACGTGGGATCCTCCTAGACTAGAGCCCGAACCCGTGTTCCCTGCATTGGCAGGCAGATTCTCAACCACTGTGCCACCAGGGAAGCCCCCCTGACAAAGTATTTTATACTTTGGAATTGCACATTAAACGTTATTCCTGTGACCAGCTTGGTATATGTTGTTTGAAAAATGAATTATCTATTCCCTGTGTACTTTGTTTCCTTATTTGTAATATGGAAATATGAGACTAATATAATACAGTGTCACGAAATAGGCAAAGTACTAAAGATAAAGTTATCAGATGAATCTGGTTCCTCTGTACTTATGAAAAGTAAAAAACTAACTTCTCTGCTGTATTATTTACAGCCTTAGAAAATGAAACCTTAAACCCTTGCTTACTTCTCATATTCATTTTATTGCCTCATAATTAACCACAATCAGATTGATGTCAGAGAAGAAGAAGGGAGTGGAATAACTTTTATTGTATTCTTAAAATGAACGAGGCAATGGTCCAGGCTCCTCATTAATATCAGCTTGTTTCATAAGTAAGCCAGCCCCTGGGGTAGACACCATTACCTCCATTTTACAAGGAGAAAACGGAAAGTTTAAATTATTTGCTGAAGGTCACATAGCCTTTCAGACCCACACTCCTGTCTTATTAGAGTTTGTCAGGGAATGGAATGCAGGGAGTTGGTTTCCCAGGTAACAGAGAGGCTGGGAAGCCAACTGGGGTGGATGAGGCAAAGCAGAGATTAGAAATCTCGGGAAGCTGCTACCATTCCTAGACTGGAAAGAAAGAGGGAGACGCAGGATCACCCTGCAGAAGCTGAAACCACTGCTGGCCCATCCTGCAGGAGACCCTACTGGAGGGAGCAAGTACACATCCCTGCTACACCAACTGACCAGGGTCAGGGCAAGGAATCCACCTGAGGGCAAACAGGTCCACATCTACACCAGGGAGACTGTCTTAAAGCAAAATCAGCTTTACATCTTGGGCCTTCTGTTTGTTTGCTGAACAGTCTTGTTTCAGACAGCAGAATACATACAAAAATAGATTTTAAGGGATTTTGCAGGAAATATCAATTTTCACATTGTCTCTTAATTTTTTAAGCTATTTTTTCAACTTTTAAAATCTTTTATCTTGTTTACTAACCTGAAAAGAATGAATGTACTTCTCAGGGAACTCTTTTAGAGGTTTGTGGAAATGCAGTCATTTAATTATGAACTATTTGTCACATCCCCACCACAGGACTAGAAAAAAAAATAATATAGTTTACCATCTGGGGACTTCCCTGGTGGCGCAGTGGTTAAGACTCCACGCTCCCAATGCAGGGGGCCCAGGTTTGATCCCTGGTCAGGGAACTAGATCCCACATGCATGCTGCAACTAAGAGTTCGCATGCCACAACTAAGGAACCCGCCTACCGCAACTAAGGAGCCCACCTGCCACAACTAAGACCCAGCTCAACCAAATAAATAAATAAATATTTTTAAAAATTTTACCATCTGGTTGAAAAGGCAAAATATACATTTATGAAGTAATCAGTAAGCAGAAGCGTATACAATAAGTGCTAACTTGTTTGCTTTACTAAGAAACTGGAGACTAATATACAGTATGAAGGTATGGTGTGCCATTAATAGGACTAGTCAGGAAATGTTGAGTTAAACACAGGACAGTGGGTTCCTTCATTGAGCAATCGGTTTACCCAGGAGGCCCCAAGCTGCCCTGGCCTCCCTGACCTGGGGAAGCTCCCATGGGTGCCGACTCAGTGGGGTGACTGGAGGAGCAGAAACCTCCACCTCCTGTTGTGGTGCCCACAGATCTCCTCTCCAAACAGTGGTTTCCAATCCTAGCTGCATATTAGAATCAGCTGGGGAAGTTTAGGAAAATATATCTGTGCCCAGGCTCCCCCTGGACAAACTAAATCTAAATCCCTGGACTCTGGTTTGAGTGTTTCCAAAAGTGCTCTGGGCGCTTGTGACCAGCACTGAAAGATTAGACCCGTAGCTAAATGAAGGCTTTCTGATCCTTAGGAAGCAGCCCACGCCCCCTTCCCTGACAAGCTTTTGTCTCTATGTGCAGCAGTGGAGCAGTGAGGGAGCTGAGCTGTGTGTACTAGAGTCCAGAGGGCACCAAGATGTCATTACTTCATGATTTTGCCACAGCTATCACTGGACATGCAAATATTGACCTCTGTTGGCATTCTGCAAGTTGCAGAAGGAAAATCTTCAAGCTATTTTCAAATAACCTTTCCTGTTTTCTTAAACAGCTTTATTCAGACATAATTCATAATTTATCCATTAAAACATGCAATTCAGTATTTTTTAGTATATTCACAGGGTGGCCCAAACATCACCTTAATTTAATTTTACAATGTTTTTTTTACCCCCTAAAAGAAACTCAGTACCTTTTTTAAAAAAAATTAAGCAGAGGCATTTCAGAAGCACACTAGCTTTTGGTGCTCTTTCACAGCTGAGCTTGGACTTGCAGAAGCTCATTTTTTGTCTGTCTTCTTTCTTTTTTAATATGTGTAGAAGTTTGATTTTTATCTTATCCTGTGATGTATACCCTTGTCTGTGCATGTATCAGGGTGTATCTAGGTAACGATGGGGAGGGTGCCCCAAATGCTCCAGAGTGGAAGACTGGCGCTGGCACAAATCTTTAGCTGGGTGAGAGCACAGCTCCAAGCTTTACTGCTCCTTGCTCCTGTTGATTTCCTGACAGGTTTATGAGTTTGCTATGGCAGAAAATTTTATGCATATTAATGCTATCTTCTAGAACGAGGACAAAGGACAGCTGAACTTACCAAATATGTAGTGATGCCAGGAGGTGGAAACAGTTTGGAAAATTATTCCTTTTTGAGGCAAGATAGAAAAACTTTATCTGATATTTTCCCTGCCTCTGAACTCCTGTCACTCCATTCCTTCATCTGTCTTCATCTTAGCTCCAGTGTCTCCTGTCTTCTGGGGCCTTATCCTCCCAATGAAATGTTTCCTGCCTTAGGGCTGGCATCTTGCACTTCCTGTCTTTGCCTCCTCTCCAGCTTCTAATACAGGATGAAACTAGTGTTGTGTGTCTGATTAATTTTATAAAAACAAACCAGTTTTAGAATAGGAAGGTTTTGTTGATTTGGGGCGTTTTTTTCTCATTTATAGCATTGGATTAAGACTTTCTTGATGGGCATCAACAGTTTTTAGCTAGCTTTTAACTAGCCTGGTCTCTGGCCCACAGACTGTAATCCTGATACGTAATGTGACTGAGGAGGATCTCACCTTTCAGATCCTTATTTCTTTACTCATCAAACGAGCTGCCAGTGTGTCCCTAGAGTTGCTGTGGCAGTAAAGGAGACCACATAGGGGAAAGGCCCAGCACTGGGCTTAGCACAAAGGAGATGCTTAGAACAGGTTAGTTTCTTTCCCCTCTTACAGAAAAGTCCTTCCCAAATTTTTCAGGTTTGTGGTTCACTTCCCAACCTATCACTCCTTCCCTTCTCCATGTTTCTCTCACCTCTTCCCAACCCACCAGCTATGTGTAGTAGTAGTAGACAAAGTTTTCTGTCTTCACTCTTTGAAAGACTTGCTGCAGGTTCCTAAGCTGGATCAAATTTGACATATATCATTCCCAAACATTTCATTTCACCAGCAGAATGGAAAGTATGTGGAAAGTACTCAGTTATTCCATGAATTTAAAAATAAGTCACTGAATTTCAGTGAAAAGCTATAACTGATTTTATATCGTTAATAGACTGCTGAATATTGAATAAGCCCCAAGAAATGGTCAGGGCAATGATTCATTTATAAAGTTGCTATTTACTGGATATTGAATGGTATTAGGTGATTCTTATTAATTCTGTTAGAGTTTTGTTGGAGTGATAATGTATTGTAGTTATGTAGGAAAAAAATCCTCAAATTAAGGAGATGCTTGATGAAATGTTTAGGGGTAAAGTTTCAGGATATCTGCAATTTACTTTCAAATGCAGGTACATATACAAATATAGATAGATCTTTGTCCATAATATAAGCAGATATGGCAATATACAGCAACAATAGTTGTTGAATCTAAGTGATGGGACTATTGACATTCATTTTATTATTCTTTCAACTGTTATGTATCTTAGAAATTTTTTATAATAAAAAAGCCAGGTTAAAAAAACTGGAAAAATATGATCCATACAGTTCCTAAAAAATGTTGCCCTTTCATTATGTGATTTTTATGTCATTATATCATTATGCTTATCTATTGAGAGCAAATATGTCTTTTGAAATTACAAAATACCAATTCTTATAATATATGATTTTTATGTTGTCATTATATCTCAACATTTTAAAAAGCATTTGCTATATATATATATATATATATATATATATATATATATATCACTCTCAAACTATTATTTCGAAACTGCATAATTGTGAGGGATTTTGAGCATTTCAGTGGAAGCAAATAACTGATGATGTTGGTTAACCTGGAGGACTGCAATTTTGAAACACCACCGGGAAACAACTTTATAAATGTTTTTAAGTAAAACATCTATCTACCTGTATTTTAGAGAGAAAAGGCTGTCTGCATGTTTACTTTAGGGTAATAAATCATAATATATGTTTGCCAACGAACAGGAAGCGGAATGGGACCTTGCGGAGAGCATGGAGCCTTGCTCTAGACGAGAGCCTGTTGCCTCTTTAAGTTTTCTCATTTGTAAAATGGAATAATCATATTTCCTACAAGTAAATGTGACACTCAAAACAGTATGCTCAGTGGATATTGTTATTATTAGGTATTACCTATATCTAATCTGAAAAAGGTATAAAAATGGTGATAAGAAATGAATGTGATATCACAGTTCTAAATTTACCAGTTCTGGAAGGAGACAGATTGGGTAAATCTGCGTCATTGTAGACCCGTCCCTCTCAAATTCTCTCTCCAAATGTTGAATAATTCTTCCCCCTAGTCTAGCCTTTAAGAATCTTTTGCTTACCAATTATTCTTAAACTTATCAATTACCACCTAGCTCTGATATATATATGTGGGCTTTTAAATGCCTCCTGTTTTTTCAAGATCCATTAATTACTCAATACCGATTGCTCTCAACTGTGGACAAACTCTTGACTAGGACATCTGGGTTAAACAAGCCCTGCAGAGAGCTTCATTCACCAAGCTGCTGTAGTCTGCCTGCTTGTCTGTGGGATCTACCCACTAATCCATGAGAGGCTTTTGTTTGGGGAAGAATTTTCCATTCATGAAAGTGATTTCCTTCTAGTTTTTTATGCAAAGAACTACTGAAAGATTTCACCCACATGTCTAATATTGCTTGGCCTTTTTCTTTTTTTTTTTACAAAAATATCTGTTGATATGATCAAAGGGAATATTATCTTATTTCATTTATCATAGTATAGTGACAAACAATAGATTTGAAGTCAGAAAACCTGCTCTGCAAACTTTCCTCATTTACTAGGTGTATGTCCTTACTAAAAGCACATCACATGACTTTTTTATTCTTAGTTTTCTTAATCCATGAAATCACATGAGCCTCTTTTTTTGTATCAGATAAGTATATATGAAAGAGCCTTGTAAATAATAAAGAATGATAAAAATTATTACTATTATTGCCGTTCTTTTTAATTCGAATAACTTAAGTGTCCTACATATTCAGGTTGTGATTCAGCTCTAGAGAACATAATGGGATTTTATGTTTTGATTTAACTAAAGGTGATTGGGGTCGAACCCAATGGTGAGCTTTTTATTTTCTTATATTTAGGTTTCTTTTCCCACTTTCTTGCACATCCCACATGTGCAAGAAATGAAATAATTCTTTGTCCCCCCTTTTCAGGAACATACAATTTTTTTTTATCTCTCAAAAAAATTCAGTAATCTTCATGGCTTCTTTTATCTTATCAAAACAAATGAACATGTAAGCTACTTGAAGCTTTCATGTACCACGTAAAAATATTTCCTTTCATCACCAGTGTTCTAGTGAGAAAAATAATTCTGTTTCAGAACATAATGAAATTCTAAAGCCATAGGTAATGAAAGTTGCAGGTATGGTCTTTCCAATGCAGGGTTTATCTTTCTGTGTTGGTACTCAGACAGAAAGAACTCCAGAGAATTTCCAAGAGCCATTGAAAGTGATGGTTGATAAGGGGTGGCCCTCCCTTGAGTTCATGCTGAACTGAGGCTTAAGTAATGGCTTAGGCTCAGCATGGTCCTCAGACATCTCATCTCCATGAGGAACCAGGTGTCTCTTATGCTGGCAATTTGGGCTTTAAAATTCCATGAGACATTTTGTAGGAGATGAGATGCCACCTTAGCATCACCATCAGATCTATGTCTGGTTAATTACAGACTGATTTTCTGCATCCCAAATGAATGTCTGTAGCTTCCCTTAATTTTTAAAGGCCACCTACATCGGTATAGAATTATCAACAATTCTCAGGAGGAAGATGAAAGGGGTCCTTGTTTTTACAGTCTATATATTTAGCCCTTTGGGATTAAAGTCACTATTATATTATCTTGTATCACCTCTCTCTACTAAACATTATCTTTTTAAATACTTTTATAGCATGCCGATGGAAAAACCAGTGGATCGCCTTCAAAGTCAGGAGAAAAGAGAGCATCAGATGAGGTAATTTCCACAATACTGGGTTTTCATTTTCTCTTGTTTTTAAATTGTGAATTCTGTCTTGAAGTAAATAATGAGGTAGCAAATATCTCCTACTGGAATATTGGCAAATTTAATTTTAACTAAGATTTGATTTAACACTATAAGTGGAAATCATTAAAAATAAAGTAAAAAAATAAAGTGTTCCTTGGAGAGGAACATCTAGAAGTAGTTTCCATTCAGGAATAAAACTCAGTTATTTAGGGTGTTTTCCCTGTAGGAATTGGTGAATCTTAACTGTTTTTTGTTTGTTTGTTTGTTTGTTTTGGTGAACAAAACATGTAAGAGGGGAAACCAAATGCTATAGTTGAAAAGGAAATCTTTTTTTATGAGAGTCACTGTGAAAGGAGGACAGTGATAACCTAGATTAAACCAGTCATTCAGGTTCATAAACAAAAGGGAGAGAAAAGGACTATTTTTACTTGGCTCCATTCTGTGGAAATACTTGTAAAACCAAACCTCCTCACTTTGAGATGGGTTTTCTTTGAGCCTGTGAATTTCTTCTTTCACTGAATGATGCCTCATTATGTGCACTGTTAACATGGCCTGGTCTCCATGGAAGAGTCATGTGAAAGTTCTATCCTCCAAAAGGGTACTGGGCTTGCCTTCCTTTTGCTGCTTTTCACATTTTAAGTCTCAATGGAACATTCATCTTCATTCAGTAGAAATTGTTATTTCCAGTTTGTAAAAGAGCCAGGTCCTGAAAGGTAGCTGGAAATTTAGAAAGCAAAAAGTGATCATTTTATTTTTCTCTATATTATTAACGTGTTTCTAGAAATCTAGAATCTAGCTCCTCTTTCTGCTTATTTCCTGAAGTTTTGAAATATTCAATATATTTCAATATATTCAGTATGAAGAAGGCCATTATGACTAGAACTTGCTATGAATTCTGCACTAAGGTTTTGTCCACAGCTGTCTATTATTGCTTCCATTACCAACACCCATGAAAATATATTTTAGATTATTTCTTACCACGCAAATTTGCAGTAAGTTTTTGTACCCATGGAAGGCAAGATTTCTTTACAAAGTAAAAATAAACTTTTATTAAGATTTTATCCTGCTTCTTGGTTATATTATTTAAAAATTTTTTCCATGGGAAAAATACCACATTTTTCCCCTTTTACTAGCATGAAAATCTATATAACATCGCTCAGTTCCCCATCAACCCTACTCTTTAAATATATTCCCAGATATCTGTCAAACTATCAAATAGTTTCCTGTTTGAAAACTATAGTGTCTTTTTATTTTCCAGACTAGGAAATAATGTTTTTAGATGTTATCCTCTATTAATATTTATCAAGTTTAAACTATTTGCACAAAAAAGGAAATCTTCTTTTCCAATACAATCAAGTGGATAGTGACCTAGTTCTTATAGGATTATTCTCAACAATTATGTTATTATGTGGAAGCTTAAATATTACGCCTTGAATGTACAGGCATTGTTGGTTTAGGCAACAACTGCTTGCCTGATGATAGGTCTTTTATATATCCAGACTATAAAGTGCCTTATTTTCATATTTATAAAGGGCTTGGGAAACCTGATAAGTAGTCCTGTTATCAATGCAGCCAGGGGAGAATTTGAAACTTCTGTGTCAGTATGATGACTGTACTTTCAGTTTTTTGAAACTGAAAGGCTGAACTTCCACCTTGAGAGAAGAAAGAATTTTTCTTTTCTTTATCAGCAATTCAGACAAGCCTGACATTGTTTCATAACACTTCTGAGAAATTCAGATTTACAACTCTTGCACTTGTGCCAGAGCCTGGTCATATCGGTCTGTTCTGCTCCATCCCAGCTGGCAGAAGAAAAGAGAGGAGATAGAGGCTTTGCCCTGCTCCCGTGGCATAAATCACTGCAGAGATTCAGATAGTCTGAGATTGAAGATTGTTTATTATCTCACCAAATTCTGCCCATATCTATTTGATAGGGTGGACAGATGTGTGGGTGTGATAATTTGGTAGTCAAGTTATATTTCCAATATGGTCTGTCTCTAAAGAATCTCTAATTCTTTATGTCATGTGCAGTTAAGTCATTGATGACATACTATGGCCCTGGAGACAATTCAAGGACACCATCCTACATTAGGCATTATTTTAGCCTTTATGTTCATGATTATAAAACCATGTGCAATCTGGACTTGTAATCTGCCTATCCTACCACCCACAGTTGGCTACCATCGTTTTAAGATTACCAGAGAAGGGTTCCCCAAAACTGATTCTTTCTCCCAAATATTTTCTCATCTACTGCTCTGTTGAACAGGAAGTAAGATTAAGAAGCTTAGTTTGGGTTTTTGGTAATCCATTTTCAAACTAGCATGTGCATCCAAAGGGTGAATAACTTGTTGTCCCCAAGCATATGCAAAATACTGGTTAGGCTTCCAAGGACAAACTCGGGCCTTTGAAACAAAGTCAGTTTGAAAATGTACTTTCTATGCTCAGGGGTACTTCTCAGTGTTTTTTCCTTCTCCCTTTATTGTTCTGCTGCATTTCATTTGGAGATGCAAGAAAAAAGGTACAGAGGAGGGCTTCAGGAAGATGTAACCCAGAGTAAAAATGATTAGGGTTAGGCAAGAACCATTTTCATATTGTCATATGTAAAAATATCTGGGGATGAATGCAGCTGTGTGAATTTCAGAGCTCTTTTTCTCCTGCTACCATAAATAGCTCTTACTTGTCTTGAGTATGACCCCTATACAACCACTAAGTGATCCTAGGAGGTCTGCAGCAATTTTAATAGACTCTGGCAACTAAAATATCATTTGTCATGTTGCATTTGCAATATAAATGCTTGAGGACGGAGTTGAGTAAGAGAATGTTTTTTTTTGTTTGTTTTTTGCGGTGCGCGAGCCTCTCACTGTTGTGGCCTCTCCCGTTGCGGAGCACAGGCTCCGGATGCGCAGGCTCAGCGGCCATGGCTCACGGGCCCAGCCGCTCCGCGGGATGTGGGATCTTCCCAGACCGGGGCACGAACCCGTGTCCCCTGCATCGGCAGGTGGACTCTCAACCACTGCGCCACCAGGGAAGCCCTATTTTTTTGTTTTTTATGACAATCGTTATGAACTTGTTAAGTCCTTCTCAGATGTAGAGGAATTGTAGGACCAAAAGTTGCATGGACTAACAAGCCAAAGACAAAATGACTAGAGAGCAGGAAAAGAAAAATGAAAACATTTATTAGTACCTTTAAATACAGTGGGACAAAGTAGCCTTCACAAACCTGCAATCAAATCTATTTAATGTATTTGACTGACACGTCTGGCCACACTGGGTGAGTGTAAGCATCTTAGCAATATATTTCAGTGAAGTCCTGAGGAATGGAATTTAAAGCATATGATGGGACGTTTATATTAGGGGATGCTGGATAAAGGCTATACAGGAACTCTCTGTACCAGCTTTGCAACTCTTCTATAAATGTAAAATTATTTCATAATAAAAAGTTAAAAATAAAACAAATAAAAACAAACAAAAAATAAAGCATATCATGGGCATGATTTCACAGAGCCAGTTTTAAGAACTTCGAATTTCATAATGGATATATTTTTATGGATAAAGAAATAGAGTTGAAGCCACCATGCAAAGACACCAGTTTTAAAAAGGGTACAGTTAATATTTTATTGTCACTTATCAGATGGCAGTTAGGTACATAGTCTTCATACTTGATCCTTCCTTTTTGTAAATAAAAAAAGTTACAAGTTTTAAACAGCCAAAGGCTGGTCATGTCTTCAGAAAACATGATTAGATTAATTCATTAATGTTGGCTTCAAGTTTTGGTGATAAGATAATAGAGTTGAAATTGTGCCTTAAAGGAAAAGATATTTGATAAATTTTCTTTACCATAATAGCATTGGTGGCATTCTTTTCCTCAATGTTTAACTTTCCTCCTTCAAAAGTGCATGAATAAGTATTGAATGACTCCAACATTTTAAAATTTCTTTCTAACATTTTTTCTCTTGATGAAATTAGTCTTTTTTTATCACAAAAGTAATATGTACTTGTAAAAAACAAAAGTATTACCCAGTTTTACCACTTAAATTATAACTGCTGCTATGAAATTTTGTGTATTCTCAAATTAATGTGATGATATTGTGCATTTATAATTACTATATATACTATACTGCTTTTAGTAACTTTTTAATGATCATACAGCTAAAACATAACCATTGAAGAAAATTTAGAAAGTACTGACAATTTTAAAGAAAAAACACTACCATCTAGACTTCTAGTACCTAAAGAGATGGCCCCTATTTCCATCTTTGAGTATTTTCCTACATCTTTTTTCTATGTGTATATATTATGTTTAAGCTGAGATAACAAAGGAACATCCCTAACAGGGCCTAGACTAAAAATGACAAACAATGTGCTTTGTGATAGATAAATCTTTTCCAATCAAAAAGAGTCATCATTGTGTGTGACCTTTAAATACATAGAGAATTGTATTTAAGTACCTTGGCATTTAATATAGCATTTAATCTGGTCATTATTTTGTGCTGTGCTTTTTGTTCAAGAAGTTTGCTGGGCCCGTGTTCCCACTAGCAAGTGATATAGCCGTCCTTAGCAAATTCTGGAAGAGTGCCACAGCAGATGTTATTTTAAGGGGTGATAGGTTATTACAATCTCTTGTCCGTTTTAACTGTGGGGAGTTGATTGTGGCTGGACAAGTTCACGTCCCAGTGCCAAGAAGGAGGCAAAGCTGAACAGGTGCCCCAAGGGCAGTCCCACCTGGCTTACCTAGAGATCCAGAATCCCCTGGGTGTCTGATCTGGAAGGCTAAACTCACTAAAGGAAGTTCCAAAATCCTTTTCAACTGTAGTTTCCCCATTTTTTAGTTCTAAATTTTTATTTATTTATTCATTGACTAGAATATTTTTAAGAAAATTTTTTTCTGCGAAGGAACACAGATGGTGATTTTCTGTGTCTGTGTGGATCCTAAGCATGTTTTTCTGCTGGCTTCACACAAGAAATTAGTACAAAATTGTACATTTTGGGGTAGCAGTTCTGTTCCCTTGAAGTTCAGTACCTGTTGCTCCATGGTCGTCTGACTTTTTGTGCTATAGAGAAGATGTCTGGGGAAGCCTTATATTTATTTTTAGAAAGCTTGTTTTTCCTGTTTTGGTGCATATGCGGTTTCTTTTTCTTTTACTCTTACAATTTAGAATTTAGTATTTTCTTAGGTGGAGCCTACCAAATGGGTCTACGAGAGCAATCCATGAATTTAAGTTCAAAACCTACAGTTAAAATACCAGACATTATGTAGACATTCACATAGCCTATTTATCCAGGTTGAATTCTGAGAAAAATGCAGGAAGTTTATAAAATTCAGGAGAAAAATTCTTTGCCATTCTGAGACCATAGTGAGAGCATCTTCTTTCTCACGTGCTGTGGAAGCTTTAAAGAGCCACACTCCTAATCCAATTAGCCTGCCACCCAGTCCATGGTTCCCATGGAGGCAGCACATTGTAGTTGCTGAGTGCAGACTCTATAGAGTCCCACTGCATGGACTTGCTCCCAGCTCTGCCACTTCCTAGCTGTGTGTTCTTGGGCCAATTACTTTGCTTCACTAAGGGTACCTTCCTCCTGTGTAACATGGAGATAATAATAGCCTCTACATAAGTTAATGTGAAGATCAATGAGACCAAGCATATGAAGAGTCCAGGACAGTGCCTGGGACATACGAAGTGCCATATAGATGCGAGCTGCTATTATTGTTATTATTATTACTACTATTATTATTGTTGTTGCCTTATTATTATTACTATTACTAGGCAATGAAGAGAACTTTGTTTAGCAATAAAAGTGAGCCCCTTATTGATTTCTAACCAGGACTCAAGTTCTTTTGTTGACTACATATTGCCAAGCCTTTCCCATTAAAAAAGGAAGGAAGTTTGGTAGTTCATTAAGCTTAGTAGTCCTTTTGTTTCAAAACAACTCTGTGTATGGGAGGATCCCACATGCCGTGGAGCGGCTAGGCCCATGAGCCATGGCCGCTGAGCCTGCACGTCCGGAACCTGTGCTCCGCAACGCGAGAGGCCACAACAGTGAGAGGCCCGCATACCACAAAACAACTCTGTGTAACACCCAGAAACATATGCCAATTGCTAGAAAGTACAGTCCCTCTTTAACAAAGAATATGAAAATAATGTGCTTTTAAATTAAGAATTTGTGATATACAAAATGTTATAGAAGTAGTAGGGAGTGGCTAATAAAAATAGTTAAGCATTTTGCCTCTATAAAAGAACATAAATATATGAACATTATATCATGCAGCAATAAAATACCCTTCATTCTCACACTTTGGAGTAATGAGCCTAATTGCCTAAGATCGTAGGTCCCACCAAAATTGTCTCTGAAGAGTGTACCTTATAGCATAGGAAATTGGAATCAAAGTTAACAAAATATCAAAGGAATTGAATAGGAGTTAAATTTATTGACTTTAGAATAGATCATAAGTCCTGGAAACCTGATGGACAAGTCAATTAAATATGAGTCCTGAAATATCCTGTTTTAAAGTTTTTATTTTTTCAGTCTTATCTCTAGACTTTATTAGCTTCTCAAAGATACAGGAATGCGGGTTTCCCTGGTGGCGCAGTGGTTGAGAGTCCGCCTGCCAATGCAGGGGACACGGGTTCAAGCCCTGGTCTGGGAAGATCCCACATGCCGCGGAGTGGTTAGGCCCGTGAGCCATGGCCGCTGAGTCTGAGTCCGGAGCCTGTGCTCCGCAACGGGAGAGGCCACAACAGTGAGAGGCCCATGTACCGAAAAAAAAAAAGATACAGGAATGACTGATTCAAAAGGGATGAAAGGGATGATAACCTGAAATTGTGCCCATAGCAAGATACCTGTGTCGTCTAAGGACTGAATATGTATGATTCTTGTCATAAAGTCAATAATATTTTATCATATACCAAATGTACATAATAGCTTGTTATGGCCTTCCAAAAACAGTTCATTTGTGAAGTCAAAATCTCTCAGCAAGTTAACATCATAAAGTCTTTTCTGTTTCAATCAGCATTATGACAGAATGCTTAGTAAATGTGTAGAGCACTGATTTAATGTCATAAAAATTATTAAAAACTCTCTATCCCTCATCTTCTAGGACATTATGTGAGATGATGCAGTGATTCTCAAGTTTTAACATGCCTAAGAATCACCTGGAGATAGTATGAAAATTTCAGACTCCTGGACCCCATCTCCAAACATTCTGATTTATCAGATCCAAGATGGGATCAGGGAATCAGTATTTTTACCAGTCACCTCAGGTGACTCATATCTTCGGATGGTGGTCTTCTGAGCGCATTTTGAGTAACACACATAATTCTCATAGAGTGCATAACACAGTTCCTGGCACACATGAACTTTTCTTCCTTTTTTCCTCTTCTCATTTCCTTTTTCCTTTATTTTTAAAATGCCCCCTACCAACCCCATCCCTTAGCCAACTCTGCTTTACCGTGTCCTGGGGACAGGGTGGCTCTGAAGCACATCAAGGGTGCTGCAGTTTCAAGGGATCATTGAACCACATGGGAGGCTTTGGTTGCAGGGAGCTGGTACTAAACCTATTTCTTCCCACTTCTCCTAGGACCTTGTTCCTTCAACTCTTCCCTCATTTGTTTTACTCTTTATTTAAATAGACTCCTCTTTAGACTACTTATCGGTTTAGTCTTCCTCATCGTAAACTATTTAAAAGTGTTTCTTTTGAAACTGCTCAAGCTCCCATTCCATCTTCCTTTCTAACCCTCACTGCCAAAATTCTTCGTTGAAATTATCGAAGAAAAGAGTGTAGAGAGAGAAGAGAGAAACTAAAAGCAAACGTTGATAAATGCCTGCGTGGAGGATGTAGGAAGGAGAAACCAGTGACAAGTGAAAGAAGAAGCAACTAAAGGGGTGGGGGAACCTGGATGTTGCAGTGCCATCTGTGGGGAGGCTGGAAGAAGGGTCTAGCCTGTTAATCTAGAACTGTGAGGGCTGAGGAAAGTTTCTTGTTTGGAGACTGGGGTGTTGTAGGTTCCCTTGGGAGCTGTTCCTGTTATGACTGAGTAAGTGGATTGAGTAAGTGGGTGCTGAGTAAGTGGAGATTCTGCATAGATGACTGTTCTTCTCTTCCAAAGTACATGCATTTATACAGCAAACATCAGATAAAGCAAAAAAAAAAAAAAAAAGTTGAAATCAGTGTTCATTTACACAAAAAGAGATAAGTGTGACCAAGATGGCATCACATGGTACAGATTTCTTGGATTGTTTGCCAGATGTTTACAGGTAAATGGATTCATTTATTACAATATCAACTAAGAAAGACATTATTTGGAAAGAACTCTGGAGTGAATTATAAACATATGTTTATCTTAATCATTAGGAATGTAGACTTCCAGGTTAGTTTTTCACATTAAGGTTGGCACCCCTGTTCTCTTTCTTTTGCAGATCAAGCCTCTTACTCCTAAGTGGTCTAATTTGAGCTCAAGGTGCAGAATATTTGGACTTTAGTACATTGCAGAAATATATCACTCTGAAATCTGCAAATACAGTCTCAAAGAAAACACTTTTCTTACAGGAAACTGAGAGCTAAAGTGATCTCATATTCACATTCCAATTTTGCTTTCACTTAGTGCTTGGGATAAAAATTACTTCTCTGAATACAATTTTGTTACTTTTTTCTCTGCTTACTTTCTTAAAACACTGAGTAGACTCAGTAAAGTCTGAAACCATACATCTATTTCACTGAAAAGTGAAAGCTGAGTAGAAAGCTGAATGGCTAAATTTTTAAATAATGCGTTTAAAAAATAATGAGGGTTCTTACTACCAGCTATGCGATGAGACGTTGCTGAATTATTTGTTATATAGATCTGGTAATAGCTGTCTTACTTTAAACATACCGTTCAGGGGACACCCAGTGGTTAAAAGGAGGAAATTTCTTGTACAGTGTTCAGCTGGAATAAAATATTTCTTGTCTCAGCAGTGATAATACATTGCCGACTTTGTTTTTCTGAATGAGCATATGTTAGGAGTGTGTGTGTGTTTTAAGAAGAAAGGGCCTTGATTTTGACTTTTATATAAATTTCTTCAAATATTTGAAAACCTAAAAATTATAAGATTAGAAATGTTAAAAATATGATTAAACTTTTCCTTTAATGAAGACATAAATGGTATTTAGAAATGAGAAATAAGTGACTGAGAGTCATGAATAAGAAAAAAAATTAAATCTTTTTGACCAAGAAATTCCAATTCTAGGAATTTGTTTCAAGTACATAATCAGAGGTGTACTCGATAACTATGTACAAAGATATTCTCCATAGCTTTATTTATAATAATAACAAACTAGGGGAGAAACAAATGTACAGCCATAATGAATTGGTGAAGTTACAGCACAAACATAGTGACTAAGGCATCTTTAACACCATGCTTTGAAGAACATTTAACAATGGAGGAACATGTTGATGTTAGGTAAAAAAAATGATGAAAGACCAACAATTCCATGTATTTAACAGATTGTGCATATTTTTGTATTTGCATAAAATAGAAAAGTAACTGAAAGTAGTTGTCTTGATTGGTAAGATTTGGAGTAATTTACGTGTTCTTCTTACTACTTTTCTCTTTATTCTAAATGTATTTTTTTTTAATCAGAGGGAAAATAATAAACAGCATAGATAGTAAAAGAATAATGGAAGAGAGTGTTTTAACAATGATCAAAACTAAATCTATGCATCCGTCTGCTTAGACCTTAAAGGGAGAAAGTGTTTTACATGTGAGTCTTTTTCCTTTGTAACCTCCCAGAGTAAGGCGGCTGCCGCCACCATGTGTGTGCTTGCGCATGTGCATGTGTTTGACTAGAAGTGTATCTCTTAGATATGGACAGAGAATTAGGATTTAAGCACTAAGGCAGCTTAGAGGGCAAGGATTTTTTTTTTTAATTTATTTTTGGCTGCGTTGGGTCTTTGTTGCTGTGCACGGGCTTTCTATAGTTTCAGCAAGCAGGGGCTACTCTTCCTTGTGGTGCTCGGGCTTCTCATTGTGGTGGCTTCTCGTTGCAGAGCACGGGCTCTAGGCGCGCGGGCTTCAGTAGTTGTGGCACGCGGGCTCAGTAGTTGTGGCTCGCGGGCTCTAGAGCGCAGACTCAGTAGTTGTGGCACACGGGCTTAGTTGCTCCGCAACATGTGGAATCTTCCTGGACCAGGGCTGGAACCCATGTCCCCTGCATTGGCAGGTGGATTCTTAACCACTGCGCCACCAGGGAAGCCCCAAGGATTATTAATTATTTTTAGTTTATGGTCCCTTCAAAATCCGATGAAAACTGATCTTTTTCTCTGAAAAGGACATACATACGTGAATACAAGAATGCAAAAAAAAATTTGACATACAACTTAAAGAGGTTTAGAGATACACACCATCCCCACCCCTGGGGTGGGGGCAGTCTTGTCGATTAGATATATTCAGGAGGCATCATCTAATATTTTCCCAGTTGCCTTGTTGTTGATGGCTGAAATTCCACCATTAGCAACTTCCTTAAACTTTGAGTTAAGCATTGCCTTCCCTTGGGTCCTCTTTTAAATTGTGGATGTTCCTAGGAGGGATAATATATTAATTATTAACACTTTGGTGAGAAGTAGTTTAAAACGAGGGAAAACGAATTATGTAAGAACTACTTTTATAGATTTGATAAAGGTAGTAGAGAACTATCGATCATTTGATATTGATAGCTAACACATATGTAGGCATTACACACACACACACACACACACACACACACCCCTTACAAGCACCCCATTCTCCTGATGAGGAAATTGAGGCACAACTTGATTAAATAACCTGTCCAGGGTCACACAGTTATATAATAGTGGAGCCAGGATGGAACATATTTTCCAGAGTCTATACTTTCAACTAGTATCCAAAACTGTTCATAAAATTATCTATTTTCAGAATTCTACCTAAAGCTAACTCCATAGACTTTCTTACCACTGTTGTCAATTTTTGTAACTCACTTCTCTAACTTTTCACTGCCTTCTTTCTTCCTTGTGTTTTACCCTCTTTTTACTCAGGAAGATCATAAAACAAGGTTAAATCATTCCCATTCCCTTGGATCTAAAATGTAAGTGTAGGCACAGCTGCTCCCTCCTTAAGGATAGTGAATGAGGCAGGGAAGGAAGCTAAGTCACAGCAGAGGTAGAGCCAGGAGAAAGATAGCGTTTTCCTGACTCCCAGTCAATGCAGCCATCTCGAGACTAGAAAGACGTGAGATAGACCACTTCAAGGACTTCCACTTGGAGACGATGAATGGGACTGAGTAATCAGGAAAAAAAATTCAGTGCTGGCCACCATAACGTGTGTTATTAAGGGCTTTGTGGAGGCGATGTTTCATTCACTGAGTAAATTTCTATGTTAGGTTGTGAGTTAATAATAAGACATGATTATGACCTATTTATCGGTGTTTCCCAGGGGACTAACATATCCTATTTACCAGATTGCATTGGGGGTAGCACCCATTTATACTTCCTTCTGTAGTCATAGCAACTTGTACTTGTTTGTAGACTACTTACAACCATGGTGTAAACGAACATTTGCGAATAAGAGTCACAGCCTTATAATTGCTAGTGTTGGGGTATCTGACCTCCCTTTGAAAGACAGTCTTTTCCTAGATACTATTTTCCAATAAAGCTTGTGTTTTCATGTGGAAACACAATATTTCTTTTCATTTTAGGGGGTGACTATTAACTAATGGAACTGATTTGTCAACAAATGTGTCAAAACATATATTTTAATGAGAATTCTTATCCTGAAAAATACTACATTTCACCAAGCCTAGGACACCACTGATGTAAAAATGCACTGATTAGAAAATGCTAAGAAAGAAAAAAACTATCAACTAAAAATAATGTGTTGAAGTTTCTGAAGACCATTCAACAAACAGGATTTTAAAAATGGCTTGAGCAATTATTTGAATGTGTCAGCTACCAAGTTGAACCCTTGAGGGTTTCGATGTTCATTTAATGAAAACATTCTTGTGTATTTGTGTGCTCACAGATTCTGTCAAATATAACATCTAATCTGTTAGGTAATGGATTATCGCAAACTGGAGAATCCCTAGCCTGCTTTCTCTTGAGGGCTATTACTTTGGTGGAAATGTGGACCAGTTCCCTTTCTCACACTTCGGGGTGGAGAAGAGAATCACTGGATTGGAACCTTTAAGAACTCTTTGACACCTTCGTGGCAGGGAAAGGCACTGTGTCTTAGCTGGGGCAGAAGAACTCTCACCCACAGGTTGACTTCATTATCACTGGAATCTTTGGGGGATGGGAATCTAGAACCCAACCTGACCCTTTCTTCGTACCCAACTCCTCACTTTTTTTTTTTTTTTTGGTTGGAAAGTATTACTTTTATTTTCATTTTAATATTTTAACATTTTCTTGTAATTGCAATAGTCAAAAATGAAATTTTCTTCATATTGTTTTAACAGCTGGATGTATTTTACTTTTAAAGTCTATGAACTAGTTAGTGGACAGTATTTTAATTATCTGGTATATTAAATTTCAAAGTTTTAACATTTAGCAAAATTTTGCTTCACAAAGTCACTTTTTAGAATGACAGGAAATATATACAACTTAGAATCCATATTCAGACAAATGCCCCTTTCCCTTCCTCAAAATAAAAGCTTTAAAAAGTGCAGTATAAAAGTTTTAGATATGAAGGCACTGCATAACTCTGCATTATATGGCTAATGTCTTGCTTAGCAGCAAGAGTAATGAGAATATTCTACATTTAATTTACTGGAGCATAAGAAACTTTTTGAGGAAGGACCTAGCTCTCATCAAAGTAAAAGAACTTTTTGGCCCATTTAGTTAATGCATTCCTTTCCAAGACTGCTTTTAAAAAACTTACCTGGAAAAGCTATCTAAAATATGTCCACCACAAATATGCCTAATCTTATTGTGCATGAGTGTCAGGGGATATGGAGAAGAGTACTACATGTGAAAATATATATAGTTCTAAAATAGTAACTTATCTATTATGATAAAGCTAAATATATCTTTCCAAATCCACTGTTCTTATATAAATGCTGCCAACAACAGATGACCTAGCAAAACAGTTTTAAAGAGTTAAGTTCATAGTATTATAAATCTAACGAACGGAACGAAGTCATTATACTCTCCTGTTCTTAAACTTAGGGAGTTTGTATCTGCCCTTGACCTGCTGAATTCACTGGGTAATAATGATGTATGATTCAAGGAGTGTTCTGATGTCCTGAACTGTTATAAAAACAAAAATCATAGCCAGAGGACCTTATAAACAATTAACCACATTTGTTGTCTTAGAAACCAAACTGAATGCTGTCTAAAATTATATGAACTGAACAGTAGCCATAAGAGGCTTCAAGGTGGCCTGGAAAATCAGATCCTATCACTCTTAAAAGGTATTTGTTGAGCTTCTTGGATTGGTGAGTTTATAGTTTTCATCAACTTTGGAAATGTTTTGACCATTATTTTTTCAAACATTTTGTTTTGTCTCCTCATCTCTCTCTTCTTTGGAGGCTGCGGTTGTATATGTATGGGCTGCTTGGAGTTGCCCCACAGCTCACTGATGCTCTTGTTCCCTGTCCTCTAGGCCTTCACTCTCTGTTTCATTTTGGATAGTTTCCATTGCTATATCTCCAAATTCACTAATCTTTTCTTCTGCAATGTCTCATCAGTTCTTAATCCCAGTGTATTTTTTATCTCAGACATTTTTATCTTTAGAAGTTTGATTTGGGTGGTTTTTAAAAAAATATTTGCTATGGGCTTCCCTGGTGGCGCAGTGGTTGAGAGTCCGCCTGCCGATGCAGGGGACATGGGTTCGTGCCCCGGTCCGGGAAGATCCCACATGCCGCGGAGCGGCTGGGCCTGTGAGCCATGGCTGCTGGGCCTGCGCGTCTGAAGCCTGTGCTCCGCAACGGGAGAGGCCACAGCGGTGAGAGGCCCGCGTACCGCAAAAAAAAAAAAAAAAAATTTGCTGTGTCTCTCCTGAACATACTTTTAAAAAACTTTTTATTTTGAAATAATTATAGATTACCAGAAAGTTGCAAAGATAGTATGGCTGGTGCCGTGTATCCTTCACCCAGCTTCCCCATTGGTTACATCTCCTGCAACTATAGTACAATAGCAAAACTAGGAAACTGCCATTGGTACATGTATATATAGTTCTATGCCATTTTGTTACATGTGTAGATTCACGTAGTCAGCCCAGCAATCAAGATACTATGCTTTTTGGAGCTTCCCTGGTGGTGCAGTGGTTGAGAGTCCGCCTGCCGATGCAGGGGACACGGGTTCAAGCCCTGGTCCGGGAAGATCCCACGTGCCGCGGAGCGGCTGGGCCCGTGAGCCATGGCCGCTGGGCCTGCGCGTCCGGAGCCTGTGCTCCGCAACGGGATAGGCCACAACAGTAAGAGGCCTGCGTACCGCAAAAAAAAAAAAAAAAAAAAAAAAAGATACTCTGCTTTTTGAACATTAATTTTCCTGTGTTTAGAAAACAAAGTTGTATTTTTCTGCTTCTATGCATGCCTTGTAATTTTTGATTAGATGATAAACAGATGTGAATTTTATATTGCATTGAGTGTTTTTTTATTATTGTTGCTTTAAGTTTTCCTGAGCTTTGTTCTGGGACACAGTTAAGTTACCTGGAAACACTTTGATCCTTTGGGGTTTGCTTTTAATCTTTGTTTGGCTAGAACAGAGCAACCTTTAGAGGAGGCCTACATTTTCTTGTTTTTTTTTTTCTTCTTCTTCTTCAATTGAACCTGTGCCCCCTGCAGTGGAAGCGTGGAGTCTTAACCACTGGACCACCAGGGAAATCCCAGTCCTACTTTTTCTTCTGCATTCTCTACCCAGTGATTCTGACTGCTGGAAACATGTCCTATTCCTGGTCCCTGGGAGCCCCTGTGATTATGTCTCTGCTCCTTATGGGTGGTCTTTCCCCAGACTCAGGCTCTCCTCGCAGGCATGCACATGCAGGTTTCTGGAGCTCACTTTTGTAGCTCTCCTCTCTGGTGCCCTCCCTTTGAGCCCCTCGAGCGCCCTTGACCCTCAAAGTCCCAGCTCCATCTCCTCAACCCAGAGAGACCTACAGCCATTGCATGATCCGGCGGCTGGAAACTCTGCAGGCAGTAAGCTGTGGCGATCACAGGGCGCCCCTGGTTTGTTTCCCTCACAGGGAATACTGTCCTTGCTGCCTGGTGTCCAGCCTCTGAAAACTACTGTTGCATATAATTGTCGAGGGTTTTCTTGTTATTTAAGGCAGAAACACTCCTTACTTTTTAATCCAAATTTTCTTACATAAGAACATCATTAATGTAAAAAGGAAACAAAGCTGTATTTGAAAGGAGGCTGTGGCCCAGCTTACAAACTGAAGTACCTCCTTTTACTATGGAGTTGAGTTAAATTTTTCTCATTTATAACCCTAGTCACCGACTTCTTTGTTCATTTACTAATGAGTTTTAGTGTTCTCCAGATATTTTACTAATATTTAAATGTGCCACCAAGGCTGTTGAAATCACCTGTTCCATATCCTGTCCTGACACCCTGTAGTACCTCAGAAGGGTCCTTGCCACTCTCAGGAAACATATTGAGGTCATGTCTATTCCTGCAGATCTTGTTGACCCTAAATCACACCCCACACACACAGACCCACACTCACACACTGTGTGACAGTGACGACACCTATGAGACCTATCAGAGCAAGGTCCAGAGGGGCTGTCATCTTTGACAGCTGATACACGAATATCAGGACCTGCTGATCTGGCTCTGGTAGGCCTAACTCATTAGGTAGGCCTTTCAGCATCAACCCTGGAAGTGGTCCCGGGTTTCCCTTAGCTAGAATTTACTGAGTAATCATAGTATCTCTGACTGTGGGCTTAGATGCATTGCATTTGTACTCTCATGTAATCTCCAGACCTCACACAAGGCCAGGAACAGGACATGTTCTCACCAGTCGGAATCACTGGGTAGAGTACTCAGAAGGGTATCATTGCTGTATTGAAAACAAATTACTTCTATCTGAAGGCTGCTCTTGTCCACCCTAGCAGCGCTTAAAAGCAAACCTCAAAAGGATCAAACTGTTTCCAAGTAACTGCATCCATTAATAGAATCATGGCTAGTCTTAAAGAAAAATCACTTTCTATCCAATGAAGAAACAATTATTTTTCTATTATATAAATAACAAAAGCTCATAGAAAATTCTCAACAGCCACTAAGACCCCTCATGAGTTGAAATTAGATGCACTGGGGTTGCCCTGGAGTCTGTCCCATTGCTACCTGTTCAAGGCCTTGGGCCTCTCTCTTCAGAGCGGGGTTTTCCAACATGTGGGCCACAGACTTCAGGCCATACCTCATCTCATTTAATCCTCTCAGTCTCTCTCTGAGGTACAAGTAGGGTTATTCTCATTTTTCAGGTGAGAAAATTAGTGTTTAGAAATGCTCATAAACTTGCCTGAGGTCTCACAGCTGGCATTTGGTGCAGCCAGGATTCCTGCCACACGTGTCAAAAAGTAGGACCATTATTCTAGAGAATTCGGCACTTTTCTTTACAGAGTTACTAGGTCTCAGGATGACATGAGGCCTCACTTAAGGGGCCTTTCCTGAGATTTTAGGAGATAACGACACAGCTCTGCCTGGCTCTTGGAATTTCATCGTTACTTGAAAACAGTTTTTAAGACTTGAGTTCTGATTCATTCAATAAAACCTTTTATTATGAACCACAACAAACATACAAGAAAGGCATGCCATTAATTCCCGTCATGTCTTCCTACAGCAGCATATAGGATGGATCTAATCTGTGCGTTCTTTATCGATCTTGTCTGTGCAAGCAGAGGTGCCTGTTTTACCGGTCTTTTGGCTGGCAGACTCTGAACCTCTTTTGAGATGGGGGAGGCTGCTTCCAGTAGAAGGTGTGGATTCATAGTCCATGGGAATAGGACCTGTGTATACTCAGGAGTCTGCACCTGAGCAGGAGAAATCACACAAGTTCTCTGTAAATGGACCGGACTTGATGTCCTGGGGTTAGAGTCCAGTAGAGGTAAATCTGGTGTGGACAATTACATTGCTGCCCCTGTCAATCATCAGGACTGAGGCCCTGTGACAGGCTGTCCTGCAAGGAATGAATGACTCAGCCAGGCCTGCGACCTGATATAGAGGGATGAGGGCAAGCTGTTCCTGACCATTTCTTTTCTATAAAGCTTAAGTTAAACAAAGAAGCGCTCATAAATATTAGAGGGAATGTGATTGAATGGCAAGGGAAAATCTGCTCAGTAACCTTTAGTCTATGGGTTTATGGAAATGAAGTAAAATAGTTTAACTCAAAATTTGAATTATCCTAGGATTGGTGTTCTCATTTAGCATCTTAATCTTTTAGAGACCACAGCATACCTGTGTGTTAAGACAAATGCAGAATCGTATATGAGTGAGCTTGTTTTGAGTTTTCACTTACTTTGAGTAAATGAATTCTGTTCTATCTGAGGGTAGATCCAGCCCTATCACAGTTGTGAGTATGCAGACCTAGCTGGGTGAGAAATGTGTCCAGGTCAGAGTGGGATTTCTAAGGACCGATGCTGATGGTGAGGGTGAGCGGGAGTGAGGGTGAGGAAGACACTGCAAAACTAAGTACAAGGTGATGTGAAGCCAAAGGATTTTGAGAACTTTTCACATGGAGGCAAAGGAGGACTCACAAGGACTAGATGGTACTCAGGGAAGGCCAGGAAGCAAGCCAAGGCCTGGAAGAAACTGATGATCCCAAACACACCCAACTGCGGGGCCATAATGAACCCACATCACTTCAGACCAAATATCTTGATCCAGCATCCTGTATCATCTCATACCATGTATGCCTGTGCCCACCTTGCTTCAGCTGCAGGAACATACTTCTGTTCCTCCAACTTGCCAAACCCATCCCATCCCACCTCAGGGCCTTTGCATGTGCTACTCTATCCACCTAGAATGCCTTCCTTCCCCCATGCCATACTTACATGATTGGTTTATTTATAGTCAGGTCTCAGTCAAATGTCTTTGTCTATCCTGTCTGAAGGAACCCTCAGCCAGCCACTCTCTGTTACATGACCCTGTTTTATTGACTTTATAGCACTCATCACTCTCTGAAATCATCTTGGTTTTTGTTGACTTACTTAGAGTCTGAGTCCTCCTACTGGAATGTAAGCACTATGAGAGTAAGACCTTTTTTTGTTTGTTTGTTTAATTGCTCATTATATCCCCACTGCCTAGAATAGGACAAGGCTCCTGGCCAGGGTTCAATGAATGTCTGTCCAATAAATAGAGGGATGCATGAAGTCAAACACAGTTGAAGAGAGAACCACGTCATATATCAGCCAAAACAATCTGTATGGTTACTAATCTGAGAATAAGGTGTCTGTGCTCTGGTATGCATGTGCATTTCTAAGCTTTTGTGTTGTGTTTTAAGTGCCTGACATTATTAAGGCCTTTGTAAATATTACATAATAGAGGATCATTTTTACAAATTCTACTCTTGTTTCAGCTAAACTAAATTGGTCCTTTGTAGACTAAGTAATTCAGGCAGCTCAGAGGGCAAGGCAAACTTCAATAGGTCATACCCACAGGAAATCTGAGATATCCTCAGTTGAGTTTAAAAATATTGAATTTAGGGCTTCCCTGGTGGTGCAGTGGTTGGGAGTCCGCCTGCCGATGCGGGGGATGCGGGTTCGTGCCCCAGTCTGGGAAGATCCCACATGCCACGGAGCAGCTGGCTCCGTGGGCCATGGCCACTGGGCCTGCATGTCCAGAGCCTGTGCTCCGCAACGCGAGAGGCCACAACAGTGAGAGGCCCGCATACCGCAAAAAAAAAAAAAAAAAAAAAGCACAATGAAGCACTCTTAACCCCACTATCAGAAAATAACTTCGTATGAACTTGAGACCATACCATTCATGTTATTTTATGTGACTTTTCTTTATGTGAAATATTAATAATATACTTTCATTTAATGGAATGTTTTTCTAAACCTGATCATTAAATAACCATATGATATTTCATCCTGTAACTGTTCATAACATAACCCCTTATGTGGAAGGCAGTATAGGTAGGTAAGAGAATAGGGTCTGAAACAGACATGCTACTTTTGACTAGCTGTGACCATGGCCAAGTTGTGTACTCATCCCATTCCTCCATCTCCTTACCCAGAAAATTGGCATAACAGCTTTATTTTGGGTAATTTGAAGATTAAATAAGTTGTAACACATGGTACTTAAACAGAGCACTGACAATAGTGCTGTACTATACTCTATTATTAGAGCATTATTATTCTATTATTACCTATAATTTTATTATTCTAGTAGAATAATTAAACACACGGTAAGACACATGGTAAGAACTCAATAAACGTTCATTATTAGCTATATTGTTTTTAGCTTTTTGATGTTAGAATACTGTGATGAATATATTTGAAGAAAAAAGGCTTTTTCTCTTGTTACATTATTTCCCTAAGATAAATTCTTAGATGTATTGCCATCTTTGATACTTGCTGCTAAGTCACCCTCTGTGGAGGCTGTACTAACATCTGCTCTCCGTAGCACTCAGGGTAAGAGAGAAAGCACGTACTTTCTCACGGTGAGTGATGATGTTCTGGGAGTGCATTGTGGTGGAAAATGACAACTCCCATGCGAGGATTTCTGAAGTGCTCCAAACCACTGAATATTGAACAACTGGGGACTATTCAATGTACAATACTCTTTGTTTTTAATATTTATATAGTCTTCTGGTGAAGACATGAAAAAATAAAAACATGTTCTTTTTTTGTGTACTTAGTATATTAGACTGAATTTTGCTTGAAAAGATATTTGTATTGATAGGAAAATTTACACTTGACCAGATTGTGAAGATGTCTTCTCCTATAGAAACTAATATTTCCTATTTTCAGAAAAAAGCGACAAAACCCGGGAGCAGTCAACCCTCCAGAACTCAGGCTGGTGGAACAGCTCCAGTCACCAAGGTCAGTCATTTCCTGAGCAAGAAAAGACCCCTACTCTACAGGTGTACCATTAGTGGGTGGGACTTGTAGGGAAGGTAAACAGTGTCCATATATCACTGAAAGTTTTTGAACAAAGTACCATTTCTGTGCTGGTGGGGATAGTGTGAGGCAGGAGACATGTAATTTCTTACTAATGATTTGAATGATTTAAAAGCTCGCAAAGCCATTTATGTTATTATTCTTACTGGCATATAATAATGTGTCCAAAAATATTCATTATTACCACAAATATTTATAAATAATGTTTGACTTCTGCATACACCAAGTTTTCTTCATGAGTATTAACCACACCAGGCTCTCTGCTAAGTGTGCTATATAATTATCTTAGGTAATCCCGTCACAACCTTATAATTCCTTTATACCTGAGGAAACCTGGGCTCAGAGAGGTTAAGTAACCTCGACAAGATCACAAAGCCAGTAAGATGGAGGTAGGGTTCAAAGCCAGGTTTCCAGTTCACGCAAGGTCCTGGACCTTATAAACTCTGATTGAGCCTTCTTTGGTAATATGACACTACAAAGCTTTGCACCTTATAAAAATCACTGAAATTTCATCTTTCAAGATAAGATGTAACTACTATTTAACTAGTAGTTTTCAATATATAAAATAGTTTTGTTCCTCCCATTTCAGCTTGTGATCTTGCAGTGTGTCCAAGATTATCAAAAACCTCAACCTATTTCAGGATTGCCTATACAACTATTGCAAATAAGCATTTTTCCTTTAAAACTGGTAGCTCTCCTATGGAGGGCTGTGGACTTTCTCATGGATGTTACTTGCTTGGTGAAGAGTTCGTATTTTAGTGCCTTCTGGAGTCTCAGCTGCTCTCCTGGCCCCTAAAATGTACCCAAAGTAAAACTCAGCTGAGAAATGAGAAGAGGCTGGGCAAGTGTATCTCTGCTGCAGTTGCCCTTGGTAGTCCTCATATTCTATTGTTTGGAGGTCTCCAACTAAAAAAGATTTTCTGGATACTTCCTATCTTTTACAGTATTAGGACCTTTATTTAACTTATGCTTAAATTATGCCTCTAAAAATGAGAAGCCTCATTAGCAAAACCCCAACCTCATGAGGTTTAGTGAATCATTTGTAAATGGTTTCTAGAATTATCACTACCTAAACTCCTAGAGGGTCGGTACCTTGTGGAAAATCGCATTTAGTTTTTGTTTTTTCCTTGAATTTCATGGTAAGAAGCAGTCCCTTTTCCATCATTTTTCCACACAGGAGTATCATCCAATCATTTCAAGGCGCAATGCTTACAAAGCATTTGGCCATCCTCCCCAAACCCTGCTAGGTCTCAGGAAGCTGTGGGAGGGAGTGTAACTGGGAGGCGGACACATTTAGCCACATAGTTATTGTTTTAGTTTACTGGCAAACTTGTAATTCTTTCCTTGGCTTCTGACGCTGCCTTCTCCTATCTCTCCTTGGCTTCTGACACTGCCTTCTCCTATCTCCATTCTTCTCTCGATTATTCTTTTTCATTGTGGTTTCCTGACTCAATTTCCTTCACCAGTTTCCTGAATATTAGTTTTTCCAGGATTTAATTCTTCATTCCTTCCTTTCTGTATCTTTAACTCTTACAGAGTATTAGAAGAAAAAATACATATGCTTTCTTATTTTGTCTTTTGATGCCAGATTGAAAGGGCTTGGTATCATCATCACCTAAAAATGATCATCCCCATGCATCATTCAGAAAAGCTGGGAGTAATAGCATTTGTGATCCCTTGAAGCATTTTATTACACAGTTAATTATCATAACACACACAGGCAAATAATATTCTCCCAACACATGACATGACAAAATAGTAAATACAATTGGCAGTGAGAATTAGGCCTGGTTTTCTTGATTCTGGACACATTCAACTCGAAAGTTAAAGTGACAATTTTACAATTATTAAGAAAATCATAGTCTGTATTAAAGATTCAGTATTTAATGATAGAATGGTTACCATGTATTGCAGAACTGTTTTATGAGAGTTCTTACAAAATCAGTAATTATGTGTACAAATAATACCACTTCTGCCATGCAGTCCTGGGCTTGGAGGATCCAGAGCACTTAAGTGGCATAGATATTTCTATTGAATAACTCAAAATAATTATTATAAGATGTTTAGTGCTTAAAATTAAATTTTTGATAAATTAATAATGAGGACTAATGAGGCTATAGAAATTAGACCCTTATTAAATAAGAAAATAGTTGCGATCCACAGTCAGGCAACTGTGTTACTGGAAGAGTTCTCAGGCAACTTCTGTCGTAACCACCAACTTATTCAGGTGAGAAAAGCGAGGTTGAACTTGCATCAGGAATGTCTCTACAGGAGAGCACAGCTATTAAGAAGAAATACTGGTTAAAGTTATCAGTTCCAATTGGAATTTACTCTGACTAGTTCAAGCTAAAAAGGAATTCCTTAAGGGATGGCAGGTAGCTCCTAGAGAAATCCAGAAGGCTCCAGCAGAAGGAATGTAGTTTCACAGCCAGGAACAATGCCCGGACACACCATGGGAGCTTCTCCTTGCTGCCACCGCAGCTCAGCACCTATCACATTTAGGACTGGAGGCCAGGAACTCTGGCACTGCCAACCTCAAATGCTGAAAGGCCTTATCATAACACAGATCTACCGGTGGGTGGCGCCTCCACACAGGCTTATTTTCAATCTCACTCTTGTGAGGCACGGCTGATTGGCCAGTGCAAGTCCCATGCCTCAGCTCTGCTGCACGGGGAATCTGGGGTTGAGAATGCTCTGGTTCTTCTTCGGGAAGGTGCTTATTGATTAGGTGGGAAATGATCCATGAGTAGTGAGGATTTTTCAAGTGTATTGTCAGCTGCCAGCTATCCACTACAGAAAGGAAAACAGGAGAATTACCTAATTGAACTGGAGGAAAATCACTGATTATAGGTTGTTTAGCAACATTAGGCCTTTTAAACAGAAGAGGGTACAAACAGCTTTTCTCCCAGTTAGAGAGGAGAAAATCTGCACAGGAATAAGCACCCACCAGAGAAGTGCTTCTGTGGTTTTGGCCCTGGTTCTGCCATAACTAGCTGTGTTAACTTTGGCGGCACAGCCCTCCTCCCAGGCCTTTACTTTTCTCATCCATAATATGACTAAGGGGCTGAATAAACTCTGCATATTGTGGAGGGTATTCCACCATTCAGTGTCAGCCTTACCCACAGAACCGCTGGACCACATGTGGTGTGTTTGAGGACTGTTTGCTAAGCAGGCAAGCGTTTCTATTTCAAAAGTTCGGCATGTATTTTAACGTGCTAGGAGAAGTAAACCAGCACTTCAAACTCGTGATCCCATGCATGGTTTTGCTTAAGACAAGGCTAGATTAATGGTTAAAAAGTAAATCTATTTTTAAAATATTAAGAACATGTAGCTGTGGCAGGTTAAAAAATATTAAGTAGGTAGTACACAAATAACCAAGGTTTGGGAAACAAGATCAGAGCAGTAATTCTCATATTTTAATGTACATACTGAATCAGTGAGGTGTTTAGTAAAATGAAGATTCTGACTCAGGAAGTCTGGGGCGAAGCTGAGATTCTTTCTGCTTTTCTAACAAGTTCCCAGTTGCTGCTGCTGCTGGTCTGGCGACCACACTTTGAGCAGCAAGGATGCTGAATTGTGCTGAGTGTGGGTAATTTAGACCACCTGTACCTTAGATTACCTAAACATCGATTAGAATATCTGGTTAAAATGCAGACCCTCAGGTTCCAAGCCGCAAGAATCTGATTCACTGGGAGGGGGTAAGTCCAGGATTTTCTCTATTTAATAAATACCCTCCAGTTTTTCAGATGCAGGTGATGTGGAGGCCCCACTGGGGGAAAGGATGAGCCTCAGGGACTGGGATAGACACGGCACATCTGGGAGTGATACATCCCTCTTCATCTCCAGGGAAGGGAGCCCCTTTCTACCTGTCCTGCAGGACAAGAATCTTTGGAAACTTTACTTCATAACCATGTAATTACTAACCTGTACTCTTGAGGAGCTCAGACATACTCACCCTCATTGAGGGAGATATGCTGCCTAACATATGGGGTGGGGCTCTGGGACCCAGGGCTCATCCCTCTTGGGGAGTGGCCCAAATAAGTCATCCTAGTTGTCTTTTGTCTCAGGAAAACCTAGATGAGCTGAGGTTTATTTGAGAAACAAAAAAGCAGAGAAAATACTGACAGTAAACAAAAAAGGAATTTTAAGCTGAATTTTCATCAAGAAGAATTATGAAAATCTACAAACAATAAATGCTGGAGAGGGTGTGTGGAGAAAAGGGAACCCTCTTGCTCTGTTGGTGGGAATGTAAATTGATACAGCCACTGTGGAGAACAGTATGGAGGTTCCTTACAAAACTAAAAATAGAACTACCATACGACCCAGCAACCCCACTACTGGGCATATACCCTGAGAAAACCGTAACTCAAAAAGAGTCATGTACCACAATGATCATTGCAGCACTGTTTACAATAGCCAGGACATGGAAGCAACCTAAGTGTCCATCAACAGATGAATGGATAAAGAAGATGTGGCACATATATGCAATGGAATATTACTCGGCCATAAAAAGAAACGAAATTGAGTTATTTGTAGTGAGCTGGATGGACCTAGAGTCTGTCATACAGAGTGAAGTAAGCCAGAAGGAGAAAGATAAATACTGTATGCTAACACATATATATGGAATCTAAAAAAAAAAAAAAAAGGTTCTGATGAACCTAGGGGCAGGACGGGAATAAAGACGCAGACGTAGGGCTTCCCTGGTGGCACAGTGGTTGAGAGTCCGCCTGCCGATGCAGGGGACACGGGTTCGTGCCCCGGTCGGGGGGGATCCCGCATGCCGCGGAGCGGCTGGGCCCGCGAGCCATGGCCGCTGAGCCTGCGTGTCTGGAGCCTGTGCCCCGCAATGGGAGGGGCCACAACAGTGAGAGGCCCGTGTACCGGAAAAAAAAAAAAAAAGAAAAGAAAAAAAGACGCAGACGTAGAGAATGGACTTGAGGACACGGGGAGGGGGAAGGGTAAGCTGGGATGAAGTGAGATAGTGGCATGGACATATATACACTACCAAATGTAAAATAGATAGCTAGTGGGAAGCAGCTGCATAGCACTGGGAGATCTGCTTGGTGCTTTGTGTTCACCTAGAGGGGTGGGATACGGAGGGTGGCAGGGAGACGCAAGAGGGAAGAGATATGAGGATATATGTATACATATAGCTGATTCACTTTGTTATACAGCAGAAACTAACACAACGTTGTCAAGCAATTATACTCCAATAAAGATGTTAAAAAAAAAGAATTATGAGGACAGGGTCTTCTCAGGGAATTATAATAAAATATTAGAGTTGGAAGGGCTCTTACTTCGCCACCTTTATTTAACAGAAGTAAAGGAACACTGATAATAGACAAGGTGGTTGTGAGGAACACCTAGCAGGAGAAGTCAGGGCGACCCCACGTACTTTGACTGCCGGGCGCAGGCGGGTGTGCCGCTGCGCGCTGTGCCGCTGAGCTCTCCGCCTTCGGAATGCCGTCACCTCTGGCTTGGAGGCTGAAGGACTGGCTGCTCAGCTGTCTCTAACTATAGGCCTGAGGCCTCGGGTCCTCAGCCTCCCGCCACCGCAGCCTCCTCCACTCATACCCCAACCTCACTGTCCAGAGTCTTCACTGTGATTGCTTTACGGCTTTGGGAGAAGTTGGCTTCCCATATTTCCTTTAAATTTTAGAACTCTTCTCTCCAACCCCATCACTTAGATTTATTAGTTGGCATTCTTCTATAAGGGAGAACATTTCCTTCTCCCCTATATACTTATTCATTCATTTATTTACTTATAGCAGTATGAATTCATGAATTCTTAGTTTATTCCGTGGCTTAAAATCCCTTCTTAGTTATTTTGAAATGTTTAGTCATAATGTATCACGTCCAGTAATTCAGAAGAATTCGAGTTCTGTTCAACTGCTCTTTAAAAGAAATCCGTTATACAATGTGAATTGTTAACTTACTTTATAGCTTCAAAAGTAATATTTGGGGGCGTGTGTTTGCAAAGAGCCCACTTTGGGCCTTTGGCGACATCCTAGGAGTGGCAGACCTCTGCCATCGGCCGGTGGCCTGCATCACAGGCCGCGCTGTTTAGTCTGCCAGCCTCCGGGATGCCAGCCCCGCGATGAGTCGGCGGCAGCGAGCACCTCCCTCCGGGAACCGCTCTGGGGGCGGGCGGAGGGGGCGGGGAGCGGCCAGCGTCGCGTCCTGGGGCCGCCCCGCCGCCTCCCTCTCTGCAGGCTGGGCTGAGGCTCCAAACGGAAACCGAGAGGGCCAAGCCCAACCGGTAATGCAAACATCCCCCAAACCCGGCTGAAGTCTCTGGGCCCGGAAGCCGGACGCGGAGTGAGTACTGATTTCGGCTGTTTCCCAGGCGGGCAGCCCGCGCTGCCTTCGCGCCGGCCCTGCGCGTCCCAGGCTCGGACCCTGCCACGGCTCCCAGACTTGGACGTACGCTCTCACCCGTCTCTTGCCCTTGAGGATCCATTTCCTTCCAAACGGGTTCTAAGTTCACTTGTGTTACTAGTCAACCCCTCCTCCCTGTCGGCGCCACTGTTACTGGCTTCTGGGCTGGGAATGTGTCTGGTGATCGCACACGGTAGGGTTACAAAACCAGGAGTTTGTGTGATCCGGAGAAAGTGCTGAAAGAAGAAAAGCAGGAGCTCTGTTGATTTGGTTTGGCACTTTAATCTCTAGGGTTAGACCCGATCTTCTCCCGTAGCCCTGCCCCCTCCACTGTGATGACCTCCGTTTTAAAGAATGCCCCTCACTGTGTAAAACCTCTCTGTTTACCTGATACATGCTGGGTGTGGTGTGGCAAATGTGACATGTTTTGGTTCTATGAGACTGTGGTCGGATGACATCTCTGAGGAGTACTTTGTACCTGTCTTTCAAGAATGGAAATGTTTTCATGGAGATTTGACGATCTTTTATGTATTGTTAGGGTCCTAGCATTCCTCAGTTATAAACGGGTAAGAGGCAAGTTCTTTATACCCATTTTACAGCTTGAGAAAACGAGGCAGAGTTTAAGAAGCTTCCTTAAAGGGCTGGACCTTGGGGCCTCTGATGAGCCCTCTAGGAACCCACCTATACCTACATCAGAGGAAGGGAAATGCTTAATCAGCAGCTCTGGAAAGTTCCTGATATATGAGATGTTTTCTAGAGAGAAAACCTCTGCATTGCAGCGAAGGTCAATAAGGAGTGGCATCTACTGTTCAAAAGGGTAAAGTTTATTTTCTAATGAGTAACTTAAAGAGTGCCTCTTCCTGACATTTTGTTTGTGGGCACTGAATTTAACTTTTGCACACTGATTTTTCAGTATCTAAAGGATATTTGTCGCTGGGAATGCTGCCTGGCTTCTAGGAGACAGTATAAGATTAAAACAAAGTAGTGACGTTTAGCAAAATCATGCCGAGCTATCAAAGGCTGCATCTGCTGACTGATGGAGAAGGGGTAGGTGGCCAATAGCAGTAAGGATGGAGCAGGAATCCTGGTGCATGCAGCAAGGACCCTTGGTGACTATTATAAAAAAGTGAGCTTCACAGACCGCATGACAGTGTTTATGAAGCAGTGCATTCAAGTATAAATGTTGGTTTTGGTTCAGTTCACATGCTTTGAGAGAGGATTCCCACTGCAGAGAGGAGTTGATTATAGTACAGTATTAGTGGTACGTTCAGTTTCTTGATGGTTCCATGAATTGGCTGAGTATAATTCTTCTCTCATAATGAAAATTTAAAAGGTATCATGTAAAATAGCAGTTTGAAAGAGCGAAACAAACAAAATTAAGAAAATATGTGGAATTAATTTGAACTAACTTTTAAAAATCAGTCAAATATTTGTGTTCCTATTCATTGTTTATAATAACAATTATATCTTTAATGCATCACCACTTCTTAGGTAGGACTATTTACTTTTCCCAAAATATGAACCATCTAATTGTTCAGTCCTGTTTAAATAAAAAGCCCACAGCCTATGTTCTCCTGTATACATAGATGTCTTTGTATCTTTTCTTTCATTATACCTCAGAGTGCCCTCATTTTGAAGACTATATGAATCTGGAATATGTGTTTTAGCATCAATGTGCCTGGCCTCATAAGAGGAACATATTTTATCCTATAGTTTTTGATATATTGAATTAATAATCTGCATACTGGGAAAGTACAATGGGTCTTCAAAAACAATTGTGTTTTATTTTTTTCTCTGTGAATAGCTTTTAACTTAAAAATGTCAGCTACCCAGTGTTTCTCAACAGAGTACTAATGGCATTTGGGTTGACGATTCTTAGTTGGGCAGGGCTGTCTTGTTCCCACTGAATGCCAGAGCATGACAAAAACACTCTCTCTCTCACATGTCTTAAAATACCCTGTAGTTGGGTGCTGCTTCCCCTGGTTGAGAACAATTCGTACACTATTTTTATGGTAAGCCATATAAATACTCAGTCCCATTATTTCCAATTTTTAAGGCACTTTACAGTATCCCTTAAGACATGTTGACTTCTGAGCAAGTCCATATATTTGGACGTTGGAGATTTGGGTGGAGGCTATGTGTAATCCTATTGCTGGTAAAATGTCACTCTTACCCTTGTACCCTTCTGTCCACATTAGGCAATAATAATAGCTTATTAGCAAGTGACTTTAATAGGTTTCAGAAAAAAGAACAGATCAGCACAATCTGTATTAGATCTGAGTATTAATAGTTATAGCTACATTTACTGACAATTACTGGGTTCTAGGCATATGTTGAACACTTTACATGATGTGATGATGATTCAGTGATGAAGTAGATACCCTTATTATGCCCATTTTTCAGATTAAGAAAGTAAGAGCCTGATCTCTTAACCATTGCACTGTATTGTTTCTCAGGACATGTTGAACAGCTCTCCATAAAATACTTTCCAAAAAATGAGTTTTAGTGGGTGAAGTTAACACACACTAAAGTCTCGTTTGGTTACATAGTCTCATTTGGCTACCTTTGGTTACTTCTGGTTACCTTTGTTCTTAGAATACCAGCTTTTCACTATACTGTGAGCCCTTTGAAGACAGGATCCACATCTTTGGATCCCCATCGCGTCTACCACGGTGCCTTCCACATAGTAATTTCTCAACAAATATTTATTGAATTGAAAAAGAATATTGGTTTTATCTTAATATGAACAGAGCCTTAAGATACCACTGCACTAGTTTAGAAATTTATCCTGGGTAGGCAGAAAAACTAAAATAATATTCATTTTTGTTCTCTAGAATTTATAAGTAGAGTTTTTGGAACTTATCTGTTTGTCCTTTAGCTAAAGATTAAAGAGTAGATAATCAAAATGATCAGTAATGAACTCCTTTTTTTTTTTAACTTCTACAATGGCCGGACATGGTGCTAGGAATACAGAAGTGAAGTATGGTCCATATAACAAATATAAAAACACAGTGTAAAAAGTGCTAAAAAGCATTGCTATCAAGGTGCTATGAAAGCACAGTGGAAGGTTGAGGGAAGGGGGCTGAGGTTAAGCTTGGCCCTGTTTTTCTGGGAATAAACATTAGGAATACGAGTCCCTTAAAGCAGATCTGCAGCCAGTCAGTTGGATGCAGGACTCTTCAGAGGTCTGAACACATCCAACTTCCCAAGCGTTGGCTCTCCTCATTCAGTATTTTCTTAATCCCAGCTTTCCAGACTTGCCCCTAACTACCAGTAGAGGTACTATGTTCTCCCCCTGTATACTTTTCTGTGTGCTGTTATGTAGGACAGAGAGTTCTGATTCATTCTAGGGCTCTCTTATGAGATGTTCTTGACAACTGTCCCTTGTAGACAAACCGGATTTCCATCTGGTGTCAGCTATACCTGAGGTTTCCATTTGTCCTGCGCCCTACACAGTTGAACTGGAGACCCCACAGCTGACTGAGTCTGTGTTGTCTGTCTTCCAAGCCAGCTTTGAGGGTCACAAGTTTCTGCTGCTCATCTTCCTGTTTCTTTCTTCACCACCCAACCTAAGGTGCAGGGGAGGGCAGACAAGCTCATCAACAGAATAACCTGCCCCTGGATTCCAGACACTTATCTCTAAGGACACATTGTCTCAATTTAGTTTATTTCGCATTTGGCAGCTGCCACTCTGTGGGTACATATCCTTAGCAAGACAAGGAGAACCTCAGATGCCTATCTACTCACCTTTTATCATTTTTACTGACTCCTTCCTCAGGAATAGTTGGCATACATTAGTTACAAAGGTGCTGCTTGGTCCGTTTTGTTGGTAAGGTTTATTTCTTTTCCCACAGATCCCTTTGCAACACTTAAAAAAAAAACGAACACGGTTTTATTTGGGAGGATTTCTTATACGTTGGAAAGAGGATTTGGGTCTGCTTTGACTGATTAACCAAGTTAACTTTGTTAAACAGTTTTTTGTTTTTTCACATATTGCCAACACACTTATAATTATCGTCAGTTCTCTAGGCCCCATGGTACATACTGATCATAATGGCTAAGATATGGGTGAGTGGTGATGACACTGTGGCTTGTCATCATCAGAGTCCTGGAATATAAGGAGTTTCCCAGTGAGTCCTGCCGATGGACTACTGAGGAATGAGGAAGCTGACTGTAATCAAAGCAAGGCTTCCTTAATTGCACAGAACTGTGCTTTAACAGTTGGGGGTCTCTTTAGAAAAGAGAAGTTTCTTGGTTCTCAAATAGAAAATGCGGGCCAGTAGGATAATTCTAGACTAATCCATGGCCCTGGGGTGCTCCCAATCCTTGTCCTGGGGATGTACTGCACCCCCGTGGAATGCTCTAATTCAGTGTTTCACGATATGTAGTCTGGAGAGCATCTGCGTCAACTTCACCTGGGATACTTATTTAAAAATGGAGATTTCCCAAGCCCCATCTCAGACTTACCCAATCAGAATCACTGAGGAATCTATGGCTTAATAAGCTCTCGAGGTAAATCCTCACACCTGTTAAAGTTTGATGAGTTGCTCTAAGAAGTGAGTTGGGCTAGCCAGAGCCTATCTGTGAGCAGTCGTCTTCTGACCTTAGCAATGCAGTGAAATCTTGGTGAGAGCTGTAGCTACTCACAGGGGCTGAGACTTTTGAATCATACTGAGGGGCCCCCATGAACTGGCGTGATTGATGTTTATGGCCCTCTTTTTTTTTTTTTTTTTTTTTTCCGGTACGCGGGCCTCTCACTGTTGTGGCCTCTCCCGTTGCGGAGCACAGGCTCCGGACGTGCAGGCTCAGCGGCCATGGCTCACGGGCCCAGCCGCTCCGCGGCATGTGGGATCTTCCCGGACCGGGGCACGAACCCGTGTCCCCTGCATCAGCAGGCGGACTCAACCACTGCGCCACCAGGGAAGCCCTATGGCCCTCTTCTGGAGCCCAAGAAAGGGCCTGGACCACTCCCATTTCACTCAAAGTTGCTATAAGAGATTGAGTCCCGTTTAGTGTGCAGGCATACTCTTTGGACTCTATAATGGATTAAGGTCCCCTGCACAAGTGACCTCAGTATAAAGACCTAGATGAGACCTTGGCGCCTCCAGAGATGCCCAGAATAGAGTTGTTGCGGGAGAACACTGTTCCTACAGAGAAACCAGGGGCTTAGTCTCCTGCATATTGTTTCTTTATTAGCTGCACTAAGGGTGGCCAGACAAAGGAGCAAAGAATAAAATTATTTGTATGTTTTTCAGTTGTATAAGCCTTTTCTGTTTCCTCCTTATCGTGAAAATAGGAAATTGTGTTTATATCCAACAGGGCAAACAAGATCCTCTTACATAACGCCATTACCATGGCTTGTCATCATCAGAGTCCTGGAATATAAATATCCTCATGCTTTTAGACATGCATCTTTTCATAATATTTTATTTACAAAGACGTATCAGGTTCAGAGGCCTTGGTCTACAGCAGGGAGTTGAAACTTGTTGACAGAATTTTCATCTTCCAGAATTCTCCACTTCTCTTTCATATTCACCATCTCTTGATTTATCTCTTTATTTAATTAATGTTTTAATGTTAAATTTTATACAGTATTTCTTTGTGTCTGGAACAGAAGGGGGCTCTTGAATCAGAATTCAGATTAATTTTATTAAGCCTGCACAATGTATTTAAAATGTTTGAAAGCCTTTAGATGAGGAACACATGTTCTATTTTGTCATGAAGCCTCCTACTCCCTCTTCATGCCGGCCTGATACACTCATTCACATCCCCCAACGTATATTTTGATTTGAGTTTTAGACTCCTGATTTACAGAGATAGGCAAATATTATTTTTCTGAAAACTCAATAAATATTTTGAAAGTTGCACTTTTTTTTTTCTTCTTAAATCCTTGCAACTGAGCTATATACTAGGTGTGTGGATGTGTATAGCATTAAGAGTTTCTCTCGTGGTCCAGAATATCTGCCTATAAAATGACAGCACTGTTGGGCTTGGTGATGTCTACAGCATTCTATATTTTTCTGTTGTAAGAAAAGTGTGCACTACAGGCATAATCGCAAGTATCAAGTGTCCTCAGGGTTTAGGGTCACGAGACTGGTGAAGACAGATATTCTTGGGGTATTGCAGGACTGTCTTTTTAGGGAACATATAGGCTCTTTAGTAACCTGGGCTGGCAGTTTCAGCACCAAAAATCTTTCTTTCAAAACCAGCTGGAAAGTACTTTTGAAAAGTAACTTTGTGAATCTATCCTATTATCTAATGCATTCTAGTACCTTTCTTTTGACCAAATGAAAGCAGGAAGAGGCTGTTTGTCATCAGAAGGAAAGTGCCGGTGGATAACAATAGACCCTAGAAAAGAGTGGTCATTTCACCCACCCCCTATAAAGCCATCTTGTTTAAAACAACCTAAAGCAGTCATTCTCCATGTGAAGGAGTTTGAGAATCACTTGGTGGGGTTGGGGGGGGCTTACAGCTTTTTAAGCTGTAATCCTTGCTCCCTCTTCCTCCTGCCCTTTCCCTTTTGTAAGTTTCTAAGTGTCCGTTGCTGCCCTCCCCTGATCCCCACACACTGGCTATGAGTGATTCTGTTCCTGGGCCCAAAACCACTGAGCTAAGGTGTTAATGCTCGGCCAGTCACATTGTCCAATAGCTTGGCATAACATTCGTTGCCTGTAATCATTATGTACAATTTTAGTATAAAGTAATTAAATATGTATGAATTTTTAATTTAATTAAATATTAATTAAATGTGTATGAATATCCTGCATATTTTGCGTATAGTTTCACTGATTAGAATTAGTGATCATTTTTTTCCCTAGCAATATTATAAAATTATATCGTCTTCCATGTGATTTCCTACTCTAATCTTGAGTTTTAAATCAATTAATTAGTTGATTATTAATTGTTTGGAATTTTAGCCATAAAGGATACACATCACTAAGAAACAATGTACCCCCTTGCTGAATATCTAGAGATTAACAAGGAAAGGCTAACTTCTTTTGGTTGTTGAGTTTGAGCCTTCCCTTGGTTTTGAGAATCTTTTTAATTATTGTGGTAATGGGTGCTGAATATTCTCAATGCTCTTGTGGTAGGCCAGGATTCCTAGCCTTGCAAATGAGAATTGTTTCCTTCTCCAGTCCTCTGACAATTATATTCTTACACCTCTTCACATGTTTCCAAAGACTGAATGTGATGAACACTGATCTACATATTTGCAATTAAAATCTTGGCAAGGGCTTCCCTGTTGGCGCAGTGGTTGAGAGTCCGCCTGCCGATGCAGGAGACACAGGTTCGTGCCCCAGACTGGGAAGATCCCACATGCCATGGAGCGGCTAGGCCCGTGAGCCATGGCTGCTGAGCCTGCGCGTCTGGAGCCTGTGCTCCGCAACGGGAGAGGCCACAGCAGTGAGAGGCCCGCGTACCACAAAAAAAAAAAAAAAAAAAATCTTGGCAAAATACCCTGATTGATTTCCAGTTGAACCAGTGATAAACCATATACCATATCTTTTCTGCTTGTGTATAACTTCTCTACCTTCTACTGATCAATGAACTGAAGATTTGGTTACTATTCAAAATGGAAAGACAACCAATAGGAAACAAAAGACGTTCTAGCTAGTTCTGATAATCTGAAAATAATTCTGGAAAGCTGTAGGAGAGGGGTTAGGTCCAGCAGTATGTATGTAGTTTGGAGAAGCTCTCCAGGATCTAGATAAATGAAAATAAGTGGAAAGAAGAAAAAGAAACCAACCATTTATTAATTTGTTAAATAACTACTATGTTAGTGATTTACATAGGATTTCATTTAATCCTCTTAAGAGTTGCATATTTTGCAAATGGGTAAGTGGGTATTAGGACAAGTTTTAAAATGAGAAGACTAAGGCCCAGAGAGATTAAATAACTTACCCTGGGTCACACAGATAGCAAGATTCTATTTGATTCTAGTGCTCTTTTCAGTAGACCAGTCTTATAAAATCCTAGACTCAGTAGGTTATATCCAGGCAGTTTAAATAACCAAGAGAGGAATTTGTATCTAAATTCAGAAAGCACTAGAAATTAATATTGTGCCCTCTATTATTATGCTCAATATCTTAATGCTGTTGAAATTCTCTCTGATGAATGAAATTTCCTGCTTCTGTGAGTATTGTACACTGATTGGAATTAGCAAATAAGAGTTTTGTTGAGAGAGTTTCTTTAGATGTCTTAATAAGCGGTAGAGAAGGGATGAATTAGACATCTTTGAATATGGTGAAATTTTTAAAGAGCAGGATTAAATTACATAGCAAAAAACTCCCTTATAGTGTAGGAATACAGTTGCTTAGACTGAAGGATAAGCAGCACTGTTCATATTTTTACATCAATTTCAAATGAAGCCTATTTTAAAATCAATTCTCCTATTCTATTGAATTTTTATTTTAGGTAAAAGTGGGATGAAATGTGGTAGAAGGTATTATGATTATTTCCACTTTACAGATGAGGAAACTGAGGCACAGAGCACTTAGGGAATTTGCTCGAGGTCATACAGCTGGTAGCAGAGCTGGAATTCAAACTCAACTGGTCTGGCTCCACAGCCATTCTCCTAACTACATAACATCACCTCTTTAATATTTGCAAAGATTAAGCTTGCTGTTAATGTACATTTGTGAATTTGTTTTTCCTATCTGGTTTCCAGAACGACGTTTTATTGCACCCCAAGTTTTCATTTTGGTTATTTGGAAAGCATCTTGGAGAAGGGAACTTTGTAATAATTCCTGTCATTTAAGCCTTCTTATTAAGAACATGCTTCACTGAGAAGCCAGCTGCAATAACAGTCACGTGACAGGCTCATCTCTCAGCCGCCACACAATTGGCTGTATGCCAGTATTTCCTCATATGTGCCCTCTCAGTTTCGTTGAGACACTTTGAGTCTGTCATCCCTGTAGAGACTGAGGCTGGCAGTTGGTCTTATAACACAACGACCCATAAAACTTCTCATTTCTCTCACACTCTGTTAGGTCTGTGCCTAAGGAATGAATTTGAAAGCACTGTGGAAAACAAGCTGAAAGGCTCTGAGGCAACTGTTCAGCAGAGCTCAGAATTTTTTATTCTTATACAATAATCATATCTTCAGTAACCATGTATGCTTTAGATGTGCTCATAATCTTTTAGGATAAACAAGCCATGCATTTCAATCAAAACAAAAATTCATAATGTAAAATAGTGTTGCCCTTTCTCTTTAAGATAAACAACATGCGTGTGTAACTTCTCAAAGCAGTCGGTGGTCACCACAGAAGTGCTCCACCATTCTGAGACTGAGGAGAACTTTTGAGGCTGTTGATATTTGTAAAATAATACAGATCACTTTTGTTTACTGACTTACCATGGGCCAGGCTTTATAAACACACCCTCATTAACTCCTCACTACCATCTTATGAGGTAGGTGTCATCTTTATACCCATTTAACAAATAAAAAACACAAGTTTGGAAAGCTTAAGCAGCTTGCTTGAAGTTGCACAGCTAGAATGAGACCCCAGGTCCATGGGACTCCAGAGGCTATACTCCTGTGTTTCCCATTTGAACATCTATCATTGGGTACATTATTTAATAAGCTTTACATATTTATAGCATATCCTATTAGAGTTGCAGAACAACAGAGTTCTCAAGCCTGACAGTTTACAGGTGAGGAAACTGTGTTCTAGAGAGGTTAAGACTTAAGTTCAAAGAGCTTGTTATGGGCTGTCTTCCTCATTGTTCATTATATGGCTTCTAATCTGCTGAAACTGCGTGACTCACAGGCTTAAGAAGATCCTAGAGGCACAAACCTTTACTAGGGGAGGGGCCACAAGAGGAAAGTAGGCTGTCTTTTCTGGGTCTAACTTCTCTGCTTTGTCTTGGGCAGCCAAATTCAGACATAGCTGGAATTATTTCATGCATCAAGGAAAGCAACCAGAATCCCTAGAGGCATGGACGCAAGTTAAAAAATAAATAAAAGCTGCATTTCTACTCTTTGATGACTAATCCAGGCTGCGTGGCTTGTTCTCTTCCTTGCTTACAAAATAATCATCCCGGGGCAGAGAGGGGGAAAGGGGGAAAAGTGGAGTTCACAAAGCAATGAAAATGAAACAATTGTTTTACAGTACTGGAAGTTCAGCTTCATGCGTTTTGTGGATTTTTTCTAAGCACTTGGGGTGGTCCTGTGTTAGACCTCATAATCAGGCACTCACAAGGTGTGGCCAAATGTTCTAAGGTCTCTCTGGCTCTTGGATTGCCATCACAGATCAACTGTGACTACTGTCCCAGTTGCCAGGCAACATATGGATGTTTATTTTGAGGTCTGCCCACAGGGTTGCATCAGAGACCAAAGCTGCGTGTGCTCTCCACTTCCCAGAGCAAGTAGAGCTCAGGCATTCTATTTTTATCATAATATATTATTAAGATAATATATCTTAATATATTTTAATTATATTTAATTAAGATAATTAAATATGTTTTTAAATATATTTAAATATATTTAAATCTTTAATGTAATATATTTAAATATATTTATTTTTATATTATTTTAATATAGTTCATGAATGTATAGCATACTCAGTTGAGATAGAATCATATTCTGTTCCCCCAGGCAGTGTTCAGTTTGCCTCATTTTGCCATGTTCTACTTCATCCAACTGGTTGTACTCTGGACTGATTATCTCTGGTACTTTCCCACTTCTAAGTCTTGCTCGATCTGTTCTGCTCCCCTGGAATGACTACCCCATCTCGGGCTCCAACTCCATGTTTTGTAAAACTAAAGTCTTTTATTTTACTTTTTGAAAGTAGGGGAGTCAACTTGTTATAGCAAAAAGTTCGTGGGCATTATTGTCAATGTCTGCGTTCAGATCCAAGCTCTACAACTTCTTAACTGTGAGATCTTAGATAAGTTACCTAACTTCTCTGAGCCTCAGTTTTCTCGTTTATAAAATGCAGATAATAATGATTAAGTCCTAGGATTTTATAAAGATATATTGAAATCAGATGCCCAAAGCCCCTGCCACAGTTCCTGGCATATGGAAGATTCTATAGTCCTCACCTACCTCCCCATCACACTGCAATTAATACTAAGTAAATTGTTCCCACCTCCTCTGTGAAGTTTTTCCTAGCCACCTTCAAACCCACACCTCAGAAATAGTCTCCCTCTTCTGATCTCTTATAACTTCATATTGTACTTAAGATCCTATCACAATTGACCTGCTCTTATATTACATACATGCTAAGATGTAAGTTGGTGCCCTAATTAGATCTGCTGGCACAAAGCCATGTTCTCCCTGAAAGAGATGGTTCAACTTCATTCAGAGATGACCCATTTCATCAGAATCATGTTTTTTGTTACGATTAAATACTATACTTTGTTAGGTGACTGAATTGCAGTTCTCTTTAGAAGCACCATTATTATTTTAAATAATTAAAGGCATTGCGAGACAAGACGGTATGTCATGGTGTGACTGTGTGGCAAACAATAGAAAGAGCTAAGCACCTGAATAGTCATCTCCTAAAGTGAATAATCCATCACTGTAAACCTGTTCTCACTGGGTCCCTGAATGGTGTTTGTGAAGAATGTCAGTGCTTTCTTTAGAAAGCCCCTCATTAGCCATCTATTGTTTGTTCCAGGTGTCTTACAGGAAGCAGCTCAGGGATTTTTTTGTGTATATGCGTTTTTTTAAAGTTATACAACCACTGGGTAATGACAATAAAGATGTAAAAGACTAGATGTTTATGTTTTCCTAACCAGTTTTCTGACCTGTGCTTTGGACAAAATTTCTGATGATTGAATAAAACTCATATAATGTTGCTTTTGAGCCATCAGATAATACTCATGTTTATTCATGTACAAATGTATACATTTATTTATTTAACACATACTTGTTAAGCAACTACTGTGTGCGATGCTTGGGTACGTGCAGCAGCTGAGACAGGCATGGTCCCTGCCCTCATGGAGTTCAGGTTTGGGTCTGTCTGACAGATACTGTGAAGAAAGAACTTTAAAAAAACCCCATGATTTCTTTTCTTTCATTTTTGGGATGTGTTATTAAGATAAGAATCTCATTATGGTTCAGAAGCAAATTATACATTTCTCTCTTATGCATCTAGCAGAGCTAACTTTAAAAGTTAAAAATCAGTTAACTTGATTTAGATTTGTCAGAACTTCTTAATTAAAAAAAATTTTAATATTTGTTTTGTGCTTTGCCCAGATTGCCCTAATATTTGGTACGTAATTGACTCTCGCAATAGCCCTGTGGGGTGCATGGTATTTCCACATGGGAAGCCAGATGCTCTTCAGGTTTAATCGACTTACCTGTGGACTCATCATCACTAAAAAGCTATCAGACTGAACCTTTCTTCTGATTTATTAATTATAGTCTTGATTCTAGCTTTTTTAAAAAAAGAACCAAGGTATTAAAACTATACTTCATTCTTTGTTTAAATGAAACTTTAGTTGACAATTAGAAAATGGAAACAAATATTGGAATCAACAGTGATTTTTGAGCTCCTCTCTGCTATTAAACACTGTGGTAGGCACTGTGGAGAATAGAAATGAACGCTGCCTCTTGATCAATTTACAGCTTCATTGATAAGACGTGACATACACTTAGAAAAGACTCAGTAACCCTCAACAGCATATATGATTAAGTGTTCAAGAGAGACGTACAAACATATGAGAGCTGAGAAGGTAATAGGAGCTAAAGCAGATACAGGTGTTATATCTTGAGCTAAATCTTCAAGGGGGAGTGTAGGAGCTGTCTGAGCAGGGAAAGGCTTCCTCAGCCGTGGGGATGACAAGAAATGCTTCCTCAGCGGTGGATGGGAGCATGATGGTGATGATAATACCGACTAGCATTTGTCCAGCACTTACCACTTGCCAAGCGCTGTTGTAATGGGTTCATGTCATCAACTTATCCTTAAAACAACCCTATAAGGTAAGAATTGTTACTATTCTCATTTTATAGATGAGGACACTGAGGCACAGAGAGGTTAAGTAACTTGCTCGAGGTTGCACATGAATTCAGTGCTAGCTGGAATTCCACCAGTCTTGAGTCCAGAGCTGCCTCTCACTCTCTTAACCAGTGAGTTATGCTGCCCGATGAGGTTCTCCTGAGACAGAAAGGACAGCATCCTGGGAGGTGGGGAGACATGGTGTGGGGCATAGCAAGAGACGTAGTGGAATGAGGAGATTAGGTCAAATATGGAAAGTCTTAAGGTTCAGGCAGAAGACATTGGACCTTATCTAGGACAGTGAGAAAGCACTGAGAGTTTAGTATTTCATCAGAGTGGGAACATGGTATGCATTTATTTCAGGTAAATTAGGCAGGGATAGAAAGGATTGGGAGCTAGAAGTGGGGGTGGGGATGGGGGTGGGAGAGAACAAGGCATGGAAACTATTAGAAAGGCCTTGATGTAATCCAGGTGTGAGAGATACCTGATTAGACCAGGGAAAGTGTGGGCAGGGAAAGAAATTAAAAGGATGGAATGGTAATGAGGACTTGGAGGCAGACTCCAAGCAATTCAGCGGCAGATGAGTTTCCCTGAATTACGTCATTTGGCCCTTACAGCAACTCCAGAGGCAGGTGGTATTATTCCCATTTTGATGAGTTTGAAGACTTCTGGGAGGATAATTAATGTGAATGAATAAGTGCTGGAGTAGGCATTTGAGGCTGCATCTGACTTTCTTGGCTTCCTCCCTTTAAGGTAAAATAATGTTGTCTGGTAATAAAGTAGGGCTGCTGATAAAGTATGGAGAACTGTTCACATAGTAAATGATATTTAAAGTCAAGGGTGGGGGGGGGAAGAGTGACTTCCCTGGTGGCGCAGTGGTTAAGAATTCGCCTGCCAATGCAGGGGACACGGGTTCGAGCCCTGGTCTGGGAAGATCCCACATGCCACGGAGCAACTAAACCTGTGCACCACAACTACTGAAGCCGGTGCACCTAGAGCCCCTGCTCTGCAACAAGAGGAGCCACTGCAATGAGAAGCCCGCGCACTGCAACAAAGAGTAGCCCCCACGCACAGCAAGGAAGACCCAACGCAGCCAAAAGTAAATAGATAAATAAATGTATTAAAAAAATAATAAAGTCATGGGGAGAAATCAACTCTCCGAGGATGTAGTAATATAACAGAGAAGGCAGAGGGTTTGTGACTAAATATTAAAGAACGCAGAGAAGAATGGAGCAAGTGGAAAAGACTTCCAGAAGGAAACAGGTCAGAGGGCTGGGGATTGGACCTGGAGCTCCCTGTGTCACAGCAGCCCTGGGGAAGAGGATGGTCAGTGATTCAGAATGAAACTGCGGATGGATTATCAGGTGGAAAAGGGCAGCACGTACGTGGGCTGGCATTCTCAGTAACCCTCCACAAACAAAGGCAGCTGGGGTGTGTGAAGGGTGACTGGTGCTGCCGGTGGGAGGCTGTGGGAACGCTGGCAGTGAGAGGTGGGGAGAGGAAGCAAGGTATGGGGTGAGGGGCAGCCGTTGACTCATCTGCTGGGTGCACTCTGGGTGCACTTTCTGAACTGAGCTGGGGCAAGGAGGGAGATCAAAGTGAGGCTGAGTGACTGGAGGGGAGGATTCCCATGAACCAGCAGACAGTGCCTGGAAGGAAGCTGATTGTCTTTTGCAAGCCCAAGCAAGTGAAAAGACTCTATGACGTGGGAGACAGAGGTAAGGAGCCGAGGGAATGACTTTTTCATCAGCCAGATTTAATGGCAGTAGAATGGATGAGTAAGCCCTCTAGGACCCCGCCCCATCTGAAGAAGCCCTTGGGTCCAGCCAGGACCTGTGGGCGAGCTCACAACCCTCTCCACTCACATCCAGCGTCACAGGATCGTTGGGTTGGTCCTAGGTCTTGCTTCTCTTCTCGTGCAGCCTCACTAGGCATCCTGCAGAATCAAGGGAAAGCCTTGGAGAGAAACCTGCCGTGAGTAAGAGTGGGGGTGAGCAGATTAGTGTACCCAACAGACAGCTCTTTTAAAGGGACCCAATGTGGTGGAGGAGACACTTCATGCCGCAATTAGGTCATTACTTACCTGTATATGGTACTGTAAGTGAGCGGGGATTGGTGAAGGCGGATGGATGCCCACTTAGGATTGCAGTGGTTTGGAAGTTACAATCCAGGGCTGGCGCTAGTGAGATACACCTGAAAGGAAGGGCATGTAAGATTCAGATATTTGGGGAAGAGAAGCATCCCAACCAGTGGCACTTATGTGAAAAAAAACATAAAGGGGGAGGCGAGAGAGCTGTGCTCTGAGAAAGGGATGGGCTGGCTGCCTGGAGCAGATGTTCGGTGCTCGGAGATGCAGTGGGATTGGAGACTAGCGGTCTTTAAAGGCAAGAGAAAGGATTTCTGTGTGATACAGTGGGTAACAGGAGTCATCATCGCTGGCTCTAGTTTAGAGGGAGGCATGTGCATGGGAGTGACATGTGCGAAGACTAGTGTAGCCAGAACGGGTGAGAGAGCTAAAAGGCTGTAGTATGGGAGACCTTTGCAAAATATATGTGAAAAAGGAAAGCAGTTTCCATTTTTCAAGGGTCTTAAAAGCATACCATCTCCCCCTCATATCTCTAATCACTTCCTGCAGTAAACTCCAAAATTCTTATTGTAGCAAGTAAACAAAGTTAAAGAGGTTTTTGTTGACTAAAGAAGCCAGAACGTAACGTGCCATACTGGATAAGTACAGGATTAAATATTAATTTTTTCTAGGCTGCAATTACTTTCTTTTATCGATATTGCTTTGTTTTAATGAGATTTGACAACATAGTAAGATTACTTCAGGTGGACCTACAACTGACTTAGAACCAAAACATTTCTTCGGTCACCTAGGATTTTCTTCATACCTGTTAGAGCACTTAAGTTGTAACTAAACCTGCTTGATGTCTGTTTATTGTGCTGGACTGTGAACTCTTTCAAGGCTGTGACAGTGACTTATTCATTGTGTATCCTCAGCCCCAGGCTCATTGCTTTTTAAACAACAATTGTTGAGTGGGTGGGTGGAAAGTAATTATATTAAAGTACTTTTTCTCTGTTCTTTGTTACTCTGATTTATGCCTTAATTTAAGATTATAAATGATTCATAATACTCTGGATGTCAAGAGATTTGCACGGGTCATTTAGGAAGGAGAGTATTGTTATGGCCGCACTTTAGTCTGGTATACAGTCCTAATTCCATAGAGAGATTTTGGTATATGAGCACTGATGTTGCTTTAAAACTGGCTATGCCTTGATGTTAGGACCAGCTGAGTGGTTGGTCCTGCAGCAGAGAGTCACTGGTTTAAAAGTCAGGGGGCCTGGCTCAGCCCTGGCACAGACAGCTCGGAGGGTCCTCCCCGCCTTCTGCCTGGGTGATGCCTGCTTATCCTTCAATCTCCACATTAACTGTCACTTCTTCAGCATCACCTGTCCTGACTGTCCCCTGAATTAGATCTGGTTGCCTAGTCTGTGTTCTCATGGGACCCTGTGATTTTCCTTTATAGCACTTATCACAAGTAATTACTAAAGTGGTTATTCTTTTTTTAAATCTATTTCATTGAAGTATAGTTGATTTACAAGGTTGTGTTAATTTCTGCTGTACAGTGAAGTGATTCAGTTATACATATGTATACACATTCTTTTTCATATCCTTTTCCATTATGGTTTATCACAGGATATTCAATATAGTTACCTGTGCTACACAGTAGGACCTTGTTGTTTATCCATCCTATATATAATAGTTTGCATCTGCTAATCTCCATCCCTCTCCCCCTTGGCAACCACAAATCTGTTCTCTATGTCTGTGAGTCTGTTTCCATTTCGTAGATAATTTCATTTGTGTCATATTTTAGATTCCACGTGTAAGTGATATCATATGGTATTTGCCTTTCTCTTTCTGACTTACTTCACTTAGTATGGTAATCTCTAGGTTCATCCATGTTGCTGTAAATGGCATTGTATGTGTGTGTGTGTGTGTGTGTGTGTGTATACATATATATATATATATATATATATATATATATATACATATACACCACATCTTCTTTATCCTTTCTTTTGTTGATGGACATTTAGGTTTTTGTCATGTCTGGCTATTGTAAATTGTGCTGCTATGAACATAGGGGTGCATGTGTCTTTTTGAATTATAGTTTTGTCCACATATATGCCCAGGAGTGGGATTGAAGTGGTTAGTCTATTAATGTCATCTCTGACCAGACTGTAACTTTCACAAGGTCAGAGACAGGTCTGTCGGTTTCCCATCAGCTAACACAGTACTTGACACAAACTATGTTCTGGATAAATACTTAGGGAGCCAGTGAACTGTGGTAAACTTTGATGAATCACTTAATCTTTATAAGATACCATTTTCTTCATCTGTTTAAAGCCTACATATTCAAAGTTTTTCTCTAAGCTTCTTCAAAGATTTATGGGTTAACTCTTCAAAATTCTTAAATTATAAGTTATTCACACCTATGATTAGAAAGTCAAACCATGTAGAAGATTTAAATTGAAAGTGTATATAATCCCCTAGTAGGCGTAACAAATAGTAAACTTTCCTTGTCTTTACAAATAAAATGAAAATTGAACACACTACACTTAGCCAGAGTTGAACCAGCCCATAACAGGGTGGGATTATTTTCCTCATTTCCAGCCCCCATGAAGTGGCTTTCCTATTTTAGTTTCAAAATGTTTAGTGTCTTAGTGATGGGATAAAACTTTCACAGAGGAATCTATGCTGAGAACAGGTGTGGCCAAGGCCTTCAGCTAATTTCCCATTAGAGCCCGCTCCATGCTTATTTATAGGCATTCCATGGAGATTTTGCTGTCCTTGGTGAGCCTTTGAAAGTCTTCTTTCTAGGATTTAAGGATCCCTTCCAGCTATTGCTTAATAAAGCAGTAAGGCAGATTGGAAAACCCAAGGCTATGTAATTTCAGGAATGTTTTTAATAAACTTGGATGTTTAGAAAATAAATGAATGTTCACCCGAAGATTTGCATCTTAAAAAGAACCTTTGTGTGGAGTGTTTGTCTTGGGTGGTTTTAGATGGCTGAGGGAAATCACTGAAGGAGTGGGATGTAGCTAAGTGGAACTTCTTGAGTTTGAATGGACCTTTGTACAACCAATTCTACTTGTGGAAAGACAGAATTGTATAGATATGGGTATGTTAATCCCCACAAATTAAAAAAAATTCTCCAGGAAAAATGAATATTCACATATTTGTCCATTAATTTGATGAGGGAAATCTACTTTGGTACATCTTCCAGTTCTTTATCCTGAAGAGAATGTGAGAGAGACAGCACATGCCTGCCACAGTGACAAGGTGTGTGTGTGTGTGTGTGTGTTTTGGGGTGGGAGGGTGCTCAGGAATAGTTAAGTTCATATGACTATGTTTGAAAAGTCAGTATACTAAAGCTTTGGGCTTTTATCTGTAAAATGTGGCAATTTAACTCTAAGCACCAACATGCTCCACATTAAATGAGGTCGGTGGGGAAAGTGATCATGTTCATGGGCCATGGGTTATAGTGGGTTCATGCAGTCACCTTGAGTGTGGTGTGTCGAGGTAGGGGAGCTGGGGCACCAGCAGGGATGGGTCCATCCTGCCCGGGGACTGAGCTTCTTAAGTGGCTCAGGGCCAGGCATCAGGGGATGGGGCTCTGGGTGCTGCTGGCAGGGAGCAACTGTTTACTGACAGCCAGTTACTTAAGAAGACAGCTGGTGCCAGATGGAATCCCTGGGCTCTAAAACCTAATGGACTCAAATGTTAAGGAGGTTTAAATGAGCCTGAGTTGGAATTCACAAAGAATGTAATTGTGAATTTAATATTAACCAGTGTAATACAGGTTACTAGAGTACGTATTTCTCAGTACCATGCAAGTGTCCACATGCACATCCCCCTGCTTGGGTGATTAGATTGCAGGGGCTCACTCCACATCCCTAGGAAAGGTGTTTCTTGAATACTTCAGTTACCATTCATCACCTTTTGCCCTCCAGGGAGGAGCCTAGATGAGACAGATAATATAGCAATATCCCCTCTGCAACACCATCTCCCACCTTCTCTTCCTTACATGACGATTCTAATCTACCTGAGCCTATTTCCCAGAGCTATGCCTACTTGTCTATCTTACAATAGCTTAGGAATAATGCACTAGCAATTTAATGAACACCTACAATGTGCCAGGCATTTTACCCACATTATCGCAAATAATTACAACCCTGCAAAATAGACATTATAGGCCCCATTTTATATATTTGGAAAACTAAGACCCAAAGTCACAGAGCTAGTAATGGGCAAAGCTGGCATTTGAACAAAATTCTGTAAATTTCAAAGTCTATGTTCTTTCTGAAAATAATAAGCAATAATTAGAATAATATTTACTGAGTACTTAAATATCAGGCAGTAATAAACTTAGAAGGTAATTGTTACCTATGGAACAAAAATTGAGAAAGGGGAAACCAAAGATCAGAAAATTTAAGTAGCTTGCCCAAGATTATTTAGTAAGTAGCACACTCCAAATTTGAACCCATTTGATCTGGTTACAAAGGCTTTTTACCCACTGGGCAACACCACATACTGAACTTTTATGGGAGTGGTACTCTAGGTGAGGTAAAACCAAGGTAAAGAGTTAAGAGTAAGTATGGTTAAAAGGACCTGAAGGACAAAGAAGGTTGTAGGTTAACTATAATTAAACTTCTTATTTCTTTCCTGTCTAGGTGACAACTTCCTCTGCTTCAACCAGGAAGTCTTCCAGTATGAATCCCCCAGAAACCAAGGTATGGAGAATCTTCAATGGTCAACTTGGGTGAATGCCTTTCAGTTGATTATATGGTTAAGCAAAATGAATGTGGGCTGTTGACAGATGGGTTATGTGTCCTAGGAAACTTAGGCTATGGAAGTAAACGTTTTCTTCCTAATTAATGAGAGTCATTGGAAACTCAGCTTTCCTTTCAGTATTCGCCTCAAACACCATCTATACACTTATACGTCATTTTAGAATATCTAGAAAAGAGTAGTCAGCGAGAGTGTTTTTGGTTCTAGACTTGAGTTTTTTAAATTGTTAGATAATTTCTCTAAATACATTTCTCTGGATCTAGAAAAGAATATAAATTCTTAATTTCTTACTAAAATGGTTTTATTATCCTGGCCACTTAAAACTAAATCTAAGAATGAGAAAGGTTACACTAAGTGAACATAGAAAGAAGTGATACAGATACTGGTTATTTCAGATGCTTTCTGAAGTTTCTTTCTGAAATTTGAGTCATGTGGGACACCATCTTATTGATAAACCTTTGTCAACCTTTGTCAAGGGATTTATTCTGATGATAATTTCTTGGAATTTCAGAAGAAAAAATACAAGCATGTCCTCCAGTGTGATTGCCACCTGGAGTAAGCCTAGTTCTGAAGAGTTAAGAGCTGCCTTAAACCGTGTCCCCTAATTACCATGACTCAAACTATGTTCCTTGGGAATGTTTTGGGATGGAAGATTAAAGAGAGAGCATTCTCAAGATGCTCTCAACTAATTCTTATGAGCTAATAGTCTTTAGTGCCTTTAAGAGCTACCCCAGCTCCATTATTATCAAATTTCCCTTATTTAAAATTACCCACATAATTTTGCTTTCTATTTTCCTTGTAACTTTACTATCCCAAGTAGGATCCTATGCCATAATTTAGTACTGGCACCGTAATTTAGTGCTACTGAGGGATCCTATGGCCTCATCTTGAACTTTTCTTTAAAGGACATTGCAAATATCTTGAAACACACTGTCCAACTCTAAGCTCTTATAAAGGTCATTTAGCACTCATTTTAATTTTTAAATTTATTTTTAATTTAAAGTTATGTTTTTACTTAGTAATTTACATTTACATTAATTTCTTAATTATTTTCAAAATATATGTTAACTGATCTGTAATTAATCTATTAGCTGTCACTACTTATTTATACCAAGCTTAATCTTAAAAAATGAAAAAAAATCTGACCTTAATCTTAAAATAATCTTAAGACTGTAGTAGAAATATTTACCCCCCCCCAAAAAAAAATTCTCATTGAACCTAGAGTCCATGAAAGTTAAAGTAAGGAGAGAAAGGAGAGCCAGAAATATAGGATTTCTGTTTTATTATTTTGGTTTGCATTTGACACAATGCCTGATTATAATCCATCCCCGCTGACTCTCAGCTTAAGGACGAATGATTATTTCAAGTGTGCCCTGTTATCCAGAGTAAGTGTCAGCAAACACTTCAGCCATTGCTAAGCATGAATCATGAGAATTCCTGGCACTCCTGCGGAACTGGATGAAGAGAAGAGAGAGAGGGGAAAGTAGAAGAGAGAAGGAGGGAGAGACAAAAATAAGATGCACATGATGAAGTGTCACCAGTGGCCGACTCAGGACCACTTTTTGCCTCGAGTCTCTTTCCTTGGTGGATTTCAATCACACTACTCTCATTAATCATCTTATCTTGGTGTGCTGCTTTTTAAAAATTTTTTTAACTTTAATTTTAAGAAATTTTTATTTTACATTGGAGTGTAGTTGATTTACAATATTGTATTAGTTTCAGGTGTACAGCAAAGTCATTCAGTTTTACATATACATGTATCTATTCTTTTTCAAATTCTTTTCCCATTTAGATTATTACAGAATATTGAGTAGAGTTCCCTGTGCTATACAGTAGGTCCTTGTTGGTTATCTATTTTAAACATACTAGTGTGTATATGTCAATCCCAAACTCCCAATTTATCTCTCACCCCCACCTTTCCCCTTTAATAACCATAAGTTTGTTTTCTAAGTCTATGAGTCTGTTTCTGTTTTGTAAATAAGTTCATTTGTATCATTTTTTTTAGATTCTGCATGTAAGTGATATCATGTGATATTGTCTTTCTCTGTCTGACTTACTTCACTTAGTATGATAATCTCCAGGTCCATCCACATTGCCGCAAATGGCATTATTTCATTCTTTTTAATGGCTGAGTAATATTCCATTGTATATATGTACCCCATCTTCTTTATCCATTCATCTGTCGACAGACATTTAGGTTACTTCCATGTCTTGGCTATTGTAAACAGTGCTGCAATAAACACTGGGGTGCATGTATCCCTTTGAACCGTTGTTTTCTCTGGATATATGCTTAGGAGTGGGATAGCCAGATCATCTGGTAGCTCTATTTTTAGTTTCTTTTTTATTTTATTTTATTTTATTTTATTTATCTATTTTTGTGGTACACGGGCCTCTCACTGTTGTGGCCTCTCCCATTGCGGAGCACAGGCTCCGATGCGCAGGCTCTGTGGCCATGGCTCATGGGCCCAGCCGCTCCACGGCATGTGGGATCTTCCCAAACCGGGGCACGAACCCGTGTCCCCTGCATCGGCAGGCGAATTCTCAACCACTGAGCCACCAGGGAAGCCCCTATTTTTAGTTTCTTAAGGAACCTCCATACTGTTCTCCATAGTGGTTGTACCAATTCACATTCCCACCAACAGTGTAGGAGGGTTCTCTTTTCTCCACACCCTCTCCAGAATTTATTGTTGGTAGACTTTTTGATGATGGCCATTCTGACTGGTGTGAGGTGATATCTCATTGTAGTTTTCATTTGCATTTCTCTAATAATTAGCAATGTTGGGCATCTTTTGATGTCCCTCTTGGCCCATCTGTATGTCTTCTTTGGAGCAATATCTATTTAGGTATTCTGCCCATTTTTTGATTGGGTTGTTTGTTTTTTTGATATTGAGTTGCATGAGCTGTCTGTAAATTTTGGAGATTAATCCCTTGTCGGTCACATCATTTGCAAACATTTTCTCGCATTCTGTAGGTTGCCTTTTCATTTTGTTTATGGTTTTCTTAGCTGTACAAAAGCTTTTAAGTTTAATTAGGTCCCATTTGTTTATTTTTGTTTTTACTTCCATTACTCTAGGAGACGGATCCAAAAAGGTATTGCTGTGATTTATGTCAAAGTGTGTTCTGCCTATGTTTTCCTCTGAGAGTTTTATAGTATCTGGTCTTACATTTGGGTCTTTAATCCATTCTGAGTTTATTTTTGTGTATGGTGTTAGAGAATTTTCTAATTTCATTCTCTTACATTTAGCTGTCTACTTTTCCCAGCACCATTTATTGAAGAAACTGTCTTTTCTCCATGATACAGTCTTGCCTCCTTTGTTGTAGATTAATTGATCATAGGTGCGTGGGTTTATTTCTGGGCTTTCTATACTGTTCCATTGATCTATATTTCTGGTTTTGTGCTGGTACCATACTGTTTTGATGACCGTAGCTTTGCAGTATAGTCTGAAGTCAGGGAGCCCGATTCCTCCAGTTCTGTTTCTCTTTCTCAAAATTGCTTTGGATATTCAATGTCTTTTGTGTTTTCATACAAATTTTTAAAAATTTTGTTCTAGTTCTGTGAAAAATGCCATTGGTAATTTGATAAGTTGTATTGAGTCTGTAGATTGCCTTGGGTAGTATAGTCATTTTGAAAATATTGCTTCTTCCAATCCAAGAACATGGTATATCTTCCCATTTGTTTGTGTCATCTTTGATTTCTTTCATCAGCGTCCTATAGTTTCTGGAGTACAGGTCTTTTGCCTCCTTAGGTAGGTTTATTCCTAGGTATTTTATTCTTTTGATGCGATGGTAAATGGGATTCTTTGCTTAATTTCTTTTTCTGATCTTTTGTTGTTAGTGTATAGAAATGCAACAGATTTCTCTGTATTAATTTTGTATCATGCACTTTACCAGATTCATTGATTAGCTCTAGTAGTTTCCTGGTAGCATCTTTAGGATTTCCTAGGTATAGTATCATGTCATCTGCAAACGGTGACATTTTTACTTCTTCTTTTCCAGTTTGGATTCTTTTTATTTCTTTTTCTTATTGCCGTGGCTAGGACTTCCAAAACTATGTTGAATAAAAGCAGTGAGACTGGACATCCTTATCTTGTTCCTGATCTTAGAGGAAATGCTTTTGGCTCTTCACTGTTGAGTATGTTGTTAGCTGTAGGTTTGTCATATATGGGCTTTATTATGTTGTGGTATGTTCCCTCTATGCCCACTTTCTGCAGAGTTTTTATCATAAATGGGTGTTGAATTTTGTCAAAAGCTTTTTCTGCATCTATTGAGATGATCATATGGTTTTTATTCTTCAGTTTGTTGACGTAGTGTATCACATTGATTGATTTGCAGATATTGAAAAATTCTTGCATCTCTGGGATAAACCTCACTTGATTGTGGTAGATGTTCCTTTTAATGTGTTGTTGGATTCGGTTTGCTAGTATTTTGTTGAGAATTTTTGCATCTATGTTCATCAGTGATACTGGCCTATAATTTTCTTTTTTGGTGGTTCTTTGTCTGGTTTTGGTATCAGGTTGATGGTGGCCTCATAGAATGAGTTTGGGAGTGTTCCTTCCTCTGCGATTTTTTGGAATAGTTTCAGAAGGATAGGTGTTAACTCTTCACTAAATGTTTGATAGAATTTGCCTGTGAAGCCATCTGGTCCTGGACTTTTGTTTGTTGGGAGTTTTTTAGTCACAGTTTCAATTTCATTACTTGTGATTGGTCTGTTCATATTTTCTATTTCTTCCTGGTTCAGTCTTGGGAGATTGTACCTCTCTAAGAATTTGTCCATTTCTTCTAGGTTGTCCATTTTATTGGCATATAGTTGCTTGTAGTAGTCTCTTATGATCCTTTGTATTTCTGTGGTTTCCGTTGTAACTTCTTTTTCATTTCTAGTTTTACTGATTTGAGCCCTCTCCCTTTTTTTCTTGCTGAGTCTGGCTAAAGGTTTATCAATTTTGTTTATCTTTTCAAAGTACCAGCTTTCAGTTTCATTGATATTTTCTATGGTTTTCTTTGTCTCAATTCCATTTATTTCTGCTCTGATCTTTATAATTTCTTTCCTTCTACTGACTTTAGGTTTTGTTTGTTCTTCTTTCTCTAGTTGCTTTAGGTGTAAGGTTAGATTATTTATTTGAGATGTTTCTTCTTTCCTGAGATAAGATAGTATCACTATAAACTTCCCTCTTAGAACTGCTTTTACTGCATCCCACAGGTTTTGAATCATCATGCTTTCACTTTCATTTGTCTCTAGGTATTTTTTCATTTCCTCTTTTATTTCTTCAGTGATCCATTAGTTGTTTAGTAGCATATTGTTTATTGTTTAGCCTTCACATCTTTGTGTTTTTTACAGTTTTTTTCTTGTAGTTGATTTCTAATCTCATAAAGTTGTAGTTGGAAAAGATGCTTGATATGATTTCACTTTTCTTAAATTTACTGAGACTGGCTTTGTGGCCTAGGATATGATCAATCCTGGAGAATGTTCTGTGGGCACTTGAGAAGCAAGTATATTCTGTTGCTTTTGATGGAATACTCTATAAATATCAATGAAGTCCATCTGGTCTGATGTGTCATTTAAGGCCTTTGTTTCCTTACTGAGTTTCTGTCTGGATGATCTGTCCATTGATGAAAGTGGGGTGTTAAAGTCCCCCATTATTATTGTGTTACTGTCAATTTCTCCTTCCATGGCTGTTAGTATTTGCCTTATATATTGGGGTGCTCCCATGTTGGGTGCATATTATATTTACAGTTGTTATATCATCTTCCTGGATTGATCTCTTGATCATTATGTAGTGTCCTTCTTTGTCTCTTGTAACAGTCTTTATTTTAAAGTCTATTTTGTCTGATATGAGTACTGCCACTCCAACTTTCTTTCAGTTTCCATTTGCATGGAATACATTTTTCCATTCCCTCACTTTTAGTCTGTATGTGTCCCTAGATCTGAAGTGGGTCTCTTGTAGACAGCATATATAAGGGTCTTGTTTTCTATGTCTTTTGGTTGGAGAATTTAATCCATTTACATTTAAGGTAATTATCTATATGTATATTCTTATTGTCATTTTATTAATTGTTTTGAATTTCTTTTTGTGGGTCTTTTTTCTTCCCTTCCTCTAGCTCATTATTAAACATTTCTTGTGTATTCTCGATCTGTGCCTCCATTCTTTTTCTGAGATCTTGGGTCATCTTTACTGTCATTACTCTGAATTCTGTTTCAGGTAGATTGCCTATCTCCACTTCCCTTGGTTGTTCTTCTGGGGTTTTACCTTGTTCCTTTGTCTGGGACATATGTCTCTGCCATCTCATTTTGTCTGATTGCAGTATCTGTTTCGCAGGCTGCAGGGTTGTAGTTCTTCTTGCTTCTGCTGTCTGCACCCTGGTGGATGAGGCTGTCTAAGGGGCTCATGCAGGCTTCCTAGTGGGAGAGCCTGGTTCTTGCCCACTGATGGGTGGAACTGGGTCTTGTCCCTCTGGTGGGCAGGGCTGTGTCAGGGGGTGTGTTTAGCTGTGGGCTCAGGAAGACTTTAAGTAGCCTGTCTGCTGGTGGGTGGGGCTTTGTTCCTGCCCTGTTGGTTGTTTGATCTGAGGCATCCCAGCACTGGAGCCTACAGGCTGTTGGGTAGGGCCAGGTCTTGGTGAGAAAATGGCAGCCTCCGGGAGGGCTCACACCAATGAGTACTTCCCAGAGCTACCGCCACCAATGTCTTTGTCCCCAGAGTGAGCCACAGCCACCCCCTGCTTCTGCAGGAGACCCTCCAATACCAGCAGGTAAGTCTGGCCCAGACTCCTGTGAGGTCACTGCTTCTTTCCCTGGGTCCTGGTACACACAGGACCTTGTGTGTGCCTTCCAAGAGTGGAGTTACTGTTTCCCCAGTCCTGTGGAATTCCTGTGATCAAACCCCACTGGCCTTCAAAGCCAGATGCTCTAGGGGCTCCTTCTCCCAAAGCCAGACCCCTAGGCTGCGGAGCCTGACATGGGGCTCAAAACTTTCACCCTTATGGGAGAACCTCTGCAATATACTTATTTTCCAGTCTGTGGGTCACCCACCCAGCAGGTACGGGATTTGATTTTATTATGATTGTGCCCCTCCCACCATCTCATTGTGGCTTCTTCTTTGTCTTTGGATGTAGCATATCTTTTTTGGTAGTTTCCAGTGTTTGTTTCTTTGCTTGTTTTTGTTGATGGTTGTTCAGCAGTTAGTTGTGATTTTAGTGTTTTCATGAGGAGACGAAAGCTCACGTCCTTCTACTCTGCCATCTTGTCTCCACCTCCCTTCATGTACCTCTTTTTTTCTTTTTTTTTTTAACATCTTTATTGGAGTATAATTGCTTTACAATGGTGTGTTAGTTTCTGCTTTATAACAAAGTGAATCAGTTATACATATACATATGTCCCCATATCTCTTCCCTCTTGCGTCTCCCGCCCTCCCACCCTCCCTATCCCACCCCTTTAGGTGGTCACAAAGCACCGAGCTGATCTCCCTGTGCTATGCGGCTGCTTCCCACTAGCTATCTATTTTACATTTGGAAGTGTATATATGTCCATGCCACTCTCTCACTTTGTCCCAATTTACCCTTCCCCCTCCCCAAATCCTCAGGTCCATCCTCTAGTAGATCTGTGTCTTTATTCCCATCTTGCCCCTAGGTTCTTCATGACCAATTTTTTTTTTTTTTAGATTCCATATATATGTGTTAGCATACAGTATCTGTTTTTCTCTTTCTGACTTACTTCACTCTGTATGACAGACTCTAGGTCCATCCACCTCACTACAAATAACTCAATTTCGTTTCTTTTTATGGCTGAGTAATATTCCATTGTATATATGTGCCACATCTTCTTTATCCATTCATCTGTTGATGGACACTTAGGTTGCTTCCATGTCCTGGCTATTGTAAATAGTGCTGCAACGAACATTTTGGTACATGACTCTTTTTGAATTATGGTTTTCTCAGGGTATATGCCCAGTAGTGAGATCACTGGGTCGTATGGTAGTTCTATTTTTAGTTTTTTAAGGAACCTCCATACTGTTCTCCATAGTGGCTGTATCAATTTACCTTCACACAAACAGTGCAAGAGGGCTCCCTTTTCTCCACACCCTCTCCAGCATTTATCGTTTGTAGATTTTTTGATGATCGCCATTCTGACCGGTGTGAGATGATATCTCATTGTAGTTTTGATTTGCATTTCTCTAATGATTAATGACATTGAGCATTCTTTCATGTGTTTGTTGGCAATCTGTATATCTTCTTTGGAGAAATGTCTCTTTAGGTCTTCTGCCCATTTTTGGATTGGGTTGTTTGTTTTTTTGATATTGAGCTGCCTGAGCTGCTTGTAAATTTTGGAGATTAATCCTTTGTCAGTTGCTTCATTTGAAATATTTTCTCCCATTCTGAGGGTTGTCTTTTCATCTTGTTTGTGGTTTCTGTTGCTGTGCAAAAGCTTTTAAGTTTCATTAGGTCCCATTTGTTTATTTTTGTTTTTATTTCCATTTCTCTAGGAGGTGGGTCAAAAGGGATCTTGCTGTGATTTATGTCATAGTCTTTTTTTTTTTAAGTGGTGGCACAAGGGGTGTGTGTGATGCAACTGTTCTTTTTTGTTTCTTTTATTTATTTTATTTATTTACTTTTGGCTGCATTGGTTCTTTGTTGCTGCATGCAGGCTTTCTGTAGTTGCAGCGAGCGGGTGCTATTCTTCATTGCGGTGCGCGGGCTTCTCATTGTGGTCAGAAAAGATACTTGATACGATTTCAATTTTCTTAAATTTACCAAGGCTTGATCTGTGACCCAAGGTATGATGTATCCTGGAGAATGTTCCATGAGCATTTGAGAAGAATGTGTATGCTGTTGTTTTTGGATGGAATGTCCTATAAATATCAATTTAGTCCATCTTGTTTAATGTATCATTTAAAGCTTGTTTCCTTATTTATTTTCATTTTGGATGATCTGTCCATTGGTGAAAGTGGGGTGTTAAAGTCCCCTACTATGAGTGTGTTACTATCGATTTCCCCTTTTATGGCTGTTAGTATTTGCCTTATGTATTGAGGTGCTCCTATGTTGGGTGCATAAATATTTACAATTGTTCTATCTTCTTCTTGGATCAATCCCTTGATCATTATGTAGTGTCCTTCTCTGTCTCTGGTAATAGTCTTTGTTTTAAAGTCTATTTTGTCTGATATGAGAGTTGCTATTCCAGCTTTATTTTGATTTCCATTTGCATGGAATATCTTTTTCCTTCTGCTCACTTTCAGTCTGTATGTGTCCCTAGGTCTGAAGTGGGTCCCTTCTAGACAGCATATATACGGGTCTTGTCTTTGTATCCATTCAGCCAGTCTGTGTCTTTTGGTTGGAGCATTTAATCCATTTACGTTTAAGGTAATTATCGATATGTATGTTCCTATTACCACTTTCTTAATTGTTTTGGGTTTGTTATTGTAGGTCTTTTACTTCTCTTGTGTTTCTTGCCTAGAGAAGTTCCTTTAGCATGTGTTGTAAAGCTGGTTTGGTGGTGCTGAATTCTCTTAGCTTTTGCTTGTCTGTAAATGTTTTAATTTCTCCATCAAATCTGAATGAGATCCTTGCTGGGTAGAGTAACCTTGCTTGTAGGTTTTTCTCCTTCATCACTTTAAATATGTCCTACCCCTCCCTTCCGGCTTGCAGAGTTTCTGCTGAAAGATCAGCTGTTAACCTTATGGGGATTCCCTTGTGTGTTGTTTGTTGTTTTTCCCTTGCTGCTTTTAATATTTTTTTTTGTATTTAATTTTTGATAGTTTGATTAATATGTGTCTTGGCATGTTTCTCCTTGGATTTATCCTGTATGGGACTCTCTGTGCTTCCTGGACTTGATTAACTATTTCCTTTCCCATGTTAGGGAAATTTTCAACTATAATCTCTTCATATATTTTCTCAGTCCCTTTCTTTTTCCCTTCTTCTTCTGGGACCCCTATAATTCGAATGTTGGTGCATTTAATGTTGTCCCAGAGGTCCCTGAGACTGTCCTCAATTCTTCTCATTCTTTTTTCTTTCTTCTGCTCTGCAGTAGTTATTTCCACTATTTTATCTTCCAGGTCACTTCTCCATTCTTGTGCCTCAGTTATTCTGCTATTGATCCCTTGTAGAGAATTTTTAATTTCATTTATTGTGTTGTTCATCACTGTTTGTTTGCTCTTTAGTTCTTCTAGGTCCTTGTTAAACATTTCTTGTATTTCCTCCATTCTATTTCCAAGATTTTGGATCATCTTTACTATCATTATTCTGAATTCTTTTTCAGGTAGACTGCCTATTTCCTCTTCATTTATTAGGTCCGGTGGGTTTTTATCTTGCTCCTTCGTCTGCTGTGAGTTTGTCTTCTCATTTTGCTTAACTTAGTGTGTTTGGGGTCTCCTTTTTGCAGGCTCCAGGTTCGTAGTGCCCGTTGTTTTTGGTGTCTGTCCCCAGTGGCTAAGGTTGGTTCAGTGGGTTGTGTAGGCTTCCTGGTGGAGGGGACTAGTGCCTGTGTTCTGGTGGGTGAGGCTGGATCTTGTGTTTCTGGTGGGCAGTTCCACGTCTGGTGGTGTGTTTTGGGGTGTCTGTGGCCTTATTATGATTTTAGGCAGCCTCTCTGCTAATGGATGGGGTTGTGTTCCTGTCTTGCTAGTTGTTTGGCATAGGGTGTCCAGCACTGTAGCTTGCTGGTCGTTGAGTGGAGATGGGTGTTGGCATTGAGATGGAGATCTCTGGGAGATATTTGTCGTTTCATATTACGTGGAGCTGGGAGGTCTCTTGTGGACCAGTGTCCTGAACTTGGCTCTCCCACCTCAGAGGCACAGCCCTGACGCCTGGCTGGAGCACCAAGAGCCTGTCATCCACATGGCTCAGAATATAAGGGAGAAAAGAGAAAGAAAGAAAGAAGAAGAAAACGTTAAATAAAATAGTTATTAAAATTAAAAATTAAAAAAATTTTTAATAATTATTTTTAAGTAATTAAAAAAAGAAAGAAAGAAAGAAGAGAGCAACCAAACCAAAAAACAAATCTTCCAATGATAACAGGTGCTAAAAACTATACTAAAAAACAAAAGAAAACAAAACAAAAAATGGACAGACAGGATTTTAGGAGAAATGGTAAAAACAAGCTATACAGACAAAATAACACACAGAAGCATACACATACACACTCACAAAATGAGAAAAAGGGAAAAAAATGTATAGATCGTTGCTCCCGAAGTCCACCTCCTCAATTTGGGATTTTTTTTCTGTCTATTTGGTATTCCACAGATGCAGGGTACATCAAGTTGATTGTGGAGATTTAATCCGCTGCTCCTGAGGCTGCTGGGAGAGACTTCCCTTTTTCTTCTTTGTTTGCACAGCTCCTGGGGTTCAGCTTTGGATTTGGCCCTGCCTCTGCGTGTAGGTCTCCTGAGGGCGTCTGTTCTTCACTCAGACAGGACGGGGTTAAAGGAGCAGCTGATTCGGGGGCTCTGGCTCACTCAGGCCGGGGGCAGGGAGGGGTACAGAGTGCGGGGCGAGCCTGCGGCGGCAGAGGCCAGCATGACGTTGCACCAGCCTGAGGTGCGCCATGTGTTCTCCGCGCTGTGTGTTCTCCGGGGGAAGTTGTCCCTGGATCAGGGGACCCTGGCAGTGGCGGGCTGCACAGGCTCCCGGGAGGAGAGGTGTGGGAGTGACCTGTGCTTGCACACAGGCTTCTTGGTGGCTGCAGCAGCAGCCTTAGCGTCCCATGCCTGTCTCTGTGGTCCGCGCTTTTAGCCGCGGCTCGCCCCTGTCTCTGGAGCTCCTTTAACTGGTGCTCTTAATCCCCTCTCCTCGCGCACCAGGAAACAAAGAGGCAAGAAAAAGTCTCTTGCCTCTTTGGCAGCTCCAGACCTTTTCCCGGACTCCCTCACAGCTAGCCGTGGCACACAAGCCCCCTTCAGGCTGTGTTCACGCCGCCACCCACAGTCCTCTCCCCGCGCTCCGACCTAAGCCTGAGCCTCAGTTCCCAGCCCCGCCCGCCCCGGCGGGTGAGCAGACAAGCCTCTCGGGCTGGTGAGTGCTGGTCGGCACCGATCCTCTGTGCGGGAATCTCTCCGCTTTGCCCTCCGCACCCCTGTTGCTGTGCTCTCCTCCGCGGCCCCGAAGCTTTCCCCCCTCTGCCCCCCGCAGTCTCCGCCCGTGAAGGGGCTCCTAGTGTGTGGAAACCTTTCCTCCTTCACAGCTCCCTCCCACTGGTGCGGGTCCCGTCCCTATTCTTTTGTCTCTGTTTTTTCTTTTTTCCTTTGCCCTCCCCAGGTATGTGGGGAGTTTCTTGCCTTTTGGGAAGTCTGAGGTCTTCTGCCAGCGTTCAGTGGGTGTTCTGTAGGAGTTGTTCCACGTGTAGATGTATTTCTGGTGTATTTGTGGGGAGGAAGGTGATCTCTGCGTCTTACTCTTCCGCCATCTTGAAGCTCCTCTCCCCTTCATGTACTTCTGATGTTTGGTTCATAACATTTATATCAGCCTCCTCTTGGAGATTTTTGTGAACTTTATGAGCATATTTCTCTAAATATTTTGAGCTTTTAGAGAAAAGATGTTAATTCAAATAAAGCCTATATCAAATCCTTGTCACGTTCTACACCTTTGAAATGAAAGTCAATCTAGCTCTGGAGGTAATATGTCTAGATCTATGTTCTCTCTCTCTTGTCCCTCATATTAGAATTGGTAGTCACACTGCTGTGTGTAAGATGAAAGGTCAGGTCATTGTTAATCAGGTTGAGATCTCTGAGAGGCTTTGTAGAGTGGACACTGGAGCCAGACGGCTTGGCTTCTATTCCTAGTTCTATGCTGGCTGTGATGCTGGAAAATTCCTCTTGGCTTTCATTTCCTTTTTTAATTTAATTTTTATTTTATATTAGATTATAGTTGATTTACAATGTTGTGTTAGTAGTTTCAGGCATACAGCAAAGAGATGCAGTTATACATATACAGATATCCATTCCTTTTCAGATTCTTTTCTCATATAGGTGATTATAGACTATTCAGTAGAGTTCCCTGTGCTCTACAGTAGGTCCTTGTTGATTATCTATTTTATATATAGTAGTATGTATATGTTAATCCCAAACTCCTAATTTATCCCTCCCCCCCAGCTTTCCCCTTTGGTAACCATAAGTTTGTTTTAGAAGTCTGTGAGTCCTTATCTGTACAATTTGGAGGAGGATGATAATAGTACCTTTCTCACAAGACTGTGTAAGGAAACAAAGATAAGGCTATTGAACAGTGCCTGTCCCACAGCAGGTGCCCAGTAGGAGCTGGCTGGCACTGGAGAGACAATGCAGTGCAGTGCAGTGATTGAGAACACATAACCCCAGCTCCACCATGGGTGTCCTTGGGAAGTTATTTAACTTCCATGTGCCTCAATTTTCATCCATGAAATGGGGATGATGATGATGATGGTGATGATAATAATGATACTCATTATACCTGTCTCTAAGGATTATTATGAGGACTAAGAGGGTTGGAGTAAGAGAGTTTCGAACAGTCCCTTGTACTAAGAGGCTATAATAAGCATTAGTTATTATTGTCATCAGTATTATGTTCATCAGCCTCACCACCACCAAAAATAAATTTAGGAGATGTGTCAGTGATTACTGATTAAAATGTATATTTCATTAGAAGCTGCTCGCGTCTGTAAGTATACATTCTTAATTGTATTGTAGAGTTCTTCCATGCAAAATATTGCCAAAATGCCAGATTACAAATTAGAAGCTATTAATAGACTCAAACCTTTAAAATACCAGCTGGCTTATTTTCCTTGTTAATCATTTAATAAATTGCATTTGCATAAACTCAAAAAAGAAGCAGAGTAGCATGTACAGAAACTCATTAACAAGGATCCAGTTTGAAAGGATCCAAAATTTTAAATTTTAAAAACATTCCTTTGTTCATGAACTTTGTTTCCTTTCCAAAACAATAAGTGTGTTGGCATAACAAGGGTCTATTATGTGAGGGACACATGTGCCTTCATTACTGAAGCACAATACATGATAAGTTAAGAGGATATTTGGCATCAGTCTCTTCAGATAATAGAATAAAAAGTAGGAGTTTGTGCTGATATCACCGAGCAGCTAAAAGGGAAAGAAATGGCAGAAGCATCAGGCCTAATTTTTAATCTTTTACTTTGAAAAGTTCATAAAATGTTTTTTTTTATTAGTTTCTGCTTTATAACAAAGTGAATCAGTCATACATATACATCTGTTCCCACATCCCTTCCCTCATGCATCTCCCTCCCTCCCACCCTCCCCATCATAAAATGTTTAATCAAATTTTATTCTTGTTTTCATATCTTCCCTATACAGAGAATGCATGTGTATACTTAAGTAATTGTCTTTTTTGACACAGGTAACTTTTGGTTGGGTAGAACTGTAAAGTACTCCACTAAAATCCTAAATAACAACCAGCTCTTCAGAAGCATTCCTAGAACTTTAGATTCGATTGCTAGATTTTTATCGTGCTACAAAAATCCATGCGCTATTTACAAAATTGTTGTAATATTGTGCTGACAGAATTTCAGAAAACTTTTGACAAACCTTTAACCCTGTTTATTCATGTTACTTATTTGACTATCAAATAAAATAAAATCACACTTGGGGCTGTGCTTTTATATATTAGGCCATTCCAGTCAGCAAACAGTTGGAAGGACTGCATTCTCCTAATAAGAAAAGACACAAAAAACAGGTGATGTGGTTCATTGTACTAGGGGACATTTCTGTTTACTAATGGTCACTTCAGCTGCTTAGCACGTGCTAATAATTTCAGTTCACAATCTTCTGCAACACTTTGACCCATCTCGGACCTCTGGTAGGCTTAGTTACCCATGGCTCACATTCTGGCACTAAAAATCAATTTCACTGCTTCCTGTGTTCTTGATACTGTCAGCCTCCCATTGTTTTACATCATCAGCTGAAACCTACGCTGAGTATTTCACTCATAAAGAGTTCAACCATGTTAGTGGCTTTGAAGGATGAGGGTTTTTAGTTTAGTTTGCTTATGTATTAGCTACCATGTTCATAGTAATAAATATTTACATATCTTTAATACACACAGAAGTAGTAAGATGCAAATTGCCATCTGAGTAGTAAGAGCAGACTATTAATTAGTGTGCTTAAGTGTTTACCTAAAGAGTTACAATTCTGGGAATTCCCTGGTGGTCCAGTGGTTAGGACTCCATGCTTCCACTGCAGGGGATGCGGATTTGATCCCTGATTGGGGAACTAAGATCCCACAAGCCACATGGTGTGGCTAAATAAATAAGTAAATAAGGAGTTACAGTGCCAAGAAAAGTATAATTTTAACTCATGAAGTTTATATTTATAAATACATAAAAATCATCTTTTTTAGCTTCTTAGTTGAAGGAAATATATGATAAACTTTGTAAACTATATTCATTTTTCCTTCCTTTCTTTTTCTTTCTTTTTCTGAATTTAGGCTGTAAAAACAGAACCTGAGAAGAAGTCACAATCAACTAAGGTAAATGATTTAAGTCAACTAGTGAATTATTTGGATTCTTTGCAACAATAATGAATAACTAATTTCCTCTATTGGTGCTACTAAATGGTAAAAAAAAATTTTTTTTGTCAGCTAATTAAATTAATTTTAGATTACCCTTTTTTTAGATTACCCTTTTGAACATGATTATATAGAGTGTATATAAAATAATTATAACATTAAATCCATATATTGTTAAAATGAATAGTATTTTATAAATCTACTTCAGAAGGCATTTTATTCAAATCTAGATTTTTGTTATAGCTGAAGTCATTTAAAAAAAAAGCAACAGGAACAAAGGACAAGGGAAAAGGGTAATGAGGATTTGATTACTTTAATGATGAGACATCAAGAATAAAGGTGTCTATTGAACCCAACACCTAGATAACTTAAAGATGAGAGTCTCTCCTTAGACTAGGCCCTGGGTTTATCTTGATGGTCTTATTTCCATTGGTGGAACTAGTTATCAGTTACTCAGGAGACAGCTCTGACTTTCCCTTGGGAATGGCTTCCCTTGCTTTCCTGACACATGGCTGTCTAGACTGAAAGCCAATTCCAGTCCATATGGAGATGACCCCAGGGTGTCTGCAGGCAGGGCAAATGTTTCTCTTCAATAAGGTGCTATACTTTATTTCTTTCAAGTACACTTGAGCAGTTACTCAGACCACAAGGTTTCCTGTAGGGAAGCACAAAGATGATTTAGGCTGAAGTACTTTAAGTGCAGGCAAGGGTGGGGAGTGCGGTGGGCAGAGTCATCTGGGTGAAAGATGAAGCTTATATGATTTTGTGTAAGGCCTCTTGGTGGCCCCTGAGGATGGTAATTACATAGTCCCCTGTAGAAGAATAATTCAGCAGCCGGTGGAAGTTGTCTTCTATTCCATATTTAAATGTTTTTGGTTACTCAATCTCAAGAGAATTGGGTTTCTAGTGATACCTGTCTTCTCTACTTGTAGCACAGAAAAGACCATATAAATCATTTAGCTAAAAAAATACAGTGTTCATCTCCTATGAAAGGAGATTTTTTTGAAAATCAATTTTAATTTCTAAAGTAGGATCCCCTATCAACAAACTCAGTGGTCAAAGTGATCATTTGATGTCTCTGTGGATGGACTTGCAGTTATCAAATGATCTACATGAATTGTGGAAAACAGCCAATAATTTAGAGATACATAGCTATTTGAAAAGTCATTCTAGATGAAATACATTTTTCATTATTTTTCTGGTAATTATCATTATCAGACTGTTGGTAGGATTACTATCAACCAGACAGCAACATCTACTTCTCTAACTGGGCCTTTCCTAAGAGAGGCAGAATGGTCTAATTGGGATTTTTGGTTTTGAGCTTATTTGGAAATATAAAAACAATGTACTCTGATGTAATTGAGATTTTATCTTTTGAAATTTACAGCCATCTGTGGTTCATGAGAAAAAAACCCAAGAAGTAAAGCCAAAGGAACACACAGAGGTAAATGATCATCATTAGGACTTGATATCATAAGGGCAAACCTTATTTTCTTTGTTTTTCTTTGTTTTTTGGTGAAGGATAAAATTCTGAACTCATCTTTCAAGTCCTACTGAGCATGGCTGGTATTTGTTTTTCTGCTAAAATGGCACCACCATGTGGCATTAGCAGGATTTGCAATTTGCTCAGGTGATTCTTGCTGAATTTGGGAGGAAGGATTTGCATTGTTTCAAATTTTGTACTCAAAGTGAAATTTTGTCACGTCATTCTAATTTAAATTCGCACAATAAAAAACTGCATAAAACACAGCTGTTATGAATACTTTCTATTCCATAGAGAAAAGTAGCAATATTTGTCATATTGTTAACATTGTGGGACATGTGTGTGTGTGTGTGTGTGTGTGTTTTCAGCCAAAAAGCCTACCCAAGCACTCATCAGGTACGGGAAGCAAGCATGCTGATAATGAAAAAGCAGTTTCCAGATCAAGTGAGCAGCCAACATCAGAGAAATCAACAATACCAAAGGTAAATAAAGCAGACTGATAGATAGGAAAACACTAATGTCAACTAGGGAATTGACAGGTCCTCTATCTACATTGATATGTGTAGGTGAATCTACAGAGCTACGCCGAATATATCTTGTATTGTAAAGATTTGGTGCTCTCATTTTGCTGGTGTTGCAAATAACCTTGTGGAAACTTGGGACTAAGTAAGGCCTGAGAAGGGCATCAGATAGGTCTGGGGGATGTTCCATCATGCCCTCTCCACCACCCAGCAGCGCCCTGTCGTGACTTTGAGGCAGCCGACTCTGGTGTCTCACAGATGGGAAGCTTGGGATTGAGGCTGCCTCCTGGACCCCTCTCCTCGTGGGCTGTGGGAACTCAGATGCCCTGCGAGATATGCTCTTTACCTGGAAGTCTTAGAGTTTTTAGGGTCTTGTTGTAGGAGAGATCAACTTACAGAGCCAAAAGTCAGAAATATATTCTGTATTTCCAGAATACAACTATTCAACTACTAGAAGAATAAACATCTATGAGAACTTTTTCATTGAGAGCTCTTGGAAGATAGGAAATAGGCCTGCTTAACAATATACCTTATATCAGAAACTGCAAATTTGTGGCCCACCAATTGCAGCCACTTGTGTATTTTATTTGGCTCACAGTAATCAAAATGATCTTTAGTTAGCTGCCAACAAAGTGAGAATACTTCACATAAAATGCAAATTTCTAGCTTCTCTTGAAAAATTGTAATATCTGGCAACAGTAGGCTCACATGGCAACAATTGACTAGAGGCTTTACAACCTCATATGTGCCCATTTGGCCCACTTCACCTATGTGTGTTAACCTGCATGAGCTCTGTAAGCTCTTGAGTCCAGCTGTATGTGCCCAGCATTGCATCATGTGCAGTAGAAGCTAGTGACCATTTCCCTACAAGATGTCTGCTAGGAGAAACTGGCTCCTTAGTGACATTTGAAATGTATGATCTTGAAAATAGTCATTCAGAGATACTTAGTTCTGTCAATCTTTTCTCCTTTAGACTAAGTCACAGGACACAATTTCCAGTGGTGGAAAGAGTGCTGTTACTGGCGTAGCTGCAGCGTCTGGCAAACCAGTTGACAAGGTGAGCACACATAAAAGATGTAACATGTACATGGGCCTCAATGCTTATCAGGTCTCTTTTATGAGAAACATATGCTCAGCGAAGGCCCATTGTACCTGGCTGGCTCTGTTTAACCATTCAGTGTTCCCGTGCTGTCACAGTCAAATAACCTGTCATTTGCTAAAACTGGACACTTCATATGTGAAATTTTATGAAGAAGAGCATGCATCTGAAGGATATAGAGAGAGCAAGACACCAAAAAGACACTGTTTATTGAATGCATGATTTTAAAATTCATGCATTCAATAAATAGTTACTATTCAGTGGAATATTACTCAGCCATAAAAAGAAACGAGATTGAGTTATTTGTAGTGAGGTGGATGGACCTAGAGTCTGTCATACAGAGTGAAGTAAGTCAGAAAGAGAAAAACAAATGCTGTATGCTAACACATATATATGGAATCTAAAAAAAAAAACAACGATGGTACTGATGAACCTAGTGGCAGGGCAGAAATAAAGACGTAGACATAGAGAAGGGACTTGAGGACATGGGGAGGGGGAAGCTGGGGTGAAGTGAGAGTGGCATGGACATATATACACGACCTAATGTAAAATAGATAGCTAGCGGGAAGCAGCCGCTTAGCACAGGGAGATAAGCTCGGTGCTTTGCGATGACCTAGGGGGTGGGATCGGGGTGTGGGATAGGGAAGGTGGGAGGGACGCTCAAGAGGGAGGGGATATGGGGATATATGTATGCCTATGGCTGATTCACGTTGTTGTACAACAGAAACTAACACAGTATTGTGAAGCAGTTATACTCCAATAAAGATCTCTAAAAAAAATTGTTTTAGACCCCATAAATAAATAAATAAATAGTTACTGAGTGCCTGGCATGTATAAGGCCTCATATCAATACCAAGGGAATTAAAATGTGAGTTGACTCAGATCCTGCCTTCAAGATTTATGGCTTTGAAATAAAGCACATAAAATTGCCATGAGCATTTGAATAAGCATTACTCTCAGATTTTAATATGAACACTGCCATCTTGAAATGAGTAAATTATGTGCCGTCATGACATCTACATGGATTGATATGGGAGGTTTTCAAAGGAGCATCACAAGCCCTCTCAGGAGAGAGTATATGTGCCCCACTGGCAAATTATGGGCACCTTCCTTAGATCCTTTATTTTTTTATTTATTTATTTTTTTGGTACGTGGGCCTCTCACTGTTGGGGCCTCTCCCATCGTGGAGCACAGGCTCCGGACGTGCAGGCTCAGTGGCCATGGCTCACGGGCCCAGCCGCTCCGCAGCATGTGGGATCTTCCCAGACCGGGGCACGAACCTGTGTCCCCTGCACCGCCAGACGGACTCTCAACCACTGCGCCACCAGGGAAGCCCTAGCTTTCATACTTTAATAGATGAATTAGTTTAATCCTCACAACCCCCTGCAGTAGGTGCAGTCACTGTCCTGGTCTCATACATGAGGGTACAGAGGTTCAGGAGGAGACGTGATCTGCCTGAAGCCTCCTGCAGCCAGTGCGTGTGGGCTGGTGTGCAAACCCAGACCGTCCGAGCCTGTGCTCTCCACCTCCAAGCTCTGCTGCCCAGATTTCAGAGACCTTCACAGAAGACAATTCCCTATTGTCTTAAACCCAGCAACTTCACCATTTCGTTCCTGCCTGGCCCTGAAAGCATTTGGCCCCTAACCCTAGAGAATGATTGCCTAGGACCACCAGTACAGGCAGAAACATGCGTGTGGCAGGGGGCAAAGCAGGAGAGATGCCAGAGGTGGCAGAGAACAGAGGGCACAGATGCCAGCACAGAATGGGGATGGTGCTGTGAGAGATGAGAGTCAGGAGAGGGGTGCTCACCAGAGTAACTCAGAGAAGATCATGTCTGGGTAAAGGCATGGAAACTGCAGATTGGAAAGTTATTGACAATCATTGATGGAGCAACTGAAGCCGTGGTGGGAAGGACATTGATTTTAGGGAGATGAAAGAAAGAATGAGCGATGAGATACCAAAGCAAGGCGGGGTGGAGGTCTTGGTGTGTAGGGGCCAAGACCGAGAGAACAACATCTAGAAATAATGGCTGCTTGTAATAAGAAGGAATTCATGGGTGTTGCAGAGATTAGCTGTGGGCTCTGGGAGAGGCAACCAAGAGCAGTGAAGAAAGAGACGGGCAGTCCTGGATTCAGATCTCAGTGCTGTCCTTTACTGTGTGACCTGGGAAGTTACTCAACCTCTCTGAGCCTTGCTTGTCACATCTCTAAGGGAGATTAATATTATCAATATTAATATTACTTATGCTGTTCTGAAAAAGGATATAACACATAAAGTGTCTGGCACAGAGCAGATGTTTAGTATATGATCCATGTTATGTTATAATGTATTCATTTTAAAGTCTGTAATATTATTGAATTTTATAAAGATATATGAGGAGTTTTTCTTTCTTTCTAAACCCCCACCAGAATAAAGAAAATAAATCATTAATGTCAGCTGTACCAGTTGAAGCCAAACCAAGTAAACCCTCTGGAAAGGTATGAAGATAGCAGTGCCTTTTTACATAGATATTTATTCATAGTCTCTGTGTCTATCGTGATCTGATTTCTTGAGGGTAAACAATATGAGGTGAGGGTAACTTAAAGGACCTTTTTAATGAATTATTGTTTGAAGCTAATATGACTGGGTTGAAAGTGGGATTTTCTTATGTATGTTTGTAACATTTTGCATTCTAACCCTGTGTTCTGGAAACTCCAGTTATGTCTCATGGAGTTTACATTCCAGTTTCCTTCCTGCAAATGCACCTTCTTTAACCAGAGGTATCACTAAAGAATGCCAGGCACTTCTTCATTCTGTAATTCCCAATTGAATCAGTCTAAAGCTAACAGGCCTCACATTCTATTACACAATCAGGTGAGTTCCTAAAGTTGTAGTGGAAATACGGTAGTTGCAAAAAAAAAATGTAAACTATCATTTTTAAGCTGAGTTAAATAGTAAAGCGTCTTTCCTCAAATTGTTTTCCCCTTCAAATGTAGCGTATTCTTCACAATGAATCATTCTTAACCTCAAAAACAGGATGGAGGCACTCTTTCATTCATTATACTGATTCAGGGAATCAGAAATTCAGGGAAATTCAGGGAATTTCTATTTGTAAACATCTTCAGACAAGCAAGTGAACAAAAAGCCACAAATGAATAAAAGAACACAGGGCAATCCTTTTTTTTTTTTTTTTTTTTTTTTTGCGGTATGTGGGCCTCTCACTGTTGTGGCCTCTCCCGTTGCGGAGCACAGGCTCCGGACGCGCAGGCTCAACAGCCATGGCTCACGGGCCCAGCCGCTCCGCGGCATGTGGGATCTTCCCGGACCGGGGCACGAACCCGTGTCCCCTGCATCGGCAGGCAGGCTCTCAACCACTGCGCCACCAGGGAAGCCCGGGGCAATCCATTTTAGAAATATATTTTATTTGGAAGAGGTGGAAACGATTGATAAGCAAAAATACTGAGCATTTCCTCTCTTGCGTATAGCAACATGATCATAATTCTCTGTAGTTTGTTTCCTTTTTTCTTTAAACTATCAGTACAGTGGTCTGGCAGCTGTAATGAACCATACACTTGTCCATGTAGTTCATGCCTTTAGACTTATTGAAATTGTGGTTCTTAACCTGAATGTGGCTTTCTATCTTGCCAACCTAGAATCTATACTCTGGGACTTTAAATAATAAGTTCTGTTACAGACGAGATTTTAACCATTTAAGAACTTTTGGTGTTTGGTATTTTTCTACACAGAATTTTTTTTTTTGGTAGTTAAAAAATCAAAATGAAATATGTGTAACAAATAACATTTACATATCTGCTCTTTTTGTTTTCCAGTCAGGCATGGATGCTGCTTTGGATAACTTAATAGACACTTTAGGAGAACCTGAAGAAACTAAAGAAGATAATACAACATATACTGGACCTGAAGTTTTGGTAAGTGATCTTGATGTCGATAAAGATTCATACTTAATGAGTAGGAGAGCTAGTAGGTCATGGTCATGATGCACAAAAGAATATATAGTGTTCTGTGTGGAGAGAAGCAGTATGCTGTCAGTATCAGTAATAGCAACTGAAAATTAGTGTTGTGGATGGAAACTGTCCTAAGGTGGCTATGCGATTCCGTTGATCAGCAAATACTGATTGATTGTCTCTGCTGAGGCTGCAGCTGGGATATAGTCTGTTGGATCACAGAGACTTATTTTCTTTCTTCGAGGCTTAAGTCCAGTGGACTTCGACTTATTTTAGTTTCCAGATATTTCCCACCCTATCACTTGAACTTATCTTGATTTCTAGATATTTTCTACCCTCAGTTCATCTCTATTCCTGATTCATAAAAAGCAAGAAAGTTATGTTCCTTGACATTAATAAAAGACATTCCATAGACTGTAAGAAAATATTGCAACAGTCATAACAAAGGATTTGTTTCTAGAATTTCTGAAGATTTTTTAAAACTGAGAAAAAGACAACCCAATAGAAAATTAGGAGAAAATTTGGCCAATAGACACATGAAAGTCTCCCTAGTAATTAGGAAACTGGTACTAAAACACAGAGAGATAGCACTTCACACTCACCTGATTGGCAGAAGTGTAAAAGTCTGACAACTGGCCCAGAGCCTGTGGATGTCACATGAAGATGTGCACACCCTCTAACCAGCAATCCCACATCTAGATAGACTTGCTGGAGGGAGCCTTGCCCAGGTGTATAAGGAGTTCTAAGAACAGGTGAAACATTTGGAAATGATTTTGTTCAACAGGAGACAAGATGATATAGTGGAACACTTTATAGTGGTTAAAATGGCTTATTCATGTATCAATATGGATAACATTACAAAAACATAACTTTGAATAAAAATAGTACATTACCAAATGACATAAGAATTTGATACCATTTATATAACACTTGAAAATAGGCAAAGTAATGGTGTATATTGATTATGGGTATCTACATGTGGAATAATTGTTTTAAAATATACTCAGCTTTACATTGATGGATGTGATAAAGTTCAGGATGATGGCTATCTCTGGAAAACAAGGAAGAGGAATTGGATTGGAGAGCGCTAAAAAAGAAACATCACTGATTTTTTTCTTATTACATAAGAAATAACTAGATCTGTTGAGTTATATAGATATTCACTGTTATCAACTGCTCTTTTGTAGGTATAGAAACATTAGATAATGAAAAATATTTTTAAATAAAATGCATTTTATATATGAATCAAATTTAATATAGTGGTTTGAATATTTTATAGCATTACTAATGGGTTAAGCCAATTAAATATGGGCAAGTATTTGTGGAAACAGAATTTCAGAGTTGTGTAAAATATTGGCTTCTAAATGATTTATATTTACTCTCAATAGTTCCATAAATTAATAATGCAATAGTACTTTGGTTTAAGAATATGTATATAACATTCTCAGCTGATATCCTTATGTATACGGTTTTCTTCTAGGATCTGATTAGTTCTACTTACATAGAGGAATTGGGTAAAAGAGAAGTCACACTTCCTCCAAAATATAGGGAACTTTTAAATGTAAGTTAAACAATCCTTTACTTATACTTTATTGTTTCTTTTTTGGAATTATAATTTTTATCACATTAATATATCCAGTTTTTTTAACTTAGATAATATAATGGGTGTGCAAAATTGTCATTACTCTGAAGCTCACTGTATTACTTTGGTAGGGCTGCCATATCAGACTATCCCAGACTGTATGGCTTAAACAGCAGAAACTTACTGTCTCACATTTCTGGGGGCTAGAAGACTGGAATCAAGATGTGGGCAGGGTTGGCTCCTTCTGAAGGCTGTGAGAGGAAGATCTGTCTCAGGCCTCTCTCCTTGGTCTATAGATACCTACATGTGGAGTAATTCCACATCTTCTATGTGTACATATCTGCATGTTGTCTTTTCTCTATGTGGATCTCTGGGTCATTTCCCCCTTTTATAGGAACACTGGTCCTATTCAATTAGGGCCCCTTTTAGTGTTCTCATTTAACCTTAATTACCTCTTCAAAGGCCCTGTCTTCAAATACAGTCATTCTGAGCTTCTAGGAGATAGGACTTCAGCATATGCATTTTGGGAGGACACAACTCAGCCCATAGCATTCACTGAGCTATGCATTTTGCCAATTGTAAGGATTAATTTTGCCTTCTCAGCATCATCAAGTTAATATTTGTTTCAGAAAAAAGAAGGGATCACAGGGCCTCCTCCAGACTCTTCGGTGAGTTCACATAAATGCCTTCTAAGATCAGATTTAACATTTTTTATATCTTTGGTTGGGGGGACAGAGTTATCAATTCTATATTTTGGGATTATGACTATATTAATCTCCAAATCAGATGAAGTTTCCATCTGTTCAGAGAATGGGGGTGGGCCTGGGGGTTGTTTCAATGCGTGTTTATTTCCTAAGTAGTTTTTTTGAGGGAAAGAAGAATGGGGACAAGAAAGTTTTAGGATAAAATAAATGTTAATAAAAATAGGATGAGAGGGGCTTCCCTGGTGGCACAGTGGTTGAGAGTCCACCTGCCGATGCAGGGGACACGGGTTTGTGCCCCAGTCTGGGAGGATCCCACATGCCGCGGAGTGGCTGGGGCCGTGAGCCATGGCCGCTGAGCCTGTGCGTCCGGAGCCTGTGCTCCACAACGGGAGAGGCCACAACAGTGAGAGGCCCGCGTACAGCAAAAAAAAAAAAAAAAAAAAAAAAGGATGAGAATATCCTAACATGTAATATGTTGAGAAGAGAGAAACAGGAAAATAATATTTATTGAGCATCCAGTTTCCTCCCAAACATAGGCTTTCATCTGAGTTATTTCGTTGAACATCTCATTTGGTAGTCAAGGAATTGCAAAAGTACATTCTTCGCTTGCTGGGTTTATAATCTGATCTGTCACTTGAATGATTCCCACATGTGACCCTTCGTGCTGCCTGTTTCTTTAGAAACCCCTGGGGCCCGATGATGCCATAGATGCCTTGTCATCAGACTTCACCTGCAGTTCTCCTACGGCTGATGGGAAGAAAACCAAGGAAGAGGTATTGTTTTTAATGTAATGAGGGAAAGTTGTTAGAAACCATCTCATACTTTAAGAGAACAACAACTTTTTAGTTCTGGTTATTACAATTTGGTTAATACATTTCCTTCTTCTGTAAGTCAAATCTTTTGTATTTTGTTTTTCAGAAGTCTACAGGAGAGGTTTTAAAAGCTCAGTCAACTGAACTAATCAAAAGTGTTTCTCCACCCAAGGAGAAAAAAAGAAAGGTGGAAGAGGTATAAAAAAATTACTTCTTTAAAATTAAGCATGGGGGGCTTCCCTGGTGGCGCAGTGGTTGGGAGTCCACCTGCCGATGCGGAGGACACGGGTTCATGCCCCGGTCCGGGAGGATCCCACATGCCGCGGAGCGGCTGGGCCTGTGAGCCGTGGCTGCTGGGCCTGCGCGTCCGGAGCCTGTGCTCCGCAGCGGGAGAGGCCACAGCGGTGAGAGGCCCGCATACCGCAAAAAAAAAAAAAAAAAAAATTAAGCATGGTCCGCCTGACAGCAGTTGCTTTCCTGAGGCTCATCTAGCTGATTGGGGAGAACCCCAATAGTGCATCACACCTACTGAGCATCTTTGCTCCCTCGGGCCTGTGTAGAACGGTGAAACCAGTCAGGGTTGTATTGGTCATCTCCAAGCAGGCCTGCTTTGTTTCTCCAAATGTTTAGGGGTGATTTCAGCACACTTGCCTTGGTTGTGGAATAAGATTATCTCACCATCACACTACACAGAAGAGCAGGATCCCAGAGGAACTGCACTCTTGGGACATCAAATCTTCAACTTGATTTTCTAAAGGAGTTTGAGTCCTGTGAATCACTAGGGAGATGTTGTTATAGCTGCTTCTCTCCACCTTAACCGCAGTTGCCTATAACTTAATTCTTGTGAATCCTGAAAGGTGGGACTGCAGCTCTGGGCTGGATGAGAAAACATGCCCCATCTGCAGATGGTCCAGATAATCCAAGGAGCCGTTTCTGTTGGTGCTTCTCTGCCTCTCGCTCCTGGAGCGGGCGGTTTATTTTTATCTGGCTTGAGGAGCAGCGCGAGCACCACACCCCTGGGAGTGGGAGTTCCTACAGCCATCAGCCACTTCAGGGCCCCCTGCTTCCTGGGCTTAGCTGTCGTGCTGAAGGACAGGGTTGTCAGAAGTCATTTTTAGAGACATTTTTAGAAAAAGAAAAGCAGGATAGTGAAAGTTTACTTCTTGCAGCTTTTATTTTGATATGAGTATTTTATAATATTATTATTACCGTTACGCTTCTAGCTTGCTAAGTAAGAGGTGAAGTGTACCTCTGAGAGTACTGTGTCTGTAGAAACGAGTCCTAAGCCCCAGATTTCACTCACTGGTAAGTTCTTCTTTCTTCCTCTCTTTTACTAGATTTTAAATAAAATTGCCTTCCTAGAGTCCTTCCCCAATCCACAACTTATTCTTAGAGATTTAAACTTTTGAATTTCACAAAGAAATGGGTGGCTTGTTTAGGTTGAGGAGATGTTCTCTTTTTAATGTACCGAATTTTTTTTCCCCTCACAGGACACAATGAGTGATCAGGCACTCGAGGCTCTGTCAGCTTCGCTGGGCAGCCGGAAGTCAGAACCTGAGCTCGACCTCAGCTCCATTAAGGAAGTCAATGAGGTACTGACCTTGGAGTTCACATACAAAGCCTGTTAGTCTTCAGGTTACAAGGTTACAAAGCTAATGCATTACACGTGTTTAGAATTCTTGTACCATTTTAATTTTCTTAGACATTTTAAATGAACTGTTCTTTGTCCTGCCTTACTTTCAGGGTCTGGCTAATTTAGAAATTTATTGCTGGGGAGTTAGCAACCAGAAAGGATATTTCAGTGTTTGTCTTGTTAACCATCTAGAATTTTAATACTTAAAATGAACACTAATCTTCTTTGCCAATTCTCAAACGACACCTGACTAAACAAGATAACACGGAGGCAGTGGCCTGGTGACAAATAGTTTTGTCCGCTCTCATGTCATGGCAATTGGACATTTGTATTTTCAAAAGGTTCCAGGTGCTTCTGTTTATAAGGAGAGAGGGAGATGGTTGCAGATGGGGTGGGAGATCCCTTTTATAACTATGGGGGAAAATGTTGAAAACTTGTCCCAAATTAGAATAAAATCAAGCAACAATTACTTTATAACTGGATTTGCTGTGTGTTTAGAGTGTGATGCTGGGGAGTGTTTACCCCACCACACGCCAAGACCTTAACAAGCCTTACGAGCCAAAGCAAGCTTGTATTTGGCGGAAGAGAGTGTTCATATTAAATTTCAATTTTTAAAGAATTGTTTAACTGAGTCCTCTGGGGGAAAAGAGGAGGGAAAGCATAGAGCCGTCCTGCGGGCATCCTTGGCCAGGTAGTGTGGTGGTGGGGACCCTCAGGGGTGCCAGCCTATCAGCTCAGGGTGGGAGCTGGCAGTTGTCGCTGTCACAATGCTGCTGCCTCTGCTGTCACTTCCTGTTCTGAGTCACTGGGGAAGGTGACTCCCAGCAACGCCCCCTGAGTCTGGGACTGCCCTGGTCTGAAATGGGCCAGTTTCTATCTTCGACTTTCTTTGAGGGCTTGCCGGGCGCAGTGTGGCACGACAGGCTTTGCGAAGGCGAACACAAGGGAGCAGGGGAAGCAGTCCTTGTCCTCCAGGACCAAGTAATGTATTGGGAGAAAGGGAAACTTTGATGACAACACAGTGCGAGGTGCACAATGTCTCAAGGAAAGGGTGGTCCTGGCAGGACCCTGGCGGTCCACCACTGAGGGCTGCATGGTAGCCAGCCAATGGCACATCTGCCTCAGGCTGTTTACAGATGATTAAGGTGATTTAAGAAGATGATAATTTGGGGACAGAAAGTATAAACATAATCCCAGGATGAAAAGACTCTTTGACTAAAATCAGATAGGTAGATGTGAAAAAGTTATGTAGGGCTTCCCTGGTGGCGCAGTGGTTGAGAGTCCGCCTGCCGATGCAGGGGACACGGGTTCGTGCCCCGGTTCGGGAAGATCCCACATGCCGCGGAGTGGCTGGGCCCGTGAGCCATGGCCGCTGAGCCTGCGCTCCGCAACGGGAGAGGCCACAACAGTGAGAGGCCCGCGTACAGCAAAAAAAAAAAAAAAAAAAAAAAAGTTATGTAAAAATAACTTTTAAACAGTTTGGGTTTAGGGATGCATATACATGTATTAAATTTCCACTAGAAAGTTAGCAAACTTCTAAAATTTGAACAAAAAGGTTATTCTACTCTTAACACTAGTTTTCCTTTTTAATTATATACAAAGTGTAAAGATTCTCCAATCCTCTGGATTCTTAAGTTGAATTTTTAGTACCTGATGGTGAATTCGCTACTTCCTGGGTAGTCTGCTGTGATAAGGCTCATAAAGGTCGATATGCTATAGGAGTCCACGGCCACTCCAGCATGTTCCGCACCAGATGATGCTTCAGAGAAGAGGTCCATGCCTACTTGTCATTCTTATAATGTATCATAATGCATTTATTCTGTAGTGATACCTCATTATTAATCTCCCCTATTTCTAGTGTAGTTACCTAGTCTGGAACTATTTCAATTCAGGGGATGTTTGTTTTCACCGCCTACTGGATACAAACCACAATGCAGTCATTTAAAGAATATAAAGATCAAAGAATAGAAAGGATCTAGCTGTGCATGTGACTCACTGTTCACAAGCCTAAGTGGAGAGGACAGTCCTATACAGGTGACTCTTTCATGAGGACTGTTTTATAGCCAATGACCTCACAAATCCCTGAACTGGGGAGTACCACTGTATAACAGGACTTACTTCATATCCTGCAGTAGAATGTAACGGGAAATATTTTTTTAAAAATCCTTTCATCCCAGTTATTATTCTATAGAACAATACAACTATAATTCCAAAGCCTAGAAAAGTACCTGGCTTATTAAAAGTGCTCATTAAATATTTTAAAATTAATCAACTAACTAAGCATTCAGTGGAGAACCACAATCTTAGGCTGAGATGTAGATGGGAGCAATAGGCTGAGCTAGAATCAGCTAAATACCCACGCCACCCGCCCCCAAACCAGGACACACACACACTTTTGTGCCCAGGAGCTCCTTGATTTGTGATTTAAATCCATGCCTTGATACAGGTACAAATTATTACATATCATGGAACTTTGCATTACCCACCAGGAGTTTAAAATCAAATGTTATATCCTAGAACCCACTGATCTGCCATGGAACTGCACCTTTATTTCTAATGCATTTGGTTGTGCATGGTTCAGTAATCCAGTGACGTCTTGGTGTTACTGAAGGGAGTTCTTTTAAAAGCAGTAAAACCAGGGCTTCCCTGGTGGCGCAGTGGTTAAGAATCCTCCTGCCAATGCAGGGGACACGGGTTCGAGCCCTGTTCCGGGAAGATCCCACATGCCGCGGAGCAACTAAGCCCATGCGCCGCAACTACTGAGTGCGTACTCTAGAGCCCGTGCTCTGCAACAAGAGAAGCCACTGCTATGAGAAGCCCATGCACTGCAAAGAAGAGTAGCCCCCACTCGCCACAACTAGAGAAAGCCCACACGCAACAACGAAGACCCAATGCAGCCAAAAATAAATAAAATAAGTTTTTTTTTAAAAAAGGGAAAACTGATTATCCATGGATCAGCCAAGATTTGTGATGGGATGCCTCTCCCCTTTCTGAACTGTGTTTAACATTCATGAGAATTGGTTGTTTTCTCCCCCTTAGATAACTGCCTTATTGAGTACGACAGGTGAAGGCTGTAAAATAATTGCAGCCAGCTTGTGCACTGTGCTTACCTTTCTTCAAAGGATATTTTATTTAATTTTCTTTGCTGATCCTTACAAGTCAGCAAGCTAGGTAAGGATTCTTAGTAGCCCCATTTTACAGCTGAAGAAACTGAGCCGAAGAAAGTCTAGGTGGCTTCCCAAGGTCATAGAGACAGGGCAGGGACACCTCCCCGGGATTCCTGGTTGTGTTGTTGTTTTCTCCGTCACCCTGCACTGCCTTCCTCCTAACTGCTCACCGGGCACTTTAATCTGATTTGGTCTCCTCCACGACACCCATGGAGAACATAAAGTGATGTCGTATTTTACACGTATTATCCAAATGCTTATTTTTTTTTCTCCACCTTCCTCAGGCAAAAGCCAAAGAAGAGAAACTAAAGAAGTGTGGTGAAGATGAGGAAACGGTCCCACCAAAGTACAGATTAAAACCAGCCACGGTACGTTGTTTGCCACGGTGCGTGACAGCAGCTCACTCCTCCTGCCTTCGCATCACATTTTGTCCTGTCTGTCCCCATGATACTTAAGGACGTGTCTGATAATTAACTCTGGAAACCCTGAACCCTTTATTCTCTGTCTTCTACGGTTGGACCCTTTAAAAGAGGGTTTCCTAAGTAATGACCGTGTGGTCATTAAAATTCCCACAAATTCAAGTGTTTCAACTACTAACCATGCTTGACATAGGTCCTTAACCTTAAAGCAGAAGGAATAATGTGGGAATAATATTTTCTCTAACTGCTATATGGATGAAAGCACATAGATCTTCTAAGTGGTAGATAAACATACAATGATTTACCAGTATCCTCAGTGAAGATGGTTTTGTTATTGTTGGTTTCAGTTTGACGTGAGGATGGTGGACTTATTCCTGTACTTATATTTGTAATTTATCTTTGAAATAATACACATAAACATATGGTGGAAAATAGCTACAATGCTTGTATATGGAAAGTTTCTCATTTTTTAGAAACATTCTAAATTGTGAATTCTGAAAAACCAGTTTTATAAGAGTGATATCTTATCTCTTCACCCTGGGTTGGAGAATTGAAGCTCTTTTCAATCTTTTATTGATGTAGCTGCATCTTTCTAGCCAAAGAACTTTTTAAAAAATTCTACTTCCTTATCCAAAAGATGGAAATTATTATTCAGTAATTTTTAAAAATTATTTATTTATTTATTTATGGCTGCACTGGGTCTTCGTTGCTGCGCTTGGGCTTTCTCTAGGTGTGGCGAGCAGGGGCTACTCTTTGTTGCGGTGCACAGGCTTCCCATTGCGGTGGCTTCTCTTGTTATGGAGCACAGGCTCTAGGCGTGCAGGCTTCAGTAGTTGTGGCACATGGGCTCAGTATTGTGGCTCGCGGGCTCTAGAGCACAAGCTCAGTAGTTGTGGCGCATGGCCTTAGTTGCTCTGCGGCATGTGGGATCTTCCCAGACCAGGGCTTGAACCCATGTCCCCTGCATTTTGGCAGGTGGGTTCTTAACCACTGTGCCACCAGGGAAGTCCCTTCAGTAACTTTTAAAGAAAAGTAATTGCATTATACTTTATAGCATTCGGTTTCTTGATTTTTACAGCTCAACTCCTTATTCTGATACTTTATTAAAAAATTAATTTGAAACACAAACTCACTCAGATATATGGCAAAAAAAAACCAATCTCTCCTCTCATATCCTGGAATTTCTAAAACAAACTTAATGGGACAAGAAAGCAAAATTTTCTATTTCATTTTAAATGTATTTTTAATTTCATTTTACAGGATAAAGATGGAAAACCACTCTTACCAGATGTTGAAGAAAAACCCAAGGTTAGGAAATAAGATTTTTTTGATACTTAAAAAACAATAGAACTGTAAGGTATAAACAGATAATTTTGACAGACCAGACTTGCATGCCAGCCTACTATTAAGGAGAGAGGAACTTTTGACAGCAACACCTGGCTTAGATCTCTGACTCTTTTTCACATATTTTAATGATTATTTATCTCATGAATTATTACTAAAATATTACAAATTTATAGGTGATGTTCGTTGAACATTAGGAGCCGATATCAAGAGGGCCCTTAAATTTGGTTGTTAGCACTTGGTTTGATCCTAATTACAGCATCAAGTGCTCTAATGATTCTGTGCTGCCTTTACTTAATTTGGTGTTAATCAGCATAGTTACCTATCATGATGATATTAAGCAACTACATTTATTAGTCACTTACTATTTGCCTGACACTACACTAAATAGTGTTGTGTGTTATCATTTTGAGTCCTCACTGAATGAGGAAGGCACTATTATTATTCCCATTTTACAGGTGAGGAAATTGAGACACAGAAGGATTCTGTAACTAGCCCAAAGTCAAACAGCTAGGGAATAGCAAGGCTAGTACTCGAAACTCTGTCTATCCAACTCTGGGGCCCAGCTTCTGAATTATATGAATTACATTCTGTCATAGATTAGAGCATGTGGAGATATTAACTAATTATAGTAAACGAATAATACCACTTCACCTGAAGGAACTAGGGATAGCAGAACTTTCCTGCCAAAACCCCATGTAGTCATAGGGAAGGAGTATATGATCTATGTTTCCTCTGACTTATTCATAAGGAAAGTCGCTGGAAGTAGAAAAAATAATCACATAAGGAAAAACGATAAAGATCTTCATTGGAACAAACAGGCAATCTTAGTTGAGCAAAATTACTCTGAAATTGAAGTATCAGGAAAACTTCTAACTAAATAAACCATTAACATGTTTGTGGTACTGAGGTGTTTAGTATTCCTTATTTGTTGCATGACACTTACCTTACATTGATAAATGAAACATAAACCCTGTATAAATTAACTTTTGGTTTTAGATCCTAAAATATGACATAATACGTGTTTACCAGAAAACCTTTTTCTCTATGAAAGCTTTTTTCTTTTATCAAAGTAAAAATAATTTTCTTCATATTATATAATATTTCTTATGTTACAGCCCCTGAGTGAATCAGAACTCATTGATGAACTTTCAGAAGATCTTGACCGATCTAAGTGTAAAGAAAAACAATCTAAGCCAACTGAAAAAACAGAAGTACGTTTCTAAAAATAAAAATCTCTAGTTTTTGTTGTTTTTTTAATGTTTTTCTATAATCTTAAAAATGTGAGACCAAAACTTCTAACAGGAAGTGGCTGATAAAAAGGCCCATCTTGCCATCTTTTTTCACATGCAGTTTTCATGTTGCCTGTTTCTGGATGTGCTTTATTTTCCCAGGCTGACCCTCATATTCTTGCAGTTTAAGTCCTTTAGTTAATTATTCCTTCAGGAAGGCATTCACACCCCTGCTTTTCTTTCCATTCCGGCTTCTGTAACTGACCTAGTTAAACTTGTCATCACTCGTCACCTCAAGATGGCAATGGCCTGTGTCTTTGGTCCCCTTCCAGCCCATCCCATATGTCCACCGGCATTATTCTTTCTCAAGCATGTTTGTAGCCACAACATTCCCCTGCTCCAACCCTCAGGAGTTCCCATTCCCTACAAAAAAGTTCCTGCTCATGTATTTGGGCCCCAGCTTCCTTTCATGCCAAGATGTGTCCCCCTATCAGTAAACTCAGATTGTAAGCACTTGTGTGTTTCCAAGGCTTTTCTCATATGGTTCCTTCTGCATAGAATAACCTCTCCAAATTTTAGATCAACAAAAATCGTAGTCATCCCTTTAAGGCTCAGCTAAAATATGGCCTTTGTCTCCTGCATTTCCCTCCCCAAACCTTACCACCCTTCCAACTCTTGTTAAGCAGAATACAACACACCAGGGAGGTCTGTCATGCTTTCTTTATATATCCCTGTTGAGGCATGTTGCAAACAAGATTTTAGCTGCACTGGTCCTTACTTCTAACATTTATACATATTTTTAAATAGTAAATTCCTTGAAAGAAGAGCTCATGCCCTATTAATGATCATCTGCTGAGCACCTTGCATACAGGATAGCCTTCCATAAATGTCTGGATTAAAAACAATCTGTTTGAAATTTTACTCTTGTAACAAAATAGCACAGTGATTCTCAAACTTTAGTACACATCAGGATGATGTGGAGTGTTTGTTAAGGCACACATTACTGGGTCCCAACCCCAGAATTCCCGATTTAGTATGCTGAGGTGGGGACCAAGAATTTGGATTTCTTAACAAGTTCCCTGGTAGTGCTGAGGCTGCTGATCCAGGGACCTCACTTTTAGAACCCCTGGGATAGCCTTACTACCTTGCATTTGTACGTAGCTATTTACAATTTACAGGGTGCTCTTAGATATATAAAAATGAGGTATTTAAATAAAATATTGTATTGCATTTATAATTGGTATATTATTGTTGTTACATATTATATGATGGCAAATAATATAAATAATAATAGTTGATAAAATTCACTGAGCTTACTGTGTTCCCAGGTACTATGCAAAGCACTTAGCATGTTTTATCTCATTCAAGGCCCCTATCAACCCTTGAGATGTAGGTACTATAATTGTCCTCATTTTGCAGATGTGGAAACTGTGTCTCAGAGACGTTTAGTAACCTACCTAAGGTAAGAGGTGAAACCAAGGTGAAGTAATGGTAGCTGAAGAGTTTCAACATGCCTTGACTTATTTACTGCTCAAAATCCTTGGGCATTCAAGAAAGTCATGCTCACAGCATATGGTGTAGCAGACTGTATTGTTGGTCTATCATTGTTCAGTCTTAATAACCAGATATTTCTAAAAATTCGTCATTGTACCTGCTTCTTTCTGCAGGAGTCTCAGGCTGCTGCCCCTACTCCTGTGGCAGCGGCCGTGCCTCGGACCTCCTTGTGTTGTGTGCAGTCAGTCCCGCCCCCGTCAGCCTCAGCGGTGAGTGGTCCTCTGGGCACTGAGAAATGTCTTGAGAAAGTAATGTTCTTCCTTCCCTGCCCTTTCTGCTGTGTATTACCGTCATATTACTTTATCCTAACAAAATAAAAATAAAATCTTAGATAGCTATATTATCCTCTGTTTAGGCTTCTGGGAGGAGCTAGAAACTTAGGCTAGATTTAAATTTTTAATTCAACTGCTGCAAACTGTTTTGTTTAGTTTTGACTTTCTGAAATTGTTTCTAGCTCCTCGGCTACTGTGGTTAAGCATGCTTCTTCACATTCCTGTGCCTTTCAAGCTGATTTGGTGTCCCACAAATAGCCCGATGTTACTTTTTATTGACTCTCCTGGTGGAATCATCTGTACCTTTGTCATCATGACTCCTCTCTCAACTGAAGGGAGACAGGTGGACTCACTTCCTTTCCCCTTCCTTCTTTTCTTGCCTCTCTCTCACTTCCTAATTTTTCTATAAAGTATGATATTTAACTAGTTGAATCTGTTTTCTTTGGAATTCAGTGAGTTTTGTTTCCATTAGCAGATAAAATCTGACTCAGAGAATAACAGCTGATGGAACTATGTTTCGTTAGTACAGACTTAGTGAATCTACACTCTGAATAACTAAACTTGTTCTAGATGCTTTGCAATATCTTCTCATTAAATTTTCACAAGGACACTGTGAAGGCTGTTCTGATCATGTCTCTCTTATAAACGAGGGAAATGAACTTCGAGTTGACCTTGAGCAATTCACTTAACCTTTCAGAACCTCAGCTGGGATGTAAGATATGGCCCCTGCTCTCAGCCCCCTTCAGGTCTAGTTTGGATATGGGCCAGGTTCAGGCTTACAGTTTAGTTTGATCATTCTCATATGGGACAAGGGCAGCAGGAACTGCTTTCCAGGAGGAACTCGAAAGGTTTGCAGGTGGAGGACAGGATCCTACTGAGAAGTGGGAATAGCACTGTTTTCCTGGGGAGACCAGCAAACCCAGGACAGCCCAGCACAGACGTGTGGAGCCCTTCAGGTATTGGGGTATGTGCATTTAGTTGTTTGAGATAAGAGGGCCTTGAAGAAGATGTAGGACAAGCGTCCTAGGTATCCTGAGTGGCTGCTTCCTGCCAGGGAAATCCTGGGTGCCAGCTGCAAGTCCCCTCACAGTCCAGGGTCTCCCTCCTGCCTTAGACAGGACGTGACCTCCTTTTTATTTGGTGGGAGAGTCTCAGGGTACCCTCCAAAAACTTTTACATTGTGGTATTCAGGCACAGGCCACAGTGGTAAAGAACAGGAGAGGAAGAGAGAATCTAGGAAGAGACTGGCGAAGGAAGTAGGCACAGAGGCAGTGATTGGAATCAAAAAGACAGTAGCCAATATTCCAGGGCAGAACTCTTGTGACCTAAACATGTGTCATCTACCTGTTGTGTCAACTGTGACTGCCAGGGCCTTAGAGCCAAGTTAGTTCCTTTCCAGCTTTATCCTGACTATAGAGAGTTGAGCATTGGATTTTTAATAGAGAGAAGAAAAAAAAAAAGAGCTCTTGTCTTTCTATTCTCTGACCACCTTTCCTGGGCCTCTCCTCCACCAACTCTGGTTACCACAGTTGCCGAGTTTATCATCACTGAGGTCAGTTGGCATTTCTGGGACTGTGACACCCATGGGAGCCAGAAAGAATAGCCGCAGAGTGTGATAAAGGTCAGAGAACTCAAGAGAGGCTGGAGGATCAGTGAGCAAAAGGAAACAGAAAGCCCAGGGGAAGGAGATGAATGTCTGCCCTCTGCAGTTCTTGTTGAAGAAAAAGAAAGTTTATTGAGCAAATCCAAAGACCTGAGTTCTAGTTCTGAACCTGACGACAAAAATAGAAGCTTTTGGGCTTCCCTGGTGGTGCAGTGGTTGAGAGTCCGCCTGCCGATGCAGGGGACACGGGTTCGTGCCCCGGTCCAGGAAGATCCCACATGCCGTGGAGCGGCTGGGCCCATGAGCCATGGCCGCTGAGCCTGCGCGTCCGGGGCCTGTGCTCCGCAACGGGAGAGGCCACAGCAGTGAGAGGCCCTCGTACCGCCAAAAAAAAAAAAAAAAAAGAAGCTTTTGTTGTTGGCCCTGTTTCCAAATTCTTTAGTTCTTAAGACTGCTGCTTCTCCTAGCTTTTCTAACTCGGTTTCACTTATTTCTTGAGCCAAAGGGCACAGGCTTGGGAAGCAGTAGTTTCCAAAGATTCTGCAGCAGAGAGTAGAAAACAGAAGTGTGAGCAGGTGACTTGGATCAGGTAGCAATCAGGTTGCTTGGCTAAGACTTGGGGACCGCTGCAGCTCTTAGTTACAATCCCAAGCAGGTTGGAAACATCAGGGATGTTTGTTGCCCCCCAGAATAAAACCTATGCAGTGTCCAACCACTAGATGGTGATAAATCACTTTCCACTCGATGGCCCTTTTTTCACGGGTGATCTTTACTTTGTGGTGCAGCTTAGCAACACTTTTCTTAGGATGATGGCTAATCTATATAAAACAGAAAGACGCTTTTACTCTAAAATTCCAATATGTACTCCATGTGAAGTCATATACTTTTACAATAAGAATAATCTTTGAGACTGTTTAATTCAGGAGCTTTCACACTTTTGACCAAGACCAGAGTTGGAAATTCATGGATTCTGCAACCCAGGACCCACACAGTAGAACAATAGTTTAGTAAATGATACTTATCCTTGATATGCATGATGCATTCTATTTTATATTCTTCATTTTAAAAAAGTCCTGACCATGAACTACTAAATTGATTTTAAGAGCTCATCATGTATGGGTCATGACCTGTGGTTTGGAAAAAGCTGGATCTAGTCCTCTCTTTAGCCCAAACATAATTTATCCTTTATTTTCCCTTTATGCCGTTTATGTTCTGTGTTCATCCAGATTAATTTTAAATACCACTGTGGTCAGAGCTCACTATATCACAGCAAGCATATTTCATTTTCAACAACTGGACCACAGGTAGACTGTTCTCATTGGGCCACTCAGGTTAATAAGTCACAGGCCGTCACCTGAACTGGCGTGAATCCACTCTGACCAGTAGAAGCCACATAGAGAACACAAGCTTCTGTGCCTCAGTAGAGGCTCAGCCGGAGTCATTGCCTCCGAGCTCAGCTGTTTCACTGGGAAGAATGTCCTCTCGAGGGCTTTTCTGAAAGCTTTCCTGTGCCATCTCTAAAACAGTCACATAAAGGTCACTTCTTTCTTCTTTCCTGGCTTTCAGCTTCTGTGTGGTGTTACCCATTCTCTTAACTTCCTAATTTCTGAACCAAAACGTGGGTTAGATCTTAAAAGTTTCTCAGCGTCAGTACATAAATTGCACACACTTAATGTTTAACATAAGAAACTTGCTCTAACTTTTAACACTTCAGGATTTTTTTCTTTTTTTGTGTGGTACGTGGGCCTCTCACTGTTGTGGCCTCTCCCGTTGCGGAGCACAGGCTCCGGACGCGCAGGCTCAGCGGCCATGGCTCACGGGCCTAGCCACTCCGCGGCATGTGGGATCTTCCCGGACCGGGGCACGAACCCGTGTCCCCTGCATTGGCAGGCGGACTCTCAACCACTGTGCCACCAGGGAAGCCCAACACTTCAGGATTTTTAAACAGATTCTAATTCAGTTGATTTTTTAGACTATTAAAAGATGACATGTGCTTCTTATCTAGGCCTGAAATAAGGATATGCCCATCTGAATTGTTTGTTGTAGTCTCTTTTAAAAGAAATGCTTAACCATCTACTTAGTATACCCCCTGATGTGCTTTTAGAAGGGCATGGGGCCACATGATGCTATAGAAGCCTTGGCTGGAAGCCTGGGGAAAAAGGAAGCTGGTCCAGAAGTTGGAAAGCCTGTGGAGGATAAAGTCAAGGTAATGGCGGCTCAGATACTTCTAGAAAGGAACTATCGTTGATCGCCCTGACTCCCCAGATAACTCAGTCATTTTTTAAAATTTCCTACAACACATGACGAGCTGTCTTTCTCTGTTATTGTGCATGTCCTATTTAATAAGCAAACCCTGAGTGAGCATCAGTGTTTAGGTGCAGCAGTGGATGGCTGGCGTGCACGTATCAGAGTTCTGAGTCTCACCTCGTCCACCTGCATTTCCATTGCTGAGGAGTCAGGAGAGAAGTGGCACTGCCTCTACCGCTCTTCACGACTGCCTCTTAGCCCAGCAGGCTAAAAGTGGTGCTGTTTGAGCCTGCCAAACCAGGATACAGTGTCAAAGATAGAGTAGCTCTAGAAACCTAACAATGGATTTGTTGACCTCAAATTTAGTCACTCAGGCATCCACTTTATGAGAAAAAGATGTATTAACATTGAAAATGGTTGAATTTTTATTCAGGAGAAAGCCAAAGAAGAAGATCGTGAAAAACTTGGTGAAAAAGAAGAAACAATTCCTCCTGATTATAGATTAGAAGAGGTCAAGGTAAACAGGCTGGGATCTTTTTCTAATTTATTTTAATTTATATTGAATTTCATATACATGAAAAAGGGACATGCGAACAGGCCTGGGATATAAAGATCATGTTTCTTAGTATTTCTACACCAAGTAGTATCAGTTCACTAATATCCTGTTTGCACACCAGCTATGAAACTAAAATATTCCTAAGTGGCCTTTTACTCCTCCCTCAGGTGAAAGAAATATAATGTCTTAACTACCTAATTTTTGCCTGTCTAATAAGTGGCTTGTTAGACTACCAGAAGCAAAGAAAACTTAGGAGACCTTTATACAGATAGGAAAACCAAAATGAGCAACAATCACTTCCTGAGGAAAGATTTACAAACCTTAAATATAAGTTGACAAATAAGAGAGCCGACTTGACACTGAATATAGTGAGTGATAAATTGACCCATTTCTTTTATTTTGAACGTAGCTTGTACAGACCAAGTGACAAGGGGGAGGCCGCTACTTAAGAGATATGCCACTTCATGAATAATGCAGGAAAATCAGATTGATGCTCCTCGAATGCATGCAGGTGTACTAGTCCATTTATTTAGCAAAGGCAGGAACTATACTGAGCTTTCCCTGATCGAAAGTTTATTATTCTGGATACCTTTAGTCTGCTTCCTTTCTGCATTTCACAATTCAGTTGAAACCATGGCCTTTCTATTCATTTCGGCTTGTTCATTTGCAAGGTTCTTAGACTGTGTGGCCCTTAAGCAGCTGTCACATTTGAAAAAGGCTGGTCAAGTGCCCGTAACTCTCTTCAGAGTAGGAGGCTGGTTACCTTCTCTCTCCTTTTGCTGAATGTTAGTAGCAGTTTTTAAGAATGCAGCTGATTAGCTTTCCTGACCGCTTTATTCTGCGGTAGTTTCATCCTTCTCTGAACTTGTTGATTCCGCCCATTGTTACTTACCTGTAGCTTTGTAACATTTCCAGGTGCTGGCTCGATCTCTTGTTTAAATCCTATGTTGTTCTTCTTCAGCTCTGCTCCCATCAGGCCTCTTCAGTAGACTTAGCTCCCTGAGGGTAGACCACAGGTTCCCCCTTCCAGACACGGGATGATCTCAGTTTGAGTGTGGAGCAGACGTGCCCTCGTCCCTGCTCCTATGTGTCACTTCGGAAATGTGCTGCCTTGGCAGCTAAGGGATGGTGGAGAGCAAGCCTCAGGCTGTTTCCCTCCTCACTGAACAGTGGTCAGAAGGTACATGTGAACGTGCAGAGCAGGTGGAAATGGGGGTAAAGGAGTTTGTCAAAAGGGAAGCTGGTGATACTCTCAACCATTGCATCTCCTTGAATTTTAACAAAACAAAAAACACCTTGACCAGTTTATCAGAAGTACACGGTTGACCCTGGAGCAACACAGGTTTGAATTGTGTGGGTTCACTTATATTTGGATTTTTTTCAGTAGTAACACTACAGCACTATACCTTCTGCAGTTGGTTGAATTCATGGATGCAGAACCACAGATACAGAGGGCCGAGTATAAATTATACACAGATTTTTGACTGCTTGGGAGGTCCATGCCCCTAACCCCCATGTCTTCCAAGGGTTAACTGTGTGTTTAAAGAGAGAATCTTGCACTTATTTTTGCATGTGTAGATACATGGGATTTACCATTTATTTATAAATCTTCATTTACTAAAGAGCCCCAAATGCTTTATCGATTTTGTCCTGTTACTCAGAAGTGGCACTCAGAGTCATTTGAAGGTTGGCATCATCTGAGCCTCAGGGTGAGCTCCCTGAGGGCAGGGATTTGTCTGTCCTACTTTCTGTGGTATTCCGGTGCTTAGTAGAGGGCTTGGCGCAGAGGTAATTCATACTAGTTGGATGTGCTGCCTGTACAGTTAACCAGCTTTTTCGAGGCAACTTGTGCAAAGCCCACTCCCCAGGCAGGTGAGGGTCTCATCCCCGTGCTCCCTCAGTGTCCTGTGCACACTCTCACAGCCCCATGTGCCACGCACTACATTAACTGCTCACGTACTCCCCCTACACTAGTGTGGGCTTCTGAGGTTGGCAAGCCACGCTCAATCCGTTTGCAGCCCCCGTGCCTAGGGAATGCCCGATGTGTGCTAGCTGTTTGTTGACATGAGCTAATCAGAGGATATTTCCTGGTGAGAGAATCTATTTCCTGAAATGATGAATCAAATTTGTAATGTACTATATCATCAGGTGTAACCTGTCGACCTCTTATAATGTTTACAATGTGCATACTTAGGATACACGTGAAATGACTCAATGCCATGTTTTTGTCCCCCTGCATAGGATAAAGATGGAAAACCACTACTGCCAAAGGAGCCACTCCCAGTAAGCAAGCCAGTTTTCTCTGAGTGTATCTCTCTCCTTTGGCCCTGATGATTAATTCGGGGAGGGCATAGCTTTTCTGTGGAATGAGTTGATCAGCATATAAACAGTGACAACATTTTGAAGAGGAGGCTGATGAGGTGGTGTTTGTTGATACATTTCCTGGTTCTTTGCAGCCCTTGAGTGAAGACTTCCTCCTTGATGCTTTGTCCAACGACTTCACCATTCCCCCAAGCACTTCATCTCTTGTAAGTCTTCTGAGATTCCTGGTTTTATTTCCGTACTTTTAGGGTAGCAGAAATAAATGGAAACTTGTGACTTAGGACCTGATGTGGGAGCTGAGGAAACAATCACAAAATTAATGGCCCTCAACCCACTGTAGCCATAAAAAATGTGTTCCATCTGAAATATTGGTCCCGCACAGTGGATGTTTTTGACAGTGTAACTAATTGAACCAATGAGCATGCACTCTATCAAGTATACCTATGAAAAGAGAATTTAAAATTGAGTTGTCCAATACATTTGAAAAATAAATGCATAAAAATATGAAAAAATACTAAAAAGCATTTTTCAGTATTTTTAGGGAAGATTAACCCAACTAAACACCAGGATTTATTAACAGTAATGACAAAAAATACAGTTCTGATTCAGAAAGCGAAGCCACAGGCCAATGGGAAAGAAATCCAGAAATGAACATAAATGACAGATGTAGTGTTTCTTTAAAATGAGAAATCATTATTTCAGAAAGATTCTAGAATAATATACCACTTAACATTAAGAAAAAAATGATACAACTGAAGCTTCTTCATCCCATATACCAAGTATTAAAGCAATAGTAGCACATAATTTTATACCTAATACATGATCAGAATTTAAAATGTGATAAATCTCTAATTTAGGCAAGCAAGGCCATGGGAGACAGGCATGGCCATTTGTTGCTTGTGGCACTGTGAATTTCTAGCAACTTTGAGAGGGCACTTGGCAGAATATAGCTAGCACCATAAAAAGAGCCACTTCTAGAACTTATTCAGAGCAATTAATTACAGAGGAGAAAGCTGAAAACTGCAAACAACCTAAACGTGCAACAAGAAATGTATAAACTACAGTACTCTAAATCAGTAGCTTGTTGAATGTTTAGGATAATAAATGGGAATAGGAAATTGTATAAAATAATGTATGGAATAGGACGTAGAACAAAAATAGCTCTTAAGATGCTGTGTTGCTGTGCTTCCATTTGGATCAAGAGAAAAACAATCAAAAAGCTATACTGAGTGTTGTATTTAAGAGATGGTATGTGGGCATAATTTGTATACACCATATTACTGGTCAAAATCTTTTTGTTTGTTTGTTTTCTTACAAAAGCAATCTGAAGATGCTAAACTTTCAGCTGTCATTTCTGAAGTGGTTTCCCAAACCCCAGCTCCAACCAACCACTCTGCAGGTCCACCCCCAGACACTCCGGTAAGCAACAGAGTTTATGAGTACTTTTTTCAGCAGCAACAAAAAGGAGAAACAAAATAGGACTCCTCCTCAGAGTAAATGAAAATCAACAAAATTGTTAGGAAGAACAGGCACCTTCTGTTTCAGAAGAGGTAAGACTGGTGAGACAGGGAGATGACAGAGAATATCTAAAATGATTAAATATATAAAACAATGTATGTGAAAGTATTTTACACACAGTGAAGGAGCTTAATATTATTGTTGCTTTATTAGAATTGAAGTACAATAATGTGCATTGTGTATATGTTCAGATTATTAGATTTTTAAAAATTATTTAGCTTTCCTGATAATTGATGTTCTCCTCCTTTATATTTTTCCTGATCCATGCTATAAATACTACTCATTATTTAACCTCAAGTTTACTTTAAGGAATTGCTCAGTGTTTGAGCTTCTCTCTGCCCCCAAAATTCACAAACTCCTCATGGAATAGCATTGTTTTCCTCCCATTCACACCAGTAAAAACTTGTCATTTTCATGCTAGTAATAGAAAAACCTCAGGGTCAATATTGTGTTAATTATTTACATGTTCTGAGGCAAGACTGTGGGACCAAAGCTTTTCCAGACTTCCTTGATTTTCTTTGCAGTACCAAATTATACATTATCCAGGAGACCATGGCACATCAAAAGATAAAGAGATCGCCCTAAGCCAGATCCCCATCTCCTTGGTTGAGAAGAGGTGCCTCATTTGCTAGTTGGAGATGAAGTAGCTTTAGTGAAGTCAGCTATGCTTCCTTTCCTTTTGATGAAGCATCAAAGCTTACTTAGTGCTGTACTCTGAGATTCTGAGTGAATTTTCATCCTGTTGGGTTAATGTGGGATCATCTGAGAATATCCAGAGGCACAAATGACAAAGCCCAGACCCAGCTATGGGTAGCACCACCATTAGCTGCTATAATCCTGGGCTCTAATGAAGCACTTAAAACCAGTAAAATGCCCTCTCTCCATGTGTCTATGTGTGTGTCTGTGTATGTACACACACCCACAATGACAGAAGTCCCTGTGCAACAGAAAGGAAGGCTGCCATTTACACTTCCTTTTTTTTTTTTTTTTTTGCGGTACGTGGGCCTCTCACTGTTGTGGCCTCTCCTGTTGCGGAGCACAGGCTCCGGACGTGCAGGCTCAGCGGCCATGGCTCACGGGCCCAGCTGCTCTGCGGCATGTGGGATCTTCCCGGACCGGGGCACGAACCCGTGTCCCCTGCATCGGCAGGCGGACTCTCAACCACTGCGCCACCAGGGAAGCCCTACACTTCAATTCTTAATACTCAGATTCTAGGGGCCCCTGTGATTGAGGCTATTAATAAACATCCACAATCAAAAGCCTTTTTTCCTTTCACAGGTATGTTTTAGAATGGCACCTATCCCATCACTTTTCCCATCAGAGTTTCTAGTGTTAGTTAATATTTTATTTGAAGATATCATTAAAACTAGGTATAAATCTTTCTTTACAGGAATACACTTGGGAATCAAAGAGATGTGACTTTGCTGGGAACATACTGTTACATATATTGAAAGCATCATAAGACATATTTTCTAGAAAAATCAGGCCAGGAACTCCATCTTTTTAGGGAGGGACCTATTTTCTTAGAAAAGAAAGACATCCAGGTGTGGGGCGGGGTAGACAGGTGCAGACAAGTGCTGAGAGTGAAAGATGAGGGAGAAAGAGCACCAAGCAAGGATCGCCAATCCAGCACCTCTGCCCGCCTGCCCATCTCCCTGGTGACAACCCCATAAGCTCATAGAAGTCTTAGTGGCAGTGTCGGGGCTGCACTCCAACAGGTGACCTGATTTGGCTAACCAGTGACTGATTCAGATTTACTTTTTAGCGGAGTGACGACAAAGAACTTGACGATGCCCTGGATCAACTTTCTGACAGTCTCGGGCAAAGACAGCCTGATCCAGATGAGAACAAACCCCTAGAAGATAAAGTCAAGGTAAAAGAAAACAAATCATTAATAAGTGAAAATTGAAAGTTATTATAGCACAGAATACCCTACCCTCCACACAAAGGGGAAAACCCGCTCTGACTTCGCCTGGAGTCAGTGAATGGTTGGATAACTTCAGCCTAATTTTTTCCTACTCCATGGTGTATGTGGTGTCTCTTACCTCTCTGAGGTCTGTGCTATGGCACAGATTCAGGCAAACATCCTGTTCATGAGGCTAGACTTTGTGATGATGGAAAAGCCAGCCCTGCTTTGTTAATTTTATTCTCTTCTCACATTTTTTCTTGGTTGTATCTGGCAGTAAGTTTATCATACATATCTGTTGCACACATGTGCATTTTTTAGGTTCACAAGTTTTGTAAATGTAGTGGCAGAGGCTTCCCTAGCAGTCGTCCCTGCTATCGAAACTAACTGCATTGGACCAGGAGTTCAGCACCACAGAGGTGCCCACAAGGCGCAGACTCTTATCGCTATATATCTTGTACAACATGTAGAAGTGTACTTATTTATACTTAATATTCAGTACTTAACAATCCATTTAGCTTGGAACCAGAAAGGTAACGTCCCACACAAATCTATGTCTCAAAGACAGGGCATTTCAAAGAATCCTTAGGTCTTGATTCTACCATTGTCATAGGAATATCGAGGTGAACTCAACCTGTAATTGAAAAATGAAATTTTAATGATGCAGAAAAATTAAATCTGTACCCCACCCCTGGGGTGGGGAGCTGTTCCTGAATCCAGGACCGAGAGACCAGCCACGTCCCACTGAGGCACGGATGCTGGGAGGTGGGTACTGCTTACTCAACAGCAGGTATTTGCTCACCTGCAACACAAACAAACAGCACGTCCCTTCAGATTTGCTCCTGTCCTGGCCCTTCAGGGCTCCTTATAAAGAGGCAAAGTTGTAAATAGTACCTCTTAAGTGCCAAGGTACAGCAACTTGATTTTGTTATTTAAAAAGTGAAACAGTGAAAGATATTTCATAACCGTGGGTTTTTATCTCCTTCCATGGTTTCTGAAGATAATTATTTAATCATTTATTTCCATTTAAAATACAGGTAGAAAATTAATAGGTGTGGATTGACAAACAGAAGCACTGGGTTTACTTGTTTCCATCAACTGAAAGTCTGTTGACATTGTTGTTCTCTCGCTTACAAATTTAAAAGAGACCCTATTTTTTTTTTGCCTCAGAAAAGTCCAGTAAATGCTGAATGCTGCATTTTAGAATGTACTCTCTAAGTGAAGGCGGAACTGAATCATAATTGTATATGTTCAATGTTTACAGGAAAAAGTGAAAGCTGAACACAGAGACAAGCTGGGAGAAAGGGATGACACCATCCCACCTAAATATCAACATCTCTTGGATGATGACAAGGAGGTAAATGAGGTCAATGTCTAGGTTAGATGATATATGCTCCAAAGTGTTTGAGATTCAAACCTCATGAATAGGAGGTACACTGTAACGATAGCATAAAAATGCAACATGACTGATGCTTTTAATCTGTCCCCACTGAGCAGGCTGTCTAGAATTCTGTTTAATGTTTATTTGAGCCAGTACTGTTGGATGTTTACTGTGCTGGGCACTGTGGCACAGAGAGTTGAATAATGTTCATTCACTCACTGATGCTTAACAGTGATTCTGTGGCATGTACATATATGAATTCTCCTTGCAAGAAAAGGCTATAAAAAGAATGATATTTGTAATCTTGACTGAAGCAGAGTTTCTCTGTTGAAGGAGAACAGAAAAAGAGCTAGTACCGGAATAATTCATAGGGCAAATATGACCCCTCCAAGACCTGCTGTCTTTCTTCTCCTACAATACCACCTGTGCTGTTGAGAGTGAAGACAGACAAAACCATATTCCCAATCACAAGTCCTATTTCTCTATCCAAATGCACTCTGTCAAGAAGTCTCTGTCTTTGTCTCTAACATGGAAGCCAGTTTCTCTTAGGTCAACCTGGTCTGTACCCTACCCCTTCCTATTTGGCTCTTAGATGCAAGTCCATTAGATGTTAAGTAACCCTTTCCAGGCCTGTTCATCCAATAAAAACAAGGAAGTGTAACTTACATCTTTCTCTTTCTGTACTGATGCATGTGAGGGGTTTGATGACTGTGGTTTTATAGAATATTATCAGCTGCAGTGTCTTCTGTTACAGGAATCAGTTCTCCTTGCTTGTATCAAGTATTCACAGTAGCAGCTGTGCATCCTGCTAGGATCCTCCCTGCTTAGATAGTCCCATGTGACTCTGCTGTATTCTTTAGGAAATGTATTATTTAGTATCCTTGCCTTTGCAGATGGGAAAAATCCCTGATGAGTTGTCCTTGTAATCCTCACTGAAAAAAACTATCTACAGACCATTCCTTTCCAAGTGTAATAAGCTATAGTAGATAAGCATATAGTAAATTAGTAAAACATAAAAACACAAGTTACTTTTTGTAACATTTTAACTAGAATTATACAATGACAAAGTTGCTAAAATAGTGTTTCTTTCACTTCCAGGAACAGACTCACCCTTGCATTTTCTCCAAGGCTATTGAAATAGTTATAGGGTAGTCGTTAAGCAAAGCTGGTGAAGAAATAATAGGGACACAGGTTTATCAGTTGTGCAAATCTATACAGTCGTCCCTTGGTGTCCACAGGGCATTAGTTCCAGGACCCCCAGATACCAATGTCTGAGGATGCTCAAGTTCCTTATATAAAATGGCATAATATTTCCATGTAACCCTACACACATTCTCCTCTATACTCTAAATCATCTCTAGATTACTTAGAATACCTAATACAATGTAAGTGCCAGGTAAGTAGTTGCCAGCATGTGGCAAATTCAAATTTTGCTTTTTGGAACTTTCTAGAATTTTATTTCCCTAAATATTTTCGATCTGCCGGTTGGTTGAATCTGCCAATGCAGAATCCACAGATGCAGGGGGCTGACTGAACTCCATTTCAAGTCACTGAATAAGAGATTATATAAATACTGACTACACCTAAGTAAACCTTTATAAAAATTTGTTTAACCGATAGTCTGCTTTGTTTCTAAGGGCAAATCAGCGACGCCACCTACAAAGAAACCCAAGGCATCAAAGGTAAATACCGTAGCTGCGTATTTCCATAAAAAAGACTTTTTTAAACTCTAGCTGCGACTTTTACATTTTAGAAATCTGAAATTCACTGAATGCCTACCTTGTGCTTGGTGTGATGCCAAGGCATGTGTGTAAGAGTATTATTTCTGTCTTCCCAAGTCCATTCAAGCTAGGCAGTTCCATTTTCCAGGTTAGAAAATCAAAGCTCAGAGAATACTAAGCAACTTGTATAAAACAGTAGAAGAAAATAGAGCTGTCAAGATTTTCCTGTTTTAATATCTCTTTTGTAATACACTAGGCTGTTAGGAAAAGAATGTCAGCAAGGTTTTATATTAAACAAACATATTTTCAGGGATGTGGGGAAATGTCCTACGTAGCATCTTTGCCTTGTGCTTCTTCCCTGATGGTTATTTCTGTTAAAATCTCAGAAGACTGCAGATGCCCAAGACCCCATTGATGCCCTCTCAGGGGACTTTGACAGCTGTCCCTCAACTACAGAAACCTCAGAGAACACAGCAGAGGTACTGTGCTTCTTCATATTGACTTTCTTTGAACGTCTATGTATACATACACACACATGTATATAATACATATATATAATTTTATATTGTAAAATAAACTGGTTAATGCCATTGAGAACTTGAAAAGAAAAAAATTCTACAGTTCTGCTACTCCACAAACACTATTATTTGGTATATTTCTTACCTTTTTCCATATGTATATTTTACATAGTTGTACTTATTGTCCACATATAATACACTGCTTAACATTATTTCATAATGTTTTCCATGTTGCTTTATAATCTCCATAGCTACCATTTTTGATTGCCACACTATACTGTTGTACAACAGTAATGCTTTATCTGTGTTCATTTAAAATGAGAGCACTCCCTCGCTATATACCATGCTCCTTGCTCTCTGGGGCTTCCTCCCCTTTTCTGCCCGGAGCAGCTGGCTGACTCTCCTACTCACCTCTCAGGGCCCAATTCAAACATCAGCTTCTCCTGGAAGGCTTCCCTTTCTGCTTCTCCCTTCGCAGATCAGGGATGTTGCCTATGTGCCCCCTCTGCACTGTGGGTTACCTGTCACATGTGCATCACACCACTGAGCTGCGTGCTGTATACAGCAGTGATGTGTCTGGTACCTCTGTGCTCAGCGTTAGCAAAATGCCTGGTACATAGCAGGTGCTTAAAACATGATCAAAAGCGAATGAAAAAATGCATAATCCATCAAATAGAGGGAAAAGTGAAATGAGTGCCCTTCATTGTTATTTCAGAAGAATTAAAATTGCACATCTCTTTGCTATTGTTTTGGCTGTTATTAAACATATCCCCCAATCAATCAATCACTGAATTGTCAGTCTTCCCCATCTTGGGTGATTTAATTTCTAGACCACATCAGCATCCTATTTCTCACTCCTGGAACTTCATAAATAATGCCTTTCTGGTGAATGGACTTTCTTTTTGTATGTGACCTGCCCCAGCTCTCTCTGGTTGTTACATTCTCTTCCATAACCCTGAAAACAGTGTCCTGTTGGCACATAAAAACCAATCCTGATAGAAACAAGCTGTTTTGGTAAGCAAAATACAGGCCGGCTGAACCAGGCATCATGGAAATTGGCAGAGCATCAGTGTGACTCACCTTTTCCTCATTTTTATCCTTTTTACCCGCCACCTTGAACACCTCTGTGTACTTTCACTGTTGTTTGAAAAATCATGACTAAAATACTCAATTTTCCATTATTTAATTAAATTGGAGATTCCAGGCTACTAAAAAGAATAGTCTGGATTGATTTGATTGCAGCAGCAGTTAACTGCTAGATGGACTGTTGATAGCAAGAGCCTCATTACATTTCCTTTGCTTTAGGACAAAGACAAGAAGACTGCTTCCAGCTCCAAAGCACCCAAGAATGGGGATAAAGCAAAGGATTCTGCAACGGTAAACTGAAGAGTAAATAGACTACAAATTAGCTTGGCAATTACATTGAGTGGTGTATCCCTAGTCATTTAGTTTCTGATTGGGATCTATTTAGAATAAAATAAGTTTTAAACACTATCTATCCCCTAGCATGTCTTGGTAAAGAAATTGAAGTTTTAGAGACATTTAGTTTTTAAAGTAACTGATACTTTAGAAATCTGAGTGAACATTCTTAACACAATTGAAGTTTCCTGCATTCCTAGCCCTTGTCACACAAAGTCCCACTGTCAGCTGTGCTAGTCTGGAATGAGTGCAGGCCCTCTCCCCTTCATCAGACCCCACAAACCTCATGCTCTCTTGTAGCTACTTTCCCTCACTGTGTGCAGATAGCCTTGCCTTCTACTTCAAAGAGAAAATTGAGGCTGCCTTGCAGAAAATAACCAAGATCTCCTTCCTACCTGCCTCCCAACAAACCCTCTCCCCTCTTGCCTGCAGCCCCTTCTTTCTCTCAGGAGGTCAATAACTCTCTCCGGTATCTTTGTCTCAATTCTTTTCCCTTGTAGTACAAACATATTCAAATTCTTTCATAACTTCTAAAGCCCTATTTCCCTCCATCCCTTCACCTCCTCGAAAGATTTGTCTCTATGACCCTGCTTCCTCTTCTTGAGCTCTGCCCGAGAACAGTAATGACATGCTGGTTGCTGTATCGCTGGTACCTTATCAATCCTTAGTTTACGTGATCTGTCAGGTATGCTCTTGGGCATCAGAGTTGATGCTGTAATGGACTGAGACTTCGGGGAATGTTGGGATGGGTGAATCTATTTTATACCTTCAGCTCTCCAAAACCCAGACTGCCACTTCCTACTCCACATTTCCACTTGGATAAACATTGACAGTACAGATCCATATACTATATTTCATCAAATCTAAATCACCATCAGTTATATATCATTAAGAAAAAATGTCAACAACTTGATTATGATGTTATTCATCATAACAACCAGCAAATTAAGACATGTTAAAATACGTGTGTGTGTGTGTGGCAAGGGAGGTGACACCACCAGGGAATGTGGTTTATATGGATCTTGGAACATGGAAGTAGTATATGAAATTGAGAAGATCTTAGTTTCTGTGATTCAGTCTACTCACATTAAATACTAGTAGTCTTGGGCTTCCCTGGTGGCACAGTGGTTGAGAGTCCGCCTGCCGATGCAGGGGACACGGGTTCGTGCCCCGGTCCGGGAGGATCCCACATGCCGCAGAGCAGCTGGGCCCGTGAGCCATGGCCGCGGGGCCTGCACGTCCAGAGCCTGTGCTCTGCAACGGGGGAGGCCACAAAAGTGAGAGGCCTGAGTACCAAAAAAAAATAAAAATAAAAAATACTAGTAGTCTTTCCTCCCAGGTGGTATCTAATTTTTCATGTTGCTCTAGAAAGCAAAACTAAGACTAATGAGTAGAAGTTATAGGGTCTGGTTTCTTAGAGTTGGGCATTAATTCAGCACAACACTTGGAAGTTTCCTATTAAAATTACTGAAACTGTGGCCAGGGAAGGAATGGAAATTGGATTAGAAAACTTCTAGGTCCCCGCCAATTCTAAAAACATAGGATTCAAATGGTTATGACTATGATCCCAAGTATAATGAGAAATAAAATGTACAGGTTTAAAAACAATAGTCCAGCTGAATCAAAACTCTTAAAAAACAAGATAGTGAGTTCCAGTTCAAGACGGTGATGTAAAGAAGATCCTCACCTCACCCTGTCCCATGGAAACACCAGATCTACAGCTGCATATGTGACAGTTTCCTCTAGGAAAAAAAAAAAACCAAATTATTCGTGTGACTACTATTTATCTGGCAAATGAGAGAAGGCTGGCATCAAAGAGGGTAGGAGAGGCTGGGACACAGTCTCAACATAAACTCCACCCCAACACAGCAACTGACCGTCAGGAACGAACTCAAAACTCAGAGCTTCTCCCTGCAGATCAAAAAAATTGAAGCCCACGTCAGCACCCAATCTTAAAGACCACCTGAGTAATGAGCCCCCAAAACATCTAGCTTTGAAAGCCAATGGAGCTTGTGTCCAGAAGACCCACAAGTCTATAGCAAACTGAGAAACAGTTCTTAAAGGGCTTGTGAGCTCTGACTCATCTGCCCACCCCAAAGCAATCAGAGATACAGTTCTTGGCCAGCTACCATCCCCAGAGTACTGCACAGACAGCAGACTAAAACATACCCCCAGTCTTTCTGTGTAAGAGGCCTACTTGCTTGTCCTGGAGCTTTGGCCTGAGGGGCAGGCTTCCGGTTTGGCACACATCTAGACACCTGTGGATGTGCTCTTAGGTAATGTAAGCTGGTGCTCACCATCTTTGTGCTGTTTCTCCACCTTGCTCCAGGTCACCAGCATCTCCCAGAAAGGGGGCTTATACACTCATCTAGAGGCCCAATTTTTGTAACTGCCACCCAGAGGACACTTGCTGATCACCTGGCTCTGGTAGCCAGCAGGACTTATGCTTGTGGTCCATCCTACAAGACTATATATATTTGTATATTTTAAAACCTGCTACCTGAGGGACTGGTTTCCATTCAACCTGAATCTAGGTGCTGAGATTCTCCCCTTTGGGACACTGACAGATCTTAGCACACCCTCAACCACTGTGAACCACTGAAAATAAAATAGCCTGCTTGAACACTTACAATGTTTTGAGAGACGATCAAGAGTTAGGGCAGGGTTTAACAGTAAGGTTCATCTCCTACATGAGGCCACTCCTTTAAGACTGGGAGAGGTGGTTGTTTTATCTAATGCACAGAAACCAATACAGAGAGCCAAGGAAAATGAAGAAACAGAGGAGTATGTTCCAAACGATTAAAACTTCATGATAAAAATCTTAATGAAGGGCTTCCCTGGTGGCGCAGTGGTTGAGAGTCCACCTGCCGATGCAGGGGACACGGGTTCGTGCCCCAGTCCGGGAAGATCCCACATGCCGCGGAGTGGCTAGTCCTGTGAGCCGTGGCTGCTGAGCCTGTGCATCCAGAGCCTGTGCTCTGCAACGGGAAAGGCCACAACAGTGAGAGGCCTGCGTACTGAAAAAAAAAAAAAAAATCTTAATGAAGTGATTTACCTGATGAGTTCAAAATAAGTCATAAATTTGCTCACCAAACTTGGGGAAGGAATGGATGAACACAGTGAGAACTTCAACAAAGAGATAGGAAAAATACAAGAAATAACAAATAGAAGCCACAGAGCTGAAAAATGCAATAACTGAACTGAGAAACACACTAGAGGGGTTTAACAGCAGACTAGAGGAAGCAGAAGAAAGGATCAGTGAACTCAAAGACAAAGCAATGGGATTCACCCAATCAAAGCAGCAAAAAGAAAAAAATGAAAAAAAAAAAAGTAAAGATAGCTGAAAGGACTTATGGGACAACATCACACAAACCAACACAGACGACCATTTGCATTACAGGAATCCCAGAAGGAGAAGTGAGAGAGAAAGGGACAAAGAACTTATTTGAAGAAATAATGGCTAAAACTTTCCCTAACATGAGGAAGGCAACAGACAACCATATCCAGGAAGCCCAGAGGCTTCCAAATAAGAACCCAAAGACACCCATATCAAAGACACATTACAATTAAAATATCAAAAGTTAAAGACAAGGAGAGAAACTTAAGTGAACCAAGAGAAAAATAACTTTTTACGTACAAGGGAACTCCCTCAAGACTCCCAGCAGATTTTCAGCAGAAACTTTGCAAGCCATAGAGTGTCATGATATATTCAAAGTGCTGAAAGAAAAAACTTCCAAGAATACTCTTCTTGGAAAAGTAATTCAGAATTGAAGGAAAGAACAAGTTTTTCCAGTAAGCAAAAGCTAAAGGAGTTCATCACCACTAAAAAAGACTTCTTTAAACTGGAAAGGGTGCTAATTAGTAACAGGAAAACATATCAAAGTATAAATCTCACTGGTAAAGGTTAACATACAGTAAAATTCAGAATAATCTAATGTAAAGCCGGTGGATTAATCACTTACAAAGCTAGTATGAAGGTTAAAAGACAAAAGTAGTAAAAATAACTATAATTATAATAATTAATTAAGGGATACACAAGATTAAAAGATGTAAAATGGACATCAAAAACATAAAATAGGGGGTGGGGGAGTAAAAATGTAGAGAATTCAAACATAACTTGTTATTGACTTAAAATATAAATGTTAAGTTGTTATATGGAAGCCTCATGGTAACCACAAAGTAAAAACCTATAGTAGATACACAAGAGAGAAAGAGAAACGAACCTAAGCATACTACTATAGAAAATGATCAAATCACAAAAGAGAGCAAGAAGGAACAAAGGAACTATAGAACAGCCAGAAAATAATTAACAAAATGGCAATAAGTACATACTTATTAATAAATACTTTAAAAGTAAATGGGCTAAATTCCTCAATCAAAAGACAAGAGTGGCAGAAGGGATAAAAAAGCAAGACCGTCTATATGCTGCCTACAAGAAACTCACTTCAAATATAAGGACAGACTGAAAATGAAGAGATGGAAAAAATATTCCATGCATATGGAAACCAAAACAAAGCTGGGGTAGATATACTTACATCAGACAACATAGTCTTTAAAACAAAAACTGTAATAAGAGACAAAAAGAACATTAAATAATGATAAAGGGGTTGATGCACAAGAGGATTTAACATTTGTAAACATTTATGTACCCAACATAGGAATGTCTAAATATATAAAGCAAATATTAACAGATCTAAGGGGAGAAATGGTAGGGGACTTTAATACCCCATTTTCATCAACTGATAGATCATCCAGACAGAAAATCAATAAGGAAACATTGGCCTTAAATGACATGTTATAGCAGTTGTACTTAATAGCTATATACAGAACATTTGATGCAGAGCCACAGAATACACATTTTCCTCAAATGTACATGGAACATTCTCCAGGATATATCATGTTAGGCCACAAAACAACTCTTAATAAATTTAAGAAGACTGACATCATATCAGGCATCCTTTTTACTACAATGGTATGACACTAGAAATCAATTATAAGAAGAAAACTGGAAAATTCACAAACATGTGGATTTCATAAACAATATGCTACTCAACAACCAATGAATGGGCTAAAGAAGAAATCAAAAAAGAAATTAAAAAATACCTTGAGACAAATGAAAATGAAAACACAATATACCAAAATTTATGGGATCCAGAAGAAGTAGTTCTAGGAGGGAAGTTTATAGTGATAAATGCCTACCTCAAGATATCAGAAAAATCTCAAACAACCTAACTTTATACCTCAAGGAACTGGAAGATAATAACAAATGAAGCCCAAAATCAGTAAAGGAAAGGAAATAACAAAAATCAGAACAGAAGTAGATGACAGAGATTAAAAAGGCAATAGAAAAGATAAATAAAACTAAGAGCTGTTTTTTTGAAAAGATAAAGTTCAGAGAACCTTTAGCTAGGCTGACCAGAAAAAAAAAAAAAAAAGAGGACTCAGATAAAATCAAATGAAAAAGGAGACGTTACAGCTGATACCACAGAAATACAAAGGATCATAAGAGGCTGCTATGAACAATTATACACCAAGTATTGGACACCTTGAAGAAAGAAACATACACCTAACAAGACTGGATCATGAAGAAATAGAACACATGAAAAGACCATTACTAATAAGGAGATTGAATCGGTAATCATAAACCTCCCAACAAACAAAAGTCTGGGATCAGAGAGCTTCACTGGTGAATTCTACCATACATTTAAAGAAGACTTAAAACCAATCCTTCTCAAACTTTTCCAAAAATAGAAAAGGAGGGAATACTTCCAATCTCATTTTACAAGGCCACCATTATCCTGCTACCAAAACTAGGCCAGGGAACCAGAAGAGAAAATTACAGGCAAATATCCCTGATGAAAATATATGTATAAAATCCTCAACAAAATATTAGCAAACTGAATTCGACAGTACATTAGAAGGATCATACACCATGATCAAGTAGGATTTATTCCAGGGCTGCAAGGTGGTTCAACATTCGCCAGTCAGTGTGATGATATGCCACATTAACAAAATGAAAGATAAAAATCATATGATTATCTCAATAGATGCAGAAAAAGATCTGAAAACCCACATCCATTTATGGTAAAAACTCTCTACAAAGTGGATATAGAGGGAACATACCTCATCATAATAAGGGCCATACATAACAAACCCACAGCTATCATCATACTCAACAGTAAAAACATGAAAACTTTTTCTCTAAGATCAGGAAAAAGACAAGGATACCCACTGTTGCCACTTATTCAACATAGTATTGGAAGTCCTAGCCACAGCAATTAGGCAAGAAAAAGAAATTAAAAGCATTCAAACTGGAAAGGAAGAACTAAAACTGTCACTATTGGCAAAACTGACATATTATATAAAGAAAACCTGAAAGACTCCACCAAAAACTGTTAGAACTAATAAACAAATTCAGTAAAAGTGTAGGATACTCTTTCTAGACACTAATAACAAACTATAAGAAGGAGAAATAAACACATATACGCCATTTATAATGGCATGAAAAAACCTCAGAATAAATTTAACTGAGGTGAAAGACCTATCCAATGGGAATTATAAGACAGTGATAAAAGAAAGTGAAGAAGACATAAATAAATAGAAAGTTATTCCATGCTCATAGATTGACAAAAATATTGTTAAAATGTCCATACTACCCAAAGCAGTCTACAGATTCAGTACAATCCCTATCTGTATTCCAGTGACATTTTTCATAGAAATAGAAAAAACAATCCTAAAATTTGTATGGAACCACCAAGGACCCCAAACAGCCAAAGCAATCTCGAAACAGAAAAAGGTGGAGGCATCATGCTCCCTAATTTCAAACTATATTACAAAGATATAGTAATCAAAATAGTATGGTATTTGCATAAAAACAGACACATAGATCAATGGAACAGAATAGAGAGCCCAGAGAATTCCCTGGCGGTCCAGTGGTTAGGACTCTGCGCTTTCACTGCTGAGGGCATGGGTTCAATCCCTGGTCAGGGAACTAAGATCCTGCAAGCCGCACGGCACAACCAAAAAAAAAAAAAAAATAGCCCAGAAATATGGTCAATAATTAATGATAAAGGAGCCAAGAATATACAGTGGGGAAAGGACAGTCTCTTCAGTAAATAGTGTTGGGAACTGGACCTCTATCTCAAACCATACACAAAAATTAACTCAAAATGGGTTAAAGACTTGAATATAAGATCTGAAACCATAAAACTCCTAGAAGAAAACATAGGCAGTAAGCTCTTTGACATCAGTCTTAATAGAGATTTTTATGGACTTGACACCAAAAGCAAAGGCAACAAAAGCACAAAAGTAAAAACAGGCAAGTATAACTACATCAAACAAAAAAGCTCTGCACAGCAAAAGAAAACATCAACAAAATGAAAAGGCAACCTACTGAAAGGGAGAAAATATTTATCATATATCTGATAAGAGATTGATACCCAAAATATATAAAGAACTAATACAACTCAACAGAAAAAAAAATCCAAATGAAAAACTGGGCAGAGGATCTAAATAGACAGTTTTCCAAAGAAGACATACAGATAGCCAAGAAGCATATGAAAAGGTGCTCAACATCACTAATCATCAGGGAAAGTGCACTATTGGTAGCAATGTAAATTGGTATAGTACTATAGAAAACAGTATGGGATTCCTCAAAAAATTAAAACTAGAACTACCATATAATCCAGGAATTCCACTTCTGGGTATTTATCAAAAGAAAATGAAAACTAACTTGGGGACTTCCCTGGTGGTTCAGTGGTTAAGACATTGCCTTCCAGTGCAGCGGGGGCAGGTTCAGTCCCCAGTTGGGGAGCTAAGATCCCACATGCCTCGCGGCCAACAAACCAAAACATAAAACAGAAGCAATATTGTAACAAATTCAATAAAGACTTTAAAAATGGTCCACATCAAAAAAATCTTTGAAAAAAAAACTAACTTGAAAAGATATCTGCATTCCCATGTTCATGGCAGAATTATTTATAATAATAGCTAAGTTATGGAAACAACCTAAGTGTCCACTGATGAATGGATAAAAAATATGGTATATATACCCAATGGAATATTACTCAGCCATAAAAAAGAATGAAACCTTGCCTTTTCAACAACATCAATGGACCTTGATTGCATTATGCAAGTGAAAAAAGTCAGAGAAAGATGAAAGCTCTATGATTCACTTATATGTAGAATCTAAAAACAAAAACATGAGCTCATAGATTGGTGGCTGCCAGAAAGGTGAGGGATGGGGAGTAGGTGAAATTGGTGAAGGTAGTCAAAAGGTACAAACTTAAAATATTTAAGTCATGGGACTGTTATGTAAAGCATGGTAATGACAGTCAATAAATACTGTATTGCATATTTGAAAGTTGCTAAGAGAGTAGATCTTTAAAGTTCTCATCACAAATTTTTTTTTAACATCTTTATTGGAGTATAATTGCTTTACAATGGTGTGTTAGTTTCTGCTTTATAACAAAGTGAATCAGTTATACATATACATATGTTCCCATATCTCCTCCCTCTTGTGTCTCCCTCCCACCCTCCCTATCCCACCCCTCTAGGTGGTCACAAAGCACCAAGCTATCTCCCTGTTCTATGCGGCTGCTTCCCACTAGCTATCTGTTTTACATTTGGTAGTGTATATATGTCCATGCCACTCTCTCACTTCGTCCCAGCTTACCCTTCCCCCTCCCATGTCCTCAAGTCCAATCTCCACGTCTGCGTCTATATGTGCCACATCTTTATCCATTCATTTGTTGATGGACACTTCGGTTGCTTCCATGTCCTGGCTATTGTAAATAGAACTGCAATGAACATTTTGGTACACGATTCTTTTTGAATTATGGTTTTCTAAGGGTATATGCCCAGTAGTGGGATTGCTGGGTCATATGGTAGTTCTATTTTTAGTTTTCTAAGGAACCTCCATACAGTTTTGCATAGTGGCTTTATCAATTTACATTCCCACCAACAGTGCAAGAGGGTTCTCTTTTCTCCACACCCTCTCCAGCATTTACTGTTTGTAGATTTTTTTTTAAAGCATTGACTAATTTAATCCTCACATCCACGGTGGCATTGGTACTTTTGTTTTTAATTAATTAATTAATTTTTTTTTGCTGTGTTGGGTCTTCGTTTCTGTGCGAGGGCTTTCTCTAGTTGTGGCAAGCTGGGGCCACTCTTCATCAGGGTGCGCGGGCCTCTCACTATCACAGCCTCTCTTGTTGCAGAGCACAGGCTCCGGACGCGCAGGCTCAGTTAGTTGTGGCTCACGGGCCTAGTTGCTCTGTGGCATGTGGGATGCTCCCAGACCAGGGCTCGAACCTGTGTCCCCTGCATGAGCAGGCAGATTCTCAACCACTGTGCCACCAGGGAAGCCCTGTTTGTTTGTTTGTTTTTTGCAGTACACGGGCCTCTCACTGTTGTGGCCTCTCCCGTTGCGGAGCACAGGCTCCGGATGCGCAGGCTCAGCGGCCATGGCTCACGGGCCTAGCCGCTCCACAGCATATGGGATCTTCCCGGACCGGGGCATGAACCCGTGTCCCCTGCATCGGCAGGCAGACTCTCAACCACTGTGCCACCAGGGAAGCCCCTGTAGATTTTTTTTTTTAATTTTTTGCTTTATAACAAATTTAATCAGTTATACATATACATATGTTCCCATATCCCCTCCCTTTTGCGTCTCCCTCCCGCCCTCCCTATCCCACCCCTCCAGGCGGTCAAAAAGCACCGAGCTGATCTCCCTGTGCTATGCGGCTGCTTCCCACTAGCTATCTACCTTACGTTTGGTAGCGTATATATGTCCATGCCGCTCTTTCACTTTCATCACAAAAATTTTGTAACTATGTATGGTGATGGACTTTAACTAGATTTATTGTGTTATTCCACAATATTATAAATATGGAATGCTTATGTTATACACCTGAAACTAATGTGTCAATTATACCTCAAAAAAAGTGAAATCCATGGAAGATATAAGAAACCAGATTGATAATTAGTTGCTCATGCCATTGTATCTCAGATTAAATATTTATTATTTAATTTCTGTCATACAAAGTACATACTCAAAAAATAGAAAGCACAGTAACTCTATATGCTGAGTGGATTAGCTGCTGGGTAAGCCCCCAAGTATAAGAGAAGGATGGATCACTGTGGAATGAATGGATACCATCCAGGAACACCTATGTATTTTTTTTTCTTCAATTATGCTGGCCTTCAAAAACAAAAAAACCCACAAAGTCTAGAGTAAAAAATTTAGAATCACTTAAGGTTATTTTTAGTTTATAAACTTTAAGGGGAAGAATTCAGTGTATGGGCTAAATGAGATACTTTAAAAGGACCATCTTATTTTCCCCTGCTGACTGCCATTTTTGCCCTTTTAATTCTGAAAAGCCTATTTCCTCATAAGCCTCTTCTGGTTGATCAGTTTTTGGTACTTAATCCAGAAAATAAAGAGCTCACTGATGGTTTTTGCTTGTCCTTCTAGGCAAAGGAGGAAACTTCCAAGCAAAAAGCTGATGGAAAAAGTACAAGTTAAAGTTCACACTATTTGGTAAGTTTGATGTTTGTTGTAAATGAAGACAATTGTACCTTCTACCAGTCTATGTGTTATAGGTGAGAGAAACTAAGTCCCCTTCTTGAGTATTTCATGTTCTCTTTATGCTATTGGCATGAAATACACATTGCAAAATCTATAGAGTAATTCCCTGTAAAGCAATATATGGTGCTATCGGAATGTTTTAAAAACATTAATCTTATAATTAAGAGCTCTTTAAGATATTAGGGGGCTTCCCTGGTGGCGCAGTGGTTGGGAGTCTGCCTGCCCATGCAGGAGACACGGGTTCGTGCCCCGGTCCGGGAGGATCCCACATGCCGCAGAGCGGCTGGGCCCGTGACCCATTGCCGCTGAGCCTGTGCGTCTGGAGCCTGTGCTCTGCGACGGGAGAGGCCACAGCAGTGAGAGGCCCGCGTACCGAAAGGAAAAAAAAAAAAAAAAAAAAAAACGATATTAGGCCAGGCTCTTAAAGAAAATGACCATCTAAGTCTAGTTGACTCTGAAACCCAAATGCTCATGACTGCAGGTTACTGGGGCAAAGCAAAATTGGCATGTTACATCTTATAGTGAAATGGCCTTATGATATAGATATTATCCAAAATACAAACACATTGTGGAGTGAGAAGTACCCTGCTAGGGTCTGATGGTAATTAGAGTTTTGAGAATAGGGCAAAGGAAAAGATTGACAACTTTTGTTCATCTTAGTTTGAGAAAGTAAAGCTCTGTGTTTGATTCTACTGTATGGTAACTAAAGAGCTGGTATGGACGAGGGAGTCTCTGAGATCTATCTTGAGAGCTGGGCCCTTATTAACTTCAGAGACAAGAGGTCTTATTCTAAACCATAAAAGCTTATAACCACTTCCTGCCAAAAACCTAAAAGAAATGAAAATGTAGGTTAAATTGGGTTAGGCTCTCTCACCATGAATCCACTTTTATTTCCTACAAAGAGGGAGGTATACTGATTAGAACTGCTCCAAAGATTTCCCCCAAAATTATAAAAATAAATTTCTTTTAATTTTTGACTCTCATGTCTACTTTAGTAAATTCCTCCTTAAATTTATTATGCCTGTAATAAGAAAATTACATATCAAGTGGTTCACTGGATTTTCTTCTTTGAATTTTTCAAGGTATCTGCATATAAAATCTTCAGCTGGTAGATGGTGACTTCTGAAGAACAAAAGCCTTTGACAGCAGAAAAGTTTTCTGAGTGGCTTCTAGACAGTAGTGTTTGTTGAGTCTTTTGACATCCTAAACATTGTTATTCTTTTCCTGAAAAGAAACTGAATTTGTCTGGTTCACCTGTGTTATTCTACTGAGTACTGATAAACTTTGAATTTTTAAAAATTGTCTTCAGTTGGGAGAGAAAGGAACTTTATATTTCTAAGAGATATATTTGATAGCTTCTTAAAGCAACGCACACAAAAGGAAAAACCTTTGCAAACTTTTGCACCTTCTACCCTCAGTGCCTGTAAATCTCATTAGTATTTTCAATTTGCACTTAATTTTTTTGTTGTTAGCACTTGGAACACAATGCTTTACATATTCTTCAGTGTTCTGATTTCTCATTACCCCTTTCCTCTTGGGCTTTTGAACTGTATTTGATGTTTCTTTGGGTTCATGCTTATAAGGCAAACATAAAATATCATACATTGGGCACATGTCTCCTCTTGAGCTGCTAACAATAGATAACCTGGACAGACGAGGAAGCACTGCGCCCCCTTTCAGGCTGAACTCTTCTTTGCCAGGGGTTAGGATGTCAGCACAGGCCTACTGAGACTTGACTCGAATCAGAAGAGCAATACACAGACTCTGTGTCACTGCATAGCAAGTTCGAAGAATAACAAAATCTAATTCTTAGAATACTCATATGGCTTGAACTCTGCTGGTTTACTGCATTAAGCTGGGCTTTCCAGCCTCTCCATAAAACCTGAGCAGCAGTTGTTTGCTTAGAGCCATTGCCACATTAGTCTTGCACTGTACAGCATGTGGCTTAATGGAAGTTGGGTTTACCAAAAACAAAAACAAACTACTTCTTAAAAATAAAGAAAAAGATCTTTTTAAAATTTAAAAATCTGCTTTTCCCCCACAGCAATTTAAGAACTAGTGTCTGATCTCCCACAACTTGGAATGGTTTCTCATACCTTTCTGAACGGTTTATGAATACAGCACCGGTGTCATTGATGAAATTAAATATTTATCAAAATCCCATCTTTACTTCCTGGTAGTGAATGCAGGAAAAAATATCAGGTACACATCATAAAACTGATTTGGAATTCCTTGTTTTCAGAGAGCACAGCCTTCCTCAGCATCTGTTTAAACTATTTATTAGGATTTAGCAACTTCACTAAAAATAAGTAATATCACCAATACCATCTAATGGGGTGGGAGGCAAGCAACAATAACAATACTACTTATAATGGGCATCCAATTTTGTTAATACGATCTAAAAATTGTCTTTAAAAATCATGCATATACCTCTGAGATTTCAAACTGCATCCACTTCAAATGCTATGTCTCCATCCCATCAGAGATGCAGGCATTATTAGTCTAAATCTGGGAAATATAAGCCAGGATTATGGTGACTAAACAAACCTTTTCAAGGCACTAACAAGAAAATAAACACTTTTCCTGAGGGATTTCAACTATGTGTCTATAAGTAGTACAAAGTGGTTTTGTTTAAAAAAAAAAAAAGTAAAATCTTTGACATTGACAGATGTGTTTGCGAGGATATGGCTGCAGTATTACTAATTTACATGCATATATATAAGTACTTTAAAATCACATACCGAAATCCAGAGGCTTAGGAAATACCTGTTAAAGTAAACATTTATTTAAGGTACTCAGAATATGCCTTTTTGTTTATTAGAAACGTCTTCTAATAAATACTTGGGTGTTTGCTAGTAATTAATGATGAGTTGAGTAAGCTACAAGATCTAAATCAGTCCTTTTTACCCATCTAATTTGGAGTAAATAACTGCAAATATTTGCTTAGAGGTAAATAACAATTTTTTATTACCAAAAAGGGTTTTGCACATTGTGTGGCAATATTGTGTCTCTTTAGAAAATGGACTTCTCTAAAAGCAAATGAAAATAGGTTCCTCAGGTGACCAAAACTGAAAACCACTATTTCCATGTTTCATTAATCAAGATATAAGATGCAATTAAAGAAAAATATTTTACATTAAAATCTTGGCTTTGTATTTTTTTTAGAAGAAAAACACCTGGGGATGGAAATTACCAGTGATTTCTGGTTTTAGTTCTCAAGCCATTAAGCCATGCAATATGTATGAAAATGGAATTGCAAACACATTTATGTCCAGAAAAGATCCTCTATTCCATACTGTATTAGAAAAACACATTGACATTTTTCATATCATAGTCCTTTATCTTAAATTTTGCAATATATTAAAAAAAAACTCATAAAAGACTTCAATTCCAATACAACACACTGTCTTCACTTAGGCTAATATAAGCAAGTATTTTCCATTTCACAATACCTTATCATTTGCTAGAGACTGCAATGCCTTACTGGCAATAAGTGCCAATAACAACTTATTTAGAGATTATAAACTAGGCCAAATAAGGAACAAGGAGAGGAAGCATCACCTACCTAAGGATCAAAAGCTCTGAGGTTCAACTTCAAATGAAAAGTTTCTCTTCTAGACCTGAACGCACTCGGCTTTTTCAGAAGAGACACTATTAGTCAGGGTCCTGAGGAAATAGATGGCACACTCAAATTAGGATTATCTGAGGAGGGTTCTATAAAAGGTTTTTGTTTTTTGTTTGTTTTTTTTGCGGTACGCGGGCCTCTCACTTTGTGCCCTCTCCCATTGTGGAACACAGGCTCCGGACGCGCAGGCTCAGCGGCCATGGCTCACGGGCCCAGCTGCTCCGTGGCATGTGGGATCTTCCCCGACTGGGGCACGAACCCATGTCCCCTGCATCGGCAGGCGGACTCTCAACCACTGCGCCACCAGGGAAGCCCTGTTTTTTGTTTTTGAAACAAAAATGTGAGCAGGATGTATGGAAACCACAAGTCCAGCCAGGAGTAATTAAGCCAGGCTCCCACTTCACCCTTCACCCTGAAGGGATGAGAGGAGGAAGCACTTACTAGAACGCACAGATGGAGAAGGCTTGTGGGAAAGAGGGCCACCTCCCTAGAGCTGAGACCTTCGGTGGAGGCCAGCCTGAGGCAACCTGCAAGGGAACGGGGGAATAAACACCATCACCTACTCTCTCCCCAACCCCAGCTCTTATCTGCCCTCCTGTGGGGTCAACCAAAAGCCAGAGGACAGGGAAGTCTCATGATGTGGCCCTCCAACAAGTCAGCCCCTGAGCACACAGCAAGGGAGAGAAAGGTGGAAAGCAGATGAGGGCCCTTCTGGCTCAATCACTGCCCCAGGGGTTCATGGTTCAGTAGTCACTACTGTTCAGAGTCTTCCCAGGAGACTGACACAACAGCTTATGAATGACAAGCACGTGGGGAGCAGGGTGTGGGGACCAGGGGTTTGGAGACCGCAGGGCTTAAGTATAAAATATAAAATAGAAGAATAAGGTACTTCACTTCTCCATAGTAGGGAACCCACCACTTGGGTTTACATTTGGGGGTAACACCTATAATGGAACACGTGGTGGCAATAACCCCCTGATGAAAAAGTTAACAGCCAGTCTTCATAAGAAGGGACGAATGAATAAGGAGTTGAAGGAGCAGGAAATATCTTCACTGGGTGCCAAGACAACCATCTCTATTTTGAAAATATTCACATTCAATAAAATTTTGGAGATTACACATCACAGGAACCAATAAGGAATGGATTGTTACAGCAGTTCAAGCTTTTCATTTTGTAGCCACACTCTGATTTTATCAAAATTCTTATCCATCCAACGTATGTTTTCCTCAATGGTTTCAATTGTTTGCTGGACACAACGGAGCTGAGACCCATTTTCCTTCAAAGAGCTGAAGAATTCTTTTACCTTGTGAGGAAAAATGGGGTTTTTTAAATTTTGTTTTATTAAGTTACACAAAGTTCAGGCTAGTTAAAAGAAAACTGAAGCCAAATTTCCAGCATTTGTCAAAATTCTACATAGAAAACAGGGCCAGGTGTCTGGATACGATTATGTACAAAAACTTAAGTTCTATGAAATGAGCTCATGCCTCATGATGTCAAGTTTTGTGTTTTTTTCTCTGCAGCTTTTTTTATTTATTCACAGTTGCCAGATTCTAAAAGACTTCACTGTTTACCATTTCATAATTAAGTTTTAATCACATGTATCTAATGTGTATTCTGTTATAGACACACAGATGCAAATTTAACTTTTTTAAACATAGCTGAAAAGGCAGAATGTGCACAGTATCTTCTCTGCCAAGCAAAACAGTTTCAGCCACATACGTGCAGTCTTCCTCCATGGGCCTGGCCCTGTCTGTTATGATAGAAACATTGGGGAATGGGATTCTTAGCAAGTTATGGTGGTAATACCCCAAACCTTGCCAATTTTTTTTATCCTAATCCACAATTGATGTATTGTTCCTTCAAGATAAAATCCACCCAAAGTTCCCGTGGTTTTAAAGAGATAAGAATCGCTTGACTATCTCCTCAAAAATATCTTTGCTATTGTTTCACCGATGGGTACTTTATCCCCTTTAAGCTTACATGAGGAATAGGTTGGCTTTGCAACAGCACTGACCATTGTGCTACTCTGTCTCACCTTCAAGTGTTCTTAAACTTTTCCCATACACTTCACATTAATCCATCAATTTTTGATTTCGTAGACAGGAAGAAAGTCTAAGCCAAGATACATTATTTATTCAGCATGGATTCCAGACAGTTAATTCCTTAAAAATCCATGTCATAACATCGTAAGTTTGGGAAAAGGAGTGAGGTAAGAATAGGCTTTTTGAAAGATCAAATTCCAATTTTAAATGATTCGGGGTTGTTTTAAAATTAAATCTCAGTAGAACTTTTCTGTGAGCTGAAGGCATGCCCTCCTGCTATAGCAACCTAGAAAACACTTAACCCGCTTCACTGTCCTGCCTTAAACTGTAGCTCAATCTACTGTTTTGTCTCTCAGAACTCAAGATTAATTAATAGGCAGTTTAAGAAGTAATTCTGGGCAATATCCTGTGATAAACCATAATGGAAAACAATATGAAAAAGAATATGTGTATGGCTGAGTCACTTTGCTATAGAGCAGAAATTAACACAACATTGTAAATCAACTATACTTCGAAAAAAAATCACTCTGGGCACTCTTCAGTCAAACCACATCAATATTTTTACTAATTGGTCAAATTAATTAATTAATCCTGAGGGAGCCTACCATGATAGTACTGAAAAACAAGCCTGCAAGGGCTCTAACAAAGCCAGCTGTTAACGCCCGCCTGCCCTTCTACTTCTCCTGACCCAAATTTATCACTCCTATCTTCATCTGCCTTGGGAAATTCAGCATCTCAACTGAGTACGTATTGGATTCAAACCTGCCTCCTTGAGAATATTTTCTGTGCATATGGGTAGAAAACCAGATTTATGCTACTAGTTGGTGAGTAAATGATTAACTTCTCTGGGACTAGGGTTCCTCATCTGTGACACTGCAGAGAGTTGGTGAGGATGTCATCATATAATGTGGTTGAAGTGCAGAACCTAAAGCCCAGCAGGTACCAGGGACTCCCCCTCATCCGTTTCTTCATGAATATTTACTCTGGTACTTATTCATTTCTCCGGCTTGATTACTGTGCGAGACACTGAGGATGAGGCAGTGAATCAGGCAAGCACCCTACCCTCATGAAGCTTACAGTCTGCCTGGGGAGACAAGCAATGAACTACGCTGACTCTATACTGCTGTGGAGAAAATAAACCGGGGCGATGACAGCAACTGGGGAGGGGGTGGCCTGCTTTCGACAGAGTGGTCTGGGAAGGTGACATTTGAGCTGGGGCCTCTAAAGAATAAAATGAACCCTTCCAGGCTAGAGTTGGGGAAAGAGCAAGCCAGGCAGAAGAAGAAGAAGAAAGCGCAGAGGCTTCACGCAGGAGAAACACCTGGTGGCCCAGGAGCAGGCTGAGGGGCTGGAGTGGGTGAGAGAGTGAACACAGGAGCATGTGAGAAAGGGCTGGAGAGGCGGGAAGGAGCGAGGTAATGACCCTCTCATCCACATGGGAAGGAGAGGTTTGAGATTTCAAGAGTGACAGGCAGCGTTTCAAGAAAGGGTCAGTCGTGGGTTGGTTTTCCGTTTTAAAGGTGGGCGATGGTGTGGTATTGGCAAAGTGGCAGGAGGGAGGCCAGTTAGGAGGCTGTCACCATAGGCCACACAAGAGGTGAGAAAGGCTCGGCTGGGGTAAGAGCAGAGAAGTGCACAGATGGGGTGTAGATGCTGGAAGCAGAGCCAACAGGACTTGGGATGAACTCGATGTGAGGGGAAGGAAGGGCTCAGGATGACTCCTGCATTGTACATGTCAGTAGGACACTCTGCATTCGGACAACATCTCGGGCTCTTTCATTTACATGTCCTGCCACAGGGTTTTTGCACCTGATGTTTCCTCTGCACACAGCACTCTCCGCCTAGATATCGGCATTTTCTTCAACATCTCCTCAAAGGTCCGCGAGTCATCCCACAGAACACAGCACCATTCCCTTACCCAGTCACTCGCTCTCCTTCCCTTGCCTTATTCATCTTCAGAGCATGTAACTACCTGACATGAGTTGATCTGTCTGTAATTGTCTGATTCCCCCAGTAAAATTTAAGCTCTATGCGGGCAGGGTCTTTGTCTATCCTGTTCATCATTGTAGCCCTGGAACCTAAAACCACACCTGCTGTAAAGTAAGAATGTAATATGTCTTGAATGAATTCATGAGAAAATAAATGAATGAACAAGATAATGAATGAACTGTTTTGTTGCTACAGACCTGGTGTATCTGGTCCCAGCCCATAGCTGGCTCTGCTGTCATCACACAGAATATCTCTGCTGTAGACTTCACTAGAATCCAAACTTGAATTATTATGTGCAAGTTAATTTTACAAGCCTGGGTGAGGCTACTGAAAAATTGGAGAAAAGGGTTGTGACATTTCTTTCCCATTTTCAAAGCACTCTCCATCGAGCTAGATCATGGTGTAACCAGACTACACAATGCAACCACTCCTAAAAAAGTTAATATTAGGCTCTCAGCTTTTATCTAATTGCACCATTTTTAAAACCATGTAAAATTTTTTCTACAGCTTTACTATAGAGAATATTATTATAGAAAAGCCACCGCAACAAAATGACCCATACATCAAACTCCTCAAAAGTTTAAGACTGAGAGAAAAGTCTGCTTTTGTGGAAAACTTGTATGTTCCATGGTTCTCTCTTACCTGACAATAACTCATACTGTTTTCTCATCTTTCTTTGGCTGCTAGGAAGCTATGATAAACTTAGGGTACAACTGCAATAAATTATCCTCAGCATAAATCCCTCATACAATTTCCTCTTTCTGAACATTATGCAGCTTTTTGTTCTTTATTTTAGCATTATTTTATATATGGACCTTAAAAGTTGCCTAGAATTCTTTCTGAAAGTAGATGGTTCATAAGTAAGTAATAGGAAATCATGAGCTCGAATAGTGGAGAACCTAGCTTCCAGACCTGCCTCTTTCAAAATAACTAGAGGATCACTTCAGTCACTTAAACCTCCAATAATCACTTTTAACATCCTAAACAGGGATTAAATGTCTAAAGTAATTTTTAAGCCCTAAAATTTTTAATGGCAGAGCTAAGACTTCTACACATGTTTGGGAAGAGGTACAGTTTTCAATGGTTTATTTGTAACTGATTTTTACTCATGTCAAAAACACCACACTGAACAAAACACACCTCCAAAAAGAATGTTTACCAAGTGACAAAATCCATTTCTAACTCATCAGGCCCTTAAAGTATTTTGCCTACCTCACATTTATTAGATAATTTATTAGATAATTGTCACTGAAGTTCAAAAAGAAAGGTTTTTATTTTTTTTACCTCTTCAAGCCGTGCTCTTGTCGAGAATTGATTTGTTGTTCCCATTACCATGTAGGCTATGGCACTTGAGCCAAGTTCAAACCTAGAAATAGAAATTGTCAAAATGTATTGTGAAGTATCTGTTCATTCAACATGTATTTTTAAGTGCCTCATATATGTGATAGCAATTAACTAAAAACTGGTTAGGCGTGAAAAAGATAAGACGTGATCCTTTGCTCCAATGGGCTAAGATCTAGTTGTAAAAAATCAACACACCAGCCTCTGAATAAAAGATTAAGTACCCAAAAGAAAATGACAGAAGTAGTAGGTGCTACAAGAGTTTGGGCAGATGCAACAAGTGGAAGTACTAAACAGACGACTTGCCTGAACTGTGCAGGCGGCTTCTGGTAGGTCATGGGGTGTGGGAAGAGATTATTCCAGATGGAATGAAAAACTTGACCATCCAGATCCATTAGTTAGCACTGAATTAGAGTTTCATATTTTCTAAGGATATTTTAAGTACCTCTACTTCCTTTCTTCAGTCAAAAGAATCCCTTTAGATAATCACTGTTATTTTACAAATGTAGCTAAAACAGCCAGATTTAGGAATTTTTGCCAGTCACAACACAATTTTTGGCACTACTTACTTTTGTACAAGTTTATTCCAATTTTCCCTCAGAAACTGCCAGGCCAATGGATATCCCACTGGGTTTCTGCCGACAGCTCTAAGAATATCTGGAAACTCTTGAGTTTTTATTGTATCTCCCTTAAAACTTTGATCTAGTAGCCTAGAATGATTAAGACAAGAAGTGTTAGCAACAAAGAGGCCCTGAAAAAGTTCCAAACAACTTTAATAAAATAATTTGGGAAAGAAAAAAGCCGATCTGCCAATAATAAAGACACAAAAGATAAATAGGTTACCAGAGCCCTGAGAAATTCCCTATAGCTACATAATAATAAAAACTAACAATTATATAGTGTTTACAACACCGATTCTCATATATTCTCTCATTTGCTCACAAAAGTAGCTAAGATAGGTATATCCGGTGTATATTTCTAAATGTGTTATTTTAAAGATACACAAATACATACTCCTTTAAATATTTTTCCTGACACCCGCTGCTCTCTAATTATTTACCGTACACATTAGATGTGTGCCCTCTTACATAAATGTTCCCAGCAGGAAACGCAGTTCCTGGCCAAGAGGACAAAAACAGATGCCAGAAGGATCTGATCTAATTTAATTCCTCTTGGCTACCTGAACATGAATGAATTACTTACCACTGAAGCTTTTCTTTATTGTGGGTAATACAGAGAGCAAATTCAATTTGGTTTTTCTCAGTACTGGACAATGACGATTGATATTTACTATAAAGAAAATCCCATCCTTCTGGGTTCTGGGCCCCTACAGCAAACACTGCCAAGGTCACATCGCTGGGCAGCCTGTGGAAAAGAACACACCCAGGGAGAGGCTGAGATGAAGGAAGTGCGTTTGCATGCACGAGAGAGACAGATTATGAAACGGTAAACTGGACCCACAATCAGAGAAACATGCCTGGAAATATAAACAAAAATAACCTCTTTCCTTCAGTAACACTTTAGGAAAGAAGCAAGAGAAAGTAACTGAAAGTAGGTTTTAAGTAGCCTTCTCAAAAATACATTGTGAAATGCCACTTCTATAAACACCTACATTTCTAACATACTTTAAGGATGCTGAGTGACTCAATAGGTGGTCACTTTTCAAGTCAAAAGAAGGAAGTTCAAACTAGACTTAAAATGTAGTCCATGAACAAAAGTCAGGAATCCAATAGGATCACCTGTTTGTAAGCACTTTTATAAATAGAAGCATGTATATTGTTGGCTTAGTATTTCCTGGATGGGACTTAAGCTCCAAGTCTAAAAGGACTGAATCCCTGCCGCCAGCCTCCCTGTTAACCAAACCCCCGGCCTCCTGTCAGGAACTTAAAACAGAAAGTTGAGCAATGCATAGATAAGTCTAAAAAAAAAATTATTTTCCCAAAAAGGACAGCAGGGGAAACTTGTCTATACTTGTTTTTTCTCCCAACATTTAGCAATGATGGTGGAAAAATAAAAGATACCCCTTATCTGAACAAACTGGTTGTTCGATAAAAAACAGACCTCAAATTCCCATTGGCTTCCTGCCACTGTCTGAAATAGCCTTCTGCCTTCTGCACACAGGGCTGGTACTTGCGCACACAGGCCAGGAGAAGCAGCTGACTCCGCAGCATTCGCTCTGAGATGGAGCCCTCATCCGTCCAAGTCTGCTTATCAATGAGGTCCCTCAGCAGCCCGATGAGAAAGGCCTGTGGGAAAGGCACATGTGTCACCAGTCCCGTCCCCAGTCATCTCGTGGTTTATATAATCCAATACACCCTCAGGTGATGGGGATTATTTTTTAAAGCTTAGTCCAGTTCATATTTCCAAAACCATGCAGTTGTTTATATTTAATTATAAAAGGGGTCAAAAGCAAGAAATGATGAATGATTTCAGTATTTGTGTAACAATCTTTTATAAATATGTCCTTATCTACTTAAAATCAGGATGAACTGCCATTTTCAAAGCAAACTAAAAGAGACAGTTGATAGGACTAAATTTTGAGAGCAAATTATACAAGACGTCATTACATTTTGCCAAAAGTAGCAATTTTGTGCCTCTTGCTTAAGTACCTGAGTCCCAGAAAATCTTAATAGCAACCACCACAATACAGAAGTAAAGTGACATAAACAATTAGCCAAATGAGGGAATGGCAAATCTGTGAAACTTAAGAACAGAATCTAACAATGTCATGCCTATTTTTAGTGCCAAAATAAAACCAAAGTCTTCACTGGTCAACCCAAATACTGAGGTAACTGTGATTTTCTTTAAAATATATCAAGATATATATAAGATACATATATTATATTATATATATAATATACACCATGATAAGAACTCTTTTCCACACCTACACCAAAGCAAACCAGTTATCTAAAAACTATTCAACTTATTTCAGGCTTTTACCTTGAACTGAGTTTCCACATCATTCATATCTCTTTTCTCCATTAACTTATACATAGGTATCAGTTCATTCAAACCCTGGAACACTGGCATGATTTCAGTTTCATGTTTCAAGTACAAGGTTAAATCCAAGGCTTTTTCAATGGATAGCTTTCCAATGCTGGTCAAGAGACACTAGGGTTAGCAGTTTAAAAGAAAATCCAGGAAATCAACTATTTGTTTCAAAAGTTATTTGAACAACCTTCCAGCAAAACATTCAATCGGATATAAATGCTCCCTTATAAATAATGACCTTTCCACTAACATCTTTCCTGTCACATACATCACAACATGTGGCATGTTTACACTGTGAAGGAACTTTCTCAAATAATAGAGCTAGGGTTGACTAGCTCTATGAGTTGTGGTTAAGATGCGATGGGAACAGGTCAGCACCTGTCCCTCTGTGAAATGTCAGACTGTGCTGAACTTGCAGAGTAAAATGGAAAATTTGATCAAAGATCCTTCAGGAAGCCTCACCTGAGACTGCCACTCAGTCACAAGTATGAGTCCCTGGAGTCAACACATTCTTGTCTCCATTTCAAAAAGAAACTGAATATAGGGCTTCCCTGGTGGCACAGTGGTTGAGAGTCCGCCTGCCGATGCAGGGGACGGGTTCGTGCCCCGGTCCGGGAAGATCCCACATGCCGCGGAACGGCTGGGCCCGTGAGCCATGGCCACTGAGCCTGCACGTACGGAGCCTGTGCTCCGCAGCGGGAGAGGCCACAACAGTGAGAGGCCAGTGTATGGCAAAAAAAAAAAAAATAGAAACTGAATATAGATATCAATTCTTCATTCTAGAGGGTTGGTGTTAAACATCTCAGTGGTAGGGTGCACGCTCATGTAAATAAACACAAAATCCCCTATGATGTCATCAGTAATGCACTATGGAAGGGAATATTTAGGCAGGGCAGAAACGGCTAGATAAGCAACCCCTATCTTTATTCCCCACTGCTTTCTGTCACCTCAAGAGGCCCAGGAAAGGAAGTCCACAACATTTAGAGCAGAGACACGTGGGGCTGAGAATTACAGTATTACCTCCCACTTGGGTGATTCCTCTTAGACTTCAGTTCTACCTAAATATTGAAGAAGGTTGAGTTTTAGGCTTGGGGAACATTTCCTGAAAAGCCAATGTTATGGGGCAAAAAAAAAAAAGAGTGAACACTATCCGAACCCACTCAAAGGTCATCTGGTTGGGCCACATTTTATAAGCCATAAAGATGCTATGCAGTTCAGCTATCCAGTTTGGGTGGGGTGGGGTGGGAGTCGGGCGTGTGGATATCTCTCCTTTAGTCGGAGAGATGTAATGCTGACAACTTGGGCCTGGGCCACTTGGTCTTCTAAGAAGGCTTCAGGATTGTCAGAGACCCAGCAGGGAGAAACCTGATCTGTTACAGCAGGGCCAGAAAGAGCTGCAGGACTAGGCTTTAGGGACCAGGCAAGGGGCTTCTCCAGGATGTTGGTCTCTTGGTTTTCTACACTTTTACCTCAGTCTGATCCGAGTCGTTAATGATAAAGATTAAAATACAGATTCCTTACTTTTGCCTTACTCAGCGGACGCAGACAAGAGGTTAATCCTAAAACTAAAAGCAACCTTGAATTGTTAGAAGAACTTAGGAGAAAATACCCTTCAACTTCTTATTAGCAATCACTTTCATCTTTAGAAATCAAGGATTTGAATGATAACAGCAGCTTTCAGAAACAAACCAAGACTGTGAAGAGCTTGTATTACCTGACAAGCTGAAAAGCATTGTTAATGAGACTGGCCCGATCACTACTGCTGATGGCTGTGTGTTTTCCTTTTAAAAGGCCAGTCAAAGAATCCCATCCATCATCCTCATAATGCACTATGTAATAGCCATTCATTCCAACATTAAATTTGATCCATTCCACCTCTTCTGGGAGGATGAGCACATCTAGAGCAAATAAAATAAATCATAGCTCCATTTTCTCTCGATTGGAGAAAGCTTTTCTGATCAGAGACTGGACAAGGAAATTAAAGGCGAGTTTAATACTGAACAATTTTAATACTGAAATGAGTTTCATATTGAACACATTCCTTTTAGAAACCAAAAAACAGCATCCCAATAGACAAAAGCCAATACTAGTTTTAGACACTAATTTTGTGAGATTTATAGACCTATGAGAAGAATGTCATGTTTCAGGCCATATGTATGATATAAACCCAGCAATGTTAAAGTAAGGGGAAATTTTCCCAAGTATCTCTTCTCCTCAGCATTACATAACTCAACTGTTTTAATCCCTATCTGGCAAGATATTGTCCTTCCTTTTTTGCAACCAGACAGTATTTTCAAACCTATATTCTTCACTAGAAATCGAGTCACAGATCTGCTTAAGATAAAGGCTGACCTGATCCTTTTTGTTTTAACCAAGATAAATAGCAAAGGAAACTTATTATCTAAGTCCTACACATTTCCATAGTTCCTTCTTGAAGAAAGCTAGTTAGTTCCACAGCAAATTACCTGTTCTTGTCTTCAGCAGAAATCGCTGGACTGAGTCTGAGTTGCTGGTAATGAATGTCAATGGGACATGCCACAGGTACCTACAAGAAAGGAGGATGGATTTGTTCATTTGCTGATTCACTGCACCAAGCAGTTCTTAAATCTCCTACCATGCTCCGGGCACTGGCTCATTGAAAGAAGGATGGTACCCAAAACTGCTACAGTAAAGAGCTCAAAACATCCCCAGCCCATTTTCCAGCTTTGTAGGAGTGGCCAGCTGGACACTATTCATTCTTCTTGGACTCCTTGAATAGAGCTAGGAATTTGGGCTCAAGTGAGCCCTGACAGCCTTTGCAGTGATTGCCTCAAGGGATCTCAGGGTGCCTAACTTTAAAAATGTGACCACTAGTAATGGCAGAAGTTGACAGCATGTGCCTTCTAAATCATATACTCAGAAGAACACAGCATCACTTCTGTGGAATTCCTGCCAAGGATGCATAAGCTGAATCTGATTGTGAAGAAACAGCAGAAAACCCAAATTAAAGGACATTCTCTAAAATAGCTAGCCTGTACTCTTCAAAAATATCAAGGTCAAGAAAGACAGACTGAGGAACTGTTTCAGAAAAAAAGAACTAGAGAGATGTGAACAGTAATACAATGTGATCCTATATAAAATCCTGAACCAGGTTTCTTTCTTTTGCTATAAAGATATTAGGACCACTGAGGAAAGTTGAATAAGGTTGATACATTTGATAATAGTATTTATCAAGTTCACTTCATAATTTTGATAAAGGTACTGTGGTTATATAAATGAATTCTCTTGTATTTTAGGAAATACTACACTGAAGTATTTCAGGGTAAAGAGGAAATCATGTCTCCAACTTACCCTCAAACATTAAATATATATATATATATGCCATATATATATAGAAAGAAATAAAGATCATATTTTTTGGAATTGTTTGATATTTTAGGTTATATGGAGAGAGAGAAAACAAATGTGGTAAAGAGTTAACACATATCTGGGCAAAGAATATATGGAATTCTTTGCTCTCTCCTTATATTTTCTCCATAGGTCTGAAATTATTTCAAAATAAAAAATTTTTTAAATAGTGTCCATCCAGGGTCAGTCAACTTGCAGTGTCTCATTTCCAGTGATGTCCTCTGTAGTGTTAAGCTGACAAACAGGTTCTGGGATCTAACTCAGACTTCCAAAGAAGAGAATGGAGTCTCTTGTATTTCCCAGAAATCACCTAAATGTTTATGTCCTTAGCTCCAACCCAAATGCCAGGCACTATTGTTATTAAGTGGCAAATGCTTATACTGGAGTTGATTTCAAGCCAGTAACTGGAAATTACCATCATATCTAACTACAAACCATGAGAATGTTAAAATAATTATACATCATCTTCATCCGTTTGAATAGATGGTGGTGTATAAGTCAAATTCATAGGATATATAGATTTGATTAAAATATTTTAGCAACAAAGTTAAGGGCACTACTTCAAAAATAAGGGTTCACCCTACAAGACAGACGTTACCTAGGCAACAAAATGAGTTTCTCTCTGTGAACGTTACCCAGTTTCTGGGGCGTCGTCCGGGCCTTTCACATAGTGCTCTTGCTTCATGTGTACGCTCCTCCCTCTCACTGTGATGGTTATCAGGGGAAAGCCCTTCTGAAGCGTCCAGGTGTTCATCATGGTTTTCACATCAAGGCCTTCCTGTCGCCAGTGCTGGTTTATAAGAAAAAGGCAGATGTGTGACCCACTTGGACCCAACTCTAGGAAAAGAAAGAACCCAAGCTTGTGCTCATAGGGCTGCAACCAGTGAAGCTCTTCTGCATCCTTTCCCCTGCTCCCTTCCCTGCTGTCTCCAGCCACTCATGCCCATTAAAGCACTGACTGTTTACTTTTCATTCTCTTCCTGTACACATAGATGTCTTGAGAACAGGTACCACACCTGGTTCTCCTGGACAGACCTTAGCTTGGCACCAGGCACAAAGCAGGACGGTGAATGAATGCAGGGGGAGAAAGGACAGAAAGTGGCCACGTGTTCAACACCTACATAACGATGCTGGCTCTCAGACAAGCAAGGTGGGGAAAACATGTTCCATCAAGAGCCTGTACTTCCCAAGTGATAACACCGACATGGCTCATGCTTAACAGGTGGCCGTGAACTCAAACAAGGATCTATTCTTTTTTTTTTTTTTCCCACGGTACATGGGCCTCTCACTGCTGTGGCCTCTCCCGCTGCGGAGCACAGGCTCTGGACACACGAGCCCAGCGGCCATGGCTCACGGGCCCAGCTGCTCCGCGGCATGTGGGATCATCCCGGACCGGGGCACAAACCCATGTCCCCTGCATCGGCAGGCGGACTCTCAACCACTGCGCCACCAGGGAAGCCCAAGGATCTATTCTTTGATACTAAAGGTTTTCAAAAAATACTTAAGAGCTAATAAAAGGATAAAATGTACTACAGGACACATCTAGTAACTACTGAATAAAGCTGTCTCTAAAAGCAAAAAAGCCAAGAAAATAAAAATCTGGTGGATAAAATCCTGTTGAATCTCCAGACTCACCCTCAGCTACCTATGAAAATACTCCACAAGGCCAGATAAACAGAGACTCAGACTGTATTGTGATTCAGGTGTTATAAATTCTTTATAGTTTAGCAGTTAAAGACATGAGTTAGATCTAAATTCAAATCCCCACTCTACAATTTACTAATCATATGCCTTTGGATTTCATATTCCCATCTGTAAAAATAGGGATAACAGTACTCGCTCATAGGCTTATTGTGAAGAGTAAAGCAGATAATACACATAAGTGCTTCAAACGTGCCTGACACATAGTCAGTGCTCAAGAATGCTCACTGCCGTCATGTTTTTTCACAAATGAAGAGCTATGGAAACGATCTACCTGATCTACCTGATCTACCACAGAAACATGTCATAAATCCACTGCTTTACAGAGAGTGAAGCTGAAGGAATTAGTATCAGTGAGATGTGGTACCAAAGAAGGCTGGACAACTCCTTTGCACAGATAGATTTAAGAAAAATTGTGGAAGGCTATCAGTCTGGTATAGTTTAAACACAACCTTATCTATAGAGAGACTGATATAATCAAGGACCTCGGAAAGTTCGGCACAGAGCTATCTATCCTTCAAAGAAAATGGAGTAAAAGAATATGCTTCGGGGGAACACGTACAGATGTAAAAACTTACTGAAGATGAAGATGAATGTTCACCTCTAGAACAAAATCCATCCATTCGTTGTGTGCCCTCTGTAGGGCAAATCTAAAAACCAAAAATAAACACATCACTCAGTTCTGTAAAAAACACTCATGATTCTTCTCAGAGGGATTAATGTGGTGCAGAATAAAAACAAAACAAGATAATAGGCCTGTCAATCCCAAACACAGAGATACACAAAAACATACTCACACTTGCCATGCTATTCCAAAGGTCCTCGTTTTTTGTGTTTTTATAGCTATACTTCTGCAGATACTTTACAATACCACTTTTAAATGCATCGGCACCAAGATAATCCCTTAGCATATTCAGAATACAAGCTCCCTGAAAAGACAATGTAAATAGTAAATAACCGTTAGCTATAGTTTGTCTCCATCCAATCTACCCTCACACTATTTTGGAGTCATTCTTTAAAATGCAGATACAGTAACTTTTTAGTGTCTAGCAATTCGTGGAACAATTAGAGAAAGTGGGTTAAACCTGGACCTGTCGAGGCAGGGGATCAACATGACTGTTTATGCGTTTAGTCCACTGGAACTCTTTTCTATCACTAACCAAGCCTCCCCAACATCTGCGATCTTCCATTATTCACAGGTGAGTGGACAACGTACAGACTAAAACTGGACTTGAACCACCACGTGGCTCTCCTACTGACACTCCGGGGTGGGAGTGGGGAGGGATAGAAGCAAAGGTGAGTTAACAGGTGAGGAATCTTGGAGCCCAGGCAGGCTTGAGCAAAGAGAACTGGCAGGGCAAGAGTAACAATGAGAAAGGGAGCAAGAGAATTCCTAAATACTCTGCATTCCCATGATAAGAGCTCTTCTCCTCTCCACTCCCATTCTTGTAGATCATGGGTCACAAACTCAAATGCCTCCAGTGGTCAGACAGGTGACAAACGAGGGAAGTAGTCCAAGGATAAAAAAAATGTTCTTTTACGTTGTTTCCCCCTGAACTTTGCATACAACTAACCGCCAAGGACTCTTCCTTCCTTCCTCCTTCCCTCTCTCTCAACACACCACCCTCTTTCAAGTCTTCTTTTCCTAAGAAATCATGATTCCCTCTTCCGAGAAAGCCCTTTCTACATCCTTTACTCCCTGAAAAGCCCCAATTCGTCTTTTTTTCTTAATTAATTTTTATTGGAGTATGGTTGCTTTACAATGTTGTGTTAGCCTCCACTGCACAGCCCAATTCATCTTTAAGACATAACTCAAAATCTTCTTTTCTGAGAAAATTTCTTAGGTCCCCCCTAGGCAGAGGTAGTCTCTCTCTGGTTCTAGGGGATCATAGCGTCGCTAGATAGGCAAAGCCCAGGTCCCTGAATGTCTACATGGTGTGCATATTCCTGCCAACAGGACTGGTGTTTTTTTTGAGGTATAACTGACATATAACATTAGTTTCAGGTGTACAACATGAATAAGTATTTGTATATAGTGCAAAATGATCACCCCAATACACCTTGTTAACATCCATCATTACACAGTTACAAATTTTTTTCTGGTGAGGAGGACTTTTAAGATCTACTTTTAGCAACTTCTGAATACACAATACAATGTTATTAACTATAGTCGCCATGCTGTATATTATATCTCTGTGATGTATTTTATAACCTGGAAGTTTGTACCTTTTGACCTCCTTCACCCATTTCACCTGCCGCCGCCCCTCACCCCTGGCAACCACCAATCTATGAGCTCATTTTTTGTGTGTTTGTTTTTACATTTAACATATAAGTGAGATCATACAAGATTTGTCTTTCTGACTTATTTCACTTAGCATAATGCCCTCAAGATCCATCCATGTTGTCACAAGTGCCAAGATTTCCTTTTTTATGGCTGAATATTGCACTGTGGAATGGTCACTTATGGAAACAATTATCTTGGCTATTGTAAATAACACTGCCTGGAACGTGGGAGCGCACATAACTCTTTAAGCTAGTGGTTTTTGTTTTCTTTGAATAAATACCCAAAAGTAGAATTGCTGGATATGATAGCTTTATTTTTTAATATTTTGTTTTCCATAATGTTTTCCACAGTGGCTGGACCAATTTACATTCCCACCACAGTGCACGAGGGTTCCCTTTTCTCCACATCCTTGCCAATACTTGCTACCTGTCTTTATGAGATGAGCCATTCTGGCCAGCGTGAAGTGATGTCTCATTGTGTTTTGTTTTTTTTGTTTTTTTTTTTTGCGGTACGCAGGCCTCTCACCGCTGTGGCCTCTCCTGCTGCGGAGCACAGGCTCCGGACGCGCAGGCTCAGCGGCCATGGCTCACGGGCCCAGCCGCTCCGCAGCATGTGGGATCCTCCCGACCGGGGCACAAACCCGTGCCCCCTGCAAAGGCAGGCGGACTCCCAACCACTGTGCCACCAGGGCAGCCCTCTCATTGTGTTTTGATTTGCATTTCCCCAATGATTAGTGATGATGAGCACCTTATCATGTACCTACTGGCCATCTGTTTGTCTTTGGAAAAGTTTCTATTCAGTTCCTCTGCTCCTTTTAAAATCAGATTGTTTTCTTTAGTCATTGAGTTGTATGAGTTCTTTATATATTTTGGATATTGCCCCTTGTCAGACATATGGTTTGCAAGTATTTTCTCCCATTCAGTAGGTTGCCTTTTCATTTTGTTGTTTTTTTGTGTAGACAGCTTTTAATTTGATGTAGTCCCACTTGGTTTTTGCTTTTGTTGCTTATGCTCTTATACTTTTGGTGTCATATACCAAAAAAATCACTGCTAAGACCCATGATAAGAAGCTTTTTCTCTCAGTTTTTATGAGTATTATGGTTTCCAGTTTTAACATTTAAGTCTTTAATCCATTTCAAGTTAGTTTTCGTGAAGGGTGTAAGATAGTGGTACAGTTTCATTCTTTTGCATGTGGTGTTGGGAGAACTAAATGATCCTTTTTTTAAGAGACTCTCCATTCCCCATTGTATATTCTCAGGTCCTTTGTCATAAATTAACCATATATGCATGGGTTGATTTCTGGGCTCTATTCTGTTCCATTGATCTATGTGTGTGTTTATATGTCCGTTTTGTTTTTGTTTTTGTTTTTTGCAATACACGGGCCTCTCACTCTTGTGGCCTCTCCTGTTGCGGAGCACAGGCTCCGGACGCGCAGGCTCAGTGGCCATGGCTCACGGGCCCAGCCGCTCCGTGGCATGTGGGATCCTCCCGGACCGGGGCACGAACCCGTGTCACCTGCATCGGCAGGCGGACTCTCAACCACTGAGCCACCAGGGAAGCCCCTATATGTCTGTTTTATGTCTGCTTTTATCTCCTCTTCACTATTGATGGAAACATGCAAACAAGATATACTTTTCCATTTGCTACACATAAAACAGCCAAGCATAATGATAAATGACACATTCTCTGCCTTGGTGAGGATACCAGAAACAGTTGGGAATGGAAGGGAAAGTGGAAAAGCAGAACTCTGATCTCATAAAGGAGCCATGACTTAGCTCCAGTCTATGTTGCTAAGGGAAATACAGGCCTGGTATGACCAGAATCCTTTTCCCCTCCAATCGAAGCCAGAAATCTGGATTTTTATATAAAATCTCCCAATTATTATATGTGGGCAACAATTTCCAATTCTTTTATTGAACACATTGTGCAGGACAACTGTTTCTGAAGGCACCAAAAGCTATACAAGGGCAGGGGCTTTTGCCTGGTACAAAGTTGATGCTCGATCAAGACCTATTTATTGAAGGATAAATAAAAAGCTTCTGCAGGCCATGAATATTCAACTTAAGACAGTAAACAAAGTGACCACAATATAATCTTTAGGATTTTAAGCTAAACTTCAAGTTAGGCCTAAAAGAGTTAACTCTGGGCAGCATGGGTGAGAAGCGAAGGAATTCAATCTGGGCTAGTCCTTATGAAGGGAAAGTCACCCCAAAACACTATCTATAACCTCTCCACCCCACATTTTTAAGTGTAGGGTCCAAACTGTACCCTTATAATCCATTTTTACCTTTTCATAAGAAACTTCATCAAATATCTCCCGAATCTGAGCAGGATTCTCCACAGGTGTGGACACAGGGTGTGAGGAGTTTAACGCATCTACCTCCATAGCATTAAAACACTTATCAAAGAAGTAATCTTCCTATTGAGACAGAAAAAAAGACAACATCACCAATGATTTACATTTACTTGAAAAAAATACGAAATGAGGATGGTCTGACCTGGGATAATAGGTTTACACTCTAATTTTCTAATCTAACCTATTCCATATTTATAGAATTTACAAAATTAAATAGAATTACTATCTTCTAAAGAACAGCCAAGAAACAGTGATCTTAGATCAACACTGAAATTTTTGTTTAAATACTTATCACCTTAGAATAAAGAAAATTTCCTATTAAAAAGAAAAACATTATGTTTACAGTCCAACAGTGCCAAAATCAGAAACTAAAATGTATAGTGATTTAAGTATCTCCAATCATCATTTATACTATTTTAAAGCAAAGAAATTTAGTTTTAAAACCATGTAGTGAAAGAAAAAGTAATGAAAAACAAATCCCAACTATAACCTGATTAGGGCGTATTACCCAATAGAATAATATCCATACGTAATCATTTTTATTATTAAAGACTATGTGGAAACAGGAAAATATTTATGATCCACTGTAGTGTAATAATTATATGTACATTATAATTATAACTACATATAAGTTATGTGTATTGGAAGATGAAAATGGGATATGAATATGTACAAATGAAAATTATAATATGATAAAGGATTGTTTTTACATAAAGTTTCTTTTTCATTTTACTGCATTTGATTTTCACAAGTTAAACACATGATTTTTAAAATCAACACATAGAGGTTCCAAAGCATTAAGTCTGTGACCCATGAGTCTAGGTTCTTATACAATCAAATGTACAATTACCTTAAACATAACTCATCTCATTTGACAAGTAGGACCCTATTGAAATAGCAGCAATCTGTACCTAATACTTCTTCAGTGAGCAACCTGAAGGTTGGGGAAGTGGTATGGAACAGACAGGTTGTCATTATTTCTATTTCTTTGATATTAAGGGAAGACAAAATTTAATACTAACTTCATAACAGTCATAGATTTGGAAATAAGCAATTGAGTTTGGAAATAAACCTTCGCAATGTATCTTTAAAGTTCACTAGCACTTTGGAAGCCTGATTCATATTTAACCTCCCAGGGAAGTTATCAGTCTTTCTATGAATTCCATAATCTAACATCAGTAAGTATTTTCCAGCAACATTAAACAACACAACAGATTGATCTAAAATGTAAAAAAAAAAAAAAAAAAGTAAGTAAATACAACTTACAACTTTCAGTTCTGGATGAGTCACACTGACAGACACGAACTCCATAAATTTGGCAAATCCCTCATTTAGCCAAAGATCATTCCACCATTCCATAGTGACGAGGTTCCCAAACCACTGAAAGGAAAACATTACTCAGGTTATTCACAGATTTCTATGGAAACTAGATTATCTATGTGGCCATAAACGTCAGACATTCAGAAGGAAATATATTTTATATGTGTAAGGTCAGTATATGAATGTTAACATTTATAAAGCTAATATTTTTTTCAAAGTAAAAAGAAAAACTTTGCAATGTGTATTATAAAACATGGTACCTAATGCTTTAAAGAAATAATTTTTTCTTCTGGGAAAAGAGACATAGTAAAAATGAATTGGTAGAATTCATACAATAGTATGAATAGCCTATATCCCAGAAAAGCAATATAGATATAGTTAACATTTTTTTGAAAGTGTGATTGAGCTTATATACCTGGTGGGCGAGTTCATGGGACACAGTCATCGTGATGCCAAGCTTACTTGATGCAGAAGACTTTTCAGCATCAAACAGTAGAGAAGATTCCCTGTATGTTGTCAGTCCCCAGTTTTCCATAGCACCAGACTGAAAGTCAGGAATAGCAGCAAGATCTTGGGAAGGAAACAAAAACATCTTACCAATCTCAAGCTACATGTTGCCCAAACACACTAACTTTCAGAGTGGATGGGTGTAGGGATCAAAGAAAAACTACGTGGCTCACGCAGAATCATGGATTGTTCTAGACTGAAGAACCTTTCACAATAAAGAAAAAGGACTCAGTGACTCATAGAGTTACTTTGCAGCTGCAAGACAAAGTCAGGCTTGGTTTTCAGACCTCCTGACTCCATTTCTAATTCTCTGACAAGGTGCTTGGGGACTAGACAATTTTAACAACTGTCTCAATAATCCACTCGACCTTGGATGCCCAAGACTCCCATACACCTAAAAACTCAAACACACAGTAGTTTGTTTTTTGGGGGTTTTTTTTATGGTACGCAGGCCTCTCACTGTTGTGGCCTCTCCCGTTGCGGAGCACAGGCTCTGGACACGCAGGCTCAGCGGCCATGGTTCACGGGTCCAGCCGCTCTGCGGCATGTGGGATCTTCCCGGACCGGGGAACGAACCCGTGTCCCCTGCATCGGCAGGCGGACTCTCAACCACTGCGCCACCAGGGAAGCCCACACACAGTAGCTTTGAGGGCTCATGTAAGAAACAAAATGCAGATTTTCTTATGCTCTATCAATGAATTCATTCAAAAAATTCATTGAGTACTCTATGTTCCTACCAAATGTGTACCAATCATGAAAAAAATGCAGCCTCTGTCCTTTGCTATCTGCCGAATAATATAGTTGTGCTTGTCTTTAAAGTCAGAAGGCAAGGACTTCCCTGGTGGCACAGTGGTTAAGAATCCACCTGCCAATGAAGGGGACACGAGTTCAAGCCCTGGTCTGGGAAGATCCCACGTGCCATGGAGCAACTAAGCCCATGCACCACAACTACTGAGCCTGCGCTCTAGAGCCTGCGAGCCACAGCTACTGAAACCCGCACACCTAGAGGCCGCGCTCCGCAACAAGAGAAGCCACCACAATGAGAAGCCTGTGCACCATAACAAGGAGTAGCCCCCACTCGCCGCAACTAGAGAAAGTCTGCGCATAGCAACGAAGACCCAACGCAGCCAAAAATAAATAAATAAATAAATTTTTTTTAAAAAAATAAAATTTAAAATCAGAAGGCAAAATTATCTCCATGACATGTGCCTCAGGAACCTGCCAGGTTTTAATGACTTGAGGGCCTGCCGAGCTGAGGAGGGAGATGCCAATTAGGAGGATATAATCTACTGCTGGGGTCAGTAAATGCCACACTTTGTAACATCTGTGCCAAATCTATACCTTGTTTGGATAAGGGATATGGAATGCTGAAATAATCCTCATAAAATTCTAGAAGAGTCACCGCAGCATCCAGTGCATAATCTGCCTGATTTATCTTGTCTGGAACAGCATACACGGAAACCTGAAGAGAAAGGTATACAAAAGTTATCCAAATGCCACAGTGGCTTCTCTAGAAGACTGACATTAACAGCTTCATATTGTGGGATATGGTTGCCAATATTAAGAAAGACAATTGGAAGTTCTATTTCTTATATTAAGGCTGACTGTTCCTGATCAACCCCCCTTCTGAAAACTACAACAAATGCTGGATAACAAATACAAACATGTCTTTTTAAATGTTTACATGAGATAGTGAAAAAGTAAAGCAAACTTAGTTGCCAAAAATGAAGGGACAGTAGAACCCTGGGAAGTCAGCAGAGCACTGCAGCCAGCTTTTGCCCTGAGGACACTGGCCCAGTACAGATGGACTTGAGTTTGGGTTTTCATGGCATTAAAGAACTCAGGGGATAGGAGACAAAGTCCCTGCCCAAGGTGGGAAACCTGATAGGAAATGTACCCCTATTTAAATAAATGAGGTAACTTCAAATAAAGTATCCCGTCCCTCCTCTCCAAAAATCTTACTTGCATTCAGAGCCACAGCATACAATTGAGTAGGTTGTTCACTACACAATGGTACCCACCCAAGTGGCAAGTGCTCTTTGAAACAAGATCTTTTTCTCTAGTACTCCAGTATTCCCTGGCCCAAATGCTCTCCCCAGAGCCATTTAATACTCCAGGCAGACTGCTCTATCTTACTTCCTTCCCATGGTTAGAAACCCCCGCTCAGGTAGTCAGTGACATTCACTTCCAAACTGCATGAAATTATACACAGGAGCAACCTTAGAAACCATTGCAGGATCTAGTCCAACTTACACATTTAAAAAAAGTATAAGCTAACTTCCAAGGGGAGCAGGGCAAAAGGGAGCAGAAAGTCAGTTAGTGGTGGAGCCAGGACCATGACCCAGGCCAGGCCAGGCCTCACCACATGTTTTTGCTATTAGAACCCCACTGTAAATATGAGTATCTGAGACAACGGGATGACCAACCAACTGGTTTGCCCAAGACTGAGGGGATTCCTAGGATGCAGGACTTCCAAGACAGTTCCAGGCAGGCCAGGACAAGCTGGTCACCCTATGTGACAATCGCAGGTTCACCTTGATGCCACTTTTGGTCATCTTGCTGACAGATTTAAAATCTGAAACAATGAAGGCCACCAGGTAGGTGCTCATCTTCACAGTCACACCAAAATGGTCTTCTATGAGTCCTTCAGCAACAGTCACAGATTTAACCTAAAATCAGAATAATTGAAATCATCAAATACAATTACCCAAGACATTGAAAACATTTTATAAAGAGAAATTTCCTAACTCTCAGACATACTGAAAGTATATGACATGACATTTGTATAATTGTTTAAAAATATCTCTTTCCGATATCTGATTATAATTTAGACATTAAGGCCAAACCATTCTACTCCATTTCTTTTTTTATCGAGATATAATTCATACACCATAAAGTTCACCATTTTAAAGTATACAATTCAGTGGTTTTTATTATATTCACAGTTATACAACCACCATCACTTAATTTCTTTTAAATAATCCAGATGATCACAAACTGACTCATATTTGGCACATGAGGATTGATAACATGGGTGAGACAAAGCAAAACTGAGATTGCTGGCTTTGCCAAGATGTAGCTCACTTAAATACAAGGTATGAGAATGATCTGGAAATGCAGTGTCTAATAGGGGTCACCGAGGACAACCTAAAAAGAGCTTCTACTTTCCTAAACAGTTGAAAGTAACCCATGCCTGGACCTGACCCTGCAAAGCCTCCTCCAAACTCTGATTTGCTTCACTGGAATCAGTTTTTCAATGCAATCAGGGAGTAGCCTTGCAGAGTAGGGTTGGGGTGATAAAGGTACAGTCTAAGATGTCGGCTTCCAGAGAAGAAAGTCTAATGCCTCAGCCAACAGAAAGCACTGGGCAGGACTCTGGAGAGAAGACCAGCCAGAACTAATCTGAGAAATTCCATGTTAACACATGCATTTTTCCTGTAATCTTATTTCTACCTCTTTCTCTGCTCCCTTATCCTTCTTCTTTTTTTAAATTAATTAATTTATTTATTTTTGGCTGCATTGGGTCTTTGTTGCTGTGCACGGACTTTCTCTAGTTGCGCCGAGCAGGGGCTACTCTTCGTTGCAGTGCACGGGCTTCTCATTGCGGTGGCTTCTCTTGTGGCGTAGCACAGGCTCTAGGTGTGCAGGCCTCAGTAGCTGTGGCATGCGGGCTTCAGTAGTTGTGGCTCACAGGCTCTAGAGTGCAGGCTCAGTAGTTGTGGCACACGGGCTTAGTTGCTCCGCAGCATGTGGGATCCTCCCAGACCAGAGCTTGAACCCGTGTCCCCTGCACTGGCAGGCGGATTCTTAACCTCTGCGCCACCATGGAAGCCCCACCTCATCCTTCTTTTTAGTACCCACCAGCCACAAGCTATGGTGCCTGCTGGTCACCCTTTGGTCATGCAGACCCTAACTCTGATAGCCAACCTAGGTTTACTCTTGAAGGACCCGAAATTACCTTTCTTTTTAAAATGCCTTCAACCTACCCCTAACAATAATTTCTATTCTTGACATTGTTTTAATTATTAGCACAATGTCAAGAATAGAAATTTAGATGTGATTAACTCCTGCCCCAAACACTTCAGTGTTCCAAAGGTGTATCTGCTTTTCTAGCCTCCAAAAAGATCCTTTGAGACCCCACTGTCCTTCCCCTCAACCCCAAGTCTGCATCTTGAGTTCAGGCCACCCTGTTAGATTTCTGCCAAGGGAAGAGCTTTCTTGTTCAAGAGCAAGATTACATTAGATTTTCTGATCCTCAACAAGTGGGTCCCGGATGTCCATGGATTTAGACTCCAGCATCTTTGGGGAGCCTTGGGGCTCTTGCCTTCCCCCTGCAAGCCTACAAAATCTCCACCAATCTTGTTTAGTGGGTCAGTCTGTCCCTCATTTCCAAACCACCCGTTCCTTTTTTCTCCTTAAGCTGTAATTCTCTAATTAGAGAACTCACTCCCATCCCAGGGAGAAATACCATAATATTTGGGGAGGGAACTATAATTTGAAAAAGGATTTTCTCTATCTCAAATTTATATTAGGAAAATGGCATAACTATTTCTTATCTTTCTATGTACAAATGTGGTAGGGAGAGAGACAAAAGTTCTTGGCTGGTAAGGATTCACAAAAGTCTGCTTTTTATACAGCCTTCTAGGAGGGAATGTCAGAATCCCTTTTAAGGGATACTTAAGGGATTCAGCGAGCAATATAGAGTCATAAAGGTTGAGAAATACTGTACTAGAGGTTGGCTTGTGGCTCTGTGAGTCCCTTCATGTGAAGCTAATGCCTCCCCAGTCTGCATAGGGATGAGGTGTGATAACCTTCTGGACTCTGGGCAAAGCCTATTCCACCCTGAGTCTCATCCACAGTGAGCTTCTCTGAACAAAGGGTGTGTGTGCTTCTGGAGTTGGTATGCATCGGGTGTAGAATGACAGCTCAGCTTATGTTTTCCCAGAATCATAGGATAACGGCACTTACTAAGTAATTTTATTCATCTGGCGAGGTCATCTTCTCCTCACCACTTTTAAAAATCAGAGGGGTTTTGGACTAGCAGATGCAAACTATTATATATAGAATAGATAAACAGCAAGGTCCTATTGTATAGCACAGGAAACTATATTCAATATCCTGTAATAAACCATAATGGAAAAGAAAAAAAAATAAAATAAAGAAATAAGAATCAGAGGGAAAACTGTCCACATCTGCTTTGAAACTGGGAACTGAGCTAGCTATCATTACTTACCTTTACTACCATAATATTCTTAAAAGATTACTTTTTTTTCTTTTTCCATCTGACCAACTTTGTGCCATAGTTACAAAATTGCATAGCTAATATTAGTAATATAGTATATAGAAATTATAGAAAATAACATATCATAGAAAAAATGGCCTTATTCGACAAAGCATTCCCTTTAAAATCCTTTTAAAAGAGCATATGAGAAATAAAAGTGAAAGTGCTTTGTGAAGGGCACTCTCAGTTAACCTGACCTGAATTGTCTATAAAGTTTCCCACCCAACAACACTGCACCTGCAATGTCACTTTTACCTAAATTTTGCATGTTTTTAGGGACAATTTTTTTCTTTGACTATAAATAGTTACTTGAACCAAAAGCAGAGGTTGGAAATGAAATAGAAAAGTTAGCTATCTGTAGGCAATAAAACAAATAGAACAGGCAACCTGAATGTTAACTGTCAGTGAGGTAATACAAATCACAGTGAATCAATGGACTTTTCTTGTGAGTAGATACACAGGAGTTTAGACTCACCAGTGGCATGTTGGAGATGGCGAGGTGTCTTGGTTCCCTTCTGATCTTGATTGAAAAACTCGCTTTGAAAGCAGGTTCATCAAAGCAGGGAAAGGCCATTCTGGCTGCTGTCGGTTCAAAATGTGTTGATGCAAGTATCCTAAAATTATGACAAGGGAAATAAAAATACACCATGAAGCACCAGGGACTGTCAGTTAGGTGTGTGATCATTTTTTAATTCCTAAAGTTATCATAATCTTGATGAATCTCACTATTAAAAATTTTTTATATGGCAAAAGCTATCATAAACTAAAAGACAAGCAAAAAAAAACAGGGAAAATTGATTGAAAGGTATTTGACAAAAGGTTAATAACCTGAACAGATAATGAGCTCTTAAAAATATGTAAGAATTATACCCAGCAACCAAGTGGAATAGCAGGCAGAGGTCATAAATCAGCAACTCACAAAAGAAGAACCTACAAATAGTCAATAAACACATCCAAAGCTGCACAGCTTCCTTAATGATCGCTGTAATAAATTAAAGGGAAAAATCCATTGGCGTTTTGGCTTTAAAAGGATTGCCAATACACAGTATTAGTGAGGAATATGGCAAGGGATATCAAAACTTTATTGACCCTTTGACTTAGCCATTTTACTTCTAGGCATTTATTCTGAAGAAATGATTTACGAAGATGTTTGTCAAATTATTGCTGATGCCAAAAAGCTGGAAACAACCTAATTTCCATCCATCGGGGATTAGTTAAATAAACCAACACACAAACATACATTTTAATAAAGTCGTTAAAATGATGTATAGGGATAGTCATCCATGTAAAATACATCTCCTCAACATATTAAAAAACTCCCTCATGAAACAGAAAATATAACATGGCTCCATTTACATAAAATAATGTGTATGCATATCCAGAAAAAACTCTAAAGGATATTCCCCTGAAATAGAAGCAGTAGTTATCTCTAGAGGCTATAATGAGGGTACATTTTACTTTTTAAAAAATTCTTTTTGGTAGTATTTGACTTCTTTTACCTCAAAAAAATAATATGAAATCCGAAAATAAGTTAGTATAATCTACTAACAAATGAAATTTGATTTTAAAATTTAGCATAAAATCTCCCCAAATATCTTATTAAAAACAGAACTAAAGCAAGGCAGGAGAGGATCCCTAAAAAAGTTTTAACTGAGACAAAAATATTAATATTTCCTCTAATTGGCTGTATGGGTTGAATTGTGTCCCCCAAAAAGATACATTGAAGTCTATTACCTAATATCTGTGTAACTTTATACAGAAATAGGGTCTTTACAGATGTAATCAAGTTCACATGAGGCCATCAGGTTGGGTCCTAATCCAACAGAATTGGTGTCCTTATAAGAGGGAAATTTGGAGAATGGCCATGTGACAGGCAGGCAGAGACTGGACTGATGTAGCTGCAAAGCCAAGGAATGTCAAGACGGATGGCGTCACAAGCTAGGAAGAGGCAAAGATGGGCTCAGAGCCTTAGAGAGAGCATAGGCCTCCTGACACCTTGATTTTGGACTTCCAGCCTCCAGAACTGTGGGAGAAAAAACTTCTATTGTTTTATGCCACCCAGTTTATGTACTTTGTTAAAGCAACCCTTGGAAACTAGTACACAGGCCAAGAGAATTTAAAATATTTATTATATGCCAGAAATCTAATTAAATAAACAAATAGGTATTCCCTCTGATAGCGCTGGAGGAAAGAAAACTGGTTAAAACAGAATGAAAAAGGAGATCCCCCAAAACCGGGAAAAATCTATGAGCTATTTTTAAATCTACAAAGAGATGCAAAACAAAACCGAAGAAAGAATTCAGCAATCAAGGGAATCTTAAAAGACAATCCACCTGAAGTAATAAATTTAGTGTGGGTAGCACTTGAACCTTTTTAAAAAAGAGAGAGAGAGAGAGAGACAAAAAATACCTCACTTCCCCTTCCTTGGTTCTGTAGGTGCTTTTATAAAATCCATGGAAACTCTCAGAAAGATTGCCAGCATAGTCAATGACAATGGTGTATGGGAGCCCAACCACCAGGGGCTCCAGAGCCAGGAGTGCGATTTGCTCCTGAGGCGGGTATTCCAGGACTCTCAGGGGCTCTTCAGACTGCCTCCCACCAGCTCCCTTCCTCAGGGCGGCCTTAGATATTTGCAGGTGGTGACTATGCAGGATGATGGTACTGGTGGGCTTGCTGGCTGTGATTTCTATTTCCGTGGTTCCCCTGAAAGTCAGGGTGGTGAGGTTGGCATGAATCATGAGATCGTAATGAAGTGGGATGATGTGCTCCGGAAGTCGCATTTTATTCCAAGGAAATGGTGCCCTGTTACTAGCCTTTGGAGATGTCGTTTCACTGCTCTGACACCAGGATGGAGTTGCCACAGTTAAGAGCATCAACAGTGATGACAGCAGAAAGGACATGGTCACAAGGGGCCGTTGGATGGACAGAGATATCATCTTGCTTGAACTGCCTAGTGGCACAAATGTGTAAAAGAAAAAAACAAGAGTCACTAAAATATTATCAAGACAGCATAATTTCAGAATGTATCCATCCAGAATGAACAGATACAGATACAGACTTTCAAAAGTACTAGGTCTTTTCCTGAAAGTACAATTACCTTCCCTGTGTTAATGATTCATAAGAAGAAAGAAGTTTATGGTTAGCAACAATCATTAACACCTACTGAAAAGCATCATTTGGCTTTCAAAGTTTAAATTAACTCTTATCAGTCAGGGTTCTCTGTTGAAAGTAAGAACAAGCTCTGTCTGAGGATCCTGAGTAGCTCACTAAATGGGTCACAGGGTTGCCAGGTCATTTGGGAAACCAGGCTCGTAAAACAGGCAAAAATGGGCAGCCAGAACCACATCAGAGAAACATCTGATCAGGTGACCACCCCCTACCCACACTGGACCTTAGAAGAAGCCACCCTACTGCCTAGAGATTAGATACTGACACCCCTGCGGCCACCAGTAGAGTGAGGTCTCCACTGCCCCTGCAACGTTTTGTTGTTTCAGCAGAAGCGAGGTGTCCGCACTACCAGGCTGGGAGGTGGAGAGAGCAAGAATCTGGGCTTACAGCTTCCTCAGCGGGAGAGTCCTTGCTTCCCACTAAGCTTACAATGCAGAGTTCTTAAAACACAGGAAGTATAGAAAGGAAACATATATGCTCAGTAGCAAGGGCGGGGGGGATGGCAAGTATACGTAACAGTAAGGCTTCATAACACTGGCATCTTTGTCAACCTGTCCTGCCAAAAGCTGATTTAGTATCTATTTAGCCAGGGAAGACTTTAGAGTGACTTTTCATGATAGTTTGTGACAATCCCCTGGTTTCTCTCTTACACTCTATCCAACAAATAAGTGTTGCATGCCTGCTACCTACAAGGCTGTGTGCTGAGTACCGTGTGGGATATAAGAAGATACAAGACACAAGTTCCATAATCAAGGACTTCAAAATCTGGAAGGGCAGAAAACATACATACACAAAGAGTAAAACACAACAAAGTGTGGAGTGCTTTGAAAATAATAATAGGGACTTCCCTGGCAGTCCAGTGGTTAAGACTCCACGTTTCCACTGCAGGGGGCATGGGTTTGATCCCTAGTCAGGGAACTAAGAGCCCACATGCCACATAGCGTGGCCAAAAAAAAAAAAAATTCAAAAAAAAAAAGGGGGGCTTCCCTGGTGGAGCAGTTGTTGAGAGTCCGCCTGCCGATGCAGGTGACACGGGTTTGTGCCCCGGTCTGGGAAAATCCTACATGCCTCGGAGCGGCTGGGCCCGTGAGCCATGGCCACTGAGCCTGCGCGTCCAGGGCCTGTGCTCCGCAACGGGAGAGGCCACAGCAGTGAGAGGCCCGCGTACCGCAAAAAAAAAAAAAAAAAAAAAAGGAAGAAGAAGAAAAGAGTGCTGAGGGAGAATGGAATGGTATTTCCAAAGGGAGAGAGTGACTGGCTGCAGAGTGATGCTGAGATGCCTTCATGCAAGAGCAGCATTGAGAGTGGTTTAGAAGCACGGGTCAGAATTGGAAGTGAAGGGAGGGCATCAGAAGCACTGCAGGTGGATCAAGCCAGAGCAGGAGCTACAGCACAAGAGGAGAAAGGATAGGGCTGTACAGGCAATCCATGTGGACAGAAGCGAACCCCAGGAGAACGTGCTGGAGAATAATTATTCACAAAGCAAGGAGGGGGGTGACTCTAAGGTTACACTCAAAGCATACCAGGAGGCATGATGCAGACCATATTTTGCACTTTATTAAGGCCATGGGACATAAAAGAAATGCGATTTTTTTTTTTTTTTTTTTTTTGCGGTACGCAGGCCTCTCACTGCTGTGGCCTCTCCCGTGGGCTCTGGTTATTGAAATGATGGTGGTACACTGGATTCTTCCTCTATGTTAGTGGTTCTCAACTTTGGCTGCATATTAATGTCACCTAGGAAGCTCTTAAAATAATGACTGATGCCTGGATCCCTAGGTCAGGGCATCATAATTTTTTTTAAACTTCCCAGAAATTCTATTGAAGAGTCAGATTGAGGAAGCTCCTAGATAATCCTTGCCAAGCCATGGTCTTATCCCTTGATCCCTATGTGGGGAACACTACTTCAGGGGAATGACTGATGTGCTATCCCCACCCTTCACTCTGTATTCTGCTCCCTTCCCAAGCACACAGCTACAAGTACTTACCTCTTGCTTCCCCACAGAGTAGATCTGCAGGCTGAACAGAGAGGATGCCAGCACCGGAGAGACAGTCACCAATGGAGACACCGTAATCCCAGTTCAAACGGTACCACCCAAATGAGACAGAAAAGAAATGTGAACAGGAAGAACAGGGGTTTTTGTTTTTGTTTCTTGGGGTTGTTTTTGTTGTTGCTGTCTAGGAACCAACTAAAGGATGCTTCCAGCCATGGAGGACTGGAGTGATTTGGAAGAGAAGAATAAAAGTTTAAACACCAAAATAGTAAAGAGTTCTTGCCCCTACCTCCTCAGGCAGAATCCCAGGGCACAATGATGGATCTCCCTTGAAGTTGAGGGGCCAGAGGTAAAAAGAACTTGCGTGATGCTTCCATTTGGAACGTCTGATGGCAGTAGCTTAGTGGGTGTGGCCTGCGCCCCAAGATGGCAGAGAGCCCAGTGAAGGTGGCAGGTTCAGGCATGCAAGGGCTCTGGGAGTCCTCAAGGGGTCTCCAACAGCCCAAGAAGAGATCTAAAAATTCCAACTGGTTCTGAGCTAACAGCAAGGCCCATGGGCTGCTGAAGGGGTTGGTGGTGGCACTTCATGGCAAAGGCCTTGCAGTGTTGGGTCCAAGAGAGGAGAGAGCCAAAGAGATAATGGCTGTGTCTCAGAGAGGATGCAGTGCCAGGAAACCAAAATGGAACATGTGATATAGACCGCATAAATGTTGGAATTCATACGTACGTATGTAATTATTGCTGTATCAACAATCTATATATTAGGTTTACAGTCAGAAAAGAAAATCTGGCTTTGAGTTCTTGCTCTGCCACCTGCTATGACCTTGGGCAGGTTGTTGAACCCTGGTTCCATTTTCTTCATGTGTAAAACGAGATAACCCCTCTCTCACAGGATTGTTGTGAAAATTAAGTTAAAATATGTTCAATTACCCATTCCACAGATATTTATTGAGGGTCTATTATGTGCGAGGGTTTTGCGGGGCAGTGCAAGACAGCACGGGTCCCTGACCTCAAAGAGCATATAGTGGGGGTGGGGTGACTTTTAACAAGTTTACACAAGTACAAACATTGATAGTTACCAACCATGATTAGCTATGAAGAAAAAAGCAACACACATACTGAAAGAGAGTAACAGGGCAGACTGATGTACACTGGGGGCTCTCTGAGATGTTTAGCTGAGATTTAAAGGACAAATTCAAGTTAGCTGAGGAAAGAGGGAGAGAGAGTTTTGCAGACAGAGGGAACAGCACACATACTTGCAAGCTCAGGGGCAGTAGAGAGCGCTAGTTATTTATAAAGTCAGTGAAGCTGAAGCCCAGCATGTGGCAGAAAGATGCGCCTGGAGAGGTGGGCAGGCGCCAGACCACCACACACCTTCTAGGCATCTTAAGGATTTTGGATCCTATCCTAAGGGCAATGAGAAACCACTGGGATTTGAGCTAGGAGATTTAGCTAGGATCCAGTTCACACCTAAAGAAAATCACCCTTGTTGCTGTGTGGAGAGTGGAAGACCGGGAAGAAGTAAGAGTGAAGGCCAAGAGACCAGTGAGAAAGTAGTGTAGACAAAATAAGAGAGTGGTTCATACTCGGATGGTGTCAACAGAAAGAATTGTGGGGTCGGGGTGGAGACAGAGAGATGGATGGATTCAACATCTATATTTAGGGTGGATTAGAAGTAGGGAGTGAGGGAAAGGACAGGATGTATCAGGATGGCTGCCAGGTTTCTACAGTGAACTTCTGGGTAGTCACAGGTGCCCTTTATTGAAATGGAGAAGGTCAGGGGTGGAAGAGATTTAAAAGGTAGAAGAGGGAATGAAGGGTCCATTTTTTAATATGTTTAATTTGTGCTGTCTATGAGATATCCAAGGGGATTTATCAAGAAGGCAGTTAAATATACACAGATTGAGGGCACAGAGATAAGGGTTTTAAAGGAATTTCCTGTACTTGACTGTACTCCTTTAAAGTTTTAAAAAGTATCTTCCTTTGGCATCTGATCTTACTAAAGCTTCTTTCACAATGTTGTGGATAAAAGTGCAGCAGTAACAGAGTACCTAACTTTACTTCACAGCCAGAAAGAGTTCAAGATACTTTAGGAGCCTTACTGCCTTTGGTGATTCTGACTTTTCCCACTTACACAGGAAGTCGGGGGCAACTGGTCCTGGGCTATCTCATCCTTGCCTTCGTTGGGACACTATGGAATGTGAAATCCATCACCAAGAGGTAATGGACCTTCTTCCAAAATGCTCTGAACAATGAAATTAACAAGCATTGATAACAGCTTGTCACTGCTGGTAAATAATAAAAATGTTGAATCAGTTCAATATTTTAACATATTAGAATTTATCTATTTAGGCCCACCTGAAAATGTGCTACATATCAGTACAATTCCAACTCCGTGGAAAAAGAGACAACCCTGGCCAATTTTTTTAAGTTTTGGGTTCTTTAAGTTGTCGACCACATCCTGAATTGAGAGCAAACACTCTGGGGATTCAGTAGAAAACAGAGCCTTTCTTTCTGAACCTGACCTCACAAAGAACCTCCATGAAAAAGGTAAGGAAGTGTCTGCACTTCCCCTTCCTCATGAAGTTAACTTGCAGGCCCACCAGGCGTGTAAGACACCCAGAGAGGGAATTTTAATTTGCTCAAACAGTAGTGTTTTAACTCGATAAACCCAGGCTGAGCCAGAGAGAAGTGAGGACAGACAACTACTGGCAACAAGTACAGGAGAAGAAGGGAGAGAACTGATCTTGAGGACACTTAACTGATGTTCCCAGAACACCCCCGCGCCTGCAACTAACCAAAGCCACGTACGTTTCTCTATTATCTGCAAGGCGCCCTCCTCGGCCTAACCCCACAATCCACCCACCAGTTCACTTGGCCCTACTCGGCAGTCCAGTGGACGCGGCGGGCAGGAACCCAGCCTCTAGGAGGAGCGCAGAAGGAGGCTCCCGCCTGCCGGCCGAGAAGTGACACAGCCCGGGGAGCGTGTGGAGCGGACGCACCAGCCCTGCGCCCCTGTCCATCTCCCAGTGGAAAAGAGGGACAAGGAGGCAAGCAGGACTGGGCCCGCACCAACCCCACCGCCCTCCCCGCGGACATGATCCCCAGCCCCACTTCGCAGCCCCCTGGTTCTCTTCCTCCCCGCGCCCCGGACCCCAGGCCTCCCCAGCACAGGGAGGATGCCTGGGCCCCGCCCTTCCCCAACCACGCAGCCCCCTCCCCGCGGGGCGCACTGGGGACGGTAGCGCTGTACCTGGGGCTCGGGGACCACGCCGTTGCTGCCTGCCTTGGCCACCCCGGGACCGAAAGTGAAAGTGGAGCCGGAGCTGCACGCAGAAGCGCGGGGCGCGGGGTCGAGCCTCGGCAGGCGCAGGGGCGCCCCAGGCCGAGGCGGTAGCTGGGGAAGGGGAAGTCAGGAAGTGGGGACGAGCAGACATCGCTGTTCCCAAGACAGGAGTTCACAAAATAGTGCAGCAGCAAGGGAAGCCTCAGGGTTGCACTGCTGGGGGCCCAGGCGGGGCGGAGCACCCCTTTAGGAAAGCAGAACATTTCCCCTGCGTGTGTCTCTGGAGTTTTGGTTTGGTTTGGTTTTTCACTGATTAGCCTTTGGTGCAGCGGAGGTTTGGTGCTTAAGGAGTGGGCCGGTGCTCTTAGAGGGCTCTTCGGTGGACCGGAGCTCCCTCTATCCCAGCCTGAGCCAGCTCAAAGCCCCTTGGACGCAAGGGGTGTCCATCATCTCATCTCCGCAAATGGGCTGAGAGCCCTCGGCCCGCCTCAGAATGAAACAGGAACCCAGAACAGTTCTTGGTTTCTGCAAAATGCTGAACCGCCTGGGCTTTCACCTGTAGAGGGGCTCGGCTGGAGACACCAATGAGGAAGAAGGGGAAACAGAGGCCCGGAACTGCCCCACCAATACCAAGGGGCCCTTGGACCCCAAGGGTTTGCTGCTCCCCACATTAAAAAATCTCCCTCCCTGCTTTTTCAAATCAAATGACCATTTCTTTGCTCCCTTAAAACATTAAGACTGGATGAAATGTCTCAGGAAGCCCATCTTTAAACAGTTCAGGGTAAATGAGGTAACAAGCCAAGAAAATACAAATATTCATACTCACGAAATGCTCCCCCGGCCCCTCTGGGATTTTTCCTCAGTATACTCGGGCTTTCTCCTCTCACTTCTTTCTCTGCTGCCTTGCCTTTGAGAACCTGGGGTTCCAAGTCGCTAGAACAGTATTTCTCAGCTTTTTCCCCCTCAGTCTTATGCCTCCTTTTGAAAAACATAATATTTTATTCTGCATATTCTCTCCAAGCAAGGATATTTTGTAACATAAAATTAACACCGTGTCCCCAAGCCCAACCGGAGTGGAACCAAGGGAAGTTTTTTCACTAAAATTCAGTAAGGGGCTTCCCTGGTGGTGCAGTGGTTGAGAGTCCACCTGCCGATTCAGGGGACACGGGTTCGTGCCCCGGTCCGGGAAGATCCCACATGCCGTGGAGCGGCTGGGCCCGTGAGCCATGGCCACTGAGCCTGTGCGTCCGGAGCCTATGCTCCGCAACGGGAGAGGCCACAACAGTGAGAGGCCCGCGTACCGCAAAAAAAAAAAAAAAAAAAAAAAAATCAACAAGAAACCAACTTTGGGATCAAGTAATTTTTGCGTTTGAAATGTCTGCATGTTTGCAGGGGTGTCAGTGGACAGCTATAGCCTCCAAGGCCTCTGGGTGTCAGTGATCCCAATTTGTTCAGATGAGAGCTTCCTGTCCAGTAAACTCATGCATTTCTTTGTTTTCATATTTATATTTTGGGATATGATGCTTTCCCTTCAGTTTCTAATAAGTTTAGTTTCTTTTAAAATATTTCTTGATGGTCAGGATGGAAGGAAGTGAAGGCACCAAACAGGCTGGAGGTTGCTATAAGTGACAAGTGAGAAGGCAGGAAGAGGGGAATGCCTTTACAGATACCTGGGAAGATAGACGGGAGCCAGACTCACCCAGACTTTAGACTCATTTACAATGGCCAAGGGTCCCTCTTCAGAATCCAAGGGCACTACAAATAAAGCAATTAAAGACAGGATTTGGCAGTATTCCCTTGTAGTTTCAAAGTTCTAGCAGGGATCTGTGGGTTGCAGGCCTTGGAGTGAGGACTTTAAACTTGAAGGAGTCCCACTTGAAGAGTCTGTGAGATCAAAACTTAAAAGCTACCAAGCTTAGAAATGGTACTAGAGGGAAGCAGACAGAAAGAAAGGGCATCTTGGTTTATGGATTACTTACCAACTGTTAGATACTGTGCTAAATGCTAGTCATGTGCGCTTGTGTGTATATGTATGTATAATTTAATCTTTTCAGCAGTCATGTAGTGTAGGTATTATGCTTCATAAATGAGAAAAGTAAGAGAGGCTGTCAACTTGCTCGAAGATAAAATAAGAAGTGAACCCTAAATGTGAGCCCTAGGTGGGTCAGTTTGACTCCAAAGTGCATGTTTTTTCCACTGACTCACACAGTTTCCTCAGCTAGCTGTTATTTACTTCCTCCGCCTCCTCACCTAGCCCCCAACTTCACTTGGCACTTCTAGCTTTGCTCTCTTCCAGGCAGCCTCTAGGAATTTCCCACCCTGAAATACCTTCCTGGAGCCTTCACATTTCCTCCCAGTGGATATTCGCTTATGCTGCTGTAACTAAGACATCAGTAGTTTAAGAACACAAAGCTTTATTTCTCCCTCATGGTACACAGCCATTGTCTGTAGGCAGGGTCCTCTGCCCTGCACAGCCCATCGGGGCTCAGTGTGACAGAGGATCGTCATCTTGTAGGTGCATCCATCTGAAGCTTTTGGCCTTCTTGATCACCATGGCGAGGAAGAGTAAGTCCAGAGAATCATGCATCAGCCTTTTCCCACCTCAACGCTGAATAATACACATCCCTTCCACTCGCATTTCATTGCCCAGAACTAGCTACAGGGTCTCCTGCAAATGCAGGGAGAGGCTGGTAAACACTAATACTGTCCTCCACACAGTGTAAGAGGGTCAGTTGGGCCTATGCATTTCAAAAGATTCTCAGTGTCCTCCGTCTCAGATGGAAGGTGGGAGGAGGAGGGAGTCGACCTCAGGCTTTTGCCATTGTGACGCCTACAACCTCGGCTTATTACTAATCAATTTTTTTTTTTCAGATTGGATTCCAGATTTTTATCAAATGGTGTTCAGTTTTGTTTTAAGTAATTGGATCAGTTCTGTCCTCATTAGCTTTTGTCGATTAATGTCAGCATTTGGCTCATTTCTTCTTTTTACTGCCAAAGTTGCTGCCATTTTAACTATATCACCACTCTCCTTCTTGATGTAAAATCGTACCCGGAATCATGATGTAGAAAACAGACAAAGCAGGGCTGTTCTGACAAACCCACCCATTTAGTCCCTGCCAGCTGTCTCTCAACGCCATTCCCACACCTCCCTCACACACACACTGTGGGTCCCTGAGGCACATCCACAGGCTCCTATGGCCCCAGAACTTAATTTTTTTTAATCACCACCTTAAGAAAGAAAGAAAAAAAAAAAAGAATAGCAATGTCCTTCATTCTTGATATTCTTGATAAAGAGGATGATACTTTTTTTTCCTACATGCCAAACTGCAAGCCAGGCCTACTCAACAAAATCTATACCATTTTATTGAACATCAGAAACAAGGGAGAAGGTATAGATGCCAAGTTAAAAGAAACACTGCTTCAAAGCAGGCCACTGACCCCATAAGAACAAATAAATTCCTCTGAAACATTGTGGTGTGAAAGCATTTACATATACTCTATCTCATTGGACCCTCAGAGTGCACTTGTGTAGGTGGCTTCTAGTTCCATTTTTCTATAAGGATTTGAGATGGTGAGTGACCTACAAGGCAGGGGCCACCATGTGGAGACAGCTTGCTCTAAAGTGAAGCCAATTCAAAGTAAAGTAGAATTGACAGAGAGAAACAGAGAAAATTACCGCATTGAGGCTGTCAGCCTCAGCTGTCCTGAGCAAGCCCTACCCTTGGACTTTCCAATCAAGAGAAGCAACAAATTCCTTTCTTGATTCAGCCAGTTTGTCAAGCTTCAGAAAGAGTCCTGGGTCGCCACTATGACAGAGCACTAGAGAGGGAGTGATGGATGCCAGCTTCTGTAGGAACAACGAGAGTGACCAAAAATGCTGTCAGACTACTAGGACTGCTGGGTCCTGAAGAACTTTCTGGGTGACTTGAGGACTGATGACTTGTTTCCCATTTCCCCCCTCCTCAGACATCTATTTGACCTACTCCTGCCACAGAGGGAAACCTGAGCATGCCCCCAGTTCTCACAGCCTGATGGAACCCAGGGACCACACCCCTCCTCTGTCCCTCCTCAGTAAGCAGGAGGTCCACCTCACTACTCTTCAGCCCACGTTCTATATTCCTATGGCTTTTCCCTTTGCTCATGTCAACTAGGAGGTAAATCACTGTAACGCATGTTTTTAAAATTTGCATTTCTTTCATTACTATGAGATTGAACACTACAATGAACATATGTTAATTAGATGTTTTTACTTTTTATTTCCTCTTCCAAGAATTATATGTTTATGTTTCTTGCCAATTTATCTACTGGAAAATCATTACTTAGTTATATAAAAATTATCTATGACACACAAGAGGAATCCATGAATTCCATTAAAAATGTAAAATATCGGGCCTCCCTGGTGGCGCAGTGGTTGGGAGTCCGCCTGCCAATGCAGGGGACACAGGTTCGTGCCCCCGTCCGGGAGGATCCTACATGCCGCGGAGTGGCTGGGCCCGTGAGCCATGGCCGCTGAGCCTGCGTGTCCGGAGCCTGTGCTCCACAACGGGAGAGGCCACGGCAGTGAGAGGCCCACGTACAGAAAAAAAAAAAAAAATGTAAAATATCACAATCAGTAAGGCTCTGTTGTTTCAAAGCAATCCCACAAATACATCTAAATGAATCATGTCAATTTCTTTAAAATCCAGACCTATGCCTGCTTTGTTAAGTTATTTGAGATGTTGGAGCTTACCAGATATTGTTAATCTGACATTAAAGCAAACCTTGGTTCAGTAAAACTGGTATTTAGGTTTCATGTTGTTTATAGCTCCCTCTGCCACAGCAACTGCACATTCCATCCAAAAGCAGCAGAATACACATTCTTCTCAAGTGCACGTGGAACATTTTCCAGGATTGATCACATGCTGGGCCACAAAGTGAGCCTCAGTAAATTTAAGAAAACTGAAATCATATCAAGCGTCGTTTCCAACCACAACACTATGAGATTAGAAATCAATTACAAGAAAAAAACTGTAAAAAACACAAACACGTGGAGGCTAAACAATATGTCACTAAACAACCAATGGATCAGTGAAGAAATCCAAGAGCAAATCAAAAAGTACCTAGAGACAAATGGAAATGAAAGCACAATGATCCAAAACCTAAGGGAAGCAGCAAAAGCAGTTCTAAGAGGGAAGCTTATAGCAATACAATCTTACCTCAGGAAACAAGAAAAATCTCAAATAAACAACCTAACCTTACACCTAAAGCAACGGGAAAAAGAAGAACAAACAAAACCCAAAGTTAGTAGAAGGAAAGAAATCATAAAGGTCAGAGCAGAAATAAATGAAATAGAGACAAAGAAAACTATAGAAAAGATCAACGAAACTAAAAACTGATTCTCTGAAAAGATAAGCAAAATTGATAAACCTTTAGCCAGACACATCAAGAAAAAAAAAGAGGAGAGGGCTCAAGCGATAAAATTAGAAATGAAAAAGGAGAATTTACAATGGACACCACAGAAATACTAAGGATCGTAAGAGACTACTACAAGCAACTATATGCTAATAAAATGGACAACCTAGAAGAAATGGAAAATTCTGAGAAAGGTACAATATCCCAAGTCTGAACCAGGAAGAATTAGAAAATATGATCATACCGATCACAAATACTGAAATCGAAACTGTGATTAAAAAACTGTCAAGAAACAGAAGTCCAGGACCAGATGGCTTCACAGGAGAATTCTAACAAATATTTAGAGAAGAGTTAAAACCTATCCTTCTGAAACTATTCAAAAAAATCACAGAGGAAGGAACACTCCCAAACTCATTCTATGAGGCCACCATCACCCTGATACCAAAACCAGACAGAGATACCACACAAAAAAAAGAAAATTATAGGCCAATATTACTGATGAACATAGATGCAAAAATCCTCAACAAAATGCTAGCAAATTGAATCCAACAATACATGAAAAGGATCATACACCATGATCAAGTGGGATTTATCCCAGGGATGCAAGGATTTTGCAATATCTGCAAATCAATCCGTGTGGTAAACCTCATCAACAGATTGAAGAATAAAAACCATATGATCATCTCAATAGATGCAGAAAAAGCTTTTGACAAAATTCAACACCCATTTACGATAAAAAAAAAAACTCTCCAGAAAGTGGGCATAGAGGGAACCTAACTCAGCATAATAAAGGCCATATATGATAAACCCACAGCTAACATCATATTCAACAGTCAAAAGCCGAAAGCATTTCCTCTAAGATCAGGAACAAGACAAGGATGTTCACTCTTACCACTTCTATTTGACATAGTTTTGGAAGTCCTAGCCATGGCAATCAGAAAAGAAAAGGAAATAGAGGGAATCCAAATTGGAAAAGAAGAAGTAAAACTATCACTGCTTGCAGATGACATGATACTATACATAGAAAATCCTGAAGACATTACTAGAAAACTACTAGAGCTCATCAATGAATTTGGTAGTTTCAGGATACAAAATTAATACACAGAAATCTGTTGCATTTCTATACATTAACAATGAAAGATCAGAAAGAGAAATTAAGGAAACACTCCCATTTACCACTGCATCAAAAAAGAATAAAATACCTAGGAATAAACCTACCTAAGGAGGCAAAAGACCTGTATGCAGAAAAGTATAAGATGCTGATGAAAGAAATCAAAGATGACACAAACAGATGGAAAGGTATACCATGTTCTCGGATTGGAAGAATCAATATTGTCAAATGACCATACTACCCAAGGCAATCTATAGATTCAATGCAATCCCTATCAAATTACCAATGGCATTTTTCACAGAACTAGAATAAAAAATCTTAAAATTTGTATGGAGACACAAAAAACCTGAATATCCAAAGCAATTTTGAGAAAGAAAAATAGAGCTGGAGGAATCAGGCTCCCTGACTTCAGACTATACTAGAAAGCTACAGTCATCAAAAACAGCACAAAAACAGAAACATAGATCAGTGGAACAGGATAAAAAGCCTAGAGATAAACCCATGCACCTGTGATCAATTAATCTATGAGAAAGACAGCAAGACTATGCAATGGAGAAAAGACAGTCTCTTCAATAAGTGGTGCTGGGAAAACTGCACAGCTACATGTCAAAAAAAAAAAAGAAAAGAAAAGAAAAGAAAAAGAAATTAGAACATTCTTTAACACCATACATGAAAATAAACTCAAAATGGATCAAAGACCTAAATGTAAGCCTGGTTACTATAAAACTCTAGAGGAAAACATAGGCAGAACACTCTTTGACATAAATCACAGCAATATCTTTTTGAATTCACCTCTTAGAGTAATGGAAATAAAAGCAAAAATAAACAAATTGGGCCAAATTAAACTCAAAAGCTTTTGCACAGCAAAGGGAACCATAAACAAAATGAAAAGACAAACCACAGAATGGGAGAAAGCATTTGCAAATGATGCGACCGACAAGGGGTCAATCTCTAAAACTTACAAACAACTCGTATGGCTCAATATCAAAAAAAAAAGAAAAAGAAAAAGACCCAGTAAAAAAAAAAATGGGCAGAAGACCTAAATAGACATTTCTCCAAAAAAGACACAGATGGCCAATAGGCACATGAAAAGATGCTCAACATCACTAATTATTAGAGAAATGTCAATCAAAACTACCATGAGGTATCACTTCACACCAGTCAGATTGGCCATCATCAAAAAGTCTACAAACAATAAATGTTGGAGAGGGTGTGGAGAAAAGAAATTAAGGAAACACTCCCATTTACCACTGCATCAAAAAAGAATAAAATACCTAGGAATAAACCTACCTAAGGAGGCAAAAGACCTGTATGCAGAAAAGTATAAGATGCTGATGAAAGAAATCAAAGATGACACAAACAGATGGAAAGGTATACCATTGGTATACCATTGGTACAGGTATACCATTGGTATACCATTGGTACAGCCACTATGGAGAACACTATGGAGGTTCCTTAAGAAACTAAAAATAGAGCTACCATATGATCTAGCTATCCCACTCCTGAGCATATATCCAGAGAAAACAATGGTTCAAAAGGATACATGTGCCCCAGTGTTTATTGCAGCACTGTTTACAATAGCCAAGACATGGAAGCAACCTAAATGTCCACTGACAGATGAATGGATAAAGAAGATGTGGTACATATATACAATGGAATATTACTGAGCCATTAAAAAGAATGAAATGATGCCATTTGTGGCAACATGGATGGACCTGGAGATTATCATGCTAAGTAAAGTAAGTCAGACAGAGAAGGACAAATATCATATGTTATCTCATATGTGGAATCTAAAACAAAATGATACAAATGAACTTATTTACAAAACAGAAACAAACTCACAGACATAGAAAACAAGTTTATGGTTACCAGGGGGAAAGAGGGGAAAGGGATAGATTGGGAGTTTGAGATTGCCATGTATACACTGCTTTGTTTAAAATAGATAACCAACAAGGACCGACTTTACAGCACATGGAATTCTGCTCAATATTCTGTAATAAACTAAATGGGAAAAGAATTTGAAAAAGAATAAATATATATGTCGGGGCTTCCCTGGTGGCACAGTGATTGAGAATCTGCCTGCTAATGCAGGGGACACAGGTTCGAGCCCTGGTCTGGGAGAATCCCACATGCCGCAGAGCAACTAGGCCCATGAGCCACAACTACTGAGCCTGCACGTCTGGAGCCTGTGCTCCGCAACAAGAGAGGCCGCGATAGTGAGAGGCCCGTGCACTGCGATGAAGAGTGGCCCCCGCTTGCCACAACTAGAGAAAGCCCTCGCACAGAAACGAAGACCCAACACAGCAAAAATAAACAAATAAATTACTAAAAAAAAAAAAATATATATATATATATAACTCAATCATTTTGCTGTACATCTGAAACTAACACAACATTGGTAATCAGCTATACTCCAATATAAAATAAAAATTAAAATAATAAACTACATTGTTAGTAACTTCGAAAATAAATAAATAAATTAATTAAAATGTTGCTAACACTAAAAAAAAAAAAAAAAAAAAAAGATTTATCCAGGAGTGGGCATGTTCTTTGCATATGCCGAAAGGAATAATAAAAATAGGTTTAAAAACATAGGTACAGGGCTTCCCTGGTGGCGCAGTGGTTGAGAGTCTGCCTGCCGATGCAAGGGACACAAGTTCGTGCCCTGGTCCGGGAAGATCCCACATGCTGCAGAGCGGCTGGGCCCGTGAGCCATGGCCACTGAGCCTGCGCGTCCGGAGCCTGTGCTCCACAACGGGAGAGGCCACAACAGTGAGAGGCCCGCGTACCGAAAAAAAAAACATAGGTACATTTGTCAACTGTATTTTCTAAAGAACCATAGCATCATGCTAGCAAAGAGTTCTCATGCTCTCTCACATACAGAGGGGGAATGGAAGAATCTATCTACCACATTCATGTTACTGTACATTGAAGGTATTTCTGTTATTATAATCATAGGATGTGATAGCCTATGTCCTTGATGCAAGAAGGATATGTAGATCAAGAAAGTGATTGATGAGGGAACAATTGGTCAGAAACTAAGGAAGGACCTTGACTCTAGAGACTAGAAAGATTTGATTCTTCATTGGGCTGAAAATGTGAATATCTCCCAAATAAGAAATGAGAAATTAATAGCTGGCTGAAATTTTTCACTTATGGAAAATGAGTCATCTTCTGACTCCCAGAAGAACTGATTCCAAACTCAGGAGAAAGAAAACATCTGAGATTATGACCAATAAAGAGTCCAGAGCTCAATAACTTGATTTAAAAAATAAATGGATTTGATAAAGAAGATAACTAAATGTAGAAAGAGCTTTTACAGGCTAGGGAATATATTATAGGCCCAGTAAAAGCCCGAAGTCAAAGAGAGTTTTGAGAGAGAGACAAAGGAAGATAGGTCCATAGGGCTGGAGCTGGGGCAAGCCCTGAGAAGGCCAGGGCAACTTCAGGGAAGCACTGCAGATCTGAGTCATCTGAGCACAACACCAGAGATTCCAGAGAGACCCAAAGGATGAACCAGCTCCAGCAGAAGGGCCAACCAAATCTACCTCAGGGCAGAAGTCTGAGGATCTTTGCCTCATGTCCGTAGCCCAACTCCCAACCCAGCAAGACTACAAGGAGTGGAAGGGTCAGGAATAAGTGGGTGGATCAGCCAAAGATGTCAAAACAAAACTCCAATTAAATTATTGAGAATTCTGGGCTCTTCTGTTTTTTAGCATTGTTTTGCTACAGAGGAAGCCCTCTCTGGCTTCCCAGTCCTGGTGGTAGATTGCTAAACTCTTATAGAATCTGTATTAGCCTAGCAGTCCAACAATTCCCCCTCTAAAGGATGAAAACTGCAAAATCATAATATAGTAAAATTTTATATTACTCACTTAATCTTTGTAGTGCACTAGTAAATAAAATACCCATACTACTGAAGTTCCTTCCTTCCTTTCTTTCTCTTTTCTTTTCTTTTTCCTTCTTCTTATCTTTCTTTCAACAGGTATTAATTGATGCAGTGAGTAAAGAGAAGCAAACGAATGCACCAGAATAATTTAGGAAAAATGTCTTACAAAAAAAGATTCCTTACCTCCCCCATGAGAAATTCTAATTCTATAGATCTTTTTTCTTTTTTAAACTTTTTAAACTTTTAATTTATTTATTCATTTATTTTTGGCTGCGTTGGGTCTTTGTTGCTGCATGCAGGCTTTCTCTAGTTGTGGTAAGCGGGGGCTACTATTCCTTGCAGCATGCAGGCTTCTCATTGCAGTGGCTCCTCTTGCTGTGGAGCATGGGCTCTAGGCACGTGGGCTTCAGTAGTTGTGGCACGTGGGCTCAGTAGTTGTGGCTCACAGGCTCTAGAGTGCAGGCTCAGTAGTTGTGGCACACAGGCTTAGTTGCTCCATAGCATGTGGAATCTTCCCAGACCAGGGCTCGAACCTGTGTCCCCTGCATTGGCAGGCAGATACTTAACCACTGCACCACCAGGGAAGTCCTGATTCTATAGATCTTGACTGATATATACCATAGAATTCAAAGGCAAGTATAAGCTTTCTTAGAGAAAAAAAAATTTTTTTGTTTGGTTCTACACTGCTGTACTGAGGGCAAAGGGGATTCTCCATAGCTTAGCCAGAAAAGTAGGAGGATTAGTGAACTCCTGAGAGCCAGCCCTCAAAAGTAGGCAGCAATAGATGTTTGACTTCTGGAACCTAGAAGGAACTACTAAAAATGATGCAGATAGAGGAGGAAAGAGAGGTGGACAGAGTCTGGAGTCAGCTATGGTCGTTGACAACTATCTAGATTATTTCATCAGACTCTCTTCTAAACCAGTTAAGAATAGGAAAATTGCAAGTTTGGAGATCAAAGTATAGGTACTTAGTGCAGGGAAAGGAACAGAGAGGCCATTCTATTTGTGGGTTTTGATCTCTGAATCCTCAGTTTTCAAAAGAAGCTGTATGGTGAGGAATTAATAAATGTTAACTGTTTTTAGAGTACAAACTCTAGGGAGAAAGATGGTCCACAGATAGGAGGACTACATCAACAAGGACACTTTTGAAATATAAAGTGAATGTTTACCTAGTGGTGAGGAGGGGCATGGAGGGACAGATGACCAGCATAAACCAGATCTCCTCATTCGCAAAGCCAGAGGGCAAGGGAGCCCCATTGCCACTTGTCAAGCCCAGGGCATAGGGTGGGATGAGAAGGGTGGTGAGTGGATCTAGAGGGGCAATTGGAAGCTCTCCAGCACAGGCATATTGAATAATAACATGTGTTCCTAGGAATCTAACCACACATCAGTTAGGAATGGTGATCACCTTCCAATTGACCTGTTCATCGAAAGCAACAAATGATGCCAACCTCACTTCACATTTTGTATCCATGAAATTACAAAGATAGAAAAGAAAAATAAAATTACTGAAAACACCAGTGACATTTTTAAATCTAAAAATGTATCAGTCAGGATTCAGTCACAGAGAACAAAGTCCATTCAAGCTATTTAACCAGAAAAGCATTTATTGCAGGCTATTACATAATCATTGGGATGGCTTAAAAAACCCATACTAGAGGGAGCTTCCAGGAACAAATCCCAAAGCCACCATGTAGAACTTGGCCACCAATGAAGCTGCTTCTCTTGCCATGACCTAGAAGACATCTGCTAAACTGGGCAGTGGTTACCACAGCTGCTGGCTCCAGAACCATGTCAGGGATGCTACAATCTGTCCCAGCCAAATGAATAACTCAAGCTTTGCTGCTCTCCCCAATTATCTCAGTTCCAAATTCAAGTCTCCCACCAGCACTTCTGTTTGGCGGAAACTAATGCACATCCAGAACCTAGGAGCACTGGATAACGTACTGAGTGAACCAGATACAATATCCACCACAAATGTTAAACCGTGTTGAGGCTGAACAAATGAAAAAGAAATAAAACAGTAATAATGAAACCTCAGGTATTTTTAAATGTTTTTATGGACAAAAATAATTGGGAAATCAATGGTAGATTTAGATTATGAGAGGCTTGGGGCACTTGAGAGTGGGATGAATACTTTTGTGACATAAGCATATTGTCAAGCATCAGGTTATGATGTGGTATCTTCAAAATGTCTCTAGGGACCCTTTTTTTCTTCCCCTCACTCTGGGAGATCCATAGGCACATGGCTCAATCTCAGTCTGGGTTGAACAGAGCATGCACATTCTCTGTGGTACAGTGATTGGTCCAAGGACTGGCATGTGACAAAAGCCAGGGCAATCAGAGGCCTTGACCAGGATTATTCTGGCTGAAGCTGACAGGGAAGCCTCATTTTTTCTTTTTCTTTGTGGTTTCAGTACTGTAAGAATTAGTGTTAATGGTCAAGTTCCCACCGTGGGGCAATGTCTAAGGAAACAAAACTAACACCAAAGAGCAAAAAAGAAATGAGAGGCACAACTTAAGAGATTCCTTTGTTATACACATTTTCTGATTTCACCCTTTTGGCCTGGAGTGGCCTCCTTTCTGCAGTTATTTCCTCAGTTCTGTGAGCCATCCAGCTTCCTTCCAATAAATCTTCCCTTTTGGATTAAGATTGTTTGACTGAGTTGGGTATCAGTTGCATGCAATTTTAAGAGTCATAACAAATCAGAGTCTCAATTTTATAACATACTATTTCAATAGTCACTTGAAGGAAAGTAGTATCCTTTGGGTCCAAGGGGAAAAATGAGATTTTTTTTTTTGGCTTTACTTCCCATACATTGTTTGAGGTTGACTTAAATTCCACTGAAGCCTAAACCTGAACTACATTTTTAATCAACCAACTTGATTTAAGTAATTTTGATAATGTCACTCAGTTTTAGGTAAGCAGCCTCAACTTCATGTCTTTTTTAAAAAATTTTATTGAAGTATAGTTAATTTACAATGTTGTGTTAGTTTCTGCTGTACAGCAAAGTGATTCAGTTATTCCTTTTCATATTCTTTTCCATTATGGCTTATCACAGGCTATTAAATATAGTTCCCTGTGCTATACAGTAGGACCTTGTTGTTTATCCATTCTATATATAATAGCTTGCATCTGTTAATCCCAAACTCCCAATCCATCCCTCCTCCATCTCCCCAACAACTTCATGTTTTAAAAGACACATTTACAACTGCTGCCGCACAGTCACCTGTCTTCACTCTGCAAACAATTGCCAGCTGTGTACTCTGGAAAGCCCCAGAGATTTCAATGGCAATGGGGAAGAGCCAAAGAAAATCTACTGTGAGACCAGAAAGGGAGGAGAACCTATGGCTCCATGGGGAAAGATTGGAAAGCAAATCACCTAAGTAAGCCAGTACACAGATTTTAAAAAAATAAAGAAATGTCTGTGAAAGTGATGATAACCACAATGAATAGCAAAAGGATGAACATGAAGATGTAAAAGAGGACATCAAAAATCATAAAATGTGGGGGAGGAGAGTAAGAAAATGTCCATTTCCTAGAATATGTTTGAGCCTATATGACTGCCAGTCTAAGGCAAGTAGGTATAGGATGGGGTTAACATACTTGAAAAACAGGATAGCCACAAATCAAAAACATACAATAGATTCACAAAAACCAAAAAGAAGAGAACATAAATGTAATACAAAAGAAAACCATCAAACCATAAAAGGAAAAATGAAAAAAAAGGGACAAAGAAGAAATGTAAAATCAATGGGAAAACAAGGCTCAAAATGGTAATAAATACATATCTATCAATAATTACCTTAAATGTCAACAGACTAAATGCTCCAATGAAAAGACACAGAGTGGAAGACTGAATTAAAAAAACCCAAGAAGGGGGCTTTCCTGGTGGCGCAGTGGTTGAGAGTCCACCTGCCGATGCAGGGGACACGGGTTCATGCCCCGGTCCGGGAAGATCCCACATGCTGTGGAGCGGCTGGGCCTGTGAGCCATGGCCGCTGGACCTGCGCATCCGGAGCCTGTGCTCCGCAACGGGAGAGGCCACAACAGTGAGAGGCCCGCATACCTCAAAAAGAAAAAAAAAGAAAAAAAAAACCCAAGAGCCTACAATATGCTGCCTACAAGAGACCCACTTTAGGGCAAAGACACATACAGATTGAAAGTGAGGGGATAGAAAAAGATATTTCATGCAAATGGAAATGACAAGAAAGCAGGGGTTGCAATACTCATATCAGACAAAATAGACTTTAAAACAAAGGCTATAAAGAAAGATAAAAGAAGGATACTATATACTAATAAAAGGATCAATACAGGAAGAGGATTTTACATTCACCAAAATATATGCACCTAATATAGGAGCACCCAAATACATAAAACAAATACAAAGCAAGAAATTGACAGGAATACAATAATAATAGGAGATTTTAACATTCCATTCACATCAATGGATAGATCTTCTAGACAGAAAATCAATAAAGCAACAGAGATCCTAAATGATACAATAGAACAGTTAGACTCAATTGATATTTTCAGTACTTTACATCCAAAAAAAAAAAACACCCAGAATATACATGCTTTTCACATGGAACATTCTTGAACATGGAACATTCTCTAGGATTGACCATATGCTAGGGCACAAAACAAGCCTCAACAAATTTAAGAGTATAGAAATTATCTCAAGCATCTTTTCTGACCACAACGGCATGAAACTAGAAATCAACCACAGAAAAAGAAATGAGAAAAAAATGATTACATGGAGACTAAACAACATGCTATGAAAAAACCAATGGGTAAATGATGAAATCGAAGAGGAAATTAAAACATACCTTGAGACAAATGACAATGAAAACAAAACCATACAAAATCTATGGGATGCAGCAAAAGCAGTTCTTAGAGGGATGTTCATAGTGATACAGGCCTTCATCAAAAAACAAGAAAAGTCTCAAATAAACAACCTAACCTACCACTTAAAAGAATTAGAGAACAAAGAACAAACAAAACCTAAAGTCAGCAGAAGGAAGGAACTAATAAAGATCAGAGAGGGAATAAATAAAATAGAAAATTTCAAAAAATAGAAAAAAATCAATAAAACCAAAAGCTGGTTCTTTGAAAGAGTAAACAAGACTGACAGACCTCTGGCCAGGCTCACCAAGGAGAAAAGAGAGAGACCCCAAATAAATAAAATAAGAAATGAAAAAGGAGACATAAAAACTGATACTGCAGAAATACAAAAACCATAAGGGAATACTATGAACAATTATATGCCAACAAATTCATTCAACAACTAGAATAAATGGACAAGTTTCTAGAAACATACAGACACCAAAATTGAATCAAGAGGAAATGGATAATTTTGTGTGTGTGTGTGTGGTACGCAGGCCTCTCACTGTTGTGGCCTCTCCCATTGCGGAGCACAGGCTCCAGACGCGCAGGCTCAGCGGCCATGGCTCACAGGCCCAGCCGCTCCATGGCATGTGGGATCTTCCCAGACCGGGGCACGAACCCGTGTCCCCTACATCGGCAGGCAGACTCTCAACCACTGCACCACCAGGGAAGCCTGAAATGGATAATTTGAACAGACTCATCACTAGAGGTAAAATAGAATCTGTAATTTAAAAACTCCCTAAAAACAAAAGTCCAGGACCAGAAGGCTTTACAGGTGAATTTTACCAAATATACAAAGAAGAGCTTATACCAATCCTTCTCAAACCCTTCCAAGAATTTGAAGAGGAGACAACACTCCCAAAGACATTCTATGAAACCACCTTCATCCTAATACCAAAACCAGACAAAGACACCACCAAAAAAAAGAAAATTATAGGCCAATATCTTTGATGAATATAGATGCAAAAATTCTCAATAAAATATTAACAAACTGAATCCAACAACACATAAGAAAGATCATACACCACTACCAAGTGGGATTCATCCCAAGTTCATGAGGACGGTTCAACATATGCAAATCAACCAATGTGATACACCACATCAACAAAAGAAAAGATAAAAACCACATGATCATCTCAAAGATGCAGAAGAAGCATCTGCCAAAATTCAACATCCATTTATGATAAAACTCTCATCAAAGTGGGTATAGTGGGAGAATACCTCAACATAATAAAAGCCATTTAGGACAAAGCCACAGCCAATATGATACTCAATGGTGAAAACCTGAAAGCCTTCCTACTAAAATCTGGACAAGGAGGCCCACTCTCATCCCTTCTATTCAAAATAGTATTGGAAGTCCTAGCCATAGCAATCATACAAGAAAAAGAAAGAAAAGGTATGCAAATTGGAATGGGAGAGGTAAAACTGTCATTCTATGCAGATGGTAAGATACTATATATAGAAAACCCTCAAGACTCCACACAAAAACTACTGGAACTGATAAACAAATTCAGCAAGGTAGCAGGATATGAGGTTAACATACAGAAATTGGTTGCATTTCTTTACACTAACAATGAAATATCAGAAAGGGAATGTAAGAAAACAATACCTTTCAAAATTGCACCACCAAAAATAAAATACTTAGGGATAAACCTGACCAAGGAGGTGAAAGACTTATATGCTGAGAACTATAAAATATTAATAAAGGAAATTAAAGATGATTCAAAGAAATGGAAAGCTATCCCATGCTCTTGGATTGGAAAAATTAATAGTTAAAATGACCATACTACCCAAAGCAATCTACAGATTTTATGCTATTTTTATCAAATTACCCATGACATTTTGCACAGAACTAGAACAAATAATTCTAAAATTTATATGGAACCATAAAAGACACAGAATTGCAAAAGCAATCCTGAGCAAAAAGAACAAAGCAGGAGGCATAAACCTCCCAGACTTCAGACAATACTACAAAGCTACAGTCATCAACAGAGTGTGGTGTTGGCATATCAAACAGACATATGGATCAATGGAACAGAATAGACAGCCCAGAAATAAACCCACATACCTACAGTAAATTAATCTTTGACAAAGGAGGCAAGAATATGCAACGGGAAAAAGACAGTCCCTTCAAGCAAGTGGTGTCGGGAAAGTTGGATAGCCACATGTAAATCAATGAAGTTAGAACACAACGTCTCACCATACTCAAAAATAAACTCAAAATGGCTTAAAGACATAAAAATAAGACATAACACCATAAAACTCCTAGAAGAGATCATAGGCAGAACATTTTCTGACATAAATCGTACCAATGTTTTCTTTTGTCAGTCTCCCAAGGCAATAGAAATAAAAATAAACAAATGGGACCTAATCAAACTTACAAGCTTTTGCACAGCAGAAGAAACCATAAACAAAGTGAAAAAACAACCTACAGAATGGTAGAAAATATTTGCAAACGATGCAAATGACAAGGGCTTTATTTCCAAAATATACAAACAGCTCATATAACTCAACAACAAATAAACAAACAATGCAATCGAAAAATGAGAAGACTAAAATAGACATTTCCCCAAAGAAGAAATGCAAATGGCCAATAGGCACATGAAAAGATGCTCAATATCACTAATTATTAGAGAAATGCAAATCAAAACTTAAATGAGGTACCACCCCACAGTGGTCAGAATGGCCATCATTAAAAACTCTACAAATAACAAATGCTGGAAAGGATGGGGAGCAAAGGGAACCCTCCTACACTGTTTGTGGGAATGTAAGTTGGTACAGCCACTATGGAAAACAGTATGGAGGCTCTTCAGAAAACTAAAAATAGAATTACCATATGATTCAGGGACTTCCCTGGTGGTCCAGTGGCTAGGACTCTGTGCTCCCAATGCTGGGGTCCTGGGTTTGATCCCTGGTCAGGGAACTGGATCCCACATGCTGCAACTAAGGGTTCACATGCCACAACTAAAGATTCCATATGCTGCAACTAAAAAAAGATCCCGCATGCTGCAATGAAGATCCCACACTGGCAGCGAAGATCCTGTGTGCCACAGTTAAGACCCGGTGCAGCCAAACAAATAAATAAATATTTAAAAAAAAAGAATTACCATGTGATCCAGCAATCCCACTCCTCGGCATATATGCAGACAAAACTGTAATCCAAAATAGATACGTGTACCCTTATGTTCATAGCGGCACTACTCACAATAGCCCAGACATGGAAATAACTTAAATGTCCACTGACAGATGAATCAATAAGGAAGATGTGGACATGTATACAATGGAATACTAATCAGCCATAAAGAAGAACAAAATAATGCCATTTGCAGCAATATAGATGCAACTATAGATTATCATACTAAGTGAAGTAAGTCAGAAAGAGAAAGACAAATACCATATGATATCACTTATTTGTGGAATCTAAAATATGACACAAATGAAACTATCTACAAAACAGAAACAGACTCACGGACATAGAGAACAGACTTGTGGTTGCCAAGGGGGAGGGGGTTGGGGGAGGAATGGAGTGGGAGGTTGGGGTTAGCAGGTATAAGCTATTATATATGCAATGAATAAACAAGGTCCTATAGTATTATAGGATACCATGTTTAGTATCCTATGATAAACCATAATGGAAAAGAATATTTTTTCTAATAAGAACCTATTGTATAGCACAGGGAACTCTACTCAATATTCTGTAATGACCTACATGGGAATAGAATCTAAATAAGACTGGGTATATGTATATGTATAACTGATTCACTTTGCCGTACAGCAGAAACTAACATAACATTGTAAATCAACTATACTCCAATTAAAATTAACTTAAAAAAAGAATATTGTTTTAAAAAGAATGTATATATATGTAGAATTGAATCACTTTGCTGTACGGCAGAAATTAACACAACCTTGTAAATCAATTATACTTCAATAAACACACACACACACAAATGTTTTCTATTTCCTTAGTCTTTGCTCAGTCTCTTCAGCTAGCTTGTAAATTCCATGAGGCTAGAACTTATGTCTCTTTTTTTTCTAAGCACTGTTTTCACTGCATTCCACAAATTTTCATAGGCTGTATTTTCATTTCATTTAGGTCAAAATACTTTTAAATTTCTCTTGAGACGTCTTCTTTGACTTATGTGTTATTTGGAAGTGGGTTATTTGGTCTTCAAATATTTGGGGATTTTCAGCTATCTTTCTGTTTTTAATTTCTAGTTTAATCCCATTGTGTTCTGAAGTCTACTTTGTATGACATTTATTCTTTTAAATTTGGTAAGGTATGTTTTATGGCCCAGACAGTGGTCTATCTTGTCAAATATTCCATGTGAGCTGGAGAAGAATGTGTAGTCTGCTGCCATTGGATGAGTTATTCTATAAATGTCAATTAGATACAATTGATTAATGGTTATGTCTCTTTTTCGCCATTGAATTCCTGGGATCTAACAGAGACCTTGGCCTATAGAATGTGCTTCATAAATGTTTACTGAATAAGAGAGAGAAAGCAAGAGGAAGGGAAGAATGAATAGAGAGATTTCAGTGTTATTCCCCTGATTAAAAGCTTTCAATGGTTCACTGTTATCTACACAATATATTTTAACTATTGTTCTTCCTATCTGGTAGTATTATCTCACAATCTATTTACTGTATTTCTTCTGTTATAACACACACAGTTATTTTATCTACCACTCTAGTAGGATGAAAAAAACCACTGCCAAGAAAACTGTGAGATGCCATTAATTTCAGAGGCATTTTAAATATGAAAAAATGTGAGTCATAGAGTTGATGAAATATTGTATAGTTAGCTACGAGTCTGTCTTACCTGCTGGATGGAGCCATAGCTTATTGATCTTCATATCCCCAGCACCAAACACAGCACATGACATAGAATAGATGCTCAATAACATTAGTTTAGTTATTTGATATGTCACGTATTCCCTACCACCAGCCACCTGGCTTTCCTTCATTCCCAGCCCTCATACCTCCTGCGCTGTAATGCTCTTGGTGTTCATGGCGGGCTGGAGATTTTAATTTCTTTTGAAATGCTCCACAAAAACCTGACCCCTTTTCACCTTTCTCATGACCTTGCTGTAGGCTGTCAGCTACATTACAGCTAAATATCTGCCAAAATCATGTTTGTGCTCTTGAAGCTCCTGGGAGAAACTGACATCCTACCCTACTTGCCCCACTCCCTCAACGCGGCTGCACTGAGCCTAGTGACATTACCAATCCACTAGGTGCTGTGGCAAACCAGGAAGAAAGAGAGTTTAAGCAGGGAGATCTTTAGGAAACTTCAAATAAATTGCTAATTACTCCTGTCTATTCACTGGCCTGGCTTCTCCCTAAGTGTTATTTATTTTTTAATATCTATTTAGGAAAAGCAAAAAGAAGTAAATAAAACTCAAGGATCTTTACTCCAGTCAAATAAACCCTATTCCTTTTAATCCCTTTTGTATAGGACCTCTTTAAAAGAAGGATCCCAAATGGGAATTGTGGTGGAGTAAATGTAGCCACTCAGTTCAGCCAGCGGGGTGTTTTTAATCATGTGAATTGGCTATGCATTCTCCTGTTGGCCAGCACATCATTTCCTAACAATTTTACTGCAGTAGTTTCACATATTCCTATTACCCACTGGACCCTTGAAAGTATCTGAAATTTTTGACCCCTGCCTTGAATGTGTGGTTTTTCTTCTCCAGGAGGACCTCTGGCTCACTGCATCCCCTTAATTTTCTCACCCTGATTTTAAGATTAATTGGCCATTAGAGATAGGTCAATTTCTCTAACTGTAGAGAAAACTATACCCTGAAGTTGAAATAAATTGGTTATAGAAATGTTTATTAGATATACTTATTGGTACAGGGTGTAACTTTAAAAATAATCCCTGCCTCTATTCCCACAAGGCTCAAACAGCCATGGTATTTATGAGGCAGTTTGAAAAGGGGAGGGGATAGAATAAAAAAACTAGTGTCACAATGTTAACATTTAAAATTGCATCAAGCATTTTGGGATGTGAGACCTCCCTCTAACCCAGCTCTAATTCACACCTTCCAAAATAGATCTTCCCTGTGTTTTTGCTTGGATTTTAATAAAGCACAGGCAGGGGAAGATAGTATTGGATGAAACTGCAGACTTGGAGTAGTTCTAGTGAGTCCCTTAATTCATTGCCGCAAGGGATAAGTGTTCTTTCATATCTTTTTAAAAGTCAATTGGCGATAGAAGACAAGTGATTAAAGAAGTTAAAAATAAAACTGAAATGCTTCCCTCTGTTTAAGGAATAAAAATATAAAAACATTTTCTGGAATTGACTACTTTTCATCTTTTAATACTAGTTTCCATTTCACTTTTCCCCTCCACCTCACGTTTTCCCCTGCCTTCTCTCCCCTGCATGTTACTCACCCCCTGAAAAAAACTGAGCTTCTCAAATGCTTATCTGAAGAACACTGAGACCCCTGTATTGGTTGAAATCCCACGAGGGTAATAGAAGAGTAGTGGGTTCTGAAACAGTAACCATTATTTTTTTTCTACTGGGCCAATTTAAAGTCAACTTTATTAGGTTTCATAATTATTTTCCAAGTAAGACTTTTTAATTCACAGACTAACCTATTTAAAGATACTGTGATAAATTAAGCCTATTAGAAATGAACCACGCTCAATTTGTAAATTATTTTAAATTTTAGCCTGAAATTCTCCTAGCATTTATATAAAAGTAAAAATTTTCTATTAAACACACAAAGAACAGAACCATTGAAAATAGACACCATCTCTCCTGCCTTTTGTGATGTCTAACCCCAGGTAATTTTTTATTTTCTATCTATAACAGGGTCAAGCCTTTCATTTATGGATATTTTTTGTTACTGAGATATAATTGACATATGAATTTGTGTAAGTTAAGCTGTATAACATGTTGATGTAATAAATTTATATATTAAAAAAACCACAGTATCGGCTAACACTTCCATCTCATCACATAATTACTATTTTGTTTTTGTAATGAAAACATTTAAGATTAGTACTCCCTTAGCAACTTTCAAGTATGTAATACAGTACTGTTAACTATAATCACAATTCTGTGTCTCGCCATGATTATAGACACTGAATTGCAATTCTCCGAGAATACAGAATAAACCCATTTTTGCCAGAGAAATATTTGGCAGTCTATTTGTTTCAAGTCAACATTAGTGGTGTTGGGCATCTTTTCATGTACATATTGGCCATCTGTATGTCTTCTTTGGAAAAATGTCAATGCAGTTCTTCTGTTCGTTTTTATAATCAGATTGTCTTGTTGTTGTTGTTATTGAGTTGTGTATTTTATATCTTTTGGATATTAACCCCTTATCAGGTATATGGTTTGCAATTTTTTTTTCCATTCTATAGGTTGCCTCATTTTGTTAATTGCTTCTTTTGCTTTGCAGAAGCTTTTTAGTTTGATGTATTCCCAATTATTGATTTTTGCTTTTGTTGCTTGTGCTTTGGTGTCACATTAAAAAAAAATCATTGCCAAGACCCATGTCAAGGAGCTTTTTTCCTATGTTTTCTTCTAGGAGTTTCTGGTTTCTGGAACAGTATAGTTTCTTCTGCTGTTTCCGGTCTTACCTTTAAGTCTTTAATCCACCTTGAGTTAATTTTTGTGAATGATATAAGATAGTAGTCCAATTTCACTTTTCTGCATGTGATGACCCAGTTTTTCCAACACCATTTACTGAACAGACTATTCTTTCACCATTGAGTACTCTTGATTCTCTTGTCAAATATTAATTGGCCATATATGTGGGGATTTATTTCTGGGCTCTTGATTCTGTCCCATTGGTCTATGTGTCTATTTTTATGCCAGTACCATACTGTTTTGATTACTATAGCTTGATAATATAGCTTGAAATCAGGAAGTGTGATCCCTCCAGCTTTGTTCATTTTTCTGGATTGCCTTGGCTATTTCAGGTCTTTTGAGGTTTCATACAAATTTGAGGATTGTTTATTTCTACTTCTGTGAAAAATGCCATGGGAATTTTGATGGGGATTTATTGAATTTATAGATGGCTCTGGGTAGTCTGGACATTTTAACAATATTAGCTCTTCTAATCCATGAACATAAAATATATTTCTATTCGTTTGTGTATTTTTCAATTACTTTCATCAAAGTCTTACAGTTTTCAGTTTACACATCTTTCACCTCCTTGATTAAATTTAATCCTAAGTATTTTATTCTTTTTGATGTTATTGTGAAGGGGATTGCTTTCTTTCTTTATTTTTCAGATATTTATTTGCTAGTGTATAGAACACAATGACTGCTGTATGTTGATTTTATATCCTGCAACTTTACAAGCTCACTGATTAGTTCTAACAGTTTTTTGGTGGATTCTTTAATTTTTTCTATATATAAGGTCATTTCATCTGTAAAGACAATTTTAGTTCTTCCTTTCCAATTTGGATGTCTTTTATGTCTTTATCTTGCCTGATTTCTCTAGCTCAGATTTCCAGTACTATGTTGAATAAGACTGGTGAGAGTGGGCACCCTTGCCTTATTCCTGATCTTAGAGGAACAGCTTTCAACTTTTCACCATTAAGCCATTGAGTATGACATGGCTTTGTTATATGTGGCTTTAATTATACTGAGGTATTGTATGTTCCTTCTATACCAAACTTGCTGAAGGTTTTTTCTCATAAAATGATGCTGTATTTTGTCAAACACTTTTTTTTTTGCATCTATTGAGATGATCTAATTTATACGTCTTTTATGGATCATTACATTTTAATTTTAACTACAATATAAATATTGATACATTTAAAAAGTTTAATTCAAATGTATTATTATTATTATTATTACTAAGAATATAAAAGGCTCTAGATTCAGTGTAAATGTATATTAGTGATAATAATAATATAAACATATATCAGATACTTATAATGTGTTAGTCTTTTCAATATTAAATTCTCACTTATAAATATTACTTATTTAAATATGTATTAGGAGGGACTTCCCTGGTGGCACAGTGATTAAGAATCCACCTACCAATGCAGGGGACACGGGTTCAAGCCCTGGTCTGGGAAGATCCTGCATGACACAGAGCAACTGAGCCCCTGCACCACAACTACTGAGCCTGCACTCTAGCGCCTACAAGCCACAATTATTGAAGCCCAAGCACCTAGAGCCTGTGCTCCCCAACAAAGAGAAGCCACTGCAATGAAAAGCCCATGCACCACAATGAAGAGTAGCCCCACTCACCACAACTAGAGAAAGCCCACACACAGTAATGAGGACCCAATGCAGCCATAAATAAATAAATAAATAAATAAATAAATAAATAAATAAAATTTTAAATATAAATATGTATTAGGAGAAAAATTAAATGAGAGCTGATGACCTTAGTAATTCATTTTAAAAATGTTTATTCATTATAAGCAGATTCTCCAATTAAGCAGTAACTGGGTACCATGTACCCAAACAGTGGTGCACTTATCATTTTTGAAGGGCCATTTGGATCATAATTATAGAATCATCAGGGTAAAGAGAGAGCAAGAGACTTTCAAAGCCATCCTTCTGTGTGAGAGGAGAGTCATACTGACATCATCCTGTATGAATGGGAATATGTCCTAGTTTTGAACATGTTACATTTCAGCAACTCTAGACACCTGGGAGGGAAAGGCCAATAACCTTCAAAATAATCTAGATTTTAAGAAATTACTCACTCATTGGCAATCAAAAGTAAGTTAGTATTCTTCTTCATGACACTTTAATTCTGCTTTTTCATGGCTTTAAACAAACTTTACAGTTCCCTGGGATCTCATCCCAAATAACTTATACACGTGAACAGATACTATTGCCCTAATATGAAATTCCTTGTTTTCTTTTTTTGTACGTTAAATAAAATACAAAGGATTTTCAAAATTCAGTATGAGTTTCTTTAAAACATTGCATCCTACAGCATTAGTACTACTGGCACGCTGACATGTTTTGAATTTTACTAAATCCAAGAATGCCCTTAATGGGACAGGAATTGAAAACATCATTTTCTCCATAGCAACAAATGAACTAGTAATTTTTCTGATATACATTAAGACTTCCTGATTGAATTTTTCCCATCACTGTGATCTTTTGATACATTCTAATCCAGCAACACTAACCATTTTAGATTCTGTGAACACAGCCATCTTTTTCTATTAAAAAAGCTTCCTGGCTGGCATAATAATCAGCTCAATATTAAATTAAACACTAGGAAGCAGGGTTAAGAAATTGCAACATGTGGTTTAGTTTCCTTGAGGGCAAACTGCCTTCTAAATTAATGATGATTCACTCTTTTTATTTTTCACGATTTTTATATGTATTTTTTGAATAAGTAATACATGCCCAGAGCACAGAAGGAAAAGAGTACAAGATGGGAAAGTAAATCTCTTTCATCAGTGGAAATGCTGTTTACCATTAGTGAGTATATAAAATACGTTTGGACAGCAAATTGGCATTATAGTTAATGCCAATAAAATTCAGTAAGGTTGAAAGTGTGGAATATCTACCTCTGTTAATGACAGACTAGGTAAAGTAGACCAATTCTCCCAATGACAACTAAAAAAGTTTGACAGCTTTTAAAAGGAATCTTATCAAATGCATCAAAGAGCTAACAAGATGATGAAGAAGGACATTTGGGATCACTTTGAAAGAAATTTTGAAAAAGTTGGAGTCTGGGGACATCCAGAGGTGGGGACCCTGGGAAACCCTATCTCACTGTAGGATGAGACCCTAGGAGGCTGCATCCCAGGAATAAGGATAAACTTGGAAGGAAAGTAGCCATAGCACAAGACTGCAGACAAGCTCCAGGTCCTCAAGGAGGCCCTGAAATTGGATGTCAATTCTGGCACTTGATAGAAGGAAATTAAAATCCTCTCTGGAGGAACATAGTATCATCCTAGGCCCTAAATGTTCCCTAGAAAAGAAGATGTGCAGACCCTATGATTCCTCCACCCTCATCAAGGTATGTAACTTCAGAAAACTGTATCAATATGTACAAGGGGACATGCACAGGAAATTCACTGCAGTATGGTGATGACTAAAAACTGGAAACAATCCAAGTGTTCATCAACAAGATGAGATATTCATATAATTGAACAATATAGAGCAGTAAAAATAAACTATTGCCACATGCATCAATATGGATAAATCTCATGAATATAATATTCAGCAAAAAAACATGTAGCAGGAGATTATATATAGTGTGATACTAATCATATAAAATTCTAAAGCAAGCAAAATTAACAACATGTTGTTTAGGAATATATAATGTAGTCAAACTTAAAAGCAAGGGAACAAACATAAAATTCAAGGTAGTGTTTACCACTGGTGCAGGAGGGTTCAGCCATATTAGTCATGTTCTCTCCAGAGATAACCTTCTTGATCCTTCAAATATATCTTAGGCACACAGATTTACTCTGGAAGGGCAAAGAGTATGTCCCTTTTGTTGATTGAAAGGCCTGTCTATAGTTTGTGCAATTGCTACTTCCTTCAAGATTTATCAATACTCTTGGGCTGCAGTCCCCTAGGGGCCCATCCCAAAGTGGGAACTTATAGCATCTCTCAAACTACATCAGTCAGATATAGCCTAGTGAGCCCCTTTCTCTCCCAACAGTTCTTGGAATAGCATTTGTCTTGTCAGGGAAATGCTGTTATTGCTTCCTCCAGAATCCAGGCTTAGCAGGGGTAGAAGACATAGAGAAGTAGAGAGGCAGCTAGCCTATGCCCACCTCCTTTCCCATACAGACTTGTCTCCTGGAGTGGGATCAAGCTGGGGCTGAGGAGATCTTAAGCTGCCAATGAGGTTCTGTTTTTTTTGTTTTTGTTTCTGTTTTTTTAAATTAAACTGTTCTTATTGACTACTGCAGTGAGAGTATTTGGAGATAAAAGTAATTAGAACCTTTTATTATCTGCGAATAATCAGAGGAAACTATGGAGCCTGCCCGTGATTTTACCCAAGAGATGGGAAAGTTCCAGCTCCATGGAGTGAGCCTGACTGCAGGAATGTTGGGGAGAGCTCGCTTCAGCAAGTCCCACCTAACATACCGATTTCACAATAATAATTGGGTATAAAAATGGATTCACTAGGTTAACCCAAGCTCTCTATTCCCTCTGGAAAATATGCTGACTGATATCACAGCAAACTTAGCTCCTCGTGTACCTGAGAACCCTGATTAGGGGAATGCCGGCCAGAATTCAGTTGTGTTTGTTCCAAACCTGTTCATGTTATGTGTTCTTAATGTGGTTACTTAAGTTAATAAAATGTTATGCAACCAGTGGGTGGAAAAAGAAAGTTGTTGCATCTATGAATACCGAGTTGAATCTTTTGGAAGGTTTTAATAAAGTTGAGCAGAGTTGGATGTACATACAACAGTTGCAAAAGACTGAGAAAAAATGTAAAAATATAGAAGGATTCTGTGTTCAGATTATTTCACAAATATCTCTACAGTCTTCCTCTTAAATGAGAAAAGTATAAAATTAAAGAATCTGGGGAAATTATTTGCAGCTCCTTTCCAGCTGTGTCATTTTATAATTTTTACACATAAAAATATTTATATATTTGTAAAAATGGACATTTGTTAAATGCATTTAGTCTCTGAAAATGTACTATAAATAGCAGATAACTTTGTACATTCAAAGGGAGAATATGCTACAAATATCTTACATTTCAGGTTTCTTTATATAAATACTCTTGCATACTGCTTGAATTAGATTCATTATTCCTTTAGGCTGATAAGCTTTTGTTTGGACTAATAAATATTTAGACAGAAGTTAAGATTAGTGATTGCATTATTCAATCTGCCAAAGGTAACATTTTTTAGGACTGCTTTTGTCCAACTGAAAGCTCTTTATGTCCCATCATGTTTCTCCAGTAAATGGGGTCCTAAGCTTCAGAAGTATAAGATTTCATTCTTGTATCTTTGATGACATAAATATTCCTCAATAAGTTATTTTGGAAATGTAGTTTTGTTTACTGAGATCAAAAGCGTTCTGTGTATGTGGCTATTTTTTGTCATTGATGGTGATAATGGTAAGATAAAAATATACACTTTGAAGAATTTATGTGTTCTCCACTATAAAGTCAATTCAAAATGTTGGTTCATTCAGGGCCTACTATATGCCCTAGGTCACTACTTTAGGGATTGAGAAGACATCAAAATAACTAGAATTTGGTCACATGACTCCTGGCTTCACCTTGCATAAGAAAATGGCATACAAATTCTTTGACAGGATTTTCTCTTTTCCAGATAAGTCCTCTACGTGTCTTCTGTTTTTTCCTGTCCATATATTTTTGTCTTTGTATATATAAATAAAACAGGACATTTCCAACATAATGCAGTAGTCATGATTCATTGCTGATTGTAGCAAAATTCATATGGTTTGGAGTGAAGTTAATAACAGGGCAGCCCCAAGTAATTCAAAATAAAAAACTGAGACTTAAAATTGTAGGTATAGCTTCACAGAATGAATGAAGAGTTGCTTTATCTCTTAACTTCAAATGCATTTCAAATATCCTGCATTTGTACTCTCCTCCTCTCATGATTACTGGTTTTAATATCATATTTGTATGTGGATGATTTTCTACCTTTACTGTATGTTTGCCTTTACTGGTGAGCTCTCCCATTTTGTAATTTTCTTTTTTATAGTTGTGGCCTTTTCTTTTCTGCCTAGAGAAGTTTAGCATTTGTTGTAAGGCTGGTGTGGTGGTGCTTAATTCATTTAGCTTTTGCTTGTCTGTAAAACTTTTGATTTCTCTGTGAAATCTGAACAAGAGCCTTGATAGGTAAACTATTCTTGGTTGTAGGTTTTTTCCTGTCTTCAGTTTAAGTATATCATTCCACTTCCTTCTGGCCTGAAGAGTTTCTGCTGAAAAATCAGCTGATAACCTTGGGGATTCCCCTACACGTTATTTGTTGCTTTTAATATTTTCTCTTTGTCTTTAATTTTTAACAATGTGATTACTATGTGTCTTGGCATATTCCTCCTTGGAATTAAGAGATCAGCAACTTAAAACAATCATATATTTATATAGACTGCTAACTCAAAACCTCATGGTAACCACAAACCAAAAATCTATAATAGATATACATACAAAAAAGAAAAACAACTCCAAACACAACATTAAAAATAGTTATCAAATCACAAGAGAAGAGAAAAAAAGAGGAAAGGAAGAAAAAAGACCTACAAAAACAAATCCAAAACAATGGACAAAATGGCAATAAGAACACACATATTGATGACTACTTTAAATGTAAACAGATTAAATGCTACAAAGGCAAATGTTAACAGATATAAAAGGAAAAATTGACAGTAACACAGTAATAGTGGAGAACTTTAATACCCCACTTACATCAATGGACAAATCATTCAGACAGAAAATCAGTAAGGAAACACAGGCCTTAAATGACACATTAGGCTAGATGGACTTAGCTGATACATATAGAGTGTTCCATCCCAAAGCAGCAGAACAGACATTTTTTTCCAGTGCACATAGAACATTCTCCAGAATAGATCATGTGCTGGGCCACAAAGCAAGCCTCAGCAAATGTAAGAAAATAGAAATCATATCAAGCATCTTTTCTGACCACTACACTATGAGATTAGAAATCAACTACAAGAAAAAAAAACTGTGAAAAATACGAACACATGCAAGCTAAACAATATGTTACTAAAGAACAAATAGATCACAGAAGAAATCAAAGAGAAAATCAAAAAATACCTAGAGACAAATGAAAATGAAAACATGATGATCAAAACCTGTGGGACTCAGCAAAAGCTGTTCTAAGAGAGAAGTTTGTAGCGATGCAAGCTTGCCTCTGGAAATAAGAAAAATCTCAAATAAACCATCTAACCTTATACCTAAGGCATCTAGAGAAAGAAGAATAAACAAAATTCAAAGTTAGTAGAAGGAAAGAAATCATAAAGATAAGAGCAGAAATAAATGAAACAGAGATGAAGAAAACAACAGAAAATCAATGAAACCAAAAGCTGGTTCTTTAAAAAGATAAAATTGATAAACCTTTAGCCAGAATCATCAAGAAAAAAAGGGAGAGGACTCAAATCAATAAAATTAGAAATGAAAAAGGAGAAGTTACAACACATACCATACAAAGGACCATAAGAGACTACTACAGGTAACTATATGATGATAAAATGGACAATCTAGAAGAAATGGACAATTCTTAAAATGGTACAATCTCCCAAGACTGAACCAGGAAGAAATAGAAAAATGAACAGACCAATTACAAGTACTGAAATTGAATCTGTGAATTAAAAACTCCCAACAAACAGAAGTCCAGGATCAGATGGCTTCACAGGTGAATTCTACCAAATATTTAGAGAAAAGTTAACATCTATCCTTCTGAAACTATTCCAGAAAATTGCAGAGGAAGGAACACTTTCAAATTCATTCTATGAGGCCACCCTCATCCTGATACCAAAACCAGACAGAGATACCACAAAAAAGAAAATTACAGGCCAATATCACTGATGAACATAGATGCAAAAAATCCTCAACAAATACTAGCAAACCGAATCCAACAATAAATTAAAAGGATCATACACCATGATCAACTGGGATTTATCTCAGGGATGCAAGCATTTTTCAATATCTGCAAATCAGTGTGATACACATTAACAAATTGAAGAATAATAATCATATGATCATCTCAATAGATGCAGAAAAAGCATTGGATAAAATTCAACATCCATTTATAATAAAAAAAAAAACTTTCCAGAAAGTGGACATAGAGAGAACCTACCTCTATATAATAAAGGCATGTATGACAAATCCACAGCTAACATCATGCTCAACAGTGAACAGCTGAAAACATTTCCTCTAAGATCAAGAACAAGACAAGGATGTCCACTCTTACCACTTTTATTCTCAACATAGTTTTGGAAGTCCTAGCCACAGCAATCAGAGAAGAAAAAGAAATAAAAGGAATCTAAATTGGAAAGAAGAAATGAAACTGCCACTGTTTGCAGATGACATGATACTATACATGGACAATCCTGAAGACACTACCAGAAAACTACTAGAGCTCATCAATGAATTCATTGAGGTTGCAGGATACAAAATTAATACACAGAAATCTCTTGTATTTCTATACACTAACAACAAAAGATTGGAAAGAGAAATTAAGAAAACAATCACATTTACCATCACATCAAAAAGAATAAAATATCTAGGAATAAACCTACCTAAAGAGGCAAAGGAACTGCACTCTGAAAACTGTAAGATGCTGATGAAAGAAATCAAAGATCATACAAACAAATGGAAAGATATACCATGTTCTTGGATTGGAAGAAACAATATTGTCAAAATGACTATACTACCCAAGTCAATCTACAGATTCAATGCAATCCCTACCAAATTACCAATGGCATTTTTCATAGAATTAGAACAAAAAAATTTTAAATTCGTATGGAAACACAAGAGCCCCTGAATAGCCAAATCAATCTTGAGGAAGAAAAACATAGCTGGAGGAATCAGGCTCCCTGACTTCAGATTATACTACAAAGCCACAGTTGTCAAAACAGTATGGTACTTGCACAAAAGCAGAAATATAATTCAATGGAACAGGATAGAAAATCCAGAAATAAACCTGTACACCTATGGTCAATTAATCTATGACAAAGGAGGCAAGACTATACAATAGAGAAAAGACAGTCTCTTCAATAAGTGGTGATGGGAAAACTGGACAGCTACATGTAAAAGAATAAAATTAGAACATTCTCTCACACCATGCACAAAAATAAACTCAAAATGGATTAAAGACCTAAATGTAAGATTGGATACTATAAAACTCCTAGAGGAAAACATAAGCAGGATACTCTTTGACATAAATTGCAGCAATATCTTTTTGGATTCACCTCCTAGAGTAATTGAAATAAAACCAAAAATAAACAAATGGGACCTAATTAAACTTAAAATCTTTTGCACAACAAAGGAAACCATAAGCAAAGTAAAAAGACAACCTACAAAATGCAAGAAAATATTTGCAAATGATGCAACCAACAAGGGATTAACCTCCAAAATATACAAGCAGCTCATACAGCTCAATATGAAAAACAAAAAACTGAATCCAAACATAGGCAGAAGACCTAAATAGACATTTCTCCAAAGAAGATATATGGATGGCCAAAAGGCACATGAAAACATACTCAGCATTGCTAATTATTAGAGAAATGGAAATCAAAACTACAATGAGATATCACCTCACACAGGTCAGAATGGCCATCATTAAAAGGTCTACAAACAATAAAATCTGGAGAGGGTGTGAAGAAAAGAGAACACTCCTGTACTGTTGGTGGGAATGTAGATTGGTACAGCCACTATGGAGAATAATATGGAGGATTCTTTAAAAGCTAAAAATGCTATCTTATGATCCAGCAATCCCACTCCTGGGCATATATCTGGAGAAAACCATAATTTGAAAAGATAAATGCACCCCAGTGTTCACTGCAGGACTTTACAATAGCCAAGACATGAAAGCAACCTAAATGTCCATTGACAGATGAATGGATAAAGAAGATGTGGTATATGTATACAATGAAATATTGCTCAGTCATAAAAAACAATGAAATAATGCCATTTGAAGCAACACACATGCAACTAGCGATTATCATACTAAGTGAAGTAAGTCAGACAGAAAAAGACAAATATCATATGATATCACTTATGTGTGGAATCTAAAAAAATGATACAAATGAACTTATTTACAAAACAGAAACAGACTCACAGACTTAGAAAACAATCTTACAGTTACCAAAGGGGAAAGTTGGAGGCAGGGGAGGAATAACTTAGAAATCTGGGAGTAACATAGACACACTACTATATGTACAACAGATAAACAACAAGGTCCTACTGTATAGCACAGGGAACTCTACTCAATCTTTTGTAATAACCTATATGGGAAAATAATCTGAAAAAGAATATATACACACATACACATACATACATATATATATACATATATATACACACACACATATCTGAATCACTTTGCTGTACACCTGAAACTAACACAATTTTGTAAACCAACTATATTTTAATTAAAAATTAATAAATTATTTTTTTAAGTTGTCTTAAATTGTTAGTACCATTAGATTTTTGGCTCCTTAGTAACTCAACTATATCCACAATCACAGAGGGATTTCATTAAAGAAAACTCTTTTGATTAACTCATTCTAAGTCTCCTTCTTTGATTAATTAATTTTATTTTTGCCAAGATAAGTGTGTACTTTGACAAACATGCTTAACTCATGGGTTTGCAGTCAACAGACTGGGTTCTTACTCCAGTGCTGCCACTTTCTATCTGTGAGAGTCCATTGAGCTTTCTAGCTTAGGTTTTCTCATCTGTAGAATGGAAATAATAACTCCAGTCATAAAGAGTGCTGTGGAGAGTGGGCATATCATTAATGTTGATCCTTCTTTTATTTCAACACAGTTATCAGACCATGTCCAATTTAAGGAATTTTAAATTAGTTGCTAAACTGTGGTATGGTAAGGAGTCCAGGGTTTGATGAATATAAACTTCCACTGAGACAGAACTTTCACATTTTGCCTGGTACACAGCAAAATGAACTACTTGAAGAAGAATAAAGAAAGATCTAGGAATATAATCAAAATAAAATCAATCAAAATTAGTAACTGCAATTTGCTGATATTCTTCTGTAAAGAACGTTGAGAATAGACTGGAGATGTGATCACTGGAAGTGTTTAATGCTGTGTGAAGGAGTAATTTTTTCTTTTTCACTGTTATTACTCAAGCATTGCTGCATTGTGTTTAACCCACACTGTATAAGTCATCTAATGAAGATCTTTTTCTATCTAATATTTTGCTTTGAGATACACTGCTGATAATGCCAAGAATCATGAGATAATAATTACCTAGTAACATGCAGTTTTTCAAATCAACTGAATCAAAGTCTGATTTAGGGACTTTTTATTTATTTGTTTGTTTGTTTATTTACTTACTTCGATGTATAGTTGATTTACAATGTTGTGTTAGTTTCAAATATACAGGAAAATGATTCAGTTTTTGGATTCTTTTCCATTATTGGTTATTACAAGATATTGAATATAGTTCCCTGTGTTACACAGTAGGTCCTTGTTGCTTATCTGTTTTATATATAGTAGTGTGTATCTGTTTATTCCCAAACTCCTAATTTATTCCTCCCACTCAAACTTTTAAATTTACATGTTAAAGAAGCACCCCCACATGATTCTTAAGCATACAACCAGTTTGGAACCACTGGAATAGGGACTTTTATTAATTGCTGTATGTTGAACACTTCCAGATCTTAAGGAATACTGTGAAGCTGTTAGGAGTGTCCAGGTGGTTAAGAAGTTTGCTTTGATATCAGTGAAAAAAGGTAACACTATGGCATTGTCTGTGGCTTAAGGTAAAATTATGACACTGCCTGTTGAGAAAGGCGAAACCCTTCTGTTGACTATCCCAGAAGGCTCAAAGGTAACTGGAGTTGCCAAGTAGGTTATTACAAAAGCTGCTTTGGAACTGCTTTGGGGCTTGTTGAGTGATTCTTGCCACATGATGGGGTCCTCAGGGACCTATCAAGTTCCCTGAGGGCACTGAGGACAGGACTTTTCCCCCATTAAATGGCATGAATCACTACAGGGATCTTGAAAAACACAAATGAAAGTCAGATAGAAGCTCAAATACTAATCCTATGGTCAGAATTTCCTACCATATATCTTTTAACAATAAAAAGATTTTCCATTTTATTAGTATGAAATCATGTAAAAAAAGAAACCAGGCACTTTAAAAAATTTTATTGCTAATTATTTTATTATTTGGTATCTCTATGTATATGATTTTAAAGTCAAAGTTTATAGTGTGCTCTTTTCCTGTATAACCATGTTTTAAACTGCACTATGACAGTTGTAAAAACATAAATAAATCCTCCCAAAGCAGCAGTAGTGGTAAGGAAGACCCATCCCCATTAGTTACCACAAACCTCATCAGCTAGGTCAGGGTCTTCAAAAGGATTAACCAGGCCTCTGGGAACACAAGGACTACACAAGGGATACCCAGGGAGACAGGTGGCTCTCAGGGGATCAGTGTCCAGAACCCCAACTTCTTACATATCTCAACAGTATCTGAGAACTTCCTGAGATTTCGAGGTCATACAAGATCTCCTTTCCACCTTTGCTTTACTTTACAAAGAAAGGCCAAACTCTCAGCCATGGCTAATCTTACTATGATGTAATTGCTAGGTTGAGAAAACCTCCATGGTGCAAATAAAGAAAAATGTGAAATATTTCTGTTGATATTGAGAAAATGAATGCCTCTAATGACTAGGTAACAAATCCTTTTTCATTTCTAAATGACTTCAAGATCTTTGCTTTCAACAAAATTAAAGGAATAACTAACTAATAGATAATTTAAAATACTTCTTAATGATAGATTGCTGTGTGATTTTTGGCATGTAAGTGGCAAGGAGTTCAAAGAATTGAGTGACATTACCAGAACAAAACTCATTACATTCTCAACTAACTTACATGAACAAAGTTTCTTAGCACTTAAATGAAAAATAATCTAAAGTAGGAATAAAACTGACACTGAATCCTGACTCATTCTAGCAATAGTCATACACAGATACATTGATGCATTGTTTGAAAAGTAAGACTCATTCATCTCCTTAATAAATGCATAATGTTAAATAATTTAATTGCAAATTTTGTTTTCTCTATTGTCCAAAAATTGTCAATATTTATGTTGTTTTGATCAACTATGTACCAATAATGATTGTAATGATAATGAAAACTAGAGATTTAAAACATACTTAAATTTTAAGATTACTGGAAATTAAATTTTCATTTCCATTTATATACATATTTTTGTTTCAGAAAATCATGATTGGGTAAATACTGTCAGTCACAAAATATATTAGGTTAAAATTCTGGAGAATAAGTGAAGTGGGGAGGAAGGAGAAATCTTGAACTATTAAAAAGGAAGATGTTCATCTTTTTACTATAGATATGATAAGTATCAAATCCTTGTGATATTCATATTCCACTGGACAAATTTTAAAATGTAATATAAGGGTTGTAGATGTCAACACTTACAACATAACAGAAATTACATCATTTTCAACTATTGAAAGTATCTAAGTATTTTAAATATTTAAAATTTAGATATAAATGTAAATGTTTTAAATATTGGGAGGGTACATAGTTTTTCGAAATTATTAGACAAAGCAGCAAAACACTTAAGACCACTGGTAGGCCAGTAGTGAGCTGTGAATGTCTACAAATGTCTGGATTGTTAAGTGGGTTGTCATGACTGCAAGGGGGATTCTGATGCCAGTAGTCCAAGTATTGCAACTTGGGAAGTATACTTTCATCTAGGCCCTCTTTCTCCCCAGTTTTGAGAAACAGTGATTCAGTGGTATAGATTTATCCATATGTATATGTTAATAATATAGTAGTTCTTGCCTTGCAATTTGAATTCTTTATTCAAATTACTGAATTTTTTTATTCTTTTATTGTGGCATAAAGTTGCCCAGTTTTATAAAGTTTTACTTCCTTACTGCTATCCAGATATTTCCTCCCAAAGTCCATCCAGAACTAGAGCTTCAAGTCATGTAAGAAGACATAAAAACTGCTCAAGTTCAATGAGCAGGACTTTGCCTGTATTTCCTCCACCTTAACATTCATTCATTCATTCAGGGCCTAGGATGGGACCTGAGGATCTGACAAGCTCCCTGCCCTCGAGTAGCTCTCAGTCAAATGAGCCATGTGAACCAATATTTTTCAGACATTGGATAAACATCAGAACAAAGAAAAGAATGAAAGACTGTGGGAACACTAGTACAGTAAGGAGCTACAAACTCTGCCTTGAAGAGTTGGAAAGGTTTCTAGAGAAAGTGACAGAACTAAGTTTGAGCCCAAAATAGCAACATGGAAGAATTGAGCAAACCACTTGCCATAATACACACACACACACACACACACACACACACCCCTATCTGCAATGCAATTGTTATAGTAACTAGCTAGAGTTAGTGCACAATTCACAGGTTAAGGATATAACCTCCCACGGGACTTCCCTCACTTCAGACATCAGTCACAAGATTGGGGATTCCCTGCCACCCATACTTCTGACCAACTGTCTACAAATTCAAGGGTTCCCATAACCCCTCAGTTTTGATAATTTTCTAGAGTGACTCACAGAACTCAGGAAAGCACTATACTTAAGATTACAGTTTTATTGCAAAGGATGCATGGGAACAGCCAAATGAAGAGACACAGGGGCAAGGTCTGAAAGGTTCCCAGTGCAAAGCTTCTGTGTCCTCAGGATATTTCACCATTGGGCATACTGATATGTATCACCAACCAGAAAACTTACCCAAGCTTTGGGCATCCAGAGTTTTTATTAGAGTCTTATTACCTAGGCATGATAGATGTGGTCACTGGCTGATTGAAGTCAATCTCCAGCCCCATGCCTCTCCCCAAAGATTAGGCTAATATCATGTGGCTCCAAGTCCCAAATCTCTAGTCACATGGTTGGTCTTTCTGGTGTGAGCAGCCCCTATCCTGAGTCATCACATTAGCATAAATGGGGGTGTGGTCTGAGGGGTCCACCATGAATAATGAGGACAGTCCTATTAATCATGGAAGCCCAAGGATTTAGAGGTTATCTCCCAAGAACCAGGGACAAAGACCAGCCAAATCCTTTATTATACAACATTATTCTTAAAACCCTTTCATTGTTTTTCATTACCTTTGGGATGTATATCAACATGGTCTATGTGGCCCTGCATTATCATTTTCCAGCCTTCTTCACCAGTCTTATTTTCACCCTTACTCCTGCCCAACAGATTCACTGGACTGAAAGAATTCAGTTCTTCATATACATTACCCCCTTTCAGCCAAACAGTCCTTTCAACAGGCTATTTTACCTACTAGAAACAATCTCCATTCTCAACTTTCCTTAATAAGTCCCACAAATATTCAGATCTTAGCTCAAACATCACTTCCAGAAGGCTCCCCTGACCTTACCTGACTTTCCAGAATAGGTCTCAGGTCTCAGATCTTCCTGCTCATGGTTTCATAAAATCTGTCATTTTCTTTCATAACATTGTTTACATTTGTAATTAAATGCTTAATTGTGTAACGATTTGTTTATTTCTTGCTTCTTCTGCTAAAATGGAAACTCAGCAGGATCAGATGCTACTTTTACCAGGGTCTAATGCAGCATCTTGCATATAATATTTGCTTTATAAATAATTGCTGGATGAAAGAAAGAGTAGAATCAATAATTGAGTAAATGCTGCTTTTAGGCATTCCTAAAACCCCTAGCTTTCCAATAGTGAAAACTCCCTGATCTGTACTATCTGCCTCAAAACTGTAAAAATTCATATATAGGGACTATGTGATTTATTAACCCCAGCAGTGTGACACCTCATTGTCAAGTTCCTAGACCCATCACTTTTCAGTTTATCAGCCCCAAATTATACCCTTTCTCACTCCTCAGGGAGTGAGGTTGTTCCTGACTCTGGAGGGCATGTCAATTGCTTTATTTTCACTCTTTCCCCCTGTTCCGCAGTGAATCAGGAACCATTTCAGAATCTGTGACATTATATAAAATTTAAGTCTGCCATATGTTGTGGTGTAAAAGTCTATAGATAACAGTTCTGATTTAGCAGCAAGTGACAATCATGTAAAGATTTTACTTCCCTAAGGCCCTTAATGATGTCAGCTCATAACCTCAGTTGTTCTCAATCCTGGCTGCAATTGGAATTATATGAGATGCTGTCTTCTTTTTTTTAATTGAGATATAATTGACATGTAATATTGTATTAGTTTTAGGTGCAGAAGATAGTGCTTTGATACATGTATGTATTGTGAGATGATTTAGTTAACATCCATCACCACGTATAGTTACAAATTTATTTTTCTTGCTATGAGAACACAAGATCTACTCTTTTAGTGACTTCCAAACATGCAAAACAATACTGTTAACTATAATCACCATGCTTAGGTGTTTTAAAACATACTGACACTCAGTTAAAGCAGAATCAGTCTGATGGGGCCCAGGAATTGGTCTATTTTTAAAGGTCCCAGGTGCTTACAACATGCAGTCAGTTGTGACCCACTGGAGTGGCTGTAGCATTCATCACAGTCATGGCTAGTTACATAAATTCTCTCCCAGTAAGGGCAATGTCCTATTTCCTAACTTCTTAATTGCTTAAGCCTGTTTAAGAAGCAAATATATTATCTGCAAAGTGATAGCAACTGTGCAGAAAGCCCTTGGGCGACTGCCCAGTTCATAAAGATCCCTTTCCTGAGGGCACCATTGATATACAGTTTGCTATGTCTGTATATCATAAACCTGTTCTCCTGGCCATACATAATTAACACAGAAATGGACACATTAACTGCATCATTCCAATACAGCTCTTTGGAATTTGAAATTTGGAACAAAATTAGAGCTGAGTGGTAGTATGCTGGTAATGCTTTTTGTAGCATCTTCCAATTTCCTTGGTGTAAATACATCATGGCCAATTTCAAAGTACTAATGTAATATCATTTGGTTTGCAAAACTCCAGCAAATTTAACAACTGGTTTTCCCAAGCCACTATGAACCAACTCCAACACAGCCATGGAGATGAGTCACTTTAATGTCAGCCCCTTGGGTAAGATTCAAGTACACTTCCTGCCCTGTTTCCTGCATTTCCCGGGGCTAAGTGATGCGATTCTTTCTTAAATTCTCCGAGGCACCTCTCCCTCCCATTCATTTTTCTTTCATTAAATTTTTTTCTTTGTTTAAGCTAGTCACAACCAGTTTTTCCATGTGTGCAATAAAAAGAACCTAAAATAATGTGGTCGTCTATTAATGTACTATTAACATGTATGAATCTAAATCTAAATCTATCAGATACTCAAGTCCCTGAGAGATGTGGGAAAAAATTTTAGAGGGCGGGCCTGGTAGAAGAGTTCCAGTGGCGGAACACCAAGCAACCACAGGGCAGTTCAAGGGCACCACCGTGTGCTTGTTGAGAGACACTGAGGGGGTCACAGGTGGAGTGGAGGGCAAGGGAGTGTGAAAAACACAAACCTTATTTTCAGAATTCTGCCCAGCATGGCTGCTGCCACTCTCTACCTCCTTTGGAGAGAATTGCTCAAACATTTTAAAAGCCCTATTGATCCAAACACTGGGGAAGCTAGGTTTGTTTATTTCCAAGTACTCATCTACGATCTTGTAAGGAAGCTCAGATACTGCAGCTTTGAGGAGCAGGAAAGAGAGCCAGAGGTGTCAGAGAGAGCAAATGGGGCAAAGACAATTGTATCTGAGCCTCTTCCCATATATGCTGGGGTGCTAAGGCTTCTACTGCTCAAAGTTTACAAACCTGTCTACAGAATGGCATGTATGTTTCATAGGACAAACTATGGATGTTATTGGGGAAAAACTAAGCTCGTGCTGATTGTCTATAACACAGAATTAAATGGGGGATAGAATATTTGATAAAAATAAGGATGTCAGTGCAAAAGTAACAGTAATTATAGTCATTTATTCAAACTCCTCACCATTTGGGTCTAATTATGTTGCAAGTTATTAATTATATGCACATCAGTAAATATATTACCTGTAAACTTGGTTCTTTTATTGGACTAATTTATCCTTATAATTAACCCACATAGTTTAGGCTGTTGTGACAGGTTTATCTACTCAAACTTTTAAAGATTATCAGAATTATTGTTCATACTGTGTCATTCTCTGTGTGACCTTGGGATACTCACACACTCCTTCTAGTCTTCCCTTTCCTCAACTGAAAATGACAATTAGCTTAGATCTTGTCTAAGAACTAACAGTCTTAGAGCCTAAAACGCTGGCTCTAACCATCTATGAATCTGAATATATTTGCACATGCAAATTTTCATGTATGTTCTGAGAACAGAGGGAAAGAAATTGTAGGAATACATACTTTTAAATCTTTGAATTTTTTTTTCCTTAAAGATCCCATATAAAAAATGTTCTTAGCAGTACTAGGCTAGCAAACAATCAGGGCATGATTTAACCCCTGGAAGAATCAGTTCTAGATACATAGCAGGTAATAAAATAGGAAGGTAATACAATAACCACATAGATGCTTGTATCAGTGTTCTAAGTCATAAAAAAACAGAACCCAAGGGAGATCCCCAAAAACTTCAGACGCCCTGAAAGCTGTCGATAATTATATACGGTTTCCTGGTCCAGTGGCTATTAAATGTTGGTGTTTGTCAGAGCCAGCTGGGAAACTTGGCACATACAAGAGCTCAGGGTCTATCCTACCTCAGCAGCCTGGCCCTCTGTACTGATTTACTGCTTTATTTGGGGGTGATACACACCAAAGATTGAGGACCACTGCCTTGGTCTATTTACCCTTCCACTCTCCTTGACCAGTGATTCTCAAAGTTTTCTGTACATGAGAATGACCTAGGGAGCTTTTTACAAATCCTGATGCTTAAGCCAGACCCAATACCAATTCAATCAGAATCTCTGCAAAGGGAAGCCAGGCATCAGCACTTTTTAATAACTCTTAGGGTTATTGCACTCTGCCACCAAGTTTGAGAACTGATCTTCTTTAACATGCATGTGAATTTCATAGGAATCTTGTTAATATGCAGATTCTGATTCAGTAGGTCTGGATGGGGTATGAGGTTCTACATTTCTAATAAGCTCCCAGGAGATACTGTTGCTGCTGGTCCAGGATCACACATTGAGTAGTAATGCTGTGAATGACAATTTAATCTTTTTATTCTCTTTCCCAGACCCACAGCATCTCTTCCCCTATCCAGCCAACAAGAAAATGAATCAAAATTTAGAACTCAGAAATAGAGAAGTAATGGTAAAAGAATTAGTTGATTTTGAGAGTGCTGCTGTTGATGTAAATAAATTTAAAACTGGAACAAATGGTGAACTTGAGGCCCTATTTGGATGCTATCATCAGTTGGTCATTGAAATGGCATAATGAGTGTCCAGGAAAATAGCATTTAAAAGTTTGGGCTTCCCTGGTGGCGCAGTGGTTGAGAGTCCGCCTGCCGATGCAGGGGACACGGGTTCGTGTCCCTATCCCGGAAGATCCCACATGCCGCGCAGCGGCTGGGCCCGCGAGCCATGGCCGCGGAGCCTGTGTGTCCGGAGCCTGTGCTCCGCAACGGGAGAGGCCACAGCAGTGAGAGGCCCGCGTACAGCAAAAAAAAAAAAAAAAAAAAAAAAAAGTTAAGTCCATCACAGGTGAATTCTATCAAACATTTAGAGAAGAGCTAACACCTATCCTTCTCAAACTCTTCCAAAATATAGCAGAGGGAGGAACACTCCCAAACTCATTATAAGAGGCCACCATCACCTTGATACCAAAGCCAGACAAGGATGTCACAAAGAAAGAAAACTACAGGCCAATATCACTGATGAACATAGATGCAAAAATCCTCAATAAAATACTAACAAACAGAATCCAACAGCACATTAAAAGGATCATACACCATGATCAAGTGGGGTTTATTCCAGGAATGCAAGGATTCTTCAATATACACAAATCAATCAACGTGATACACCATATTAACAAATTGAAGGAGAAAAACCATATGATCATCTCAATAGATGCAGAGAAAGCTTTTGACAAAATTCAACACCCATTTATGATAAAAACCCTCCAGAAAGTAGGCATAGAGGGAACTTTCCTCAACCTAATAAAGGCCATATATGACAAACCCACAGCCAACATCGTCCTCAATGGTGAAAAACTGAAAGCATTTCCACTAAGATCAGGAACAAGACAAGGTTGCTCACTCTCACCACTCTTATTCAACATAGTTTTGGAAGTTTTAGCCACAGCAATCAGAGAAGAAAAGGAAATAAAAGGAATCCAAATTGGAAAAGAAGAAGTAAAGCTGTCACTGTTTGCAGATGACATGATACTATACATAGAGAATTCTAAAGATGCTACCAGAAAACTACTAGAGCTAATCAATGAATTTGGTAAAGTAGCAGGATACAAAATTAATGCACAGAAATCTCTGGCATTCCTGTACACTAATGATGAAAAATCTGAAAGTGAAATCAAGAAAACACTCCCATTTACCACTGCAACAAAAAGAATAAAATATCTAGGAACAAACATACCTAAGGAGAAAAAAGACCTGTATGCAGAAAATTATAAGACACTGATGAAAGAAATTAAAGATGATACAAATAGATGGAGAGATATACCATGTTCTTGGAGTGGAAGAATCAATATTGTGAAAATGACTCTACTACCCAAAGCAATCTACAGATTCAATGCAATCCCTATCAAACTACCACTGGCATTTTTCACAGAACTAGAACAAAAAAATTTCAAAATTTGTTTGGAAAAACAAAAGACCCCAAATAGCCAAAGCAATATTGAGAACGAAAAACGGAGCTGGAAGAATCAGGCTCCCTGACTTCAGACTATACTACAAAGCTACAGTAATCAAGACAGTATGGTACTGGAACAAAAACAGAAAGATAGATCAATGGAACAGGATAGAAAGCCCAGAGATAAACCCACGCACATATGGTCACCTTATCTTTGATAAAGGAGGCAGGAATGTACAGTGGAGAAAGGACAGCCTCTTCAATAAGTGGTGCAGGGAAAACTGGACACGTACATGTAAAAGTATGAGATTAGATCACTCCCTAACACCATACACAAAAATAAACTCAAAATGGATTAAAGACCTAAATGTAAGGCCAGAAACTATCAAACTCTTAGAGGAAAACATAGGCAGAACACTCTATGACATAAATCACAGCAAGATCCTTTTTGACCCACGTCCTAGAGAAATGGAAATAAAAACAAAAATAAACAAATAGGACTTAATGAAACTTAAAAGCTTTTGCACAGCAAAGGAAACCATAAACAAGACCAAAAGACAACCCTCAGAATGGGAGAAAATATTTGCAAATGAAGCAACTGACAAAGGATTAATCTCCAAAATTTATAAGCAGCTCATGCAGCTCAATAGCAAAAAAAACAAACCCAATCCAAAAATGGGCAGAAGACCTAAATAGACATTTCTCCAAAGAAGATATACAGATTGCCAACAAACACATGAAAGAATGCTCAAAATCATTAGTCATTAGAGAAATGTAAATCAAAACTACAATGATATCATCTCACACCAGTCAGAATGGCCATCATCAAAAAATCTAGAAACAGTAAATGCTGGAGAGGGTGTGGAGAAAAGGGAACACTCTTGCACTGCTGGTGGGAATGTGAATTGGTACACCCACTATGGAGAACAGTATGGAAATTCCTTAAAAAACTACCAATAGAACTACCATATGACCCAGCAACCCCACTACTGGGCATATACCCTGAGAAAACCATAATTCAAAAAGAGACATGTACCAAAATGTTCATTGCAGCTCTATTTACAATAGCCCAGAGATGGAAACAACCTAAGTGTCCATCATCAGATGAATGGATAAAGAAGATGTGGCACATATATACAATGGAATATTACTCAGCATAAAAAAGAAATGAAATTGAGCTATTTGTAATGAGGTGGATAGACCTAGAGTCTGTCATACAGAGTGAAGTAAGTCAGAAAGAGAAAGTCAAATACCGTATGCTAACACATATATATGGAATTTAAGAAAAAAAATGTCATGAAGAACCTAGGGGTAAAACAGGAATAAAGACACAGACCTACTTGAGAATGGACTTGAGTATATGGGGAGGGGGAAGGGTAAGCTGTGACAAAGCAAGAGAGAGGCATGGACATACATACACTACCAAACGTAAGGTAGATAGCTAGTGGGAAAAAGCCACATAGCACAGGGAAATCAGCTTGGTGCTTTGTGACCGCCTGGAGGGGTGGGATAGGGAGGGTGGTAGGGTGGGAAATGCAAGAGGGAAGGGATATGGGAACAGATGTATATGTATAACTGATTCACTTTGTTATAAAGCAGAAACTAAAAAAAAAAAAAAAAAGTTAAGTCCAGGGGGCTTCCCTGGTGGCGCAGTGGTTGAGAGTCCGCCTGCCAATGCAGGGGACATGGGTTCGTTCCCCGGTCTGGGAAAATCCCACATGCCACGGAGCGGCTGGGCCCGTGAGCCATGGCCGCTGGGCCTGCCTGTCCCGAGCCTGTGCTCCGCAACGGTAGAGGCCACAACAGTGAGAGGCCTTTGTACCACAAAACAAACAAACAAACAAACAAAAAAACGTTAAGTCCAAATGAGAAAAATATGCAGATAACCTGAAAGCTAATATTTGTAAATAAGAAGAGCTGAGAGAAATAAATGGATGATAAAGTACTGCTTATGAGAAAGTTTTCCTGATGAAACCTTCTTCTTATAATAAAAACTTCAAATTTGGGGTGAAGTGCCCTATAAACTGTTTAAGCTTCATTTTGTGATTACTACATTTTTGTAAACTTGAAATAGAAGTTCTCTCAATCTACTTAAGTAAACCTTTGGCTGCTTGAATAAGAAGAAGCTAAACAAGAATGATTTCCATTAAATCTTGATGATTTTTAAAAATAACTCATCGAATTTTCTGCTAAATGTACACATCAACATTGTGTATTTAGTTTGGCTGCCTCATACACTGGTAAGACGGATACATGTGTAAATGAATTCTGGTGAAGTTGGACCAAGTGTAATTGCTTCAGTATACCTCTTAATGCCTTTGTGTTGCTCTTTGTATTATTATCTTTGAACTGTCATTTTACTCTAAATACCATATTTAAATGTGCCCTAATAATTTTTTTATTACTTTGTGTAGACTTCCCAGAGTGTGTTCCATAGAATGTCAGGACAGCAAGATCTACCATTCTGTTCAAATAATGCTGGGAAATGTTGCATGTGTTTCTTTCTGAGATTTAAACTGTGTACTAGCATTGTTAATAAAGACTCTGTTATTAAAGCCTCTTGCAAAAAATAAAAATACAAAATTAAATTTCTCAACCCTTCCTAGGCCATTGCTTTCTCAACCTATTAGTCCACAGAAACCTGCCCTTAATCCCCACCCCACCACGCCTCACCTGCCTCCGTGGACTCTGCCCCAACTACATATCAGCATTCCATGCCATGCATTTTGTAAAATGCTGCCCTAGGGTCATAGACCTAATAATAGACGTTGAGAGAGTCAGAAAACATCTTGGTGTGCTCAGTTTCTCTCAATTTTCTTTCTACTCCCTCAAAAATATCTATTTGAATATATAAATAACATCCATGAACATTATTTCTGATAAGAAAAGATTTCAGGTAATTAAAAGCCTGAATCAATTAATCAAATTATGGTCTATATTTAATGAATGCATTATAATAATTAAACGAACTTTTCTTCTAATTGAAGGCATGATTTTAGAGCTGATTATCTGAAAGCAATTTTCTAAGCAATAACTCTGTCTCTGTTGAAGCATGAGTTTGAGAAGGGGGTGAACTTGGACTACAAATGTCTGACATCCAGGTGTCCTACTGCTGAAGAATGAGCAGGGACACCAGAACTTACAAATTAATTAGATTAGAAAATATCACTGAGAAAATAAAAGTCTAGAGCCCTCTTCAAACTTAGGAGACAGGTCAGTGCTTAGCATGGTCTACCACTGTAGTTAAGACTGGAATGCTTGATCAATTGATAACATCAAACATTTTTTTTTTTAGAGTTCAAAAAAGTCATTGTTTTTATTTATTTATTTTGAATTTTATTTTATTTTTTTATACAGCAGGTTCCTATTAGTTATCCATTTTATGCATATTAGTGTATATATGTCAATCCCAATCTCCCAGTTCATCCCACCACCACCGCCCTACCCCCCACTTTCCCCCCTTGGTGTCCATACGTTTGTTCTCTACACCTGTGTCTCTATTTCTGCCCTGCAAACCAGTTCATCTGTACCATTTTTCTAGGTTCCACATATATGCGTTAATATACGATATTTGTTTTTATCTCTGACTTGCTTCACTCTGTATGACAGTCTCTCTAGATCCATCCACATCTCTACAAATGACCCAATTTTGTTCCTTTTCATGGTTGGGTAATTTATTTTATTTTATTTTTTTTAACATCTTTACTGGAGTATAATTGCTTTGCAATGATGTGTTAGTTTCTGCTGTATAACAAAGTGAATCAGTTATACATATACATATACCCCCATATCTCCTCCCTCTTGATGCTGTTTTTCCTCTTTTGGTTTTTTTTTGTTTTCCCAGCCTAGGTCTTATAGGTTTGTGTTCAAACAACCTACAAGCATGACATAGCAGACCTACACACAGATGCTGATTTTGCCTTATGTATGCAACCAGAACAGTGAGCACAATCTCTGTTTTCTGGCAATCTACCTCATGAGCCCTGGAACTAGAACAATTATGACATGCCTTCCCAGTATTGAAGCAGCAGATGCACAGTCACAAGGAGCCAAAGAACACAGCTCTGGGGCTTCCCTGGTGGCACACTGGTTGAGAGTCCACTTGCTGATGCAGGGGACACGGGTTTATGCCCCGGTCTGGGAAGATCCCACATGACACGGAGCCGCTAGACCCGTGAGCCATGGCCACTGAGCCTGTGCTCCGCAACGGGAGAGGCCACAACAGTGAGAGGCCTGCGTACCACGAAAACAAAAACAAAGAACACAGCTCTGTGTCTTACACTGGGGCCAGTAATGCATGGTTAGTCTTGCTGAAAAGGGTAATGAAATATTAACCTTTTCTCAGGAAAGTTGAGGCACATAGGAAAGAACAAGAGCCAAAGGAAATAAAAAGAAGAAAAAAACCAGGAAGAGTAAAGGAGACCAGTGGCAGGGACAGCACAGGTAAATGGCAAGCAGCAAGTCCTCTGACAGCTGAGAAGAGAGCAAGTGATAAATAAACTTAGACCAGTTCTGTTACATGGAAAGGGGATAAATAGCCTCCTGGTCCTCAAAACTGTAGCAATAGAAACATTTACTTATTTACTCATTCATTCTTTCATTCATTCATCCAACAAACACTAAGTTCTCTCTGTGGGAGAAGCCTAAATTGGACTCACTTCCAAACTCCCACTTTTTCTATTACAATGGACCAAGGCTATTAGATTCCCTGATCTGCTGTAACAAGGAGACTGTCACTGCATTTTTCTGCCATATATATTCAGGAGCATGAAATCTGGCAGTGATAACATAAATGAGTAATATTATTTTTATGAGAAGGGAAGGCCAGCAAGGATGAATTCTGTTAGAGGAATGGGCCCGTCTCCAATCTCCCCCATCTGTGTGTAACATAAAGCCCTCTCCCCACTTCTAGATAGTAAATAAACCCTGAACAAGAGATAGAGAATCCCAGAATTCACTAATAAAACCCTGCATTGACTCTTGAATTTCTAAAAGTAAGTCTCTATCTTTGGGTGTATTTGGGACCCAAGATACAAAAAAAATACAATTTTTGCATGTCTAGGTCTGTAGCTTAAGAAAGATATGTTCTTAAGTTTGTTTTGAGAGAAATATTGAAAAAATTCCATTCCCAGAATTTTCTAGTTAAAATTTTATGACAAGATGTAGTATTTCTATTTAATATCAAAAATGGTATTATGTTTCCATAAATATAATTTAGTGCTTCCCTACTTTTGATAAAAGAACTTATTTTAGATGCAAAGTCTCATATTCAAGTCTGACAATTAAAATAGACTTTTCAAAAAACCATATTACAATCCTATAGTTTTTAATTTAGTTTTACACTGTTCAGATGGTAATGTGAATAGAAATGGTGAGTCAATTACTTTTCAAGTGAAGTACTTTGATGAAATATAACCATTTTCTCCTGAAAGGGAATTATTATTGCCTTAAATTTAATCTTAGTTCTGCACATACTACAGGGATTTTCATGGCTAAACTGCTTTAAATTATCTCATGATTCATCTATCTTGAAAAATGAATGCACTTTACCCACAATAAGGCAAAATATATGTTGTAGGCTGTAGATGACTTTAAATTTGATTTTCTAGAGATATTTTATTAAAACATTTCTCTTAGGTGGCCAAAAATCAAGTCCCTTCATTTACTTTAGGGGCAGGGTTCAGGGATTAGACTGAGCTATGTGTACTTGTTCATTCGTTCAACAAATACAGAGTAAAGAAGACAAAGGATCAAGGCCAGAGGCTCTACTAAAACCAAGAAGAGAAAACCAATCTTCAGGTCTAGAAGTCTACCAAAGAAGGAAAGGCAAACCAGTGCTCTCTAAGGACAGGATTGGGGTCACTGATTCCAGGGCACATGTTGTTTGCTCTCTGCCCTAGTTTGAAAAAACATATGAACAGAAGGTAGGGGAGAACAGAAACTAGACTATAGTAGAAATAAACCAGAAGTCTGCAGGTAAATTTGACTAGATGAGGCCAAAACAGAAAGGCTAAACTCGCCTTCACCTCACACATATTAAGAACACGTACACTATAGAGTTCAAAAAATTATTCCAAAGGTCAGTATCAATGCCTTGTATACTTTTCTTTAGTTAGAAATGTGTAAAGATAGACAAATGCCAAGAACTAGAAGCTATAAAATCACCTGTTAGGTAAGAGGGGAAACTATAATCAGCTTAATTGGGCCCAATGGACCCGTTTTCCCCCAGAAAGGTTTTGGATAATATGAGTTGCATTTATTCACATTGTAAACTAGAGAACAAACTTAGAAAGGCCAAGTTCCTTTTCTATACAGGCCAGTGGCAGACATAAATTTGGAACTCATGGTGAAATGTGGCTTTGGAAAGATTGTTTTCTCCACACATTATTTTAAAATTTGTTTTTGTGAGCAGAGTGCCTAAGGTGGTACATGATAGTGTTATAAGTCAAGTCTGAAGATCAATCAACCTCAAAGTACTGAAAAGTTCTTAGAAAAGATGACTTAAAAAGGTAAGCAGACTTTTATTAATGGTAGCAACTGCATTTGTGCCTATAGGAGAGGAAGCATTTACTTATAAAGGATGGTAAAATATGGGTTTTTGAAGGATACCACCTCACTGGAAGAAATACGTGGTCATGGACATTTCTGACTCCTTCCTGAGTTAAATAATCCTGCTCTAACCACTGCCCTTCCCCCCAGGCTGTATACACACACAGATATAAGACTCATATATATGTTGCCTAAAAAAGACTTCAGATCTAAAGACACACACAGACTGAAAGTGAGGGGATGGAAAAAGGTATTCCATGCAAATGGACATCAAAAGAAAGCCAGAGTAACAATACTTCTATCAGACAAAATAGACTTTAAAACAAAGACCCTAAGAAGAAACAAAGAAGGACATTGCATAATGATCAAGGGACCAATCCAAGTAGAAGATATAACAATTGTAAATAAATATAGATAGATAGATAGATAGATAGACAGATATCCAACATAGGAGCACCTAAATACATAAAGCAAACACTAACAGACATAAAAGGAGAGATTGACAATAACAAAATAATAGTAGGGGACTTCAACACCCCACTTACATCAATAGACAGAAATCTCAGACAGAAAATCAATAATGAAGCACTGGCCTTAAATCACACATTAGACTAAACAGACTTCATAGATATATATAGAATATTACATTCAGAGCAGCAGAATATACAATCTTTTCAAGTGCACATGGAACATTCTCCAGGATAGATCACATGCTAGGATATAAAGCAAGTCTCAGTAAATTTGAAATCATATCAAGTATCTTTTCTGACTACAGTGCTATGAGACTAGAAATTAACTATAAGAAAAAAACTTCAAAAAACGCAAACAGGGCTTCCCTGGCGGCGCAGTGGTTGAGTCTGCCTGCCGATGCAGGGGACACGGGTTCGTGCCCCAGTCAGGGAGGATCCCACATGCCGCAGAGCGACTGGGCCCGTGAGCCATGGCCGCTGAGCCTGCGCGTCCAGAGCCTGTGCTCCGCGAAGGAAGAGGCCACAACAGTGAGAGGCCCGTGTACCGCAAAAAAAACAAAAACAAAAAAAAACCCTGCAAACACATGGAGGCTAAGCAATATGCTATTAAACAACAAATGGATCACTAAATAAATCAAAGAAGAAATTAAAAAATACCTGGAGATAAATGAAAATGAAACACAAGAATCAAATATGTATAGGATGCAGCAAAAGCAGTTCTAAGAGGGAAGTATTTGGTGATACAAGTCTGCCTCGGGAGACAAGGAAAACCTCAAATAAACAACCTAACTTTAACCTAAAAGAGCTAGAAAAAGAAGAGCAAACAAAACCCAAAGTTAGTGGAAAGAAAAAAAGAAAGATCAGAGCAGAAATAAATGAAATGGTGACAAACACAAAAAACAAACCCAAAAAACAATAGAAAAGATCAATGAGATTAAGACCTTGTTGTTTGGAAAAATAAACAAAACTGATAAACTTTTAGCCAGACTCATCAAGAAAAAAGGAGAGGGCCCAAAGCAATAAAATCAGAAACGAAAAAGAAGAAGTTACAACCAACACCAAAGAAACACAAAGTATCATATAAGACTAGTACAAACAACCATACAGCAATAAAATGGACAACCTAGAAGAAATGGACAAATACCTAGAAATGTACAATCTCTCGAGCCTGAACCAGGAAGAAATAGAAAATATGAACAGAACAATTACTAGCAATGAAATTGAATCAGTAATAAAACTCCCAACAAACAAACATCCAGGGCCAGATGTCTTCACAGGTAAATTCTACCAAACATTTACAGAAGAGTTAACATCTATCCTTCTCAAACTATTTCAAAGGTTTTCAGAGGAAGGAACTCTTCTGAACTCATTCTACAAGGCCAGTATTACCCTGATATCAAAACCAGACAAAGATATTACACAAAAAAAGGATATTATAGGCCAATATCACTGATGAACATAGATGTAAAAATTCTCCAACAAAATATTAACCAAACGAATGCAATAATACCTTAAAAGGATCATACACCACGATCAAGTGGGATTTATCCCAGGGATGCAAGGATGGTCCAATATTCACAAACCAATCAATGTAATACACATCATTAACAAAATGAAGAATAAAAACCATATGATTATCTCAATAGATTCAGATGAAACTTCTTACAAAATTCATCATCCACTTACGATTAAAAACTCTCCACAAAGTGGGTATAAAGGGAACATGCCCCAACATAGTAAAGGCTGTATATGTTAAGCCCACAGCTAACATCATACTCAATGGTGAAAAACTGGAAGCATTCCTTCTGAGATCAGGAACAAGACAAAAATGCACACTCCTGCCACTTTTATTCAACATAGTAAGGTAAGTCCTGGCCACAGTAATCAGACAAGAAAAAGAAATAGAAGGAATCCAAATCAGAAAGGAAGAAGAAACCTGACTTTGTTTACAGATGATACAATACATAGAATATCCTAAAGACACCACCAGAAAACTACTAGATCTTGTCAGTGAATTTGGTAAAGTTGCAGAATACAATATTAATATAAAGAAATGTATTGCATTTCTCTATACTAACAATGACCTCTCAGAAAGAGAAATTAAGAAAAGCAATACATTTACCATCACATCAAAGAGAATAAAATACCTAGGAATAAACCTACCTAAGGAGATAAAGGACCTGCTCTTAGAAAAATATTAGATGCTGATGAAAGAAATTAGTGACACAAACAGATGGAAAGCTATACTGTGTGCATGGATTGGAAGAATTTAAGTTGTTAAAATGACCATATTACCCAAGGCAATCTATGGGTTCAATGCAATCTTTACCAAAATACCAATGATATTTTTCACAGAAATGGAACAAATAATTCTAAAATTTGTATGGAAACACAAAAGATCCAGAATAGCTAAAGCAATCTTGAGAAGAAGAACAGGGCTGGAGATATCATGTTCCCTGACTTCACACCATACTACAAAGCTACAGTAATCAAAACAGTATGGTAGGGCTTCCCTGGTGGCGCAGCGGTTGAGAGTCTGCCTGCCGATGCAAGGGACACGAGTTCGTGCCCCGGTCCAGGAAGATCCCACATGCCGCGGAGCAGCTGGGCCCGTGAGCCATGGCCGCTGAGCCTGCGCATCTGGAGCCTGTGCTCCGCAACGGGAGAGGCCACAGCAGTGAGAGGCCCGCGTACCACAAAAAAACAAAAACAAAACAAAACAAAAACAGTATGGTACCAACACAAAAACAGATCATAGATCAAAGGAACAGAAGAGAGAGCCCAGAAATAACCAATGCACTTATGGTCAATTAATCTACAACAAAGGAGGTAAGAATACACAGTGGGGAAAAGACATTCTCTTCAATATATGGTGCTGGAAAAACTAGACAGCTACATGTAAAAGAATGAAATTAGAACATTTTCTCATACCATTAAAAAAAAGTGAACTCAAAATGGATTAAAGACCTAAAAGTAAGACTGTAAACCATAAAACTCCTAGACGAAAACACAGGCAGAATACACTTTGACATAAATCGTAGCAATATTTTTTTGAGTCTGTTTCCTAAGGCAAAGGAAACAAAAGCAAAATAAATAAATAGGACCTAATTAAACTTAAAAGCTTTTGCACAGCAAAGGAAACCATAGACAAAATGAAAAGACTACGTACAGAATGGGAGAAAGTATTTGCAAATAATATGACCAATAAAGGGATAATATCCAAAATATATAAACAGCTCATAAAATTCAATATGAAAAAAAAACCCAATTGAAAAATGGGCAGCAGACCTGAGTAGACATTTTTCCAAAGAAGGCATACAGATAGCTAACAGGCACATGAAAAGATGCTCAACATCGCAAGTTATTAGCGAAATGCAAATCAAAACCACAATGAGATATCATCTCACATGTATCAGAATGGCTATCATCAAAAAGACCACAAATAACAGATGTTGGTGAGGATGTGGAGAAAAGGGAACCCTTGTACACTGTTGGTGGGAATTTCTACATCCACTATAGAAAATGGTATGGATGTTCCTCAAAAAAATTAAAAATAGAACTACAATATGATGCACCAATTTTATTCCTAGGTATGTATCTGAAGAAGAAGAAAACACTAATTGGAAAAGATAAATGTACCTCAATATTCATAGCAGCATTATTTATAATAACCAAGATATGGAAGCAACATAGCGTTCATCAACAAATGAATGGATAAAGAAGATATGGTATATATATATAATGGAATACTACTCAGCCATAAAAGAATGAAAATTTTGCCATTTGCAACAATGTGGAATGGACCTGGAGCATATTATGCTTAGTGAAATAAGTCAGACAGAAAAAGACAAATACTGTATGTTATCACTTATAGGTGGAATCTACAAAATAAAACAAATGAATGAACATAACAAAATAGAAACAAGCTCACAGATATAGAGAACAAACTGTCAGTTACCGGTGGGGAGAGGGAAGAGGGGAAGGTCAGGATAGGGGTAGGGTATTAAGAGGCACAAACTACTATGTATAAAATAAATAAGCTACAAGGATATATTGTACAGTGCAGAGAATATAACCAATATTTTATAATAACTTTATATGGAGTTTATCAAAATTTTGAATCACTATGTTGTATACCCAAACTAATATAATCAACTATATCTCAATTTTTAAAAATGCAACTTTGAGGGGGCTTCCCTGGTGGCGCAGTGGTTGAGAGTCCGCCTGCCGATGCGGGGGACGCGGGTTCGTGCCCCGGTCTGGGAGGATCCCATATGCCGCGGAGCGGCTGGGCCCGTGAGCCGTGGCCGCTGAGCCTGCGCGTCCGGAGCCTGTGCTCCGCAACGGGAGAGGCCACGGCAGTGAGAGGCCCGCATACCGCAAAAAAAAAAAAAAAAAAAAAATGCAACTTTGAAATCAGCACCCTAACAAAACCAATTAGAATCCTAATAAGAAATTATGCTAGTATGGTTAAATTTCCATGGGCATTTGGCATAGAATCTCAATCATTCAAACTGTATGGCCTTTTACACTAAAATCATGCTTCCTTCTACTTTTTTTTTTTATTAATTAATTTATTTATTTAGGGCTGTGTTTGGTCTTCGTTTCTGTGCGAGGGCTTTCTCTAGTTGTGGCAAGTGGGGGCCACCCCTCATCACGGTGCGCGGGCCTCTCACTATCGCGGCCTCTCTTGTTGCGGAGCACAGGCTCCAGACGCGCAGGCTCAGTAGCTGTGGCTCACGGGCCCAGCCGCTCTGCGGCACGCGGGATCCTCCCAGACCAGGGCTCGAACCCGTTTCCCCTGAATTAGCAGGCAGACTCCCAACCACTGCGCCACCAGGGAAGCCCGCTTCCTTCTACTTTTGAAATGAATGTCCTTGAAGACAGTTCCATAGAAATCAGTTTATCCAAAACTTAAAATACAATCCAAGAACAGCCTAACTTACCATTAATTTCTCTTTTAACATGGAGTAAATATCTTTTGGCTTCTTCCTCTCTACCTTCAACTCCCCAGAGAGCTTAATGTAGAAAATGTAGCAATTCTTGAAGCCTATAAGAAGCCACATTTTATACAAAGGAAAGGTATTTCTGCAGAATTTTTAGCTTTTATCTTAAGTTTTAATATACTGAGAAGCTTTTTCTCTAATTGTGAGAAAGCTTGGCTTTAAAACGTTAACATGCTGAGGAAAATTACGTATGAATCCACTCAACTTCCACAATATACTGACCTCATTCTCCAATTTACAGATACATATGTTAAGTTAATCAAACAAGGAAGCCAACAGAATGAGGTGGCTCTAACATGTTAGCAGACTACTAAGCAAACCAAAACCTAAGCCTATAAATGTCTCAAGGTTAAGAAATGAAAACTTAAGGAAACCAATCACAAACAGCCAACTAGTCTTCCCCAAATAAAGCAACTGCTTAAACTATAGCCAATCAAATAATTTCCTTGCTTTGCTTCCACTTTTCTGTTAAAATCTTTCCCCTAGAGGCTTCCCTGGTGGCGCAGTGGCTGGGAATCCACCTGCCGGTGCAGGGGGCACAGGTCCAAGCCCTGGTCTGGGATGATCCCACATGCCACAGAGCAACTAGGCCCATGTGCCACAACTACTGAGCCTGCGCTCTGGAGCCCATGAGCCACAACAGCTGAACCTGCATGCCACAGCTACTGAAGCCCACATGCTTAGAGCCCATGCTCCACAGCAGGAGAGGCCACTGCAATGAGAAGACCACGCACCACAACAAAGAGTAGCCCCTGCTCACCACAACTAGAGAAAGCCGGCACACAGCAATGAAGACCCAACACAGCCAAAAATAGATAAATAAATACATTTTTTAAAAAAGGTCTTTCCCCTAGCTCCTGTTGGTAGAGCATGCTGGATACTTCTGGTTTGATGAGGTCTGATTCAAATTGTTGCTCAAACTCTTTTAACATTTTTAATATGCTTCAGTTTATTTTATAACACAATTCATTTGAGTGAATTAGCATTAAAGAAACACATGGGATAGGAGAAAAGATTACATGTTTGCATTGTCATTATTATAATAACAACATAATGAAGGTACTCACCACCAAGTCTTGCTGCCTGTGATGAGGAAAGTTGAAGAAATATCCCATGCACTTGAGCTGCAAAAATATAAACAGTAATTCTGTCAAAACTATTTTCACAGGATACATTGAATCTCTCACTCTTGAAAAACTGTGTAACAGGAAGGCTTTGGAGGAAAAGTCAACCCAAGTGGGTGGGCAGAGGTGTGACCAGATCAAAGCTGCCCCTGGGGTTCCCTAGTGAATTGCATAGCAACCTCTGATTTTAGGATAAAGACTATGGTTCTTCTCCATGACTCACAGCAACCAGCCATTTTGCTCCAAAAAAAAAAAAAAAAAATGGTGATGCAGTTTTTAAGCTTTGGCTCACCACGAGAGGAGATGGAAGCAGAATTTTGGCCCCTTTTGGGTTATTTCTATCTCTTTCACTTAAGGGTTTGAGCTACTTAGATCTGCTTTCGCAGTCAAGTGAATTTGAGTTCCAAGACATCTCCTTCTTGGTCTTGTAGTTAAGAGGGAATGGAAAGATAGAGGAAGGGAATTTTCAGTTCTCTGGTAATTAGTGCAAATATACACACACACATGCACACATGTATGCACGTATGTGTTTGTGGGTATGTGTTTCCCTTCTCAAGTATAAACCCAACATATCACAGGTGGATTATCTCTCTACCTTTCTGCCCCTGCACATCTCCTCTCAGCATCATGGAAGCCCACAGCTGGACTCAGAAAATAATAGAGCTAAGTAGTTTACCATGGTACCAACCTTTGATGGGTGTCAAAACTAGCGCTGATATTTAACAGATATGCATAGTGTAATTGTTCCAGTAGTTAAAATGTTGAAATACTTCCATATGGTTTTCCTGAGCCCACAAGTCTCTAGACCACCATTCTGGTCTCCCTAGTTTCTCCCCTGGGACTTCCAGAAGTCCCCCATCCCAGCTTACCCACCTCTGGACTTCTTCACCAACCAGAAACAGAAGGTTTAATGTCTGGCCCAGCAGGGCATCCAGGCCTTGCTCTGCACTAAGGCAGCCATCATTCTGATTGATCTATGGTATGTGTATAGTACTGAGTATTAAATATCTTTAATGTCACTCCTAGGTAAAACATCACTGCAAATGTCACATGATGGGGGAAATTACATATGCTGAAACTTTTGTCAAGAAGACAACAGTATGGAGTTAGGAGGAACAGTGCTAAAATTCCTGAGGTGAAAAATAGGATGAGACCTCAAGCAACGTGCATGACTCGTCTAAGAAAGAGTGGGTTTTGTTAAGTATAGTGCTGGGAATGACCGTGGGCTACAGGTGAATCGCTGGGACAACTGGGGAAAAACTATTTTCCCTTCCTCAAATGCAGTCGTCAACCTTCCCTACAAATACATTTTGGACAAATATTTAAAACTATTAATTTGGAAAGAGACAAATTATTAGCCTCTCTGGGGTAGGAACATATTTCAGGCTAATACAGTTTGAGCAATTTGACATCAACTTCCACCTTACTCTCAGCACGCTTGAAGCCTCCCTCACATCCCGGCACCCATCCTGTGCTCAGGAACAGTGAAAGAGCTAGTTCACAGCTCACTGGAACTACTCATACCAGCTTGGCTGTTGCTTCTGCTCTGTTGCCCTCATTCCGTTAATTAGCCTTTGGCTGCAGATCCATAGCTGGCCCCTCCAGCATCCCTTGGTCCATCCCCCTTTCCCCATCTCCGGCACTGTTCTCAGTGGGGCACTGTCTTCACTGGTCTCTCTCATGTAACACCTTGTGAAATGGGTACCACCAGTTTTCTGATGTAAATACCCTTATTTGACTCATTTCACTCTTCTGCTGGGTTTTCCATCTGTTACCTCTTCTGGACCTTGTGGACACTGACCAGGCACTTCTTGTACCTCCCCTCTCCAGACCCTGATTTCCATCTGGTCCTTCTGCCTCCTGATGCCCTCAGCTAGCTCCTTCCCTCAGAGCCTTATCCTTATACACCTTTCTCATCCAGGCTCTACCACAATTGCTCCACTGAACCACTTACTGTTGCTCTGAGTGTGACCTATCCTTTCTTCTGCCTCCAATCCTCTGCATGTGTTGCTCTCTTTGCCTACAGTGTAATCTCCACTCTGCCTGGCTAACACCTTCTCATCTTTCAGGACTTAGCGTCATGTCACTTCCTCAAAGAAGCCTTCCTGGATTGCCGAGGGCTGGGTTAAGTTAGGCTCCTATGTGCTCTCAAAGCATCTTGTCTTACTCCTCCCACAGACTTATCACACTAGGTTATTGCTGCCTTTTTGTTTCTTTCTCCCAATGGAAGTGAGCACTTTTGGGGAAGAAATTGCATCTTGTGCTCACTTTACCCTCAACATCTAGCATAATGCCTGACATAGAAAACCCTCAATAAATTTTTTCTGTAATGAACTATAACAATAAATTGTAACATAAATAGTTAATATTTCTCATGTAACCCTGTGAAGCAGCTATCTTATCATCATTCCCACTATACAGATGAGGAAACTGAGCACAGAAAAATTAAGTGACTTTCCCAAAGTTACATAGCCAAGAAATACAGACGTGAGTTCCAGATCCAGGTAGTCTGTCTCCAGAGACTATATAAATTACTAATCTATACTCTATGCCTCTTGCTTTTGAGTTGTTAGGAATAGGACCACAGCAATAATACAGTATCATTTTCCATTAGTTCAAAATAACCTTAAAAGCCATGTATTTGGTGAGAAAACATTTATTCAGCCTATCTTAATCCCTAGGGACTAGGGGAAACAGTAAGGAAGAAAAAAAGTGGGGTCAGAGGGAAAATACCTAAAAATCATGTCCAAAGGATAAAGCCAAGATAGGTCCCCAGTATGTGTTCAAAACAGGTCAGAGGGCAAAGGTGAGGTGGGAAGCTGTGAGGGCAAGAACAAGGAAAAGCCGGCTGGAAGGGCAAAGAGTCTGAACTGTAAATTCTGCATGTTTTTGCTGTTAAGCCACAGTGGGAGACCAATTTTGGTTACAGCAAACATTGAGCCACGAGTACATTCACAAACTTCCTCTTCATGTAATTGCACCTGATGACCTTGAAATAGTAAACTGATGACTGGTGACAGCCATTCAACTTGGGGTTTATGCCAGCGAATACCGAGTATCTCTCAGGTATCTCTGAGCCTTAAATCTGGCTGACAGCATTTATCTTCAGTAACAGAGTTAACTAGATTTACAGCACATGAAATTGCTCCCCTGGGCCAGCATTTCATTTGTTAGACGTGCTGTCTAAACAGAGCCCAGAGAAGCCCCTAACTTAGATTAATCATGGTATGTAAATAAACAGTCAACATAGCTAATATTTCATGCCCAGAATGGAAGACCAACAAGGGAATAAAAGTGAGGAAAAAAAGAATAACAAAGTGGAATACCAGCAAGTTGTTCTCATTTTAAAACTCCCGTGTCCTTGGTTCATAGGCACACACAAATCAAATGGTGGCAGCCACCAAATAATTCTAAGAAGGCTGGCTCTGAAAACTGCTCCTTCAAAACATAATATTAGGGGAGAACTTCAATATGGCAGAAGAGTAAGACGTGGAGATGACCTTCCTCCCCACAAATACACCAGAAATACATCTACACGTGGACCAACTCCTACAGAACACCCACTGAACGCTGGCAGAAGACCTCAGACCTCCCAAAAGGCAAGAAACTCCCCATGTACCTGGGGAGGGCAAAAGAAAAAAGAAAAAACAGACAAATGAAGAGGGACGGGACCTGCACCAGTGGGAGGGAGCTGTGAAGGAGGAAAGGTTTCCACACACTAGGAAGCCCCTTCATGGGCGGAGACTGTGGGTGGTGGAGGGGGGGAAGCTTCAGGGGCCACGGAGGAGAGCGCAGTGACAGGGGTGCAGAGGGCAAAGTGGAGAGATTCCCGCACAGAGGATTGGTGCCGACCAGCACTCACCATCCCGAGAGGCTTGTCTGCTCACCCGCCAGGGCGGGCGGGGGCTGAGGCTCGGGCTTCGGAGGTCGGATCCCAGGGAGAGAACTGGGGCTGGCGGCGTGAACACAGCCTGAAGGGGGCTAGTGCGCCACAGCTAGTGGGGAGGAAGTCCGGGAAAAGTCTGGACCTGCCTAAGAGGCAAGAGACCATTGTATCGAGGTGTGCGAAGACAGGGGATTCAGAGCACCTCCTAAATGAGCTCCAGAGACAGGCGCGAGCCATGGCTATCAGCGCTGACACCAGACACGGGCATGAGACACTAAGGCTGCTGCTACAGCCACCAAGAAGCCTGTGTGCAAGCACAGGTCACTATCCACGCCGCCCCTCCCGGGAGCCTGTGCAGCCCGCCACTGCCAGGGTCCCGTGATCCAGGGATAACTTCCCCGGGAGAATACATGGCATGCCTGAGGCTGGTACAACATCATGCTGCCCTCTGCCGCCACAGGCTCGCCCCGCATCCGTATCCATCCCCCCGCCCCCCGGCATAAGTGAGCCAGAGCCCCCGAATCAGCTGCTCCTTTAACCCCGTCCTGTCTGAGTGAAGAAAGGACGCCCTCAGGTGACCTACACACAGAGGCGGGGCCAAATCCAAAGCTGAACCCCAGGAGCTGTGCGAACAAAGAAGAGAAAGGGAAATTTCTCCCAGCAGCCTCAGGAGCAGTGGATTAAACCTCCAAAATCAACTTGATATACCCTGCATCTGTGGAATACTTGAACACACAACAAATCATCCCAAATTGAGGCAGTGGACTTCGGGAGCAACTATATATATATATACATATATATATATATATATATATATATATATATATATATATATATGTGTATATATATATATATGTATATATATATATGTGTGTGTGTGTATATATATATATATATATATGTATATATATATATATATTTTTTTTTTTTTCCCTTTTTCTCTTTTTCTGTCTGGATGACAGGGTCTTGGTGCTCCGGCCAGGTGTCAGGCCTCTGCCTCTGAGGTGGGAGAGCCGAGTCCAGAACATTGGTCCACCACAGACCTCCCAGTTCCATGTAATATCTAACGGCAAAAATCTCCCAGAGATCTCCATCTCAACACCAAGACCCACCTCCACTCAATGCCCAGCAAGCTACACTGCTGAACACACTTTGCCACACAACTGGCAAGACAGGAACACAACCACACCCACTAGCAGAAAGGCTGCCTAAAATCATAATAAGGTCACAGACACTCCAAAACACACCACTGGACGCGGTCCTGCCCACCAGAAAGACAAGATCCAGCCTCATCCACCACAACACAGGCACTAGTCCCCTCCACCAGGAAGCCTGCACAACCCAAGAAACGAAACTTAGCCACTGGGGGCAGACACCAAAAACAATGTGAACTACGAACCTGCAGCCTGCGAAAAGGAGACCCCAAACACACTAAGTTAAGCAAAATGAGAAGACAGAGAAACACACAGCAGATGAAGGAGCCAGACAAAAACCCACCAGACCAAACAAGTGAAGAGGAGATAGGCAGTCTATCTGAAAAAGAATTCAGAGTAATGATAGTAAAGATGATCCAAAATCTTGGAAATAGAATGGAGAAAATACAAGAAACATTTAACAAGGATCTAGAAGAACTAAAGAGCAAACAAACAATGATGAACAACACAATAATTGAAATTAAAAATTCTCTACAAAAATCAATAGCACAATAACTGAGGCAGAAGAAAAGATAAGTGACCTGGAAGATAAAATAGGGTAAATAACTACCTCAGAGCAGAATAAAGAAAAAAGAATGAAAAGAATTGAGGACAGTCTCAGAGACCTCTGAGACAACATTAAATGCACCAACATTCAAATTACAGGGGTCCCAAGAGAAGAAGAGAAACAGAAAGGGTCTGAGAAAATATTTGAAGAGATTATAGTTGAAAACTTCCCTAATATGGGAAAGGAAATAGTTAATCAAGTCCAGGAAGTGCAGAGAGTACCACATAGGATTCATCCAAGGAGAAACACACCAAGATACATATTAAACTACCAAAAATTAAATACAAAAAATATATTGAAAGCAGCAAGGAAAAAACAACAAATAATATACAAGGGAATCCCCATGAAGTTAACAGCTGATCTTTCAACATAAACTCTGCAAGACAGAAGGGAGTGGCAGGACATATTTAAAGTGATGAAAGGGAAAAACCTACAACAAAGATTACTCTACCCAGCAAGGATCTCATTCAGACTCGATGGAGAAATTAAAACCTTTACAGACAAGCAAAAGCTAAGAGAATTCAGCACTACCAAACCAGCTTTAAAACAAACGCTAAAGGAACTTCTCTAGGCAGGAAAAACAAGACCAGGAATAGACCTACAATAACAAACCCGAAACAATTAAGAAAATGGTAATAGGAACATACATATCAATAATTACCTTAAATGTAAATGGATAAATGCTCCAACCAAAAGATACAGACTGGCTGAATGGATACAACAACAAGACCCATATATATGCTGTCTACAAGAGACCCACTTCAGACCTAGGGACACATACAGACTGAAAGTGAGGGGATGGAAAAAGATATTCCATGCAAATGGAAATCAAAGTAATGCTGAAGTAGCAATTCTCATATCAGACAAAATAGATTTTAAAATAAAGACTATTACAAGAGACAGAGAAGGACACTACATAATGATCAAGGGATCAATCCAAGAAGAACATAGAACAATTGTAAATATTTATGCACCCAACACAGAAGCACCTCAATACATAAGACAGAGGCTAACAGCCATAAAAGGGGAAATCGACAGTAACACAATCATAGTAGGGGACTTTAGCACTCCACTTGCACCAATGGACAGATCATCCAAAATAAAAAAATAAATAAGGAAACACAAGCTTTAAATGATATATTAAACAGGATGCACTTAATTGATATTTATAGGACATTCCATCCAAATCAACAGAATACACTTTCTTCTCAAGTGCTCATGGAATATTCTCCAGGATAGATCCTATCTTGGGTCACAAAACAAGCCTTGGTAAATTTAAGAAAATTGAAATCGTATCAAGTATCTTTTCTGACCACAATGCTATGAGACTAGATATCAACTGCAGGAAAAAATCTGTAAAAAATACAAACACATGGAGGCTAAACAATATGCTACTTAATAATCAAGAGATCACTGAAGAAATCAAAGAGGAAATCAAAAAATACCTAGAAACAAAGGACAGTGAAAACATGATGATCCAAAACCTATGGGATGCAGCAAAAGCAGTTCTAAGAGGGAAGTTTATAGCAATACAATCCTACTTCAAGAAACAACAAACATCTCAAATAAACAACCTAACCTTACACCAAAGGAATTAGAGAAAGAAGAACAAAAAAACCCCAAAGTTAGCAGAAGGAAAGAAATCATAAAGATCAGATCAGAAATAAATGATAAAGAAATGAAGGAAACAATAGCAAAGATCAATAAAACTAAAAGCTTGTTCTTTGAGAAGATAAATAAAATTAATAACCATTAGCCCAACTCATCAAGAAAAAAAGAGAGAAGACTCAAATCAATAGAATTAGACATGAAAAAGGAGAACAACTGACACTGCAGAAATACAAAGGAACATGAAAGATTACTACAAGCAACAATATGCTAATAAAATGGACAATTTGGAAGAAATGGACAAATTCTTAGAAAAGCACAGCCTTCCGAGACTGAACCAGGAAGAAAGACAAAATATAAACAGACCAATCACAAGCAATGACATTGAAACTGTGATTTTAAATTTTCCAACAAACAAAAGCCCAGGACCAGATGGCTTCACAGGTGAATTCTATCAAACATTTAGAGAAGAGCTAACACCTATCCTCCAACTCGTCCAAAAATATAGCAGAGGGAGGAACACTCCCAAACTCATCCTATGAGGCCACCATCACCCTGATACCAAAACCAGACAAAGATGTCACAAAGAAAGAAAACTACTGGCCAGTATCAGTGATGAACATAGACGCAAAAATCCTCAACAAAATACTAACAAACAGAATCCAATAGCACATGAAAAGGATCATAAACTGTAATCAAGAGGGGTTTATTCCAGGAATGCAAGGATTCCTCAATATACGCAAATCAATCAATGTGATACAGCATATTAACAAACTGAAGAATAAAAACCATATGATCATGTCAATAGATGCAGAGAAAGCTTTTGACAAAATTCAACACCCATTTATGATAAAAGCCATCCAGAAAGTAGGCATAGAGGGAACTTACCTCAACATAATAAAGGCCATATATGACAAACCCACAGCCAACATCATCCTCAATGGTGAAAAACTGAAACCATTTCCACTAGGATCAGGAACAAGACAAGGTTGCCCACTCTCACCATTATTATTCAACATACTTTTGGAAGTTTTAGCCACAGCAATCAGAGAAGAAAAAGAAATAAAAGGAATCCAAATCAGAAAAGAAGAAGTAAAGCTGTCACTGTTTGAAGATGAGATGATACCATACATAGAGAATCCTAAAGATGCTACCAGAAAACTATTAGAGCTAATCAATGAATTTTAGTAAAGTAGCATAATACAAAATTAATGCAGAGAAATCTCTTGCATTCCTATACATTAATGATGAAAAATCTGAAAGAGAAATTAAGGAAACACTTCCATTTACCTTTGCAACAAGAAGAATAAAATACCTAGACATAAACCTACCTAAGGAGACAGAAGACCTGTATGCAGAAAACTGTAAGACACTGATGAAAGAAATTAAAGATGATAGAAACAGATGGAGAGATATACCATGTTCCTGGATTGGAACAATCAACATTGTGAAAATGACTATACTACCCAAAGCAATCTACAGATCCAATGCAATCCTTATCAAACTACCATTGGCATTTTTCACAGAACTAGAACAAAAAATTTCACAGTTTGTATGGAAACACAAAAGACCCTGAATAGCCAAAATAATCCTGAGAAAAAAAAACGGAGCTGGAGGAATCAGGCTCCCTGACTTCAGACTATACTACAAAGCTACAGTAATCAAGGCAGTATGGTACTGGAACAAAAACAGAAATATAGATCAATGGAACAGGATAGAAAACCCATAGATAAACCCATGCACATATGGTCTCCTTATTTTTGTTAAAGGAGGCAAGAATATACAATGGAGAAAAAACAGTCTCTTCAATAAGTGGTGCTGGATAAACTGGACAGTTACAAGTAAAAGAATGAAATTAGAACACTCCCTAACACTATACACAAAAATAAATTCAAAATGGATTAAAGACCTAAATGTAAGGCCAGACACTATCAAACTTTTAGAGGAAAACATAGGCACAACACTCTATGACATAAATCACAGCAAGATCCTTTTTGACCCACCTCCTAGAGAAATGGAAATAAAAACAAAAATAAACAAATGGGACCTAATGAAACTTAAAAGCTTTTGCACAGCAAAGGAAACCATAAACAAGATGAAAAGATAACTCTCAGAATGGGAGAAAACATTTTCAAATGAAGCAACTGACAAAGGATTAATCTCCAAAATTTACAAGCAGCTCATGCAGCTCAATATCAAAAAAACAAACAACCCAATCCAAAAATATGCAGAAGACCTAAATAGACATCTGTCCTAAGAAGATATACAGATTACCAACAAACATATGAAAGAATGCTCAACATCACTAATCATTAGAGAAATGCAAATCAAAACTACAATGAGATATCATCTCACACCAGTCAGAATGGCCATCATCCAAATATAAATGCTGGAGAGGGTGTGGAGAAAAGGGAACCCTCTTGCACTGTTGATGGGAATGTAATTGATGCAGCCACTATGGAGAACAGTATGGAGGTTCTTTGAAAAACTAAAAATAGAACTACCATATGACCCAGAAATTCCACTACTGGGCATATACGCTGAGAAAACCGTAATTCAGAAAGAGTCATGTACCACAATGTCATTGCAGCTCTATTTACAATAGCCAGGACATGGAAGCAACCTAAGTGTCCATCGACAGATGAATGGATAAAGAAGATGTGGCATATATATACAATGGAATATTACTCAGCTGTAAAAAGAAACGAAATTGAGTTATTTGTAGTGAGGTGGATGGACCTAGAGTCTGACATACAGAGTGAAGTTAAGTCAGAGAGAGAAAAACAAATACCGTATGCTAACACGTATATATGGAATTTAAAAAAATGTTATGAAGAACCTAGGGGCAGGACGTGAATAAAGACGCAGACCTATTAGAGAATGGACTTGAGGACATGGGGAGGGGGAAGGGTAAGCTGGGACGAAGTGAGGGAGTGGCATGGACATATATACACTACCAAATATAAAATCGATAGCTAGTTGGAAGCAGCTGCATAGCACTGGAGATCAGCTCAGTGCTTTGTGACCACCTAGAGTGGTGGGATAGGGAGGGTGGGAGGGAAATGCAAGAGGGAGGAGATATGGGGATATATGTATATGTATAGCTGATTCACTTTGTGATAAAGGAGAAACTAACACACCATTGTAAAGCAATTATATTCCAATAAGGATGTTTAAAAAAAACCCAAACATATTACTGGCTGCTAGGTGTCAAATGAAAAGGTGAAACTCATGTTGGATGACCCTCCCCCCTCCCCACTACACACACACACACACACACACACACACACACACACACTGTAGGCAGCAGAACTTTTTTCCTCATCTCTGGACCCCCATGACTAGCACAGAGCCTGGCTTATTAGGCATCAGATGTTTGCTGACTTGGTCTCTAAGCCACACAGGAGCACCCTCCTTGTCCCGGGCTGTTCTCGGGCTCTGTTCCACCTGAGCACAAAGCCCCTAAGAGTGACAGGGCAGCAGTGCACAGCAGGCCAGTGTCTGGCTTCACCCTCCTAGCTACTAGCTGCTCTTCTGCAAGTGTGTGTTGAGACCAGGGAACAGTTCTGCTGGCCACTGTGCTGCCTGGCACTGTCAGACTGTTCTCTGTGATGCTAGATGGACTGGACCAGGAGGGATTTTCTCCCCTGTGGGGAGAGGGATCCCTGCTCATGTCTCTCCAGAATGGGGACAGTCTGTGCCTCAGTGTCACTCTAGCTGTCTCGTAATGTGGAGAATGCCCCGGACAGAGCTGGAATGTTAGACCCCTGCCTTGACCCTTCTACTGGTCACTGTTAAGATCCCAGCAAGTGACTTAATCTCACTGAGCTTCGGTTTTCTCATGTGTGAAATGAGATGATACATGCCATGATTTCTGTACAGAATTGTTCTGTGGATCAATGGCATAATATATATGAAAGTGCTTTTTTGACTGTAAAGCAAGCCTAATGAATATAACTGGTATTATTGGTAATTTTTGTGGGATTATCAACGATGGCTGGTTTCTGACTTTGATCTACTGACCTCAGCTTCATAAAATCAGTAAGGTCAAGAGGGCTGTGCTACTGTATGAGGGGGATTTTCACATATGAAATTTAAAATACAGTCCAAATGGTGTAAAAGGATGGCCAGCATAGTCTGTCTTGAGCAGTTGGGCTGGACTAAGATCTAGTTACCTGACATAGACCGGCATTCCAAGTTTGTGATTTAGCATCATTTTGAGATAAAATACATCCTCAAAATACATGTTATCTACCAATCTGGCTGCATTTCACATGTCCTAATTATAAATCAGGTCTGGGTGTCTGGTTGTAGTGATATTAGGCTGGATTTACAGGCTTTTATTTACAGAATAAATAGCTTATATTCATTTAACAAATTTATAGCTACAGTGCCAGGCACCCTGTATTAGATACCAAGGACACAGCACTGAGCGAAATAGACATGCCCCCACCCTTATGAATTACCGTCTGGTAACCCAGCGTAGTCTAGGGCATCAGGAAGGTTTCCTTCAGCAAGAGTCAGTTTATAGAAGACTTCCATGAGAAGGAGTTTTCTGGAATCCTGGGAAGTAGGATAAAAATGGAAGTGGAAGAGCCTACTGGGACTGTGTCATTCGGTAGCTGTTTATTGTCTTCAGAATGACTGTCTCATGTTTGCAGTCCCACTACCCCAAAGAACGTACACTCAAATACTCAGCCTCCTTCACAGCTAAGCTGCTCTGCTAATCTTATGCACTAATGTACAACTTTGATTCAGAAGTGAGCAGCACTCCATGGTAACCAGCCTTCAGGTAGCTGTGGCTTTTTTTTTCCCCCCAAAAAAAAATAGTATAGGCAGAGGCATCTAGCTAGTTACTGAGAGCAATTATTGTAAGGTCACAATTCTGACATGATTCTGTGACTAAATTGTGGGTGTTGTCTTCTGAGAAGTGTACAAGTCTATTTATTTCTACAGCCCTTGTAACAATTCTTTGAGCTGCCAAAAATCCTTTAATAAATTCCCACTGTCAAGTGAGTTAAACAAAGAGGCCATTAGTCTGAGGCAATTCTATTATCTTAGCAGCCTACATAAGCAAACCAAAGCTTAAGCCTATAAATGCCTCAAGGTTAAGAAATGGAAACCTAAGGGCAACCAATCACAAACAGCCAACAAGTCTGGCCCAAACAATGCAATGGCTCAAACTATAACCAGTCAAATAACTTCCTCACTTTGCTTCTACCTCTTCTCTATAGAAGTACCCCCTCACAACCTGTCCCCAGAGCCTGTCAGTGGAGTGCTCCTAACCATTTCTGCTTTGGCACTGGTCCACTGGAATCTAGTTTTGTGCAAGTAAGCTCTTACAATTTTTAATATGCCTCAGTTTATCTTTTAACACCCCAAATACTGCATCCAATCATTTCACAGCAAAGGAGGTGTGAGGAAGGTTGCTGGACCATAAGATCTACTGGTCTTATTATCTGCTGCAGCATACAGAAGCAGCTGGCATAGGTGTGAGGTTTCCCTGAAAACATCATGATGTCACAGAGATAAAGAACTCATGGATACTTCAGCAGGGCAATCTGCAACTAACTCTCAGGCAAAACAAAGGACTATCTTAGTTTATGAAGAACATGAACCCCAGTAGTAAAAATCTAAGTGGCTTTCGACTGATACTTGCTGATTCTTATTTAAAGATTTCATCAAAATAGTCTCAAAGTTCATAAGCAGCTCCAAATATACTGGAAGATATTTCTGAAAATCTTAATCAGATTTGGCAATGTTTCCTCTGATGCTGCTGCTAACATCGGTCACTATCAGTAAGAGTAATGACTAATATATACTGAGTACTTATAGGCCCTACCACATACCATGTCACTTGATCTAGCTATAACTCTTCAAGGTAGGAGGTACTTTAATTATCCTCATTTTACAAATGGGGAAACTGAGGCAAGAGAACTTAACTAATTGACATAAGTGCTTGACACAGGTTTGGATCAAGACCATTTAACTCCAAAGCCCTTGTGTTCAACACTCCACTAGTAGAGAAGAGGTAATGTCCTGTGGAAATTCTATGGCATTTACCCAGTAGTAATTTTGCCCAGTACATTTTATGATCAAAATAAATTTGCAATTTAAAGCATCCCAATGCCTTTCTTGTTCTAAAATAACTTGTGTGATTTGTGAACCAAGTTCACAATATTGTGATTCTTGGCCTGGACCAGGAAATCCCTCACATAAATAGGAGACTAAATCAATCTTTGTAAAAGGCAATCACTACTATTAGGCTCTTTAGTTGATAAGACACTGTCACATAAGTGCCATGTCTCAATAAAAAGCAAACTCTTTAAACTAACTAACTAACTAACTAACGTGCTTTCTTATTAGGGAAATTGAGGCTGCCAAACAAGGTAAAGGTGGCCTGGGAATCAGCTAAACCAATCAGCCACAGACAATCAGAAGGCAGCAATTAGCACATATCTCAGCATATGACAGCCAGCAATGAGATTTGGAACTTTTGATAGAAATTCTCTGAAATTTGAGTGGTTATGAACAAAGGACATTAAAAGACTCCTTCATTATCTAGTAAAGAGTTGATATTTAGTAGCTAATGAGTTGTAAAGACCTCCTTTGTTACATTTTAAGCTGATCTTTTCCGGATGGCAATAAGGTCACCTTCTCTGAAGCCACCATGGACTGATTATATATTATTCTTTAGGCTGTGCTGCATTCCAAGAAAGATATGAAACAACTGAGAGAGTAAATAGGAAGAATAATTTTCCTCGCAAGACCCTCCCTGAACCATTCTCCAGGCCCATCCACAGGGAGGGGTCTCATTTTGACCCTATCCATTTCCCTGCCATTTTGCTGTTACTCCTTTCTTGAGCTGCCTCGGACCTTTCAGAGCTAACTGTCTTACCCTCAGTTGTATCCAGGTCAAACAGGATACAGTAAGTCTCTTACATACAAACGAGTTCCGTTCCGAGAGCACGTTCGTAAATCCAATTTGTTTGTAAGTCCAAAAAAATCAGCCTAGGTACCCAACTAACACAATAGGAATCCGCTATATAGTACCATAGTGTAATAGGTTTATAATACTTTTCACAAAAATAATACATAAAAAACAAACAAAAAATAAAGAAAACACTTTTAATCTCACAGTACAGTACCTTGACAAGTACAGTAGTAAGTACAACAGCTGGCATACAGCGGCTGGCATCGAGTGAACAGGCAAGAAGAGTTACTGACTGGAGGAGGGAGAGGAGGTGGGAGATGGTAGAGCTGAAGGATCGCCAGCAATAGGAGACAGAGAACGAGCTACAATTTCACTCACGCCTGGCGTTGATGGCACAGGTTCTGGTTCCTTGCTGGATTCAATTCTATCTACCCTCTTGAAAAAAATGATCCAGTGATATCTGGGTAGTATTGTGCCAGCTACATCACCGTTGCTTTTACACTTGCCTCTGGACATCCTGGGCTTGAAATAAAGATACTGTACTACTGTACTCTATAAAGTACACAAAAGCACAACCACTCATAGAGGATGCACACACGTGACAGTGTACACCAGACACGTGAACTAACTTATGTGATTGGACATGGGAACGCACATTCGCATCTTTGAAAGTTTGCAACTAGAATGTTCGTGTGTAGGGGACTTACTGTATAATAAAAGTGGCAAGATTGTCACGTTAACTTATGCTTCTTGGAATCGTAGACTTCACTTCCTTTTTTAAAATAAGTATTTTTTCTTTCAAGACCCACCTGCTCTATCCACTCAAGCCTCGCTTCTCTAAATCCACCATCTTGCCTTAATCTTGGCCTCTCAAACTTCCCATTCCCTGCATGCTCTCCTCAGGCTCCTCTCCTCTCTAAGTCCCCCAAGTTTTTTCCCAGTCAGTCTTACTGGCCACAGCCCCCTTGCCCAGTCACCCTCTGTCAGTGGCAGAGTCTCTATACCACAGTCACCCTCTGTCAGTGGCAGAGCCTCTATACCACAGTCTACAGATTCCCATCACCAGCTCGCCTCCCTCCAGCCACCCCCAGGCTGCCAGATACCCAGGTTCCCGCTGCCAGTCACTCTGCTCCTATCTTCCTGCTGTTGTCTTCATCTTGGGACCTGTCACACCAGCCCCAGACCCACTTATCTCTGGCTTGATCTCACCCTTCTAGCTTCTTCTTTTTCTGCTGCTCTTTCTTTTGGAAGTCATGGAACTTTCTACCTCTTGCACTTACCTTATTTTTCTTATTCATTTCCTTTTAAGATGAATATATATTAAGTTTTAAAAATTGAGACACTATAAAAAATTGTGAAAAAATGTGGAAAAATAATAAAGAGGTTCCTTGTATGACTCTTGTTGAGAGACTGATCATATTTCATTAGTACTCATAAAAATACAATGAGGTAAGCAGTTTTTATCTGCAGTTTCCAGAGAAGGAATTTGAGTCTCAGAGAGGTAATTCAAATCACACAATTTGTAAATGGCAGAACGAAGAACTGTATCCAAAACTGTCTGCTGTCAAAGTCCACTCTGTTAGGTAACACTCTACATCAGCACTTAGAGAAGCCACTTACTTATACATAGCACTCTGGAACTTAAGAAATGTGGAAGGGGATTCTAGAGCTTCAGGTTTCAAGTTATGATTCCTCCAACCCACTCACCACTCTGGAATACACTGAAAAGTCCACTGATCACATTTCTAATACCAGTATTGGGTGTGTATATTTAAGATAAGCACCGTCGTCTCCTGCTTAATCTAGCCTCCATACAGCAAAATGGTATTCTCAAAATGCAAATTGGATCATGTCACGTTCTTGCTGTATATCCTCCAGTGGCTTTCCAATGCACTTAAGAAAAACACACAAGGCCTATTTTATGGGCTTATCTCCAAAGCTAAACTTCTACCCTATTTCCATGTGCCTCCTTCAGAATCTCACTCCTCTGTCATTTCCTCACTTTTCCCTTGTTCAACAATATGTTCAAGTTTCTTCTACTGTAATAAAATCTTTTCTTCAACCTCTGGCCACACACCCCCTCCCCAACCACTGTCCTGTTTTTCTTCTTCCTTTTAACAGCAAGCTCCTGGAAACAGTCATCTACATTCTCCATTAGCTGTTTTCCCTTAATTAACCACATATATGCTCTCTTAACTCTCTGCAGTGTGGTTTCAGCCTTCACCTTCTTCTGAGGCTAAGTGGTCTCTAAAAGGTGTAATCTGAGCCACCAATCCAATGGGTTTTTCTCAATCATCATCCTCATAGATCTTTCATTTGCTGTTCCTGATCACTCCTTGGCTGCTGTGTCATATTCTTGGGATCCTCCCCATGTCCTGAGCTCTCTATTCCCTTTTCCTTTCCTTGCCCCCTAAATGTTCCTTCCTCTTTCTGATCTCTACTTTCTCTTAGCAGACTTATCCACTGTCATGACTTTATAACCTTTTAATGTGATTTCCAGCACTGAATTTTTCATGAATTTCTGATCACATTTCTAATCACCCACTGATTTCTACATGGAAATTTTCATCAGTTCTTCAAGCCACATAGGACCAGAATCTAATTATACCTGCCACTTGACAAGGAAAAATCATAAATTTCTCTATGGCAGGACAATCAAACTAAGTCATAATTAAAACACACATAACATGCCCCCATTTGTGACGGGCCTGTCCCAACCTACAACGTGCATCCACATTATACATTAACCAGACCTCCTCAAGGCGGGAGGCTATAATCAACCTTTGAGAAATATGATCCTTTACTTCTGACACCAGCACTGTATTTTTTAAGATTAACATTTCCTTCTCATCTTGAACAGGGGTCACGTTGACCTAAAGGCTCGCCCTGTATGTACATACCTGACCAAAACATCTCTGATCAACTTTATTACAATGTGAACCTGTCAATATAATACATAATTCTTTGTCTCAAAAATGAATAAAACTGTTATCTCTAGCACCTAAACAGTGGAACAGTTTTCAGATCTTTTGATAATCTGTCTCCTGGGTTATAATCCTTGGTTTGGCTTGAATAAAATTCTCTCTTTTTCTTCTTAGCTTGATTGTTAATTGGGTTTTGTAGACATTTGCATGGTGTAGTCAGCAGAATATCAGAGACACCCACCAGAGGACACCTGGAGGATGCCTGGAACCTGTGCTCAGTACCAGCACAGGCCCACTGAGCCCCACCAACTCGTCAGTATCTCTCAGGTATTCTGGTGAGTTCTCCTGATATAAGGATATCATTGTTTAAGTGACAATCCTAAAAATTTTGTTTGAGTTGTTTTTACTTGAAGTCTTCTGGGGCACCAGTACATTTTCCTAGGCAGGGACCTAGTGGGATCTAGGCAGGCAGCTAGGAAAACATATTTTGCTAATCTTTGTTAAATTTGGCTTAAATTGAAAAACAAGTTGATATATGGTCTGAACAAATCATTTGCTAGTGAAATGGGAGACTGAGCCTGCTCAGCTCTGAAGAAAAGGGACACTTGCTTCTTCAAAAAACACAAAAACTTTCTGCCACAAAGTATCCTCAGATGACTGAGAACCTAGTGGAAGTGGCTGAGGATTAATCCTGGTGATGTACAGTGGTCCCACAGAGAACCCCACTACAAACATTAAGTAAACACTGCTCTTCCAGAGAACGTGACAGAGGCTCATCACCTAGTGCTCAGAGAACCCACAGTGCTTTTAGACTGTTGGAAGAAGAAACTGAGACGTAATAGAATCAAACCAACCCAGGGTAACTCCTTGGAGAGCTAGACTCAGAAGCAGCACACAACCAATCCATCACATTGTGCTTAGAAAGTTATTCAGATCATATCTGAATTAGGCTACCTAATAATGGGAAAGCATGCTTCAAAGGCAGTACAGCAACCTGACAGACAGCCACATATGAGAACGCCAGTTGGGTTTAATTATAACACCTATGGGATTAACACTTGCAAGTATTTAACTAAATGGGAAGATCTGACCAAAGATAACTTGTCCCTGAGATGGCCAAAATGAGGCACTTCGGATTTACCTAAACTGGTTTATTTGTACACTCAATTAGAAAAAGCCAGCTATAGAATCAAACAACCAGAATGGGAGGCATGTTTAATTGGTACCTGGAAGCCTCAACGTGAGGAAATAATAAGTGGCTTGACTGAATGAGACAAACTGAAAATTATTAGTAACGGCGGCAAAATTAGAAATAACCTCAGAAGCCATTCCTCCTTCCCCTCCTCATCCTCCCCTTTACCCCCCTCCCCCTCCCCTCTGTATCCTCTCCTTTCCCTATCCCTGACCTTCCCGCTCTCCCTCCTCTAATACCAGAAGAAAAATCTCTTGAGTCCAAGGGAGAACATGAAAGCAGCCCAAGGTAATAGCAGCTCCCTTTAAGGAGAAGCCCACAAGCAGAGGGGAACCCACTCTTACCTATACTCCTTGGACTAAGGCAGAACTTAACTAAGGATTTTCCAGATCCTTTATAGGATCCTTTGGGGTTTACTAAAGAATTAGATCTTACAGTAAGAACTTATGAGCCTGGATAGTCAGACTTGTACCAGCTCGTACATTTACTAATCTCTGAAAGTAAATCAAAAGAATGGCTCAAAGAGTTAAATTAAAAGATGCCTATGGAAGATTTTCATAAACATGAGGCTGCAGACCACCAGAAATGTAGAGAAATTGCCCACAACTTATATCAGGCTAAACCAAAAGTCTTCCCAAAGAGAATGGATTGGCAAAAGTCTTTATTCATTGCCCTTTCCCTACGAGTAAACAATGAATTCAAATGGTAGAGGTTTCAATTTTTCCTATGCGAGTTTTTAAATTAGAGCCAGTAACTTTTCAGCTAGGAACTATCACAGGAAAACATGTGTTTCTTTTGGTGAAATATGCTCCAATTCATATGATAGGGTGAGTCCTTTTAGAGGTATATAATGCCCATATTGTTTTTTCACCTAAGGGTGAAATGATTTTAGATTTAGAAGATGTAGATACAGATCAGATTACTGAGAAATTGTTGGTTATGAAAACAAAAACTCAAACAGGTCAGGAGGAAATTAACAATTTACTATTATGAGTGCCTGAGAAATTATGGTCATCTTCCTCCCCAGATATTGGGAAAATAAAGACAGCCACTCCTAACTATCAGTAACTCCAAGCTTCCATGCAATATTCGACAATCTCCACTTAAACCAGAGGCATTAAATGGAATAAGACCTATTATTCAGGAATCCCTTGAGAAGGGACTTGTAATTTCTTGTACCAGTCCTTGCAATACCCCCATTTTACCAGTAAGAAAGTAAAATGGAAAAGACTGGAGATTTGTTTAGGATGTGAGCACTGTGAATAACATTGTGATCCCTTACGACTCTGTGGTTCTTAACCCTCACACCCTGCTCTCAGCCATTCCAGCAGCTACCTGTTGTTTTTCAGGTAATATGTTATTTAGTATTCCAGTGGAAGAAGAAAGCCAATAGCTCTTTGCTTTATGTGGGAAGATGGTCAGTATACCTGGACGGTTATGCCCCAAGGCTATACTGAAAGCTCTACTTATTTTTCTCAAATACTTCAAGCTGATTTGGCTGATGTACACTTTACTAATGGCTCTGCTTTAATTCAATATGTAGATGATTTGCTTTTGTGTTCTGGAACTGAACAGACTCCCAAAGAGATACCATCCATCTGTTACACCAATTAGCCTCTAAGGGAACTAAGGTTTCCAAAGACAAACTACAATTCTGTTAAGCAATTATGAAATATTTAGGTCATTTGATATCTATGGAAGAATAGTTAATTGATCCTGGTAGAATTAAGGGAATCCTAGCTTTCTCACTTCCCAAAACAAAGAAGCAACTGAGGAGATTTCTGGGTCTAACCAGATATTGTAGGAATTGGGTACCTACTTTTCCCCTTGTTGCCCAGCCTCTCTGTGCATTACTTAAATCTGACCAAGCAGACCCACTGAATGGATGACAGAAGAAAAGGCTGTAGACACTTTAAAACTCTGCATTGACTCAAGCTCCAGCATTAGGCCATCCTAATTATAAATTACCATTTTTTTTCTCTCTGGGCATGAAGGAAAAGGAAACACCCTGGGTGTACTAATTCAGAGGTACAGCAACCAGCATCGATCCACAGATTATTATAGTCAGCAGTTAGATTAGGTGGCAAATGGTCTCCCACCCTGTATGAGAACTATTTCAGTGACAGCTCTCTTATGCAAAGCTACTGAAGAATTTCTAATGGGTTTTCTTCTATTTATGTTCCTCACTCAGTTGAATCTCTTTTAAATTCTCACCTTACTCAGCACTATTCTGTGAGGCAACTGGCTTCTTATGAGGTATTGTGACTCTCTTCACCCAATATTATTTTTGCTCCATGTAATCACTGTAACCCTGAAACTTTGCTTCCAGCACCTCAAGATGATGACAACCATGACCACATTAGGCTAACTGCCTAACTTCTTACTCCTAGGACTGACTTAAAGGAATTACCATTGATAATACTGATTTAATTTGGTTTATGGATGGATCCTATTTAAAGGATGACAAGGGGCATTATCAAACTGGGTGCACAATAACCTTGATGGTATAAATAATTGAAAGTGGTATAAATAATTGAAAGTTCTTATTTACCAGACATCAGATTGACTCAACAAGCTGAACAGGTTGTATTAATTAGGGCTTGTCAATTATCCAAGGATCAAATAGATATTTATAGTGACAGTCACTAAGCTTTGGAGTGGCTCATGATTTTGGAATGCTATGGAAACAAAGAGGATTTCTCACCTCTTCTGTCCAGACCATAAAAAATGGGCAGATAGTTTTAAAACTATTAGACTCCATTCAATTTCCCAAACAGCTGTCTATCATTAAAATACCTGGACATTTCAAATCTGAATCAGTGGAAGCCAAAGGGAATCAGTCGGCTGATGCTGCAGCTAAACAAGATTCTTTAAGCCTTGCCCCTGCCCAGTTTCGAGAATGCCCCCTACTTAAACATGATTCTGATGAAACTTAAGAAATTTATTTTGCAGCCTCAAGAGGTGGCTTCAGAAACAGTAGGCTAACTGCTACTGGAAAGAATAATTCCAGTTTGGGGAATTCCTTCTGAGTGGCATAGCAACTAAGGAACCTATTTTCCTGGACAGACTATTAAATCCATTTGTAAGATTTGGCTGATAATGTAGCATTTTCACTGTGTTTATCACCCTTAATCCTCAGGGTTGGTAGAAAGGACAAATAGTAGTACTAAAGCACAATTGGCTAAATTTTCAGAGGCTTTTAATCTTCCATGGCCAAAAGCTCTTCCCTTGGTACTCCTCAACTTTAGGTCTACCCCTTTTGATAAACATTAATTGCCTCCTTTTAAAATAATTAATGGGTGACCTATGCATTTAGATGAAGTTACGTATGAACCGGCATTTCCTCGAGGGGATATTTTATATTACTGTCAGGGATTCATCAAAGTGCTTAAAGAAAATGAGATATTAGCAACTGATTCCTTCCACAGTGAGCTCCCAGGAGACAAAGACCTTAAGGACCACAGGTTACAACCTAGAAATTTTATCTATTGGGAAAAAACATCAAATAAAGGACTCTTTACAGCCATGTTGGAAGGGACCATAACAGGTATTACAAACAAATCCCTGTGCTGCAAAACTTAAAGGACTAAGCTCTTGGATTCACATTTCTCACCTAAAAAGGCCTCCTCTCATGACACCTGGCTGGGACTGTTCCTGACACCTGGCTTGGACTAAGACAGCTACCACCAAGCCAGAACAAGAAGAAGACAACAACAGTGGTAGACAGCTAACCTAAGAGTCCAGACCAGGCCTTTAAGACCTATCTTACTCTTTCAAATTGTGTTATTTACCAAATGTCTATCAAAATTGAAAGTTATTGATTTATTTCTAGCTGTGTTTTTGCCCGAGTGTTTCAGATGGAAAGAAAACTCTTTAGTAAAGTTATCACAAAGTATGGCTACCAGGGACAATCTAACTGATTGTTGGATTTTTATCAAATTTCTCATTCAATTCAAGGCTGATTTAGACCCCTTGTAATTCCTATCACTGATTTCAGATGTTCCTAATATTACCATTTACTTAGATTGGCTTCCCTCTGGCTTAACCTTTCAGGTCCAAATTCTCCAACATATTAATATGTCCATCCTTTCTTTGACACTATCCTAAGTCCTTAGAGACTGGACACAACTTACCCTAGGACCACTCTGTCCCTTACTTGATTAAGAAACATCTTAAAGAGAAAAATACAAGTCACTTATGCCAGCAACTCTCCCACATCCAATATCCTAAAAATAGATTTTGGAAAGCTTGCAAAAAAAGTGACCCATGATTTAATCTGTTAACAAAACTTCCAGTTGATGAAGCTATCAATGAGAGCACTCTGAGAGGAATCATTTGTGCTCCCCCAGATTTTGTCTCCATATGTGATATTGGAATTGACCCACCTTCCCAAGGATGGGCATATAAATATCTTAACAGCTAGCAGGTAGAAAGTTTATGCTTACTGGGATGTTATGTTACCCCACTGTGTATATACAAAGAGACAGATGGACCTCCATTCTCTTCTCAATAAAGTCAAGAGATCCATCCATACTAGCAGGATACCAAGGTACCTGGTGGCAAAATCTTTGGGGAATATTAGTTCCTAGTGCAGGAGTATATGTAAACTGGGATAGGCACAGAAATCTACCAGCCACCATTGGTCAAATGGCTAAAGAGACTGCACAAAGCATTGCAGCACAACAGACATCCCTAAATTCCTTAGCCCAAGTAGCATTAGGTAATAAAATCGCCTTAGATTTTCTAATGGCCAAAAAAGGGAGTGTTTGTACTATTGCTCACATTGTTTGTTGCACTTATATCAATAACTCTGGAGAAGTTGAGATGCTCCTAGAAAAAATTTTCCAAAACGCAAAATGGTTACAAGATGTAAGAAAGACTGACCCTTTAAATGATCTGTTTATTTGGCTCCCTTCAGAACTAGGCAACATTTTCTGCTCTGCTTTAGAAATGATTATTATTTTCATAATAAGTATCATTATTCTTTTCCTAGCTATCAAGTTACACATGGCATGTATCACCGCTTGCTTCAAGTCTACTACCAAAAGCATTGGTGTACAATGATTGCACAGCGGACTGAGATGATTGATCAAGTGCACAATCCACAAAATGTTTCCCTATCAACATATCCTTCTATGCTTGTTTACTACATTTGATTAATTTTACTCAATTCTAAAGTTCTATGATGAGGGAAACAATATCACAAAACTGAATGGCTCTTAATTTTAAAGCAGCTTTACGAGGGGTAATTTATGCTCTAATCCAAACTGAATGTTGCATTTTTGTATTAGATGAGCCCTCTAATATGGCTCATCTAATGACACATGAAAAATCAAATCTCTGTATTGAAGGATCCCCTTCCTAATCTATATGAAATCTCAGGTAAATAATTCAGTGCTGGCATTTATGGTTTAATCTCTGTTCATGACTTTATTATTGTTGTTGTTGGCTATACTGATTGTGTTCTACGTTATTTACAGAGTAGTAATCCCTGTGCTTTTCAATGTATGTTCAAAACTCCAACTAAAATAATAATGCTTAAACGATTTGAAACTATTGATCATATCTATAGTTCTATTTAAGATAATGGACACACACAATGCACATATAGGATAAAATTGGCATAAGTCCTACTGGACATCCTAGAATTGACAATCCAGTCCTTGCCAAGCATTCTACTAGTATAACCCCCAGAAAAAGAAAGAAAAAACTGGGCTGTTAAGTCGCAGCTTAGAGGAACATCATGGATTCAGGGCAGGTGAGAAACCACCCTGGCAGCAAGGGACCAAACGTTTGGTCACGTAACACTTTCTATTGAAAGATTTATGCTCCAAAGGGGGGGAATAATGAGGAAAAATCATAAATTTCTCTATGGCAGGACAATCAAACTAAGTCAGAATTGAAACACACATGCCCCCATTTGTGATGGGCCTTTTTCAACATGCTATGTGCATCCACACTATATATTAACCAGACCTCCTTAAGGCAGGAAGATATCCCTTTTTCCTGATGCCAGAGTTGTTATTTTTAAGATTAATATTACTTTTTCATCCTGTACAGGGGTCGCACTGACCTAAAGGCTCAATCTGTCTATGCATACCTGACCAAAACATCTCTGATGAACTTTATGTATAATGTTAACCTGTCAACATAATTCATAATTCTTTGTCCCAAAAATGTATAAAACTGCATCTCTACCTTCTGACCAGTTGAAGCGTTCTCAGAGCTTATGAGAGTTTGTCTCCCAGGTTATAATCCTCAATTTGGCTTGAATAAAATTTTCTTTTTTTTCTTCTTACCTTGATTGTTAATTGAATTTTCGTCAACACACTCATCTAGTGCAAACCACTTATACGAAGAAGGCAACTTAGCAATCTCATCTTTTAGAGATGGGATTTTTTTTTTCCTATCACTTTACTCATTTTGTATCATTCCCCTTTTCAAATTCTCATCATCCTTTAAGGTCCAGTTTATATTCCCTCTTCTCCTCAAAGCCTTCTTTGACCCCAGGTATACTATAACTTCTATACATAAATCCCTAAGGGCAGAGGCATGGGGCTGGACGACACTGTATTTCTTACTGTATTCATCTCTACCGCCTTTCTCCAAATCCCAAAACTTAGTAAGCTTTCAAAAATGTTTCCTCAGCATATAAATGAAGAAATGAATGAAGGAAGGACTTCAAATATTTCAAGAGATTGAGAAGAAAATGTAATCCTGGCACACTTCTTGGTTCTGCTGGGAATGATATTTACATAATTACAATATATAATTGTACTTAGTGATTTTCAACCTTTAGAGCTGACCTATAAGGAAAAAAGCTGAATATTTAAATATGATTATATGACAGGTTATAAATATTATTTTAACACTGTAAAAGTGAAGATCTGCTTGGTAGAAGATGGGAGTGGAAGTGGGGAGAAGAGAAGGGGGGAAGAGAATATCCTCATGTGGGAAACAGTGGAGCTTTGTGGGTCTGGATTCAGCCTGCCTGGTCCCTCTCCCACCTTACTACCCTTGTGACCTGGGGCAAGTCATCCCTTACTTTTCTCATCGTAATTTAGGAATGATACCTGATAGAGTTGCTATAAGGGGTAAATAAGATAATCCATGTAAAATGCTTAGAACAGTGTCTGGCACATAGTAAATACCCAATAAATTTCACTAATTATTATCTTATATATTCAAGCACAAAAAGATACTATCTAAAGTTGAGGGAATCAGAAAACAAGGTTTACTTGTATTGCATAAGGATATAAAGGTAACAGAAGAACTAAAATAGAAGTAGTAAAAAAAACTTGGAGTAGGAGGGGAAATTGAGGAAAGTAGAAATGAACTAAATCTTCATATTTCAAACCAGGGAGTCAATAGACACCATTTTAAGATACAGTGGTCCAAAATACTATTTAGAATTAGGGTAAAAACCATCAGAAAACAAAACAGAAAAGCTTACAACTGGTTGCTGCTGGGAAGTGTGACTTGAAGGAGGAAGGAGTAGGGAAAGCTTCCGCTGCTTTTCACTGTGACTTTTCTGCTACTTGATTTCTTATCATGTGCACATATTGTTGGGATTTTTTAAAAGGTGAAAGCATTCATACACATACACATATTCACATTCACATGTACACAGACGCTTCAAACAGGGACAAGAACAGTTTCACTCCCTGGTTGTACCTAATATGGCACTTTGCCAAAACGTATACACAATAAATGTCTGTTAAATAAATAATGTTGCCACCCTCACCTGTATTTAAGTAAGGTTTGGTGGTTATTTGACACTGTTACCTTCCAAAGCAATATGATTGCCCTATTAATATGGTAACTAAGCTAAACATTATTTAACTTATGCCAAATATGTCAACCCACGTGTCTTTGTGTTTTCCCTTAGATTAGCAAATAAGTGCTTCCTTCTTCTCTCAAAGTAACACTCAGTGTTCTCAGCACTTCAAGGAAAATGAATGTACATTGAAAATATGTTTCTCAGTACAAAAAAGATGATAGTGGTAAGTTTCCGGGTTACTTTGCTACTTTTTGTATGCATAAAGTTGGTACAAATTGCAAGGAAATTTTCTACCAAATGATAAACAGAAGTCATGCTTCAGGGTTTAAGGTTATTTTTCACAAACTATAATTGTAAAGCAAAATGTTAAGTCAATCAATTATAAAAGAGACTTATATAAACCCTTGGAGGGATACAATGCATTGAAAAGGAATTCTGCTTTTGAGTCAACTGTATTATATCTCATTGTTTAGATTTGTGTCTCTTAAAGATACAAGTTCAGTAGTAACTTCCTTAGAATACTGGAAAGATTTAATAGATTGAACAAGGGAACAATACTATTCTTTTCAAAGTGACTTACTTACTTAGGTGTAGGTTAAAACTTTAAAAATTTTCTTATCAGAGGTCTAATTCATAGAACTATGTGTGTGTTCAGTGATAATCTTATTGATAGATATATGGAAATCTAACCAAGTGATTTGAAGGACATTTGGGAACTGATCAGAGAACTAAAAACATTAACAACAAATCCACATGAGAGAAAACATATGTAAGCATTTCACACATGGAGAGCTTCAAGGACCAAGACAGAGCTGGGTAAGCAGTATCCTGAGAAGCAAAATTATTTTTCCCCTTTCCTTCTAGTCACCTGCCTCTACTATTGATCCAGAAAAGATCCAGAGAAAAACAGGAGGTGAAAAAAATGAAGAGAAAGAACACAACATTATTGAAGGCAATGGGGGGAGGAGGGGCAGGAAACTGTTGCCTCTTAACTTCCGTTGACTTGTGTCCATTTAATCAACCTGGTTGCACAATTTAAAAAAAATTTTTTTTAATTAACTCAAGAAGAAGAAAAAGGAGGGAAAAAAAGTAAGTATTTTTTCTGTAGCAAGTATTTTTAATACCAAAAAAACATATTTGGAGCTAAAAATAAAAAGTATATTTCCCTCTGGAAGAAAACAATCTTGGATTAAAGCTAAAATTTTATTTTAGTATTTCACCTTTTGTGCTCTCTCTTTCCAGAACTCTTTCTATGGTCTTTTAGTCAATAATTAACAGGTACAACTGGTGTGATGAGGGTGTGGTCCCTGAGATAATGCTGGGTTTTCTTGCCTTGAACTGATATGTAACCTCTTCAATCCTCCTTATATCTTCAAAAGGAGTGAAATTCTTATCTAAATAAAGGAAGAGGTCTCTGAATATTCTTGCAGACACAGGAAAATCACTCAAGATCTGCATCTTGTAAAAAATTTTCTATTTGAAAAATGTGATTAAAGCACCCAGCCAGGACAGGTTTGAAGGGAGGTACAATTCCTTCATTGCTAATGTCCCCACTGATATAAAGAAAACTATACTCCCAAAGCACAGTTATTCGAGTATCCAAATTATATTTAGTAGTAGACTTCTATAAGTTCTGATCCCTAGTCCTCAAATTCACAAATCAGAAATCCAAGCCTGTAAATCTGATTATTTTAGGTCTGGGTTGTACATTAGGTAAATGTGTCTAATTGCTTTTTGGATTGTGTTATTTACCACAGTATGTATGTTTGCATGAGGCGTTAGCAAGCACTATGAAAAATGATTCTCTGCAGTTACACTTGTCACCACTAGATGAAGCTACCACTGCTTTTACTCTCCTCTCAAGAGAATTTGTTGGTTAGCTACTAAATGACATTGATGTGGAATTTAAATTTAGGGTTACTCAAAAGCTGCTTTGCTCTGAGAGTAAGGTGACAGGTCTATTTTGTTAAGTTCAATAAAGTTCAGAGAGCTAAGTATTAAAGTGCACATAAATGGCTTTAACACTGTAACCCAAGACTTCTCTAGTTGATAATTTTTTATTTCAAAGATAGACTCATCAATCTCTACTCTCCACTGAGTACTTTTATACCAATTATTGGCTTCAGGGAGGTATAAACAAGTTACACTGGTGGAAAGAGAAAGCCTCTAATTCCTCTTAGATAAAATTGAGAATTAACTTAACATAATTTCAGAAGTATAAACATGAGCCCTCCCACTTTTACATAGTTTACAGATTAACTAGAGGGTAACGGGTAGATCAAGAATTTCCATAGGAGGGACCTTCAAGATGGCAGAGGAGTAAGATGTGGAGATCACCTTCCTCCCCACAAATAGAGCTACATGTGGAACAACTCCTACAGAACACCAACTGAAAGCTGGCAAAAGACCTCAGACTTCCCAAAAGGCAAGAAACTCCCCATGTACTTGGGTAGGGCAAAAGGAAAAAGAAAAAACAAAGACAAAAGAATAGGAATGGGACCTGCACCTCTGGGAGGGAGCCGTGAAAGAGGAAAAGTTTCCACACACTAGGAAGCCCCTTTACTGGCAGAGATGGGGGGTGGGTGTGGGGGAAGCTCTGGAGCCATGGAGGAGAATGATGCAGCAGGGGTGCAGAGGGCAAAGCAGAGAGATTCCCGCACAGAGGATCAGTGCCGACCAGCACTTGCCAGCCTGAGAGGGTTGTCTGCTCACCTGCCAGGGCAGGTGGGGACTGGAAGCTGAGGCTCTGGCCTCGGAGGTCAGATCCCAGGGAGAGGACTGGGGTTGACTGCATGAACACAGCCTGAAGGGGGCTAGTGTGCCACAGCTAGCCGGGAGGGAGTCCAGGAAAAAGTCTGGACCTGCCTAAGAGGCAAGAGACCATTGTTTCGGGATGTGCGAGGAGAGGGGATTCAGAGCATCGCCTAAACGAGCCCCAGAGATGGGTGTGAGCCACGGCCAACAGTACAGACACCAGAGACGGGCATGAAACAGTAACGCTGCTGCTGCAGCCACCAAGAACCCTGTATGCAAGCACTGGTCACTATCCATAGGCCCCTGGGAGCCTGTGCAGCATGCCACTGCCAGGGTACCATGATCCAGGGACAAGTTCCCTGGGGAGAGCACACGGTGTGCCTCAGGCTGTTGCAACAACACGCCGGCCTCTTCCGCCACAGGTTCGGCCCCGCATTCCAATTGTGACTAGCATACCCCTCCCTCCCCACGGCCTGAATGAGCAAGAGTCCCGTAATCAGCTTTATCCGGGTCCTGCCTGGGCAGGAACAGATGCCTGAGGGCAACCTACACACAGAGGCGGGGCCAAAAACAAAGCCTAACCCCAGGAGCTGTGAGAACAAAGAAGAGAAAGGGAAATTTCTCCGCACAGCCTTAGGAGCAGCAGGTTAACTCCCCACAATCAACTTGATGTACCCTGCATCTGTGGAATACATGAATAGAAAACGAACCATCCCAAATTTGAGAAGGTGGACTTTGGGAGCAACTGTAGACTTGGGTTTGCTAACTGCAACTGATTTGTTTCTGATTTTTATGTTTATCTTAGTTTAGTTTTTAGTGCTTGTTATCATTGCTTAATTTGTTTATTGGTTTGGTTGCTCTCTTCTATTATTATTATTTTATTTTAATAATTTTTTAAATGTATTAATTTTAAAACTTTTAATTCTTTCCTTTTTTATCCCTTTTCTTCTGAGCTGTGTGGCTCACAGGGTCTTGGTGCCCCAACCTGGTATCAGGCCTGAGTTCAGGACATTGGTGCACCAGAGACCTCCCAGCCCCACGTAATATCAATCGGTGAGAGCTCTCCAAGAGTTCTCTGTCTCAACACTAAGACCCAGCTCCACCCAACAGCCAGCAAGCTCCAGTGCTGGACGCCTCATGCCAAACAACTAGCAAGACAGGAACACAATCCCACCCATTAGCAGAGAGGCTGCCTAAAATCATACTAAGTTCACAGACATCCCAGAACACAGCACCAGATGTGGTCCTGCCCATCAGAAAGACAAGATCCAGCCCCACCAACCTGAGCACAGGCACCAGTCTCCTCCACCAGGAAGCCTACTGAACAAGCCACTGAACCAACCTCACCCACTGGGGGCAGAACCAAAAACAACGTGAACTACGAACCAGCAGCCTGCGAAAAGGAGACCCCAAACACAGTAAGATAAGCAAAATGAGAAGACAGAAAAATATGCAGCAGATGAAGGAGCAAGATAAAAACCCACCAGACCTAACAAATGAGGAGGAAATAGGCAGTCTACCTGAAAAAGAATTCAGAGTAATGATAGTAAAGATGATCCAAAATCTTGGAAATAGAATGGAGAAAATACAAGAAACCATTTAAAAGGACCTAGAAGAACTAAAGAGCAAACAAACAATGATGAACAACACATTAAATGAAATTAAAGGTTCTCTAGAAGGAATCAATAGCAAAATAACTGAGGCAGAAGAATGGATAAATGACCTGGAAGATAAAATAGGGGAAATAACTACTACAGAGCAGAATAAAGAAAAAAGAATGAAAAGAACTGAGGACAGTCTCAAAGACTTCTGGGACAACATTAAATGCACCAACATTCGAATTACAGGCATCTCAGAAGAGGAAGAGAAAAAGAAAGGGTCTGAGAAAATATTTGAAGAGATTATAGTTGAAAGCCTCCTTAACATGGGAAAGGAAATAGTCAATCAAGTCCAGGAAGGGCAGAGAGTCCCATACAGGATAAATCCAAGGAGAAACATGCCAACACACATATTAATCAAACTATCAGAAATTAAATACAAAGAAAAACATATTAAAAGCAGCAAGGGAAAAACAACAAATAACATACAAGGGAATCCTCATAAGGTTAACAGCTGATATTTCACCAGAAACTCTGCAAGCCAGAAGGGAGTGGCAGAACATATTTAAAGTGATGAAAAGGAAAAACCTACAACCAAGATTACTCTACCAACAAGGATATCATTCAGATTCAACAGAGAAATTAAAACCTTTACAGACAAGCAAAAGTTAAGAGAATACAGCACCACCAAACCAGTTTTACAACAAATGCTAAGGGAACTTCTCTAGGCAGGAAACACAAGAGAAGGAAAAGACCTACAAAAACAAACCCAAAACAATTAAGAAAATGGTAACAGGAACATACATATCAATAATCCCCTTAAATGTAAATGGATTAAATGCTCCAACCAAAAGATATAGACTGGCTGAATGGATACAAAGACAAGACCCATATATATGCGGTCTACAAGAGACCCACTTCAAACCTAGGGTCACATACAGACTGAAAGTGAGGGGATGGAAAAAGATATTCCATGCAAATGGAAATCAAAAGAAAGCTGGAGTAGCCATTCTCATATCAGACAAAATAGACTTTAAAATAAAGACTATTACAAGATACAAAGAAGGACACTACATAATGATCAAGGGATCAATCCAAGAAGAAGATATAACAATTATAAATATTTATGCACCCAACATAGGAGCACCTCAATACATAAGGCAAATGCTAACAGCCATAAAAGGGGAAATCGACAGTAACACAATCATAGTAGAGGATTTTAACATCCCACATTCACCAATGGACAGATCATCCAAAATGAAAATAAATAAGGAAACACAAGCTTTAAATGATACATTAAACAAGGTGGACTTAATTGATATTTATAGGACATTCCATCCAAAAACAACAGAAGACATTTTCTTCTCAAGTGCTCATGGAACATTCTCCAGGATAGACCATATCTTGGGTCACAATGAAGCCTTGGTAAAATTAAGAAAATTGAAATTGTGTCAAGTATCTTTTCTGACCATAATGCTATGAAACTAGATACCTATTACAGGAAAAAAGCTGTAAAAAATACAAACACATGGAGGCTAAACAATACACTACTAAATAACCAAGAGATCACTGAAGGAATCAAAAAATACCTAGAAAAAATGACAATGAGGGCTTCCCTGGTGGCGCAGTGGTTGAGAGTCCGCCTGCCGATGCAGGGGACACGGGTTCGTGCCCCTATCCCGGAAGATCCCACATGCCGCGCAGCGGCTGGGCCCGCGAGCCATGGCCGCGGAGCCTGTGTGTCCGGAGCCTGTGCTCCGCAACGGGAGAGGCCACAGCAGTGAGAGGCCCGCGTACAGCAAAAAAAAAAAAAAAAAAAAAAAAAAAAAAAAAAATGACAATGAAAACATGATGACCCAAAACCTATGGGATACAGCAAAAGCAGTTCTAAGAGGGAAGATTACAGCAATACAATCCTACCTCAAGAAACAGGAAACATCTCAAATAAACAACCTAATCTTACAGTTAAAGCAATTAGAGAAAGAAGAACAAAAAAACCCCAAGGTAAGCAGAAGCAAAGAAATCATAAACATCAGTTCAAAAATACATGAAAAAGAAATGGAGGAAACAATTACAAAGATCAATGAAACTTAAAGGTGGTTCTTTGAGAACATAAACAAAATTGATAAACCATTGGACAGACTCATCAAGAAAAAAAGGGAGAAGACTCAAATCAACAGAATTAGAAATGGAAGAGGAAAAGTAACAACTGACCCTGCAGAAATACAAAGGATCATGAGAGATTACTACAAGTGACTATATGCCAGTAAGATGGACAACCTGGAAGAAATGGACAAATTCTTAGGAAAGCACAACCTTCCGAGACTGAACAAGGAGGAAAGAGAAAATATAAACAGACCAATCACAAGCACTGACATTGAAACTGTGATTTAAAATCTCCCAACAAACAAAAGCCCAGGACTAGGTGGCTTCACAGGCAAATTCTATCAAACATTTAGAGAAGAGCTAACATCTGTCCTTATCAAACTCTTCCAAAATACTGCAGAGAGAAAAACAGTCCCAAACTCATTCTATGAGGCCACCATCACCCTGATACCAAAACCAGACAAAGATGTCACAAAGAAAGAAAACTACAGGCCAATATCACTGATGAACATAGATGAAAAAATCCTCAATAAAATACTAGCAAACAAAAACCAACAGCACATTAAGGATCATACCCCATGATCAAGTGGGGTTTATCCCAGGAACGCAAGGATTCTTCAATATATGCAAATCAATCAATGTGATACACCATATTAACAAATTCAACAATAAAAACCATATGATCATCTCAGTAGATGCAGAAAAAGCTTCTGACAAAATTCAACACATATTTATGATAAAAACTCTCCAGAAAGTAGGCATAGAGGGAACCTACTTCAACATAATAAAGGCCATATATGACAAACCCACAGCCAACATTGTTCTCAATGGTGAAACACTGAAACCACTTCCTCTAAGATCAGGAACAAGTCAAGGTTGCTCACTCTTACCACTATTATTCAACACAGTTTTGGAAGTTTTAGCCACAGGAATCAGAAAAGAAAAAGAAATAAAAGAATCCAAATCGGAAAAGAAGAAGTAAAGCTGTCACTGTTTGCAGATGGCATGTTACTATTCAGAATCCTAAAGATGCTACCAGAAAACTACTACAGCTAGTCAATGAATCTGGTAAAGTAGCAGGAAACAAAATTAATGCACAGAAATCTCTTGTATTCCTATACACTAATGATGAAAAATCTGAAAGACAAATTGAGGAAACACTCCAATTTACCACTGCAACAAAAAGAATAAAATACCTAGAAATAAGCCTACCTAAGGAGAGGGCAAACCTGTATGCAGAAAACTGTAAGACACTGAAGAAAGAAATTAAAGATGATACAAACAGATGGAGAGATATACCATGTTCTTGTATTGGAAGAATGAACATTGCAAAAATGACTATACTACCCAAAGCAATCTATAGATTCAATGCAATCCCTATCAAACTACCACTGGCATTTTTCACAGAACTAGAACACACAATTTCACAATTTTTATAGAAACACAAAAGATCCAGAAAAGCCAAAGCAATCTTGAGAAAGAAAAATGGAGCTGGAGGAATCAGGCTCCCTGACTTCAGACTATACTACAAACCTATAGAAATCAAGACAATATGGTACTGGCACCAAAACAGAAATATAGATCAATGTAACAGGACAGAAAGCCCAGAGATAAACCCAAGCACATATGGTCACTTTATCTTTGATAAAGGAGGCACAAATATACAATGGAGAAAAGACAGCCTCTTCAGTAAGTGGTGCTGGATAAACTGGATAGCTACATGTAAAAGAATGAAATTAGAACACTCCCTAACACCATACACAAAAATAAACTCAAAATGGATAGAAGACCTAAATGTAATGCCAGACACTATAAAATTCTTAGAGGAAAACATAGGCAGAACACTCTATGACATAAATCACAGAAAGGTCGTTTTTGACCCACCTCCTAGAGAAATGGAAATAAAAACAAAAATAAACAAATGGGACCTAATGAAACTTAAAAGCTTTTGCACAGCAAGGGAAACCATAAATAAGATGAAAAGACAACCCTCAGAATGGGAGAAAATATTTGCAAACGAATCAATGGACAAAGAATTAATCTCCAAAATATATAAACAGCTCCTGCAGCTCAATATTAAAGAAACAAACAACCCAATCCAAAAATGGGCAGAAGACGTAAATAGACATTTCTCCAAAGAAGATATACAGATTGCCAACAAACACATGAAAAGGATGCTCAACGTCACTAATCATTAGAGAAATGCAAATCAAAACTACAATGAGATATCATCTCACACCATTCAGAATGGCCATCATCCAAAAATCTACAAACAATAAATGCTGGAGAGGGTGTGGAGAAAATGGAAGCCTCTTGCACTGTTGGTGGGAATGTAAATTGATAAAGCAACTATGGAGAACAGTATGGAGGTTCCTTAAACAACTAAAAATAGAACTACCATACTACCCAGCAATCCCACTACTGGGCATATACCCTGAGAAAACTATAATTCAAAAAGAGACATGTACCACAATGTTCACTGCAGCTCTATTTACAATAGCCAGGACATGGAAGCAACCTAAGTGTCCACAGACAGATGAATGGATAAAGAAGATGTGGCACGTATATACAATGGAATGTTACTCAGCCATAAAAGGAAATGAAACTGAGTTATTTGTAGTGAGGTGGATGGACCTAGAGTCTGTCATACAGAGTGAAGTAAGTCAGAAAGAGAAAAACAAATACTGTATGCTAATACATATATATGGAATGTTAAAAAAAAAAAAAAAAGAAAGAGAGAAAGAAAGGTTCTGAAGAACCTAGGAGCAGGACAGGAATAAAGGCGTAGTCGTAGAGAATGGACCTGAGGATACCGGGAGGGGGAAGGGAAAGCTTGCACGAAGTGAGAGTTGCATTGACATGTATACACTACCAAGTGTAAAATAGATAGCTAGTGGGAAGCAGCTGCATCGCACAGGGAGATCAGCCTGGTGCTTTGTGACCACCTAGAGGGGTAGGATAGGGAGGGTGGGAGGGAGACGCAAGTGGGAGGGGATATGGGTATACATGTATAGGTATAGCTGATTCACTTTGTTACACAGCAGAGACAAACACAACATTGTAAAGCAATTATACTCCAATAAAGATGTTAAAAAAAAAAAAGAGGGGCTTTCCTGGTGGCACAGTGGTTGGGAGTCCGCCTGCCAATGCAGGGGACACGGGTTCGTGCCCCCGTCTGGGAGGATCCCACATGCTGCAGAGCGGCTGGGCCCGTGAGCCATCTGAGTCTTGGACTCAGATTTTGTCTCCCTTGGTTCTGTGAGGCTATCAAAAGCTTAGCTCAGGGCTTCCCTGGTGGCGCAGTGGTTGAGAGTCCGCCTGACGATACAGGGGACACAGGTTCGTGCCCCCGTCCGGGAAGATCCCAGATGCCGCGGAGCGGCTGGGCCCGTGAGCCATGTCTGCTCAGCCTGCGCGGCCGGAGCCTGTGCTCCACAACGGGAGAGAGGCCACAACAGTGAGAGACCCGCGTACCGCAAAAAAAAAAAAAAAAAAAAAAAAGAATTTCCATAAAAGAAAGTTGCAGGAGCAGCAATCCAGCTGGAAGAAGGACAAGGGGCAGGGTATTTGTAGTTAAAATTGCATATAAAGAACATGGTTAGATGATTCTCTGGATAGTTCAGGGAGAGAGCTGAAGGAGGCGATGAGTGTTGAGTTAGGAAAGATTAGACGTTGAGTGGGAGGAAAACTATTTAATCTTCCGACCATTAATTTTGTGGAGCTACTGCATAGTGATCAGACATATTGTGAGACTGAAACAGTTTTGGTAAATGAGGATGGTGACCTGGCAAAAGTTCTAGTAAGACCCTTTCTGAGGCTTAGGGAAGTCTATGGGGAGGGGCCAGGGCAGGGGGAGGGTGTTTCCACTTGCAATAATGGCTGGCTATGTAACTGGACCAACCTCCCTCTACTCAAGACAACAATAAACGCTGACAAAATATGAAAACCTCTTTAAAGCATCAAAGACAGAATTATCAAGCCAAGACTCAAGGGAGAACGGAAATCCAAGAGGTATTTAAGGATGCTCTTTTGCACCTGGGGTGTATGCAGGTTTGGAAAAAGAAACCCAGGAGCTGAGTTAAGCTTTTTTTTTTTTTTTTTTTTTTTTTTTTTTTTTTTGCAGTACGCAGGCCTCTCACTGCTGTGGCCTCCCCCGTTGCGGAGCACAGGCTCCGGACGCGCAGGCTCAGCGACCATGGCTCACGGGCCCAGTCGCTCTGCGGCATGTGGGATCTTCCCGGACGGGGGCACGAACCCATGTCCCCTGCATCGGCAGGCGGACTCTCAACCACTGTGCCACCAGGGAAGCCCTGAGCTAAGTTTTGATAGCCTCACAGAACCAAGGGAGACAAAATCTGAGTCCAAGACCTGCTGAGCATAAAGAGAAAGAGAAAAGCAGTCCCTGACATCCTAGAGATGAACTGGCACTCACAGCAGCCTTGGTGTTCTCCTGTCAAACATAAATAATTTCATGGAACATCACCATCAGCCAAGACCACTCTTGAGACTATGATGGATGAAGACAAAAACAAGCTGACTCCACAATCATGTTTGAACACAGGCAAAACATGAACACTGTCATAGCCACAAAAATGACAAAACACCTTCATATCCTGACTGATATGAGTGACAGCTGTTTCTTTACCAGTTACAGCCTTAGGCTTGGTCTGCTCTTCTCTCCTTATTAAGATGCTTACTCATAGAATTACCCCCCTTCCTGAGAACATCTAAACCAAAACAAAGCCCTGCTTCGACAGCCCTCCCACATCCCATAAGTCGTTCCTAACACCTGAGGGGCCCCATGGTTCCCCACCATGTATATTATCCTTTGCTGCAATGAGTAAAAAAAAAAAAAAAAAAAAAAAACCCAACTTATTAAAAAACCACTAATCATTTTTTTACATAGTTGGGCAGGGGATTTTTTTTTATTACTCTAATATTTTTGAGCTTTGTGCTGGGACACAGTTACCTGGAAACAATTTGATCCTTTTGGATCTTGCCTTAAGATTTGCTCAATGGGACTGAAGCAGTACTTTATCTAGGGCTAATTGCTCTCAACTACTGAGGCAAGACACCTCTGGGTACTCGACCTGTGGGCATCTTGAGGTTCTCCAAGCTGACCGGCGGACGCAGGTCCTTCCACTTCCACGAGCTCTGTGTGCGCGCTGTTCGCCAAGACCTCTAATCTTTTCCAGTGGTTCAGTCTCTGGCTCCGGTATTTTCTGCACATGCATGTGCTGCTCAGTGATCAGCTGAATACTCAAAGGGAGCTCTCAGCAGAGCTCCAAAGTGTCCTTTCTCTCTCTCTCTCTCTCTCTCCCCGCTTTCTCTCTCCCCCTCTCTCTCCCCCCCCCCCCCGCTTTCTCTCTCTTCCCGCTTTCTCTCTCTGTCTCCCTGCTCTCTCTCTCCCCCTCTCCCTCTCCCTACTTTCTCTCTCTCCCTCCCCCCGCTTTCTCTCTCTCCCTCTCCCCCCCTTTCTCTCTCTCTTCCCGCTTTCTCTGTCTACCCGCTTTCTCCCTCTCTCTCCCCCTCTCCCTCTCCCCACTTTCTCTCTCCCCGCTTTCTCTCTCCCTCTCTCTCCCCGCTTTCTCTCTCTCCCCGCTTTCTCTCTCTCTCCCCCTCTCCCTCTCCCCGCTTTCTCTCTCTCCGCTCACTCTCTCTCTCCCTCTTCCCGCCCCCCGCTTTCTCGCTCTCTCTCCCCGCTTTCTCTCTCCCCCGCTCTCTCTCTCTCTCCCCCTCTCCCTCTCCCCGCTTTCTCTCTCTCCGCTCTCTCTCTCTCCCTCTCCCCCCCCCCCTGCTTTCTCGCTCTCTCTCCCCGCTTTCTCTCTCGCGCGCGCTCTCTCTCTCTGCAGGTCTGTCCTCTCTGGTATTCGTCTTGTGAACGCTACTTTCTTGCCCGCCCAGACTCAGCTGCGCCTGCCTCAACTCAAACGGTCCGCTAGGCTCTGCCTCAGGCGTCTCCCCCCTGCACAGCTGCGAGGAATCTCTCTCAAGGCACTCAGCTGGGCCCGTCGCAGCCTTAACCTCCTTTGTTTCCATCTCTTCGGGGATCACTACTTTCAGTTGCCCGATAGTCTTCGTCTTGCAAACTGTCTTTTATACATTTTGGGGGTGAGGGGGCATTGTTTCAAGTGACAGGATAAATTCCAGTCCCTATTCTATCTTGGCCAGAGTGGAAGTTCTTATATACCTTTAAGTCTTTAAATTGTAGGAAGCCAAGAAATACTGATTTACTTATCAGTTGGTTTTAGCAGTTGGAAGCATAAATTTTTCCTTTCAAAATAAAGTATTTAACAAGCTCAGAATCACTCTTGTTTATTTTGCAACTATGTTGTTTGATAATGTCATCAGTTATTTAGGTAATCTTTAATTGGAAAATGACAGAAGCACCAGAAATTTTCATTTGGTTATTAAATAAAAATTTTAAATGTGGGTACACTTATCCCTCAGCATGCCTGGGGCATTAGTTCCAGGAGCCCCCCAAACACCAAAATCCTTGGGTGCTCAAGTCCCTTCTATGAAATGGCATCGTAGGATGACCACAGTCGGCCCTCAGTACCTGCAGGCTTTGCATCCATCCGCGCGTTCACCCACCTGCAGATCATTCGTTATCCAAAGTCAGGTTTGCTTAATTTGTGTTCTACTTCAACAATGTAAGATTTTTTTTTATTGTTGCAGTCTTCTGTTTTTATTTTTTAGTAAATATCGTGGAAGGCTTACTAAAGCCCTCAATTTTTGGAAGACCATCTTTCTGTCAGTTCTTGACTTAAAATTCTGACATTATGCTCTTTTAATTTTCTGCTGAAACTGAATGAATTTTTAAAAAGCTATAGAATGCATTCACTAGGTGAATTCCAGCCCCCAGCCCCCTCATATTTTGCGTAGACCCTGGGTCTTTGTACTATCAGAAACCTTTCTTTAATTAAAACATTGTAAAACCATATTTTAGATTTTGCCTCCATTTTATTTGAAATTGTACAGAGACATAGCAATAATTCTGTGAAGTACTTTCAACAGAGTTTTAGAGATCCTTTTGAAAAGAAGTGAGAGGAAGTGGTTCTTAAGACTGTAAGTTGGCTGGTGTTCAGAGTGATAGCATCGAGCCGGGAAAAGGCCAAGCTGTGCCTGTGTTCAGGACAGGAAATTCAACTGCAGAAAGAGGGGAGGAGATTCAGGAACATTTCATTTGTAAGGAGGCCATTTATCATTTCATTTATCCTGAACTCTCCCCACCTGCAGCACAGGCAGCAGCACTAGGAAATAATTTTTGAGGCACCTGAGTGCCTGAGATAGTCTCCAACTAGCTTCATTTGCTAATTTTTCAGCTTGCAGTGCTTTAGAAGCCACAGTCTAGAAACAGGTCTAGGGTGGAAGCTGAGGATGGCTGAAGGTAACAACAAAAAGTAAATAAAAATTTGAGGATAATGGAGGAACTGGAATAAACTTTGCAGAGTACCCATAAGAATTCAAGAAGATATAGCAACCTGGGGGTATTTACTAGATTTCATTCCCCTCAAGGGCAGCACTGTATTACAACCCAGCATAGTCACAGATTATTGTTATTAAGGTAACTGTTGCAAGTTGAAACTTTTAAAGTTTATTTTATAAAACATTTATAAACTGTTTTCACATGTTATCTCAAATTGATACTGAGATGGACAATAATCCTATGTAATAAGTAGGAAAGTGTTACTGTCTCTAATTAGGAAATGAAGTGACTTATTTTCAGAAGATGGGTTTGAGTCCAATTCTTTTGATTCTAGGTCCAGTTTGTAATTAAAAACTTGGGTCACTACAATTTAAATCTGTTGAGTGTACCCTAGCGGGATGGAAATAGTTGTAATATACATAAGAAAGATTTCCATTAAAATTAGTAAAAAGAAATCTTTGAACATTCTGAAAATTAAGTGTTTCAGGTCTTTGGAAAATTCACTCTCATTTATTCTCATCTGTTTGTTGAGGGCCTACGAGGTGTGCAACACTCTGAGAGGTGCTGGAGAGAGGTCCAGGCGTAGTGTTTGGCCCCTAGCCTTTGGGTGTTGATAATTTAAGGAAGGATGTGAAGAACAAGTATGTTAGTGTAAGGTAAGGGCCAATTGAACTGACTAAACAAGTGCCTGCAGTTAGGACTGGAAAGGAAGCATGTGTCACTTCCAAGGGGGCTTCCTAGAGGAGGCATTTGCCTTGCAGTAAGAAGTTTACACAGAGGACACTGAGAGAGAAGTATGGAACACAGAGTGGCAGCTTCAGTAAAGGTAAGGGAATCCTGGGCTCATCCAGAAATGGAAAGTTCCCTGCTTTGTCTGAAGCTTGGAGCAAGCGAAGGGCAATCTGAAAATTAAAGGAAAAGAAAAAACAACAAATATTGAAAATGCACTCACTTGTTCAGCAGATATTTATTGAGGGTCTCATATACCAGCCTCTGCTCTAGGCTCTGGGTGTTAGGAGGCAAGCAAAGCAGGCTTCCTTGGTGGCGCAGTGGCTGAGAATCTGCCTGCCAATGCAGGGGACACAGGTTCAAGCCCTGGTCCAGGAAGATCCCACATGCCTCGGAGCAACTAAGCCCGTGCGCCACAGCTACTGAGCCTGTGCTCTGGAGCCTATGAGCTACAACTACTGAGCCCGCATGCCACAGCTACTGCAGCCTATGTGCCTAGAGCCTGTGCTCCGCAACAAGAGAAGCCACCGCAATGAGAAGCTCACACACCACAACGAAGAGTAGCCCACGCTCGCTGCAACTAGAGAAAGCCCACGTGCAGCAACAAAGACCCAATGCAGCCAAAAATAAATAAATAAATAAATAAATTTTATAAAAAAAGAAAAAAAAAGAGGCAAGCAAATCAGACAAACTCCCTGCCTGCAAGGAACTTGTGTTCTAATGGGGAGACATAAAACAAACAAATAAATCAATACATAGTTTACTCTCAGGAATTGATAAAAGCTAAGAAAAAAAAAGCAGGCTAAGGGGATAGACACTGGGTGGCAGCAGGGGTGGGTTGAGGGGGGAGTGCTACTCCTTTTAGATAGAGTCAATAAGGAGAGACTCTGAGCAAGAGACAGATCAGAAGACCAGGTGAAGTGACATGTGAATTCCCTAAGCAACAAGCTTCCCAAAGCTTATTCTCTTAGCAGGAAATAAAAAGGTTAGAAACCCCTTTTGGCGAGAGATAGTTTTAAACAATAAACTCTGAAGTCACCTAAACCCTACTCAGCTTCCTCTTCTGGGACTCAGTAGCTCAGTCTGATGGCCCTCTTTCTTCATTCTCTGTCATCACTTCTGTTCTCATGGGTGGGGTAGAGTTCTGAGCACACACAGACACACACAACTGGGCTGGGGCTTGTGACAATGTCACAGAACTACCCCCAGCTTCCTCTATCTCCTTCACCCCTCCCCTCCTCCGCTGCAGAATTTGATTTCCAAGAATTGGCCCATGGTGCCTCCTCTTTTTTGTCCCCTTTTCCCCAGTCACCTGTTTCCATCCATCCCACCCATTGTACCCCTTTAACTATAGGAAATGCCACTCCAAGGGACTCTATACAGGTCTGTGCCTCTGGCCCTAGGTATAGGCTACCTCCTTGGTTTTGCTCCTTCTACTTTATTAAGTTTTTCATCCAGGTTGAAATGATAAAATATAACAAGGGAAAAGAAATTGAGGATCAAGAGCTAACTAGGATCTAATCACGGCAGCAACTGAATGTTGAACCAAACACAGGTTGCAAACAGAGATGCACAGCAGGACAAGGCATGAAAACCAGTGTGTGAAGGAGGCCTAAAGACAATAGGTACCAAGCTCGTTACACTTGACTCGAGAACGACACTTGTGTGCCAGCGTGGCCCTTTAATGCGCTAGGATCTAAACGAAACACCAGACAGGCCTTGAAAGAGGTCATGTGGACTTTAGGCTGTCAGTGGGCCTCGCACGGTCTCCACACGGGGAACTGCCTCTCTGTCTAAACAGGGGGAAACCATGGAAAGGTATATGGAGCAGGGGGTGGCATGATCAAGCAGTGGCTGAAATAATCAGCTGGAGGGCATCGTACAAGAGGACGGCAAGGACACATCTTGAGAAGCAGCAAAACTTGTTTGAAGGCTGATGTGAGGAGTGATGAGGACCTGGACTGTTTTAATGACTGTGGGAAAAAAATTTTTTTAAGCTGGATAAAAAGAGATTAAAAAGGATGAATCATAGACAATGGAGGAAGGCTCGAAGCAGATGAAGTTAAAGCAAAAGGCTCTGATCTGGGGACAAAGACATTGCTTGAGTTGTTAGCAGAACATCCACATGAAGACAGTCCATCAGCCTGTTGGAACTGCAGCAGCAGAAACCTGGAAGGAGAGATCAGGAGAGGGAAATGTGGGATGGGTGAGGGGATATAAGAAATCTCTGCACTTGAACATATTCTCCGAGGGAAAGAGTAAAGTGGGAAAAGAGCAGAGAACAGAGGTTTTATCTTTGTGGAAGGCCCATATCCAGGATGGTGAGGAAAAGGAGGCCCAAGAAAGATGGAGAGACATAAAGGTGGGCGATAGCTCCTTTATGCCCAGGAGGCAGGATGTTATAGACATAGGAAAGGGGTATATATCATCTCTGTTAAAGGCCATAGAAGCCGGCTGGGAGTTACCTTTTCCAGGTGGATGGACAGAGGTCATATTTCATGGTAATATGGACACAGCACAGTGAGGCATTCAAGGTCGTGTCTTAAAATAACTCAGCATTAAAAAATAAAACAAAACAAAAACACTAGTTTCTGAAGGCTTCACCTGGGGACATGGGGGTGGGGAGGATAAAACAGCAGGAGCAGCAGTCACTGGGATTGCTGGAGTCCCACCTGGCCTTGCCATGGGGTGACTTTTATTCTGAAGCTGCTTGTTAATTTCAGTTATGCAAATTTCTGAACCTTACCCTAATAGAAAGTGAAAGCAAAAAGAAATTCCCCTCCATTCAAATCTGCAACAGCGTGGATTAAGGTAACAAATCAACATTTCTCTTGACTTTGTCTTAAAATCATTATTTTTTCAGTGAGAATAATGACCTGAACTGAAGGTATAAAACTTCTGTCTTGAGGAGCTTTTGCAGCCTAAGGTGGGGATCTGGGGAAGGTGGGTGAATCTGGCACTACTGTATTGGAAAGTTCATGCAGTGCTGTTAAGGATAGGATTTTATTTAAGAATCTGTTTAACTGACTCACTCTCTTTTGGAGATTCTCTTAGCTTTTCCCAAATGTTTGTTGCAGTTCTTGTATCTTCCATCTCCGGATGTTTTGTACAAAACACTAAAGCACAGTATAATGGAAAACCCATTAGACAAAGGGTCAAAGAACTGTATTTTAGTCCCAATTTTCCTTCAAACTTCCTATGTGATTTTGGGAGAGTCACTCACCCTCGGTTTCTTTATCTGGACACTAAGGACTTGTACTAGCTGGCCTTTAAAGTTCTTATCAGTTCTAAAGTGAAAGACTACATGAGTAAATATCAAGGCCTTTTTCTCCTCTCTTACCTAAAAAATATAACTTCCTTTGGGTATGTCTGCTACAGGTGGGGGGAAAGCGCCATAATTTAGGCCAGAGAATGTGAGTTATAGTAACCACAATAAAAATTTAATGTTTAACATTCATTACATGCTTCCTACATGCTAGTTGCTGTGTTATGCCATATTCTTCACATGAATTATTACACTTAGTCCTCTCAATGTTAGTGTCAACCATTACCCTATCTTATAGGCGAGGAAACTGATGCTCAAAAAATCAGAAAATTTGCCCAAGACCATTCAGGTTAAGTACAATGGAGCTAGAGTTGGGACACAGGCACTCTGATTCCCAAGCTCAGGACCTAACAAGTAATTTCATTTTTCAAACCATCAGAAATTCAAGATAATAGACCAATTATGGTTTGATATATCAGAGGCCCTTGGAACATTGGGATTTGGTAGCAATAATTTAATGCTTTTCTAAAAAGAGGGGAGGAGAGTTGTTATTTAACCATGATTTTCTTCTTTTTCTTTAACAATATTTGTTGATCTGCATTAATATTGCAAATTGTAAAATTGAAATAACTGTTTAGACGATTAATTCAAAAGAATGTGTTAATGATAAAAAAGAAAAGGAAAGGAAACCATTCATGGGTTTAAGTTGAAGCAGGGAGAAGGTAAATAGAGGCAGGTGACAGGGTGGGTGTCAGAAGTGAATACCTAAACTAACCACATATATTGTTTGTCCTTATTTTATGTTTTGTAGTGTTACCCTTCTAACGAGAAGAGATTGTCTCAGTTTTATTTACAGAGGCAGTGAGTTCAGTTCGATTTGTGTTTTCAAAGGTAGCCTGAGATAAGGAAGACCAAAGCAACTTTTAAAAATACTCTGTTTGAATATTATAAATGAAATTTTATTTCCATGGCCTTTGATATATTGGAAATAAACTGAGGGTAAACACTTAGCTTGACCAGCATCCTTTATACCAGCAACCATAGAATTGGGCCATTCAGCTAATGTTTTTTATTGAAAGAGGTGAAGTTCAAGGCCATTGATAATAGTAATATCTGGTATCCAAAGAATATTGAGCATTCTTCATGACTTATTAAGACAAAATAGAGACACCTGTGCAGTTTACCTTCCGGTATCCAGACACATTCTTAAAATGATGTAACCAAATGTTAAAAATGCTCAACATGCAATGAATTTACACACCTACCTTCTGTCCATTGCACAGAATGCAGAGGGGATTCCATAGATGTAATTTTAAGGCAGAGTCCCTTTAATTGAGCTCTAAAAAAATTTTATTTATAATACCCAGATGATAACAATTTCTACTTTATTTTGTGGATATTTGGTGCAATTCACATATGCCCATCTATTTTTCAAGTTATATTTATAAATTGAAATCTTTTTCTTCATGCTATAAATGTTATTGTTGTTTTTTCTTTCTAGGTTAAATCCATTTATTGAAACATATTTTTCAGATCCTGAGTGACATAACTGGAGCCAACACGGTGCTATGGAGAACTATGAGATTTAGCCTGGATATTAACTTGTCTTCTAGAGAATAGATTTAGCATTCCGTTCTGCTGTAATGGCTAATTCATGCAGAAAACTAATATTTAATATTTACATAGGATTTTACTGCTCAGCAGTCATCCAAATATGTATTTGTTCTCAGTTCACAAGTTCATCTTTTGATCAGTCCAATAAGGACCGTGGGGCTTTCCCAGTAGCCATCAATGGGGAAATATTTCCTTGGCATGAGCTAAGGCTCCCCACCATGGTCATTCCCCTCCACTATGACCTTTTTGTCCACCCAAATCTCACCTCCCTGGACTTTGTTGCATCTGAGAAGATCGAAGTCTTGGTTCGAGATGCCACCCAATTCATCATCTTGCACAGCAAAGATCTTGAAATCATGAATGTTACTCTTCAGTCAGAGGAAGATTTGAGATACAGGAAACCAGGGAAAAAGCTAACTGTTTTGAGTTATCCTGCTCATGAACAAATTGCACTGCTGGTTCCAGAGAAACTTATGGCTGACCTGAGATATTCTGTGGCTATTGACTTCCAGGCCAAGCTAGCTGAGGGTTTTGAAGGCTTTTATAAAAGCACATATAGAACTCTTGGTGGTGAAACAAGGTAAGATGTAGCTCCAGTTATTTATAGTCTTTTGTGATACTTTCCTTATGGGTTATGTCTCTTTGCCAGGAGCATGCTTCAGTAGTCATTTATGAAAAGCCCGAAAAACTATGGGGAAACTCAGAAGGAGAAGCTCTGCCATTCCTAAATGAAATCACAATAAAAATGGGAACACAGGATGCAGAGGCATAAGTGGCTAGAGAGAGAATAACCAGGAGGAAAAGCCAATATATGACTATGACAAGACTGACATGTTTATCTCCTAGGGGAAAGGATGGTCAGTGCAGAGAGAGCTGAAATATGGAAGGCTTCTCAAAGGAGGTTAGACTTGATCTGAGACCAAAAGGAAATATACATAAGATTTGGGTTGGGAGAGAGGAAATGAGAGCATGTACATTGCCCAGGAAACAGCATGACTCAAATCCAGAAGACAGAAACAAGTCAGTTTGGAGAACTGAGAAATATGGTCTATTTGATCAGCTCATGTTTATTGAGCCCATGCTGTGTGCCAGGCACCGTTCTAGGCACTGAATGTATAGTAGTGAGATATAGACTAGGGATTGGGAATAATTTAGCTGAGTGGTCAGGGAAGTTCTTGGTGAGGAGGAAGTACGTTTAAACTGAGACCTGAACTTTCATGAGGACATCTAAGGGCACAGTGTTCCCAGCAAAGGCATCAGCAAGTGCAAAGTCTGTAAGGCGGGAGTGATTGAGAGACGAAGGACAATGAGAGAGGGAGAGAAGTAGAGTAGAGAGGGGTCAGATCATGTAGAGAGAGACTTAGAGCCTCTTGTTTTAGGCTTTTACTCAGGGGCCATAGGAATTCATTGGAAAGTTCTGATGTGATGTACGCTCTATAAAGATCAAGTATATGTTGATGTACATTATAGAGAGGAAAAAGTAGAAGCAGATTAGTCTTTTAGGAGGTCATTGCAATTGTTCAGGCCAGAAAGGATGTTGGCTTGGGCCAGGCCAGTGGTGCAGCTTATAGAGTGAAGTGATTGAACTTGGCATTTGTTTTCAAGTGTAAAACAGACAGAATTTGCTGACATTGACTATGTAAGGCAAGAGAAAGAGAGGAACCAAGGATGCTTCATAAAGGGGATGATTTGGTTGTCCAGGGCCAGGGTCCATCTCAGAGGGGAGAGGAGTCTGGTTTCAGTGCTCTCCTACATTTTATCAGTTGCATTCAATTGCCAGTTTGAGAAATCCCCAATACAATGGCTTTGCCACACACTTGTTTTTCTCATGCAGCAAGAAATCCAGAAGTAGGGCATCCCAGGTTTGCTACAGTGTTTACCAATATTATCCAGGACCCAGGCTCCTCGTATCTTTCTGCTCAGCCATCCTTGGCATATGACTTTCCTCCTAATACAAAATGATTTCTGCACTTCTAAGCATCAAGTCCACATTCCAGGCAGGAAAAGGGGGAAATGGGGGAGAGGAAAATGCAAAAAGAAACATTCCAGCTGAGTCTGACTCCTTTTACCAAGATTTCTCACCCAATGACTTCAACTAGGCCAGATCGAGTCATGTGCCCACCAAGTTGCAAGAGAATCTAGAGAAGTGATTTTTTCATCAGACACATTGCCTTCCTGAACAAAATCAGGATTCTACTGGAACTGAAGGAGAGTGGATATTGGTAGGCGACTTTAGCCCCACAGTGTCTGCTGCCTACCTCTCCTTCCCCACTTCAGGTGCTCACTGCCCTTTGCAGGTCACATGCTCACTCCACAGCCCCCAGCAGTCCACTGAGGACAGCCCTTCCCCAGGCCCACCTCCCCTTCCCTTGGGGACGCTTCCCCTCGTTGCAGCCTCAATTCTCAGAGGCCTCAATTCTCAGGTCCAGCACAGTATTGGATAGGAAACGTCACCTTCTCACTGAGGTACCACGTGACCAGTGATGGTTTATTTCACTTTTTTTCAAGTGACAAAACCTCCACCTAAAAGAAATACATTTTAAGGATATAATTTGGGGAAATGAAGGAGACCAGAGGGGGGATTTTTTTAGAGTAGAAGCTTGGAAAGTAACATGCCTCCCATAATTAACTGCAGACTATTTCTGACTCTTCTTATGATTAATTAGTCAGCTCTCTTCATACTCAGTCACCTAGTAGGTCTTAGCATGTAGGATGATTTGCAGGACAGTGTCAACAGCATTTTATTACCTCTCTCTCTTTTTTTCATACACACACACACACACAGTACACACCCACATGCATACACATACAACTTAACTTAAAATACAAAAATAATTCAGTCAACAATAATTCTTTGAGAAGCAGGAAGTCACTACTTTGCATGCAGCACTAAAATTGTGTAAATAGCAAAAAAGATCTTAAAGTTTTGGCTTTTCCATTGTAAGACTTACTATAATCAAAATTTCACATTAGTAAAAATTATTCCAGGTACTTGGGATTCCTTTACTTCTGTAGGACCTGTTACTGAATCCAAGTAATACCGAGGCCCCAAACAAATCATTTAGCTCCCAGTCTCACTTTTCCAGTCTGTATTATAGAAATACAGTAGACTGAGGCAAAATTATCGTGACAGGCCCTCTTTTTCCCTCCTCCTGGCCCTTCTCACCCTTTATCTGTCCCTCGAGCTTTTCTATTCTGCTCTCCTTCTTCAATCAAAATATGCTCTCCAGAGTTGCTGCTTAATTAAAGTTTTAAAGCCCAAAGAATAAATCTGTAATTATATCATTTCAAGCATTATCAAGGTGATGGGGTATAGAGATTTGTCAGAGTATCTATCTACCTGTTATAGTCTGAAGGCTGGATCTGCTTTGCCAGCAAGCAGAGAGAGCTAGACGTGTCTGGGGGGAAGCTTGGGTCCCGCAGGAAGACCTTTAGCCAATGACGATACAGAATATAAAAGCCCAGCTCCTTGCCTCCAGTAGGGGAAAACTTGAAGGTGTAGTTTCCACTCCAGAGCTCCGCTGGGATGAAGCTGAAGCTGGCACCGGGCCTGACTTCTTCCTCTTCCCTTCTTCCCTGTCCCGCTTCCCTCCCTCCTTTACCTGTTTCTCTCTCTCTTTTTTTTTTTTTTTTTTTTGTGGTACGGGGGCCTCTCACCGTTGTGGCCTCTCCCTTTGCGGAGCACAGGCTCCGGACGCACAGCCTCAGCGGCCATGGCTCACGGGCCCAGCCGCTCCGCGGCATGTGGGATCTTCCCGGACCGGGGCACAAACCCGTGTCCCCTGCATCGGCAGGCGGACTCTCAACCACTGCGCCACCAGGGAAGCCCTACCTGTTTTTCTTGGCAGCATGTTCTTATAAATCAGGATATGCTTCCTGGGAACACAACCTAAGGCATCACTAATCTCACAGATATTCAAATGTCTGGTTGAAGCCCACTCAGGTTTAGTGATGACACTAAACTACTAACTTCCTAGTCAATTTTGAAGTCAAATTGGGCATGACTAGCTCAGCAAATTTACTAGCTAAGGGTCTTGGTAAGGTCACTCAAATTCTCTGAGCCTCAATATCCTTCTCTGCTATGAGTATGAAGGTGATCATGTGAAATAGAGTGCCCAGTACCCTGCATTATTCATGATTGGCAGCTACTAAACAAATTTTACCGTCATTTTCTTCAAAAATAGATTCTGGATTCTGTAAGGTTATAGTTTGAGAAATCAAATGTATCACCTCCAGGTTTGATAAGCTGTGTTCTGAAGGTACAAATTCATTTCTTTCTTTCTTTCTTTTTTTTTTTTTTTTTGACTTCACTTGTGTATTCTTTCTGGAATGTACTTCTTTTCACAGAACAATTGCAGTAACAGATTTTGAGCCAACCCAGGCACGAATGGCTTTCCCTTGCTTTGATGAACCACTGTTCAAAGCCAACTTTTCAATCAAGATAAGAAGAGAGAGCAGACACATTGCCCTATCCAACATGCCAAAGGTATTTGCCAATTTTAGAAACTTTGGGGAATTGTTCTCAAAATGAACTTTGGTCTTTGTTTTGTTGTGTTTATTTTGTTTTGTTTTGTTTTCAGCACTTAAGCCATTAATTTGTTTTTGATCCTTCTACATATTACATTACCCCAATCCATCTAGATTTTAACATCATTCTGTTTGGGCATTGTTTCACAAGAAGCTTTATTTTTTAAATAAAGTGATTTATATTTTACTTGTGTTTATATGGAAGCAGAGTTCTTTTAAATCAGTGTTACTTGGCTAGCGATGAAATTCAGAATCGCCCAGAACAGCACTTCTCAAACTTTAATTTTCAGATGAGTTGTCTGAGGATCTTGTTAAAATTCAGATTGTGATTCAGTCGTTCTTCAGGTAAAGCTCAAAATTCTGACTTTCTAACAAGCTCCCAGGTGATACCACTGCTGCTGGTCCAGAGACCACATTTGGAGTGGTAAGGATCTAGAGACGCTTCCCTGGGCCCCATCCTGGAAATTCTGATCTAGTAGTCTGTGATATAACATAGAAATTTCTTTTTTAAGTTCCACGAGTAGTCCTTAAAATTATTTATGAAAATTATATATCATAGTTATCAACTTTTTTAATAGAGAGACCTCTGAACACTTTTATTTGCGTCATATTTATACTAAAAATGCAGAGACTCTGAATGACACAGTAGACACTGAGCCTCATTTGATATTTCCTCACTAGTGATATGCTTGCCTCTTGAGCTGTTGAACGAAATGTAAAATATTTCCCCATTGCTACTTAGAAAGTAGGATAAAAATAGAGGCTCTCCTGACAGTGCTTCAGCAGGATGAGCTCAGAAAGCAGCCAGGTCATCATAACCCAGCCAGTGACTCCACCCTATTTTCCTCTCTGCCTTCCACAGTGACTGTCCTCTGTGGATGAATGGGGGAAATGAGTCCATAAGCTACAAGCTGAATTTCCCCCAGATTTCTCTTTAATGCTAGAAAAGTGTTTGCTTTGAAATACTTGCAGAGCAGATCAAGGGGAAAAGTGACACACTCCACATGACATATATCCCACAGTTTTTCCATGATCATACAGACAACAATTTAATTTGCCTACTCATTTTCAGGTAAAAAGGATTTGCTACTTAGCTCCAAGTCTTCTTTCTATGAACTGAATGTTCATTTAAGGGTAGTTCAGTCTCTTTCCTGGCAGCTTTTTATTAACAGAATTTTTCACATGAATAATCATGGAGGATAAAGTAAAAATACAGTTAGTAATGCCTTTTAATCAAAATGTGATGCAAACATAAATTGTCAGTTCGTTATATTAGAATCTCAGTTTTCTATCTTTAGAAACCGTCAGTAACTTCTCATATTTAGGAAAAACAAGTGAACACTTTCAAAATATTTCATATAATCCTTGAACTTTGCATTGCCTCAGTTGACTGGGCCAGTTCTCTGGATCATGCCTTTTCCAGCAAATATTGGCTTAGTTTCTGCTTCTCATTGGCATGCCCAACCCAGGCTTTCATGGTGATCCAAAAAAAGAAGAACAGAAGTGATGCTACAATCATACTCTTTGGATAATAGCTGCAGCGCTTAAGATGGGTTATGGACTGGTGAGAAGAAGCAACACATACTAAGTTCTCAATTTGTTTAGTTAAGAATGTAGGAATACAAGTTAAGAACACTAGGAAGTGAGGTGGTCAGCCAAGCACTAGTAGAGGCAGCATATATACTGGGCATGTCTTTGCCCCTTCATTCCTTAAGGGAACACACACCTGCTGGTGACACTTGCTATGCAAGTAGAATCCTGCCAAAATTGAGAAGACAGCTAAATCCTTCTCTAGCAACAAGTGTTTTATACTTAGAGCTTACATCACCATCCTGGAAGGACTTAACACTAACAGCCCAAATACTTCCATTTAAGGCAATGTTGATCAACATGGGTCACTCCAGGTTCCTGAACAAAACTCAGCTTCTGTGGACTATGTCTTCATCTGGGGGGGAGGGGAGAAATCAGAGGGATTGCCCACCTGTCTCCTGTCTCTGCCACCAGCTGTCAAGTGTCACAGACTCGTTTCCCCACAGTCCCACAACCTTTCCCCTTCCTCCCCTCACCCATCTACACACTTGACAAAAGGGTCTTGCTGCTGAGTTTGGGCAGAGGACCACAGTCATAATGTCCCCTCCCCAGCTCCTACCATAACCCTCTCATCTGCTAGGATTCTATGTACCCATAGAACTCTGGTTGAATCAGACCCCTAAAAAAGATTATTGTTGGACAAAATTAACTTGCTGGACAGAGGTAAAACTTACAGCCCTATGCATGCTGCCACCTTTCCTAGAGTATTTGGTCAATGTTTCCTACTTTATTGAAACTTAGGAATTGAGTTTTTGATAGAATTCTGTAGAATTTAATAGCACACACATTTGTCATTGACGTAGGCAAGGCAGTTTATGATAATACTTCAAGCTATTTTTTCTCGCCAAAGCAAACTGCAATCTTATACAAACACATAAAATATGCTCAATAGTCCGTGGTTAGCACTGCCACAAACCAGATGCCTTAAAAGGAGGTTGGAGAGGGTGAGGGACAAGCCAGTCTAAGAATTGTTTTCAATTTGAAGAAAGTGGTATTTTCAGATGACTGGATCTGTGTCCGTTCAGAATTTAGGGGCATCAAACCGTGGTGAAGACCATCTCTGGGACAAGCTATCCAGGGCAAATAAAGATAGAATTCAGTAATTACTCAGTGAATTTGATGGATGCGGCTGACCAGTCTATAGCCTTAAAACTCTTTACTTCCTCAGTAGATAGGCAGAAGCTCAAATCACTAATGATCTCCTTGGCCTGACTGCTTTCATTGCTGAATCAATGAAGCAAAGATAAAATAAGACTATGACTCAAGCTGTCACCCAGCGAGTGAAAGAATGAGCAATGGCTTTAGAGTCACACGGTCACATCCACATCTTGGTCCTGCCGTGGAACTAGGCATGTGATCTTGGGCAATTCAGTTAACACTTCTGAGACTGTTTCCTCACCTGTGAAATAACACTTACCTCACACACACATAATAGGAGGATTAAAAGATAATGCAAAACATCTAGCACAGAAAAAAAAATCTAGCACAGTTTTGCTTCCCATTTCCTTCTGCAACAGATATTTATTTATTATATAACAAAGGGAAAGGGACTCTTCTCTGGCATTTTTGCTTAGAAGTACAAATCTTGAATTGATACCAGTGTTGGAGATGATTGCATCTCAAGAAAGCAGAAGCATCTAAGATATTTTTATGCTTTCAAGCAACAAAATAGATATCATTTTGAGATCCCAAAAGTAGTACATTGTGTCTTCGAGGAAGTCTAGAGATAAAAGAAATGGAGGGAGGTGAAGCCACAGAATGTTGTGAAAGGTCCACTGATCTCCTATAAGGGGATCACATGTCCTTCGGAACATCAAGCTTTCCTCTAACTTACGTAGCCTATGTCATAGGCATTCTTGTAAAATACTCCAGTTTTCAAATACTGATTCTTTCCCTTCCTGTAGGTTAAGACAATTGAACTTGAAGGAGGCCTCTTGGAAGATCATTTTGAAACTACTGTAAAAATGAGTACATACCTTGTAGCCTACATAGTTTGTGATTTCAACTCTGTGAGTGGCACAGCCTCGTCAGGGGTCAAGGTGAGTTTGGGTTCTCATTTCATACACAGTGCAGAATAGTTTCCTGAAGGCAATGAGCTTTTCTTTATTTTAAGGTTATTTTCCTTATTATCAAAGTATCATGCTTATTTACAAAAATAGAGATAGATAAAAAATAAGTTACCCACAATCCCATCACCAAGATATAATTACTGGTAATATTTATGTCAGCCTTCCAAGTATTTTCTATAAGTCTGTCAGTATATGGGTGTATATAGTAACAGTATATACTATATATAACTATATATACATTTTACAAAATAATATATGATTGTTTTAGCTCACCATAATATGCCATAAAAATTAAATGCCATTAAATATTTCTATAATATTAATAATTAATAGTATTGTACTCTACTACATAGAGGTACCATAAGGATTTTTTAATCAGCATCTTATTCTAGGACACTTACATTGTTTCCATTTGTTTTCTATAACTTTATTTCCTCAGTGAAAGGAGGTCTTCATAATTTTTAGAGCGTTTATTGTTTACAAAAATTTACAGTACCCAATAATTATAAAGTTTTGCGACTATCAGTGAAGACATGAAAAATAAAAAAGAACTCCTTACCCTGAGGAACCAAGTTATAGACCTAAAAACATATTCAGGGGCTTCCCTGGTGGCGCAGTTGTTGAGGGTCCGCCAGCCGATGCAGGGGACACAGGTTTGTGCCCCGGTCCGGGAAGATCCCACATGCCGCGGAGCGGCTGGGCCCGTGAGCCATGGCCGCTGAGCCTGTGCATCCGGAGCCTGTGCTCCGCAACGGGAGAGGCCACAACAGTGAGAGGCCCGCGTACCGCAAAAACAAAACAAAACAAAAAACCATATTCAAAGAACCATAAAATAATGCCTATGAAAAATAGCAATAAAATGGCTATTACAATTTCCATACATATTATATCTTTGGATATGTAGATACATGTTATCAGCAATGTGTCTACCTACATCTCTGCACGTATATATATGTGCAGAGATATAGATGTGTGAGAGGTCAGATGGCACTTTACGTCAGAGGACAGGGTCCTGTCAGCTTCCTTGGATTCACATCCCAGCTCTACAGTTTTCTACACGGGGGGCTTGAAGTTAGTTACTGAATCTCCATGTGTTTCCATTGCTTCATCTGTAAAATGAAGACAATAGCACCTATTTCATGAGGTGATTGAGAGGATTAAATTAGATTTTACATGTGTGCATTTAGCACAGTGCCTGGTACGCCACTGTGGTCACTAATATATCCTTCTTATAAAATTTCTGAGGAACTTCAGTTAACTCAGAGTATGAAAGCAGGTTATGAAATGAGAGCAACACTGTACTTGAAACCCAAGAAGATTGGAATCTAACTTTATTTCTTCCACTTAATAGCTAATAGTTTGCAGGGAGTCAATGAACATATTTGGGCATTTTTGAGTTTAAAGAAAACACGACATGGTGGGATGAATTGGGAGACTGGGATTGACATATATACACTAATATGCATAAAATAGATAACTAATAAGAACCTACTGTATAAAAATAAATTAATTTAATTTTTTAAAAAACCCAATAATCAAAAAAAAAAAGAAAAGAAAAGAAAAGAAAACATGACAGAGGGTGGTTCCAATAGGTTCATGAAGGATTTCCACCTCATAGAATTATGTTTTATTTGAATTGTGTTGGTGGTCATAATTTTGGAAGGTTTATTCTCAAGTGCTAGAGTACATGATAGTGATGAACTGAAGTGGGCTCTCATGAGGTGATGGGTTTATATAGCTTAAAACGTACAGATTAGCATCTAGGGAATATACTGTAACAGAAAATACAGGGTTGTTTATAATTTTCAAGAGTGATTCTTGCTTTAATACTTTACAGAACATCTTATCCCCTGTTGACAACATGTTTAACGGTATCTCAATAATTTCTTGAAAAATGCAGTCTGCCTTTCTTTGGGTGAGGGCTGTTAGGAATGGAGTTGTGCAAAGGAGCTGTCCTTCAAAGACCACTTCTTCCCACCAACATTTCCCAGGTGTCCATCCATGCAGCCCCAGACAAATGGAGTCAAACACATTATGCTTTGGAAGCATCATTGAAGCTGCTGGACTTTTACGAAAATTACTTTGATATCCGCTATCCACTCGCAAAACTGGGTAGGTTCAAATTCCACATCATCATCTTTATTTTTAGAACATACTTTGATTTCGTCCCTCTTAGTATGTGATTTAAATGAGCACTAAAGACGTTCAGTTAGCCCAGAAAGCAATAATTTGTACCTCAGAGATGGTCCTAGAGTTTAGAAAATAAAGTATTATGAGAAGCCCAAGTACTGTGGTTCATTTCTCTATTCTTTTACAAGGTTTAATATTAAAATATCTGCATTTTATATTAGATTTAAATGGATGAATTTTCTGGAGCATATATTTTCTTCTGTACCATATTTGTACAAGACTAGCAATCTTTCATAAAAGTTGCCGAAGGTTTATGTAAATAGCTGAAAATTGTCCTTCCATCTATTATCTACCGTGGGTCTGAGGCTGGAAGATAAGACTGTAGCACAGACTTAAAAAAAAAAAAAAGATTTGGAGGAAATAGATAATTTGAATGTAGTAGTCATAGATCTTTATATGAGAAAATACACATAGTCTATCTTGGTTGGTTTTAATTTTCTATCTTAAAAATTAAAAATTGTGATTCTTATGTTGCAGAATATATAAAAACCATGACTTAAATTTTATAACTTATATAGATTAATTTTTAGAGTTTCTGACAATGACAAAACATTGTGTTTCTTTGGGACTTTAGAACACACACCTTATCATGTCCTTCCTCCCCTTTCCTGCCCAACCTCCATACAGTTTTAGAGAGTTAAAAGGGACCATCAGAAGACATCTCCAGGTGGTTGTCCCTACAGTTCCTGAGTCTCACTGTATTATTATAGCACAGGTTCTATACACCTTTTAGTACGGATATACTAAATCAGTTTACCCACAGTCCACTGCTGTCCTCTGTCAAAAATCAAGGAAAGATCAAATAACAGCTATCAACAATCTTAAGTTGCTTTTGAAAAATGCAACCTTGAAGATCATATGAAGTGAATGTATTTAAAATAAAACTAACTGAAAGGAAACACGCAGCTTAGGAAAAAATTGAGCAGATATAAGCATTTCTAATGGCTTTGGGAAATAATATAACTAATATAAAATCATCAATGCAATTTAGAAAAGGAGTCATTCCCACATTTGAAGTGCTAATGAATACTAATCTTTATTAGTGCTAGTTTGCTTTTTGATTGCATTATAAATATTTGATTTTATCCACTAGAATTAACCAATACTAATTCCAGACATTGTAATTGCAAGCCAAGTGACTTGATTTATTTCAAACTTTTAAAAAATTACCTTTCTTTTCAGCCAAAGAGCAGTATTTTTTCCAATATGGCCTGACAGAATAAACAGAAAGAAGTCCAAGATTAAATATTAGCCAGAAGTTTTCTGATTTACATGAAGTCATTGGCAGAGGGTATATATATATATATATATATATATATATATATATATATATATACTCACACACAGATATGATATAAATTACGTTATATCTGAGTTGCTTAAACATGATTAAATTTCACTTTTTTTCCCTAAGACTTTGTCAAGAAGTAGAGGAAATATCAATGTTGAAAAGGAAATTGAGCTCAGAAAGAAGTGATGCCAACAGCTTTTTTCCTCTACTGCCTTAGAAGGACACTTAGAGGCTGTATGCGCTAGAAATATTAATTGAAATATTGACTATAGAGATGCTCCTAAAAGGTGTTCCCCTGAAATTAAAATCCCCTTTTTTTCTTTTTTGTAGAAATGAGTTCATTATATGTTTTGTTGAATTCCAGACATATTAGAAATTATTTGATACCTCATATTTTCAAAGTTTTTCTGTAGTACTAATATAAAATACAATAGGAGAGTTTTAAAATGAATTTTTTTCTCAGCAGTAATGTACTCAAGGTATTTTCATAGTTTAGTTTTAGGAAAAAGTGGTTAAATGTCAATAGTTTACTTTACCTACAACCAAAACTTTACTGATAGACTTTATTCTGCTTGATAATGGATACTGATTATTTTCAGCAACTACAAGACACCATATCAATGTTAAGACACTCTTGATGTTTTCAGAAAATCTGCTTATATACACTGAATGGTTCATAACATATTTGAGGAGGAAGCAAATCCCACTTCTGGTGTGGAAGCCATAATGATCAAGTGTGGTTGTTCTTATTTCTTAGATCTAGTTGCCATTCCTGACTTTGAAAGTGGAGCCATGGAAAATTGGGGCCTTGTCACATATAGAGAGACGTTGCTGCTCTTTGATCCCAAGACCTCTTCTACTTCTGACAAACTGTGGGTCACCAAAGTCATAGCTCATGAGCTAGCACACCAGGTACCTGGCACTCATGACATTCTTTTAGCATCAGTTCAAAAGAGCGTTATGCAGAACACCACCAATATTCCTGAAACAACGTAAAATCATGTCATTTTACTTCTAGAGGGGACCTTAGGGATTATCAAGCCAAACATGATATGTCAAGTAGAAGAATGTTCAATCTCTAGACAATGGGTCTCATACAGGAATTTTATCACAAGAGAAGTGGCCACTATATCCTCTAAAACCCTTCAAGGCAAAGCCTCCAAATGTCTTTTAGTAAAGAAAAGTGAAGACCATGCAGATACATAAAGCACAGAATTAGAAACCCTACAAATAGAGATTTCTATTAAAAATATTTCCCCTTATACCCTCTAATATGGTGGCATTCCAATCTAGGGCAAAATCTATCTCCTTTCAATTGGCATCTGTGATTATTCATCCATAATGAAGTATTTTCAAGTCTGTGCACTCATGGGCTGCTGACCCTGGACACATTACCTAACTCTCTAAACTTCAGTGTCCTCGTCTATAAAATTAAGTTCATAATAGCTCCTGCTTCTTGAAACTGTTGTGAGGATTACAGATAAGTGTCTATGTCTGTCATGTAGTAGGTACTCAGTAAGTGTTAGTTATTAATGATGGTTACAGTGACCACCACTGCTACCATTTCTTACAGAATAAGATTTCCAAGGTCCATCTATCAACACTGTATTACATACAAATATGAAACAGTAAAACTAGCTCTACAGATATCAGAGACTTTTTCCACTCTATTTCATTTCTGAAAATTCCCCATTATGCAGTGAATTATTAAAGGCACCGGAAACTCTCTTTTACCATGTAGGCAAATATCATTCCATTGTAGAAGCTGGTAAAATCTCTTATTTTTAAATGTTTAACTTTATCCTTTACCATGACCATAATAATAATAAGGGGAGGTTGTTTGTTTTTGTTTGTTTTCTTTTAAGCAGCAAACTAAGAACCCAGTTACATAGGAGCCATGCTCAGCACTTTATTTTGAGAACATAGGAACAGCTTCCTCTGGTTTAGCATCTCCCCTCTGGCCCATCTTAGGGGTTTTGATCATTAGTCTCTGGAAGCTCTAAAGCACTTAACTGAGTCTGGGTATTCCTAATTTTCTACCCAATGTTCATAGGGAAATAATCAGAGAGCTCTACTTCTGAGGCTCCATCCTCCCTTAAGGCCTTCCTTTAATAGCTTCTCTTTTATGAGGACGCAGTGTTCAGGGCTGAAGCAGCAGGCCCCAGTGGCCTTGACTATTTTGTTTCCCCATTAATCTCCATATGACTATGTCACTCCTCTGCGTAAAACCCTGGCAAAGACTCTCAATGCCTGGATGAGTAAAGGATCCATAGCGTGGCAAACAAGGCCCCGAGGACCCGGCTTGCCTCCACCTCTCCAGCCTCATCTCTGAACGACACCTTTAGCTTTAGCCATCCCAGACTACCTGCCATTACCTGAACAGGTGAGGTTGTATCATTCCTCTGTGTTTTTGCTCCTGCTACCTGATCTGCTTAGAGCACACCCCACTTCCAATATTCCTGAGGACCCCTTGCAAGACTAAGGAAATGAATCGTTTCCCAGTTATTCTACACACTCTCCCAGCAAAACTGATTTTTTCCTTCTGGAATCTCCTCTGTCCCTTGTACAGACATAGATCATAGTGCCAATAATGCTTTATTGCATGTATATGCCTGCCAGTTGACTTCCACCATTTGTATTGAGGCAGTGGTTATCTTACATACATCTTTGTATTTCTAATGTATGGTATAGAGCCAGAAACATGGTGGATTCTCAATAGATATTTATTGAATGAATGAATAAACTACTTTTACTGACTGGTGAAATGACCATAACCAGCTTGTACTTCTTGTGTTCATCACTTCTCAAACTGAGGAAACACCCGCTGTCCCTTCTCACAGAACTCCCTCAGAAGATTGGAGCCCACTTGCAATATGATAGGAGAGCTGTAAGAAGAGGTATAGAGCTTGAACTGTTTCTAGAAGCTACAGATCTAGTGATTTGTGTTCTGTAACTGTAACAAGGCTCTTGTGAATCTTAGAATCTTATTGTTTAAGCTTCCAGTCCTTCTGGAGACTGCAATCCTAAAATAGATAAACCGGACACACACTAATATGACAAAGGCCAAATAGATAAAATATAATAATATATAAAAATAATAATATTTAAAATGTGTTACAGATTAAATATAGGTCAAGGGTAAATTTCTATTTAGATTGTCTTTTTGCATCCTTTTAATTTTATTTATATATATTTAAATCTCAGACTTTTATTCATCTTAGTGGCCAAGTTAATCCCTAGAAGTAAATTGGGGCAGAGGACAGCAAGTAAATTTGGTCATCACTAATATTGTGTAACAATCTGAAAGTCCTAAATGAATTCTTATCCTTTTAAGTACCTGCTACTTAATATAAAAAGGTGACTTCACCAAAAATATTTTGGCTTATATTTCTCCTTAGACCATCACCATAAGTCAATGACAAGGTGAGATTATACTTATTGTGCAAAATGTACCCTACGAAATGTTTCACTTTCTTCCTTAATATTAAATCTAATATCTAGGAAATATAGCAAGGATATAGTGGAAGTTGGGGAGTTGGAGACAATATGAACACAAAGAAAGAGAAGTGAAGGAAGCAAAAATGTGGAGAGAGGCGAAGGCAGGGAAATCAGTAGAAGGAGGCTGTGCGGAGAGAAAAGGGTAGCAAAGATAGAGAAGAGGCCTCAGCTACTAAAAGAAAGAAGTTACCACCCATTATATTTTTTGCTATAGTTAATAATTTTTTATATTTGTTTACCTTCTAATAACTGAGTTTTTTCCTCCTAGTGGTTTGGCAACCTGGTTACAATGGAATGGTGGAATGATATATGGCTCAATGAGGGTTTTGCAACATACATGGAACATATCTCTGTTAACATCACATATCCAGAGCTACAACTGGTAAGTCACAATTTTGTATGTCATACTGTATGCCCTAAGGAATCATTAATTTACTACTAAAATTTTTAGAGAATGACAAAGAGAACATAGCATTGAGTCATTGAATCTATGGTGTTTTGTTTTGTATAAGCAGGTTGTATTAGTTTGCTAGGGCTGCCATGACAAAATTCCACAGACTGGGTGGCTTAAACAACAGAAATTTATTTTCTCACGGTTCTGGAGGCTAGAACTATGGGATCAAGGTGTTGGCAGGTTTGATTTCTTCTGAAGCCTCTCTCCTTGGCTTACAGATGGCCACCTTCTCACTGTGTCCTCACATGGTCTTTCCTCTGTGCTCACACATCTCTGGTGTCTGAGTTTTTAAATGTCCTCTTCTTACACCAGTCAGAGTGGATGAGGGCCCACCCTAATGGCCTCATTTTAATTCAGTCCCCTCCTTTTAAAGGCACTATCTCCAAATACAATCTGGGGGCTAGGGCTTCAGCATATGAATGGGGTGGCAGGCACATAACACAGATGATAGAACTGGATGAGACACTGGAGGTTTTAGAGAGCAGTCAACATAAATCCCTCACCCTAAAGTTTGTGGATAGATAGTGAAAATAGCACAAATATACAGCTGTGTATGTGGGGTGAGAGGAAAGGATCACTGTCCATATACAATGATATAGGACAAAACAATGCCCATGGCTATAGATCCTGTGCAGAGTTGTTGGCATGTAATCTGAATTGAGCATGACTGGGGACACACTCCTCCAGAATTTCCAAAGGGTTAGTTAATTTCCCCAAAATGTGTGAAAATATTTCTTCAAACATGTCTTTTTTAATAGGCACAAGAGGGTCTGAACAGCACATATCAAGGTAGTTAGTAATGGATAATTAGCTCTTTGAGGTAGACATTTGGTCCAGTACAATTACAGACAGACACGGATTCAAAGTCAGTGTCTTCTTATTTGCTGTGTGCTGAATCTGTGGTTTAATCCCAAAGCTTCATACATTCTCACTTGTAAAATGTATATAATGCATCCCCCTTGCAGGGTGTTGAAAGGATTGCAGATGATAGATGTAAGATCCTAGCACACAGCACGTGTTCACTAAATGGGAACCTTAGTTTTATTTTTGTATCGAAGGGATTGGCTCATGGTAAATATTCAGGCAGCATCTGAGGGAATGTCGAATTTATACCTTTACAAAATAGAGAATTGGTGAAAGGGGAATATATAAGGGGAAAGAAACATCTTGTAAGAAATATTGAATACCTACTTCTGAGAATATCTTATAAAACCTATCGTGTTTCCTATTGCTTTGAGAATGTCAAATGGAAATTGAAAAAAAATTTCTCTCCTCTTTAGGATGACGATTTTCTGTACATGTGTTTTGAAGTAATTAAAAGAGATTCATTAAATTCATCCCATCCTATCTCCAATCAAGCAGAAACCTCTACTCAAATACAGGAAATGTTTGATGTTGTTTCCTATCAAAAGGTAGTAAATGCTGTGGACTAGTGGAAGCTCTGCTTTTGGGAGAAATATAATGAGGCCAGTACATCAACAGTTTAAGTTGTTGGTGCCAGGTTATTGCTACCTGTTTCACTTTTTATTTGCTGTTCACTTATCAGACATTACACATGTTCCATAAAATATAAGCTTCCTTTAAAAACATATACTACCTTTTCCTTTATCTTTTTTTTCTTTGCTTTTATTTGTAATTTAGGGAGCTTGTATTTTGAATATGCTCAAGGATTTTCTGAGTGAGGAGAAATTCAAGAAAGGAATTATTCACTACTTAAAGAAGTTCAGCTATAGAAATGCTAAGAATGATGATTTGTGGAGCAGCTTTTCAAATGTAAGTCCTCTGTTAAGTTATAGTAGACTGCTGTTAAGCCTAAAAAATGACAAGCTAATTATGAAGGTTTATAAATAGTTACATTGTCAGGCAACAATATTTGACCTCCTTCTCTTTGGTTTCCCTTTTATGGTTGACCCTACACTTTTGTCTTTTTTTCCAAATCTTTCATAACTTTGTAATTCCTTCATGTAACACCTGATCTTCTCTTCCCAAATTTAAGGTTGAACTCTACTTGCTCAAATGTATTTCCCAGCCTGTATTCTCTGTTGAGTGAAACACACCTCCTCCCTCATAGGAAGAAATCCTGTTCAGTCCCTGTCATGCCTCTGTTTCTAGTGCTCTTGCTACCTGAAGGGCTCTCTCTTCTTTCCAACAATTCAGGTGCTGTCCATCTTTTGAGATCTAGCTGAGATTTCACCTCCTCCTTACAGACAGCTCCAGCCCTCATTGATTTGCCTTTCTGCTGAATGCCTAGAAGTGCACTTATGAATCTGTTCCATCCAGTGACATTCTCTTTTATTGGTTTCCATTGGTTCAATAATAACAATGATAATAATAAACAAAATTTGCTTAAGAGAAAGAATCATGTCAGGCCCTTAGCATTCTATTGACCCTATAATCAGTTAATGATTGATTAAAGAACATATGGTCTCTCTGTCATTGGGATTCACGTAGTATAGTAGGTAAAACAGAGAAAACATGCAGTCAACTCAGATGATTCTAATAATTATTAAAATATTCTTAGATTTTCAAATGCAAGGACAATACTTTGTTATAGAAGTAATGAACTGGCAGAGCTTGTGCCTGCAGGTAGAAGAACCCTAAGTCATTGTACACGGAAGAGGTCCCCTCTCCTTTATAAGCACGTATGTCCCAGGGGCAGTAATAATATTGTTCAATATTTGTATAGCACTTCACAGTTTAAAAAGAAACTTCATGTGCATTATCTCATTTGATTTTTCTGTGCCCTTATTAAGTCTGGACCCTCAAGGTTTAACTTATGTGTGAGTTTGTGGTTAAAGAGACAAATACAGTAATTAAAATTTTTTTCAAAGTAGCTCAAACGTTTTACCCCCATTTCTTGAAAACCCTAAAGGGGATCAAATTACACGATCCTTTGTAATACTTATAAAGATTCTCCTTATCCATTTTCATCACCTCTTGCAGCTGATCCAGATGTTCTTTCTCCACAATTCTCCCTCAGGTTGTCAACAACAAGCCTTACGTTGCTTTTCTCTCCCCTCTCCTCCTCCCTCTCCTTTGCTATGATGTGTACTTGTGTATGTGTCTCTGTGTGTAGACATCAACCAAGCCTTTTTTCAGCAAGGAAGAATCTGTCTTTGGTGTGGGTAGTGGGTGTAAAGTGGACTAAAGGAGATATTTGGGCAATAATTACAGGATTCTTTTAGGTTAACTGTGAGCAATCTTATGTTAATTTTTGTCACTTCATGCTTATAACCATCTCAAGAAGGTAAGGTAGGCATTCTTACCCCATTTTTACAGATGGGAAAACTAATGCTAAGGGAGAGATTTGCTTAAGACCATAATGATGTAGTCATTTCTTAAAATCTGTCTTCTGACTCTAAGTCCAGTATTCATTCTTTCAATTACATCACAACTTCTTCCTAGTTATCAGGGAAGTCTCCCATCCAAACTTCCCCTAAAGGTCCTAAGTTCTAGGTGACCCCCTTCTGATGCCAAATGAAACTGTGGGGGACTTACCTGTTGGCTCAGTGGTTAAGAATCTGCCTGCCAGTGCAGGGGACATGGGTTACAGCCCTGGTCTGGGAAGATCCCACGTGCCACGGAGCAACTAAGCCCATGCGCCACAACTACTGAGCCTGTGCTCTAGAGCCCACGAGCCACAACTACTGAAGCCCAGAGTAGCCCCCGCTCACTGCAACTAGAGAAAGCCTGTGCATGGCAAAAAAGACCCAACACAGCCAAAAATAAAAAAAGAGACTGTGGTAGGAAAATGATAAATTCCTGAGAATACCTAACTCAGCATTGTGTCACATAACATCAATTATACATATAAAACAAAAAGAGTAAATTTTATGTATTCTTTAATGAATTGCTGTGCTTATTACCATGTTTAGATGAATTAAATTTTCATATATCCATGCTAATAAATGTCTGCATTCATGTCTAATATGCATATTCAGCCAACTATCAGTGTCCAAAATGGCAGTGCTCTTTTACTCTTGTTTTATAGGATTGTTTAGAAAGTGATTCTACATCTGGTGGATTTTGTTATTCCGATTCCAAGACAACAAGTAACACAGTAAGTAGAAAGAGACTTGTAGAGTAGAAGAGACTTGGCTCATCGCCTGGCCCAAAGTGAGTGTGTAAAGTCGCCCAACTGTCCCTTTAAATAACTGGAGAGAAGTAGAGACTCCACAGTTTTCCTTGAAACAAAGCTGCCTGAAGAAAGAATGCTCAGGCCATTTAGGGGGGTGACGCTGTTACTACTATATTTTTGTTGTTATAATTCAGCTTTCCCACAACCCCGCTGCTAGCTAAAAATATCTCAGCTCAAAATTCTTCTGAGTGGTTACTGCTGCACTGGCATCCTCTAGGCTCTGAAAAATGCCAAACCAAATCTGTTAAGTTTGGAAATAGAGTGAATGTCTTTCTTGAGGCCCTTTTTGTTTACTTCTGGGAAGTTATTGGAGCATTTTAGGAAAGAGAAAAGAAAATCATCATGGAAAAAAGAAAAGGCAAACTTTTTAAAAAGCATTATGGTAATCCCATCAATTATAGTTTCTAAAGGGAGATTCAGCATCACTCAGTGATCAGCAATACATACCAGAAGCTAAAAAGCTAGAGGTTTTGTTCTCCATTCCATATCCTTCTATTGATATAATATTGTTCTATTGGAATTTTTAAAAAGCTTCCCTAAAGAGAGACATTTCTTCTTAAGCCACTTCTCTGGATTCTGTCGTTAATAAAATGGAGAGTAGTTTTTTGTTTTTTGGTTTTATGGTGGGTTTTTTTTTTTTCTGTTTTGAAAGGGAGGCTTCAGTCTCAAGCCCTTCCTCTTGACCTTTCCTGCCCTGTGTTAACCCTCAAGCTCCCACACACGTCCCTGCTTCAGGTAATTTGCAGAGCAGCCCTGGGCAGCGTGGGGAGGGGCAGCATTCTAGTTTCCACATCGCTCCCCTGGGAGATTGCATCCAGAGTCCCCGCTTCCTGTCCCACCCATGTTTCCAGCGTCCAAGGAGGTCGAAGTTTCTCATCTCTCTCTGGCTTCTCTCCTCTGTCTTGAGTTACCAAAGTCACTTGTCATTTCAGCTCACCTTTCTGCGGGAAAATATGGAGGTGAAGCAGATGATGGCTACATGGACTCTGCAGAAAGGAATCCCCCTCGTGGTGGTTAACCGAGAAGGGAATTCACTCAGACTGCAGCAGGAGCGCTTTCTGAACGGTGTGTTCAAAGAGGATCCTGAATGGGGGGCCCTGCAGGAAAGGTGACTGCTTTCCTTCTGTCGGTCTAGTTTACCTCATCTCAGTTTGTTCGTGATCACATTAGCTTTCTTTCAGCTTCTCTGGCAATTTTATGGGGTGCTATTTCTACACAGGACTCAAAGGCCTAAACTAGCCTTGATATCAGCCCAGACTGCATTGTTGAGGGGCACATTCTTAGTAATCCTGGGCCCACCTTTAGAACCTCAGTTCTGATGCAGAAGGTCGTCGGTAATATTTCTAATATAATATACCCTGACTGTATACTAGACTTCTGGGCCCTAATAAATTGTGTGACTGGCCCATACCTAGGAAATGTTATGACAGCTATACACCTGATCAGAAAAGGCATTCCCTATTTGATAAATTAGATGCTAAGACCTTCCTCTCTCTTTTGTTTTTCAGTAAGAGACTATAAATGTAATGTCTTAAAACATGATGTTCTTGGTAATAATAAAAGCAAATCCAATTACCCACACTGTCATCTGTCCTGAGAAAACTTGTTAAAGGCTTTACTAAAATCAAGGTATATTGGGCTTCCCTGGTGGCGCAGTGGTTGGGAGTCCGCCTGCCGATGCAGGGGACGCGGGTTCGTGCCCCGGTCTGGGAGGGTCCCGCATGCCGTGGAGCGGCTGGGCCCGTGAGCTATGGCCGCTGGGCCTGCGCGTCTGGAGCCTGTGCTCCGCGACGGGAGAGGCCACGGCAGTGAGAGGCCCACGTACCACAAAAAAAAAAAAAAAAAAAAAAAAAAAAAAATCAAGGTGTACAACACTGTCCACCTTCCTCTGATCTATTAGCCCTATCAATAAGATGAATGAGGTTAAATTGAAATGAAATTAATCCAAGTGAATCCATGCTGGCTCTTTTGATTATTATTTTTTCCCAAGGATCTAGCTGTCTAATAACAGTTCTAGAATTTTTCTGAGAATCAGAAGCAAATTCAAAGCCTTTAACACATAGGATATACTGTTTTCCCTTTTTGTGTCATCAGATGTCTATTTCGATCCAACAGCAACTCTTATGCCATTTATCTTCCATTTCTGTGTATGTCCTTCTGAAGTCTGAACTTCAGAGAGCTTAAACAACTTGAAGCTTGGCAACACAGGCTGGAAAATTTAATGTTTGATTTACTATTGCAAAAACAGGACTCATAATTCTGTAACTTATCAAAATGTCAGCAGAGAGAGTTCAGTAGTGTGGTTGGCCCAGAATAACAAATATCTACTGCAATGATCTGTATTTTTCCTCTACCTGAAACAGTATTTAGATTACTCTTATAAAATTATTATCCTCTGATCCATGCTTATCCAAACTCATGAAATGCTACTCTTCCTCTCTTTATTCCCAGATATGTTTATCTGGAAAAATCTCTTTCTAGAGTCAAGATCCATCCAGGAATCTCGATCCATTAAGTCTTGGTGATATCTATGTGTCTATTTTTACCAATTTGTATAAATTTTTCAGTTGCTTTGTTAATTATCTGTACTCTCTGGATTAGCAGGTAGATTATCCCTTTTGACCCTTTATTAGATCGAGTCTGTGTCTGCTGTTTCTTTCACTATTTTATATTTTTCTGAAGACTACTGGGCACATTCTCAGTTACTATTCTTTCTCTTTTATACCTATTGGTATTTTCAATCATGTGATTTTACAGGATTACTATAGCTAATATGACTTACTGTGATAGATGAAATGAGTTCTAGAAGCTGCTAGAAAGTTAGTCAGAAAAAAATAGCCAATTTCAGTTATTTACCATAGTAGGGCCATTGAAAAGTAACTGAGGCCTTTTCCTCCAATCCATTCTGCTTCTCTGCTGTCTGGACTTGGCTGGTATGCAGATCCTGACACACTGCTGCAGGCACTTAGCAGTTGGGGGGTTGAATGTGGGTAGCTTTGTTGAACAAAAGGATTAAGTAGAAAATCATACTGGAGTAAGATCGTTACCTTGGAGGGCTTTACCTACAGCTTTGGTTCAGTTATTTGAATTAATATCAGGCTGTCATAAGTTTTGGAAATATGAAAGGAAGATTGATTTTTTTTTCTCTTACTTAGAAGAAAACAATCAGCAGAACTTGTTGTGGTATGATATTTGGACAGCAAATGGCACGGGTAATTGTGACAGTTCAACTAGGTATACATTGCTGCTCCTTCATAATCATTATGGAAGAACTTTTGCACACCCAAGGATCTGCTGGTCTTAGCCTATAAAATTTATGATGGTGTGAAGGATGAGTGATTAGGTGTCTTTTGCAGCCTATCCAAGTCTAATGATGTGAAAATTGAAATGGCCATTAATTTAGTCTGTAACAGTCTTTACTTTCTAACATAGGTACCTTTGGCATATCCCAGTGACCTATTCCACAAGTTCCTCTAATGCAATTCACAGACACGTTCTGAAATCAAAGACAGGTAATGAACTAACTAGCCAATAGCTGTTTTAATTCTGAAATTAAACATGTTCTGAGATATTTGGAGGAAAGATACTGTAAGTCAATCTGATAATGAATGATATATGTTTGAGGAAGTTCTTATTTTTCCATATATGTGTTACTAAAAGAACCCTTTAGCTAGAAAGTCTGAATTTTTTATTCAGTGGAAAGTTCTCTTGTGCTTCTAGCACTTAGAGATAGGTTTATATTTATATTAAGAAATGATGGCATCCTATCTTATGTCTTTTAATACATACTAGTTCAGTGGATAAAGGCATACACTCTGGAATTGATTCGCTCTGGATTCAAATCCTCATTCTGTCACATATTAGATGTGTGCCCTTAAGAAAATTTTTTAACTTCTTCTGAGTTTCAGTTTTCTCATCTTATTTTGAATGGGGATTAAGCCTCACAGAGCTTTTGAGAGAATATGGTAATGTTATTTTACCACCTAGTATAATGTCTGTCATATTAAAAATAATACAGCTTTAATTTCCCCTTTAAACACATCACTGAAATTTGAGAATGTTGCCATCATAATGTCGTGTTCAGCCTACAGTCCTTATTTTGCCCAAAATAAGGACTGGACAAATGGATCACCTATTTACATATACATATTTCAATGAGCAGTAAATAAACCTTGAGACAAGGCCACCAATAAATCAAGCCAAATTCCAGTCATGTTCATCATCTGGCTCACTGGGCCCTTGCATGCCTCTTAAACCTGCATAGACTGCTTTTGAGAACAAATTCGTCAGTCCTTTTCCTAGGAATTAGTTTATTTATTAATTTAATAAGGTCATCATCCCCAAATAAGCCATCCAGCAGACTATGAAAATAAGGATCATTGTTGAGTCTTCCAAAACTTTGTCTTCTCCTTTATTTATTAGTAATAGTATGGAGAAATAGTATGGAGACTAACACTTTTGGAGATGTTCCTGGTGTGCATGTCAATAAGGAAATACTTATACCAATTTTCTCCTCCTAGATACTCTGGATTTACCTGAGAAGACCAGTTGGGTAAAATTCAATGTGGATTCAAATGGCTACTACATTGTCCACTATGAGGGGCATGGATGGGACCAACTCATTACACTGCTGAATCAGAACCACACATTTCTCAGACCTAAGGACAGAATAAGTCTGATTCATGATGCATTTCAGCTAGTAAGGTAATGCAAAAATTCATCTGATTTCATAGGAAATAACTGCTTTATCACCAGATAAAGCAAACGTTCAGTATTAATCATTCACATGATATGGATATGAATGGAGGTCAAATACAGGCCGTTAGGCCACAGCTTACCCACTGATAAAGTATTTTGACCCATCCAGCATTTAAAAATTTAATCCAACATTTTAAAATATGGAGAAGTTTATGTAGAAATCCTGACTTCTGGAATCTCTTAAATAATGAGAAAATTTGGCAACTGTAGGCCTTCATTCCCACAGGGCAACCATACAGGAGTGTAGAGTGGGCAGATCTTCCTTTGGGCCAGGCCTACATTCTCCTATGTACCAAAGTCCTAAATGGTACACATGAGGGGCCTGCTTCACTCACTTATGGTGGACCCTCCAGGCATTTAAGCTTTTGACCTCAGATTTTAAATTTGTTTATGCTGGTAGCTTGCTGTTTCACCAAATACCAATGTAATCTGTTGGACAAAAGGTATAAATATGGTTATAACCTTTACAATTTTAAAATCTAGTACACAATCCATTCATTACTTTGCTCACATTGGGGAAGTCAGTATGAAATTGGTAGAAAAATGAAGGAGGAATTGACTGTTTATGTTTATTCCTCTTTTTACTTTCCTGGAAAGACAAAGTGTTTTCTTTCCTTTTTCCCATTTATCATCAACAGAATAATATGTAGAATAAATCACAAGGTCACCAATGGAAAAAAAATTGGGGATCAGGTGGTGTATTTTGCATTATGTAAGCTTTTCCTATTCTGAGAATTACTGTAATGTACTCACTTTATTCAGTGTGACATATTTTTTCCTTTCCGATCCTTATTTAGGTCAAATTACATAAAGGTAACCAGCAAGACATCTCTCAGACACAGCTTCTCTGTACAATAGAATTCCCTAGTTAGAAAAGTGAGAGGATTGAGAGCTTAATCCTCAGTCCCATAGGTCTCAGGAGCATCATAGTAGCATAGCTATCCTACGTCTGAGTGGATGCATGATAGACTAGCTGAGAAGTGGATTATCATTAGTTGAGGGAGGTTTGTCTGCTTAAAGGAGATACTCTGAGCAGATTGCAAAGAAGGTAGATTACAAATTTAAGACCAGGCAGAAGGAAGAATATTGACAACTCAGCAAATGAAAGCCAATCTTTCAAGTAGTTGCAAAGTCTTTTTTGCTGTTTCTAGCCTCTAAATTTATGTGTAGTGTAAATTTAGCAGAAGGAACCCTATAGTTACTGATGCATCAGTGGAAAGGCAATCATTTCTTTACTAGGTAGACTGGTTAATGAACTTCTGAGTACAAATTTTGGTTTAAAACTAATCAACTAAGTACTACCTCTTCACTTATTGTTTGACCTTTGATAAGCCATTTAACCTTTCTAAGCCTAAATTTTCTAGTCTTTAAAACTTTTCTTGTCTTTAAAACTCCAATAATAATAATGTCTATCATGCAGAGTTGTTTTGAGGATTGCTTAAGATAATGTAGATAAAGCACTAAGTACAGTAATAAATGCTCAATAAATGGTAGCTGTTAGCATTATTAGTATTATCTAATATAAATTGTTTAAAAGATCATGCATTGAATGGGAAGGTGAAGTGATAACATAGAAAAATGCATTTCAAATAATGTGAAATTGGAAAAAAAGCAGAATGTAAGCTTAGGTATTATTATGTTTGCAGTTACATGAAAAAAAATAAGCTAAAAGTGAGAGAAACAAAAACAGGAAGAAATATTCCAAAGTGCTATTAGTAAATATGTAAGGTAATGAAATTATGAGTTTTTCCCTTTAATTTCCAATTGTTTTGTAGTTTGTTTATATTACTTTTATAATAAAAGTAATTATATAAGAAAACAATTTAAACATCTCATAATAGGTCTAAATATTTTTACTTGCTACTTTGCTTTGGTGATATATATCTCTTCCTTCCCTTCTTTGTGCAATATCTATTTAAGAGTTAAAGGATGTAATCTGTGATCACATTTAGTTTAGAGACAGAATTTGACCCAGGAATGCATATTCATTTCAATTGGGTTTTCATACTTATTATTAAATATAATTTAAGACTTGGATCTCCTCTGAGTTGGGTGGAATTAAAATGACAACCATAATTTCCTTACAGGTAAATTATTTATTTCTTTAAGTCCAACACCATAAAAAGAAGCCCCAAATTGTTTCCTCGGGAATACAGTTTATTTCACAAAGGTACCATTTAGCTGAAACCTTATGTAAATAAGTAGATAGACTTTTTCCTGTTGGACTGAAGTATATGCTTATATGTGGGTTTAGTTTTTAAGCTAAACAGACATTCAGATAACGTTTTGTGCATTGATTGAAGCAGAGGGCAGGTAATGAGGGGCTGGTTTTTTATTAAATAATAACTTTATAAAAAGAAAAGGAGTCCCTCTTAAATGAATATTAAGATTAAAGTGTTTTAAAGTAGGTAAATATAAGAGTAAATAATGGCATTTGTCTAAGTAAAAAATAAATTAGACTGGGCTAAAAAGAAAAACAAGATTAATATAAAATGAGTTTTATGTGTTAAACATTCTTTTTAAAATTTTAACCCTAGAATATAATACCTAGTTTCTTCCTGTTACGGATCCTCTTAGTATACTTTATAGCATCTGAAAGGAAATAATATGTCACACTGAATAAAGTGAGTACATTACAGAAATTCTTAGAATAGGAAAAGCTTACAATGCATAATACTCCACCTGATCCTTAATATTTTTTCTGTTGGAGACCTTGTGACCTGATTTATTCTACATATTATTCTATTGATGATAAATGGGAAAAAGGAAAGAAAACACTTTGTCTTTCCAGGAAAGTCTAAAGAAGAATAAACATAAGCAGCCAATTCTTCCTTAATTTCTCTACCAGTTTCATATTGATTTCCCCAATGTGAGCAAAGTAATGAATGGATTGTGCACTAGATTTAAAATTTTAAAGGTTGTGACTATATTTGTACTTATCTACTGCACCATGTACTATGACACTTACACATGTGGGCAGGAATAGTGACATTTTGTGGATTTGTTTTTTAAAAAATATAGCAGACCATAAAATCATAGAGCATATGGTCCAGCCCTCTGTCTTCAGATGAAATGTTTGGAAAATTTACTGTTAAGTCTGTTTTAAAGCAGTATGTCATTGTGGCTGAGAAGAGTATAGTCACAACAAAAGTTGCTTGCTTTTAATGTCACTTCTTTCTAGTTTCAGTTCCCTCATTTTAGATGAGAATTTAAAATTTAAAAAACCCATAGGAGATAGGGCATTATATTAATGAAAAATTCAAAACAGATATCTTTGTTCTGGAATCTGTTTCCATATAAAACTATTATGCTTAATCTGGGAGTTGGATGCTGGCAAGAATGGTTTATAGATGCTTCAGGGACACAGGTCTTCTCAGAAACACATGTGAAAACCACTTTACAAAAGTGACAGTATAATGGTTTATTTCCTCTACAGAAGAGATCCTAATGTTTTGATATTCAGAATAATAGTTTTGTTGTTTGTTCTTCTCATTAAAGGAAAATGTAGAGAAGGCATATCACTTTAGAATCTAAATAGATTCTTTAAAAAAATGAAAATCCTTGTTTGGACCCACTCAGAATAAGTGCTGCTTCTCTGTTAGGCTCTAGGAGGGACATCAAAGAAATAAAAGACATGGCACCTGTCCTCAAAGTTCCAAATGTGCTTGGAGGAACAAGTCAGACCCACAAATTAGGCAATTAGAGAATGACAAATATATGAAAATTTGATATTATTTGGTACTAAACATTAATATTAGCTAATATTTATTTCGTTTTCATTTACAAAGCTCTTATTTGTGTTAGACATTAGTCTAAGCACTTTACCTATATTAACTCATTTAACCTTACAACAGAGGACTAAAGTAGATACTCTTTACTATCCCCATTGTATTGGGGAAGCAGCTGAAGCCCAGAGAGGTTAATTTGCCCAAGTCAGTGGCAGAACAAGGATTTAAACCAAATGGCCTGAATATAATGAACTGCTTCTGTTATTGCTCTCTATATCATATTTGTTTTACTATTTAAAATGTTAAGAACTGTAAGATATGCACAAACCACTGACATTTGTTTTATACCTCAGTGCAGGAAGGTTGACTCTAGACAAAGCCCTTGACCTGACTCGCTATCTCCAACATGAAACAAGCATCCCTGCACTTCTCAAAGGCCTGGAATACCTAGAATTATTTTACCACATCATGGAAAGAAAGAATGTTTCAGATGTCACTGAAAATCTCAAGGTTTGTGTTTCTTTCAGAAAATTCATTAAGTAAAATACACAGTGCCTGGAGGATCAGTGAGACTTGTTCTGTTTTGTGTGAACTCTTGGGGTTAAATCTTGATGAATCTGAGGAAACTGGCTGATAGCACAGTCAACACTTAAGCACCTAATAGTTAGATGTCCCTCGTTCCTTGTCATCACCATCCTAAGAGGTAGGTGCCAGGATCATAAGCAAAACATCCCTCCTAAGGTGATTTTATCTTATATCACTTGGTATTCCCACCTCAGATAGGAAATTAAATTGTACTTCTTTTTTTTTTAACATCTTTATTGGATTATAATTGCTTTACAATGGTGCCTTAGTTTCTGCTTTATAACAAAGTGAATCAGCTATACATATACATATATCCCCATATCTCTTCCCTCTTGCGTCTCCCTCCCTCCCACCCTCCCTATCCCACCCCTCTAGGTGGTCACAAAGCACCAAGCTTAAATTGTACTTCTAATGGAGAAACTAACTCTGGTAGGTGGAGGCCAGAAAAAGAGAAGCAAAATATAGAGATAAGTAGTTCTATGCTTTGGGAAAGGTTCATGCAGACAGTTTAGAGTTGAACCCTTTGGATGGGTGAGTGACAGCTGGGTTAAGAACTAAACTTAGCCTTTCTGTAAACCATCCTATGCTTTCTGCAGCATTACCTTCTCCAGTATTTTAAGCCAGTGATTGACATGCAAAGCTGGCGCGACGAGGGCTCCGTCTGGGACAGAAGGCTTCGTTCGGCTCTCTTGAAGCTGGCCTGTTATTTGAACCATGCTCCTTGCATCCAGAAGGCAACTGAACTCTTCTCTCAGTGGATGGAATCCAGTGGAAAATTAAAGTAGATCTGGACTTCTGTTCTTTTCTTTGTTCTTTTCACATTTTTTTTTTTTTTTTTTTTGCGGTACGCGAGCCTCTCACTGTTGTGGCCTCTCCCGTTGCGGAGCACAGGCTCTGGACGTGCAGGCTCAGTGGCCATGGCTCACGGGCCCAGCCGCTCCGCGGCATGTGGGATCTTCCCGGACTGGGGCACGAACCCACGTCCCCTGCATCGGCAGGAGGACTCTCAACCAGTGCGCCACCAGGGAAACCCTGTTCCTTTCACTTTGATGTAAAAGTCTTTGATCATGCAAGACATTAGATCTAAAACCTTTTAGTGAGGATAGAAAAAAAAAAAAACATGCTGGGAATTACATACCCTTGTTTCATGCTCCCACATAGCAAGTGCTGGATAGATTTTGTGGGAAGTGAGGTTTAAGTCCCTGTAGGGGAGAGCTAATAAACATTAGCATGGTACCAGAAAGATGGCCAGAGGGTGGAGGCCGGCAGGGCGGCTGCCCAATCTCCAAGAGTAATGCCTTTTAAAGGTAAAAAGCAATGTGAAATGTTTATGCAATCCAAACACCAGTGATCAGTTGATGAAACTAAAAAAAAAAGGGGGGGGAGCGTGCCTTTTTTAAATGTATTTACTTCTTCATTAACCAATTAACCAATACCACACCCCAGCCTTAGCCCCAAGTTTCAACTTCAATAGGAAACTGATGATTTGGGCCATCTAAAGGATGTGTATGGTGGCGAAATTGATTCCAGTGGTGGTTGTAATCAAGTAGATGCCTGGTGATCAAAAGGATTATGTTGCAGTTTAGTTTAGCAGCTGCAACCCATAAGTACTGAAAGACGCCACGATCTTTTCAATGTAAGCCTTGATTTCTGTCCAACACATGATTTTATATTGTTGCTATTAAAACTCTAACTCTCCAGTTGGATGTTTTGAGAAATCAAGTCTGTATATGAATTAAGGAAAATTCCTTTTTATAATAGAAAAAATAATTCACAACTTTAGTACCATGTAAAGCAATGGTGTCAATTTTCCCTCTGCCAAATTGTTATGAAATGCTATTATAATTTATCTCCACATAACTAAATCTCAGTGAGCTTTTTGAAATCTTTTCTTGAATTCTTCTTTAAAAAAAAGTAATTCATTTTCTTCTTTTTGGACTTTTTCACTCTTTGGGATTTAGGCTTAAAATCAGTTTCAGAACAAAAATTTCTTTTAGCTATATCTTTCTCTTCTTTTTGTTCATGTTTAAATGAACTGTATGAGTAAGGCTAAAATATAAACATCTGTTGCCCTATAACACAACAGAATATTATTCTGTCTTTCTGCTAGTTATAAGAGGGATGATCTTACCTGCAGTGACTCAAGTCCAGTAGATACAACGGTTCAACTTGTTGAATAGGATGCTATGCCTATGAAAAATTTCTGGGTAAATCTCATTTAAGCTTGTAATCAAGAACACATAATCATATATTGTAGGTTTCTTTTTTCTGAACTTCAAGAGCACTAGTATTAATCCTAAAGGGGAATTTCCTTTTATTGATTAATTGATTACTTCATTCTTGAATTCAAAATAAAATGCTTTGCCTGTTGCCTATGTGCCAGGCACTGCATTTGGTGCTAAGAATAAACTAGTGAACAAAGCAACTATGTGTTCTACCTTCAAGGAACTTACAATTTATTTGTTACCAATTTTTATAAATTTGTACAGTAAAACACACTAAAACAAAATAACGTGGAATGTAATTTAATTACCTTTTGTTTTATGATTCAAAGTCTCTTGGGATATTTAAATACATATAGTACAGTGGAAATAGCACAGTATTAGAACCATAGGTCTAAATCCCATCTCCAAAAAGGCTAGTATGTCAGCTTGGTGCACGTTACTTAACATTTCCAAGCTTTATTTCCACTTTTTAAAAATTAGCATAATTTTTCTATCTCACTGGGTAGCTTTGACAGTTAAATAAGTTGTATAGAGACTAGTACAATCTTATGGTCCCTGCATGATAAATACAAATTTCCTGTCCCATCCCTACTTCTCTGTGTTTTGGTTATTCCACACCATCAATATGAATATCATTTATTATTGATCTAATGATATTTGGAATTAAAAATCATAACCAAATTAAAATCAAAACTAGTTAGTATCCTATAGGACAATAAAACCCCCAAACCATGGTGTCTTCTTTAGGTGGACAGAAACTAATAATATTGCATCTTATCAGTTTTACAGAATTATAAAATGACTGAACTCTAAACAGCTGCGCTAAAATATAATTCTCTACACCTAGAGAGTCAGATAACCCTCAGACAGGCTAGAACATACTCCTAGTGTGACATTAAAGCAGCAGGTAATAATCTTTATAAAAAAATCATATAGCACCAATATATGCTATTTAATGATAGAATTCTATATAAACGAGTGCATTTATATTTCAGAAATCACCTTTTTATTTATTCATTCCATCAACTTTCTGTTTTCAGCTCCAAGTAGTTTACATTTTTATGATTATTATCCTTGTTAACATTTTATCATCAGGAGGAAAAAAAACCAGAAATAATTTGCAAAGTAGAATTACATAAAATATTTTTTTTTAAATTTGCCAGAAAAAAAGGTTTAATATGCTAGGTACTGGAAATAACTCAGGGGTGATTCTGTTATAGCAATTTAAAATCATAATAAGAAAAAAAGAATTTTTTCTTTCATAGAAGTTTTTTTTCACTTTTGTGCTTAATATTACAGTATCCCAACAGATGTTTTAAAGATTGTGTACTCCGTGGGTGCTCAAACAACAGCAGGATGGAATTACCTTTTAGAGCAATACAAACTGTCATTGTCAGGTGCTGAAAAAAACAAAATTCTGTATGCATTGTCAACCAGCAAACATCAGGAAAAGTTAATGAAGTAAGTGAATTTAACTAAATTGTTAAAAGTAAACTTACACATATTCAGGGAAGATACTAAAATTTCAGCCACCAATTTCAAAGGCATATAATACTAACTGAATCAGAATTTGAACCGCTTTGACCTTACTTCCAAAAATATATATTGACAAAATGCAAAACAGATATTCCTTAGTTATTAACATGTGATTGATAGTAAACAAATAGCTATGTTTTACTTTCAGAACCTTGGCAGAAAATTATTGTACAAAATACAAGATGCTAATCATCTTGTATTTTAAGATGCTAATATAAGATGTATATAAGATGCTAATCAAAGTTCTTTGAAATAATAAGTGAATAAAATTACTTCTAGAAAAAAGTAAAAGTTTAATTGGAATAGTAAAAGTATTAGCCAGTAGAGACTTTATTACTGTTTTTGGTACATCACACTTTCGTCATGCCTCTTTCTCTCTGATTCTTCTAATATACTGATAGCCTGAGTTAATTTCCATTGTAAAACACAAACCATGAAAAATTAAGTGATTTTTATTTCTTCAGGTTAATTGAACTAGGAATGGAAGGAAAGGTTATCAAGACACAGGACTTGGCAGCTCTTCTTCATGCAATTGCCAGAAATCCAAAGGGGCAGCAATTAGCCTGGAATTTTGTAAAAGAAAATTGGATCCATCTCCTTAAAAAGTTGGTATTTGTTTACATCCAGTGTGTGTTCTTCCACCCAGGTATCTCAGTTGCCTAAAACCATGTATAACCAAATGATCCCAGTGATACCATTTTTACTCAAATAGTTTGATGAAGTCTGTCAATTTTAAAACTCACTAGCCCAAATTGTCCTGTCCAGGTATAAGTGAGAGGAATGAAATAAAGGGAATGGGAAACAGATTCTCTTACTCAGCCCAGGCAATGAAGAATTGCTGGGAACAAGTAAGAGCTGAGTTAAATCCAGTCATCAGCCCCATCCCCCCATTCCCTTCTGGCTCTCTCCCCAACCCTGAAGAATACATTGAAGCCATATATAGTACATCAAACACTGGGCGGGGGGGAAACTTCAGGAATTCTGAAGAGAAATAATCCCTATTTCCAGTTCCCCTGGGGAGGTGGCACAGTGGAGAGCTTGGAGTAGCTAAAAGAAATTCAATCAGAAATGTTTTGGGAGCTCCCCTCCAAAACTGGATAGGTTATGAGTCTTTTCTGGGGTTTCAACTTTGGGGAAAACTAGAGCTCACTCAGTATGCTCCTGAACCTAGAAGAGTCCCAGAAAAACCAACAATGATTAGATACCATTGGAATGTACAGGATGGCATTGCTTTCTCTCACAGCAAACCTCCTGCTAAGTGCTCAGCCATTCCTCATCCAAATCCAAAATGTCACTTATTAACTATATGGAAAATACCCTGAATGAAAGAGCTGTGCAATTTGCTCTGTTTATCTTTGTATCAGTTAGCATCTCTGATGTCAGTCATCCTCAGTTCCTCTTCCCTATCATTTCTTAGCCATAAAGGACTCAGAGTCCTCACAGATAGCTTTTTGTCAGTAAAAAGCACATTTCTACCCCACTCCTGGACCTTCAAGGGGTTGACATCTACATGAGACTGAATAGTTAAAAAACTGCTTTTTTAAAATGTCTTTCCTTAAAGACCTTACTGGAATCATTGGTTTGGTTGTTTGCATGACTGTCTGTCCCCTCCTGAAATGGTCAGACTTTTCTGCAATGCTGTAGATTTATTTCATAACTGGAAATTATCCTCCTGCCCAACCATGGTGCACAGTCCAGACTTGGGACTATTTCTGAGATGTATCTATGCTCTGCTTTACAGCATGAATCTCTTTGACCTGTGGTACAAATTCTCTATATAAGACACTGGGGTAAAGGATGCCATCTGTGGCTTTGAATGAGAGTTCAATGAACAATGCCCAATAAACATAATGTATAAACACAGTGGTGTCCAAAATGAGGTGGGGAAGTATGTAAGACAATGCCCTACAGTGCAAGAAGAAAATAATACTACATGTATTATTTGTTATCTTATGCTCTTAAATTCTCTTTTTTACCTTTAACATAGTACATGCATATAATTCATAAATAAAAATATGTATATTGAGAAATTCTTGGTCAAAAAATATTTACTGATGAGTGTATAATCAAAAATGTAGAGAATGCTGCTTTAAATATAAACTTAAATTTAAACATAAACATTGGTCATATTTCCTAAAAGAAGCTTTATTTACATTTTAATCTTATGGTCAAATTTGATAAATTTCATAGCTTTCAGATTTTACTGGATGAATATGAGTTATTCTTGTGGTAATTAATAGTATCCATTGCAAGGCACAAATTTATCATATAGTTATTAATGTTATATATTTTAAATATATAGCATGTTATAAACATAAGGTCATTATTTCTATTACTTAAATCTATGAGGTTCCTTTTATTTTCAGATTTGAGTTGGGCTCATTTCCCATAAGAATGATCATCTCTGGCACAACATCTCACTTTTCTTCCAAGGATGAGTTGCAAGAGGTTTGTGACTCTATATTGCTAACAATTTAAAAATAAATGTTCAAGCTGTAGAATTGAAAGTAAACTTAGATGCAATCTGGTTTGAAGTTGTTATTTTATTAAAAGAAAATAAGCTGTTTGTCCAATGTCACATAGCAAGTAAATGGAAGGGATAAGACTAATGTTCATAGCATTCAAGATGGAAATTATACTTGAGGGATGAGTCTTTTTGTATTATTTCATTCATATTGTATCATCACTCGAGTGATTATATTGAAATTTGGAAGAGTGCATAAAGGTCTTTTTAACAAAGTTACTCTTTTTGGTAATTCTACTTTTTAAAAAAAAAGCATTCTAGTGTTTTACATCTTCTTTCCACAATAAATCTCAAATTTATTTACTTTACAAGCAAATTCAGAATTCTAGTACTTAAATCTCAGATCACTGCTTACTCTATGACTTGGCTCAATCTCTTTTTTTGGAGCACAGGCTCCGGACGCACAGGCTCAGCGGCCATGGCTCACGGGCCCAGCCGCTCCGCGGCATGTGGAATCTTCCCAGACCGGGGCATGAACCCGTGTCCCCTGCATCAGCAGGCAGACTCTCAACCACTGCGCCACCAGGGAAGCCCTTGGCTCAATCTCTTAACTTCTTTACCCACAGTGTGTTCACTTGTAAGATTTGTCATTCCTGTCTTATTTTATCTATTGTTTGAAGGTAAAGTGAAATAATAATTATGCCCAAAAAAGAGAAGAAGAAAATAACCTTTCAGAGATTGGCAAAGAAATGCTTGCGCCTGTGTTTGTGTAATTTATATATAAGCTGTTTTGAAACCCTTTGGAAGAGAAAGTCTTTTATGAACCATGTCAGTTATCCTTTTCTTGCTTATTTTTCAGGTGAAACTGTTCTTTGAATCTCTTAAGGCCCAAGGATCACATCTGGAAATTTTTCAAATTGTTCTGGAAACCATATCCAAAAATATTAAGTGGCTGGAGAAGAATCTTCCCACCCTGAGGAATTGGCTACTGATTAGTATTTAAATGGTCAATAGAAACAGCACATCAGATGCAGGCTGTGTCTACATGAAGTGGGCAAAGCTCAAGTTAAAGTCCGAGATAGTTTAACCAGTGAGAAGCCTCAAGAAATCAGCCAGCACAGATACCTGTGCTCAGCTATCATCTCTAGCTGACAGATGTATGATGCTGCGGTGAGGGAAGTCCAGTTCAGTAGCCTATTTTAAAGTAAACTTTGTGAGTAATGGAGATATGTAGAAATGTATTGATAAATATAGCTGTAATAGTTTAGCTGCAACACAGACGGTCTACAATGCCCGACATTATGCAACTACAACTTTGCTTCTTTGTTGTTTTTTTTAAACCTTACATAGAATCCTGGAATTAGCCCAACCAGGTTACCTCCAAGGAAACACAGCCAATCTGCAAAAAAATCTTTCTTTTGCATCCTTCCATCTTCTTACTCTCCAGCTCCCTCAACTCAGCCTGAATGGTTTAATTTTTACCATTCATGTAAAATCTGAATCAAATTATGAAGCATACAGATGAAGAAAACAGAGACTTTATCACCAAATCTCAGATTATTAGAAATTAGATGTCAGGGTTTATCAAGGAAGCCAGGAAGGCCTCTTGGCTGGAGCCTCACATTCATGAAGAGCCTCAAAAGTAGACTCTTGAGATCATCTCTAAATGAAGTTAAATCTGTAGTCACAGAGGTACAGGAGAGAAAGATGACACCACTTTAATCCATGTACTATTGCATTTTTAATAAATCTTCTGAAAGTTGCAGAGTTAGATCATACTATGGTGTATATTTTGGATTAAATTATGGTTTAATGTAACTATTTAAATGTATAATTATATTTTCTAACCCAGTTTTGGCATGTCTTCATATTTTAAGGGAAACTCTTGATCTCTAAAATGCTTTTCTAGATGCTTCCCTTAATTGTTTGACTAAGGTATTAGGAATAAATAAAGAAAACACCACTCTAAATACAGGCAGTAAATTTAATAAAGTAATGATCCACATATAAACTATAAATGTTCTAGAAAAATTTGAATTAATACACAGATGATTGGCTTATCTGGGTTATGGAAAGAGGCTGGGATTATCTGGGTAGGAGTGGGGTGACAGGGTGTTTTCTAATCCATTTTAAAGTGATATCATGAAGGTCTATAGCCCTTTCTCTGTTGCCATAGTCAGAGACAGGATACAGTTTGGATGGACCATGGGCATGACCCAATACATGTTTTGTTAAATTTGTTTTAAAATCATTTCTTGGAGTCTTTGAAGCACCTTTGACTCTAGATTTGACCTGTTCATGGCCCTACCAAAGTTTGTATAACACCTAAGTGATATCACTCTAGAATTATATGTACTGTAGCATAAGGAAACTGAAAGAGTAAAGAATACTATTTTTCCACCAAGATAATATGTAAATTAAGCAGTAAATATGTATGAGTTTCAGTAGAATTGTGCCATCAACATTTCCATGAATAAGAAAAGTACTTTCTCTTGTGTAGTAATTTATCTACCATAAATTTCCAAGTTTTTAATTCTCTTCCTTTTAGTTCTTTATTTAAATACATTTTTAATCTCTCAGGTTCTTAAGAATTGAGTACAGAAAGTGGAAATTTTATTATTTGATGAGAATGAACATGAGAAGTATCGTGCCAATAATGTTTTAACGAATAAAGAGTTTTTTTTTTAAATGTATTGTACTTATTAGTGTGGTATTTCAAAACCTTTATGGTGGATGCCAGACCCCCAAAACAAACTAGGGTTTGGCTAAAGTTAGTTTTACTTTCTTTTACCTTGAATGAATAAACAAGTTGTAAAAACATTATGTACAACATCATGAATAATGATGGAGTGAGTAGATACAACTTCTCCATGCTTCCCTGATTCCCCACAGAGGCACAGGGAAATTTTTGTGGTTTCCAGAGCCCACTCAGAATGAGAAACCTTCCAGATCAGGGTAGCCCAGAGCAATGACTTGCTCCCTTTTTAGGGTTTGTGTCAGGGAGACTAGGCCCTTCAGCCCTCAAGAGTCCAACTTACTACCGTGACAGTAATTTCTTGTCCTACTTCATGTTCATACTTCTGCATTTCATTCTTTGCTATGTCATTGGGTCTATTTGAGGTTCCAGAGAAGCAAGCCTGGCCAGGAACTACTAGAAGAGATCCTAATTTTCTGAGGGAAGTTCCTAGGGTTTTTCTTGGTTTTGTTTTTTGGAATTTTTTTGGGGGGAGGAGGGGTTTATTCCATTCCAAAATGCAAGGAAGGCCTCTAAATAGTCACGGGATCTAGTTTTCTACTTAAACATTAATGTCTACCAAGCACAAGTTTGTTTATAATGGCCACATTTTTACTCTGCAGCAAATACCTCTTTACCTAAATTCATTATGACCTTATTTCCATTCAACTATGTCACTATTTTTCATTCAACACGTAATTATATTTACAGACTTTAAATCAACAGTTTATTATATTGTCTGCTTCCTAAAACCTTAATCTCATCAAAGTCATGTTTCCAAATCATAAGGAAGAAAGGGTGAAAAAGATAATGAAAGAAGTGGGTTTGCTGGGTTGAAGCATATGTGTATTTTACATAATCTAATATTTTAATAGCTAGTGACAGATTATTTTTCTGAAAAGGGGTGTTAATTCACTTTCTTCTTACCCCTATATTCTTAGTTGTCGGTATCAAATATTAATCTCTTGTATCTAGTAATCCTTTTTCATAGTAAGGTACAGTTTCTCCAGATACTTACAAAGCTATGTCACTGCTTTCTTTTGATTCGGTATTTGCTTGATACATCTTTTTGTACCCTGTTACTTTGAATTTTTCTGTATCCTTCAGTTTCATATGAGTCGTTTATAAACAAACTATACCTGAATTTTGTTTTCTATTATGTTCCCCACCTCAGGCAGGCCCAGGCTTTGTCCTCTATCCCCTCTGCTCTCAAAGGCTTAAAAACTGAAGCTTCAGATGCCGTCAAGGAGAACATTGACTTCAGCCTTCTGCTGACCCCTCAGGTTTCCTGCTTTCACTTAGTTTTTTATCCATGACTATTCCTTACTAACTCTTCAGGTCACGAATGCATTAAAATAATTTAAAAATATATTTCATTCTACATTTTTAGTTATTTTTAGCAAGAAGGTTAGTCAGGGTACCTACTCTAGCATATTCCCAGAAACTATAATAATTTATTTTCCAATATGCAAATGCCGAACACTTTTACATAGAGGCTCCTGAGGATGGAAACTGGTTGGTGGTATTGACTGTGTAGTATTGATGTCTCAGAAATAAAGTTGTGGGTGCCTAATACTGTATCATACTTAAGAAGTTAGCAGTATAAACAGACCATTTGTTCAGGATTTAAATCAGGAAAATTTTTCCAACGTTCATAACGAGAAATGGTTAGAAAGTCTGAGAAATGCAGACTTAACAAGATAGAAAAACCTTTCTATGTCTCAATCACTTCTTCAAACTTAACTTCAACCATAACTTCAAGATCTTTTACTAATTTGTTCTCCTTTCCCCCGAAGTCCTCATCTTCTACCATACTCCCAGATAAGGTCCAGTAACCAGTTTTCTATTCTCAGTCTATGACTCATTAATTCTCATCTTTAGGTATTTACACACATGATTTCCCACACTTCAAAGTTCATGCCTTCCACTGTTGAATTATACCATATTTCTTTCTTTCAATACAATATTTCAGGTTCATGCCTCTGTAAGGAGTTCCCATGTTAATACCACCCAGCATGTTCCTCTAGTCATCCAAACAATACCTCTGTTATAATTACAAACCTCATTTTTAAGTAGGCAGAGCAAATTGTCTGTGAAAAGACTTAAAAGGTACAAAGGACATTATTTTTCAGTTTTAGAACTGTACTCTCCTTTAAAAACTGTTTTCTAATAAACTAGTAAGATTGGAAATCCTAACTCATTTCTAATATTTTGAGTTGGAGTTGGAATATGGATAAATAAAACATTCTAAAAACTTAAATATGGAAAGAGGTGGGGAAGGGAATGGGGGAACTTTTTCTAAAAGAGAAACAGTTGTCTCCATGGTATAAGGCTACTGATAGGTAATTTTATTTTCTTTCTTTCATTTTTTTTGAATTTTATTTATTTATTTATTTATATTTTGGCCACGTTGGGTCTTCGTTACTGCACGTGGGCTTTCTGTAGTGACCCCAAGTGGGGGCTACTGTTCTGTGCGGTGCGCGGGCTTCTCATTGCAGTGGCTTCTCTTGCTGCGGAGCTCAGGCTCTAGGTGCGCGGGCTTCAGTAGTTGTGGCACATGGGCTCAGTAGTTGTGGCTCGCGGGCTCTAGAGCGCCGGCTCAGTAGTTGTGGGCATGGGCTTAGCTGCTCCACAGCACATGGAATCTTCCTAGACCAGGTCTCAAACCCGTGTCCCCTGCATTGGCAGGTGGATTCTTAACCACTGCACCACCAGGGAAGCCCTTATTTTCTTTTTATTCATACCTCCAGATGTAGAGTCAAAGAGTAATAGCAGAAATCTTAGAAGGACGAACAGAGTATTTTAGCTGGTGAGGGGGTAAACAGGTAGAGATATGTCAGCTGATAAGGATTAAAGAAAAGATCTGGTCTGAAATAAGTATACACAACCTATGTGATCAAGACCGAATCCATAGGAGTCAGACCCTGTGTCCTGAGTAAGTTAATTTCACTCACACTCGGGGGGCTGAATTAGGTCACTTAGGAAACAATGAATAGGACTTCCCTGGTGGCACAGTGGTTAAGAATCCTCCTGCCAGTGCAGGGGACACGGGTTCGAGCCCTGGTCCGGGAAGATCCCACATGCCGTGGAGCAACTAAGGCCGTGCACCACAACTACTGAGCCGGTGCTCTAGAGCCCGTGAGCCACAACTACTGAAGCCCGTGTGCCTAGAGCCCATGCTCTGCAACAAGAGAAAGCCACCGCAGTGAGAAGCCCTCACACTGCAACGAAGACCCAACACAGCCAAAAATAAATAAATAAATTTATAAAAATAATGTTCTATATTCTAGAAATGCCATTACCAGGTAGGAAAAGCTTATTATTCTCCTACTTTCAGTTAACTATTTCTCTGGGAAGCCTAGGTGTTTAGAGTTGAAGTCCAAGTGAGTTGGCTCCCCGGTCTCACGGAGAACCCAGAAAAATAACACCTGCAGTGTTGGCCTTGCAAAGTCAAATCTAAAAAGTGCTGCCTAAACAAGGAAATTCATGGACTTTTTTTCCAAAATACATCTCCCCTTATCCAGCAGCCTTTTCTTCTGTAACTCCACCATTACAGATTCATTCCTTTGGGTTAATAAAAGTTAAAATATTAAGCTTTAACTCATGCTTTAGTGCGACTTTGTGTTTTTAAATTAATATTTGTTTATAGCTAGCTGACAAAAGGGCCTTAAGGAGAGAAGGTCCTGAAGCTGGAAGAGAGGACTGGGGGAGTGGATTCTGGAATGAAGGCAATACCCCAGAATGGACTGGTTGGGTAGGAAGCTCTGTAGGGCAGTATCTCTTACTTATTTATGGGTATTGTATACCGATGGCATTTGATAAATATGTATTGACTGTGTGAAGCAGCACCTTGAAGTGAGAAAAGAAAATAGAAAATGGGACCTCGGAGAACTCAGAGACAAACCTACTTGGCAATTTTGCATCAGATGGTCCTGCTAGACCATGATTGTATAGTTCAGTGTCATGTATTACGCATTATGTATATATCCTGTGTGCTGGTCTTGACTGGCCCAGTGTATTGTAAAGCCTTAAAAGCAAAACTTTAGCTCCTGTTTTGTTTTCAGTTCTCTTTGGTCTCTGGGCACCATAGGCACTCCACAGCCGTTGCTGACTGACTGACAGCCTGTTCTGGCAGCTATCAGCCAGAGGGAGGAAGAAAGCATCTGAGCCAGCCTAGAGTCAGTCAAGAATTACAGTCAAGTGTAATTTTCTGCATAAACATTACAGGACCTTCTCATGCTCAAAAACAAACAAAAATCTGAAGGACACATTTTATAGGAATGAACCTTAGCCACGCTTTTCAGCATAGATGTAAGAAATAAAGGAAAATGAAAACTGAATTAATATCTTCAGGAGTGTAAACATCTCCCTAGAAAGAATAAGTCAATCAAAAATTCCAGCTAGAGATCATTTCTAAAAATAGTTTTTATATCCTCTGACTTTTATTAAAGAGGGTCTATGGTTGTTTTTCACAGCTGAAGCAGGGCACACCATCCCTGCCATTTGCTGGCCTAATGAGGCCCCTTCTGATGCAGGACTTAGATATAAACTCGATACCAAAAACTTGGTTTCCTCAGGACCCCATTATTTTAAATTATCAGGCTAAAATAAGTCAGCATTATACAAATTTGTTTGCTCTCTCATTATACTTTGTGTGTCTAATCTTTTTTTGCATGCAGTCTACATGGAATTAAAGGTTTACAATTCACATTTAATAGTAACAGCAAATACCTCTTTAGTGCTTATTTTGTCCCAGTCTCTGCTGAAAGCATTTTTGGTGTGTTAGTTCATATTATCCTCACAATAATCTTAAGAAGGAGGTAGCTGCCCTTTGTTTGCAAAGGAGAAAAGGAAACCCAGGGAGGTTAAGCAACTTGCCCCAGTCAGAGACAATGGTTTTTAGTATATTTACAAAGCTGTGCACCTATCAGCATGGTCAGTTTTAGAACATTTTCATCTCCCCAACAAGGAATCTGTACCCATTAGCAATCACTTCCCATTCCTCCCTCCCTTCATTCTTAGGCAACCACTAATCTACTTTCTGTTTCTATAGATTTGCCTAGTCTGGACATTTTGAAAACATCAAATAATACAATATATGATCTGTAACTGACTTCTTTGTTGAACATTTGGATTGTTTATATTTTTTGGCTATTTTGAATAACGCTCCTATGACCATTCATGTACCAGTTTTTGTGTGAACATAAATTTTCAATTCTTTTGGGTACACACCTAGAAGTAAAATTGCTGGATCATATGGCAACTCTATGTTTAATCTTTGGAGGAAATGCCAGACTATTTTTCAACACAGCTACCTCATCTCCACCAGCAGTGTGTGAAGGTTCCAATTTCTCTACATCTTTGTCAACATTTATTATTATCTGGCTCTTTGATTCTAGCCATCCTATGCCTATGTCTAGCCAGATCATGAAGTGGTATCTTAACTGTGGCTTTGATTTGCATTTGTTTCATGGCTAGTAATATTGAATATCTTTTCATGTGTTTATTGGCCACTTGTATATCTTCTTTGGAGAAATGTTTATTCAGATCTTTTGCCCATTTTTAATTGGATTATTTGTCTTTTATTACTGAGCCGTAAGAGTTGTTTATATATTCTAGATACAAGTCCCTTGTGAGGTATGTGATTTGCCAATATTTTCTCCCATTCTTCGGGTTGTCTTTTCACTTTTGATGCTGTCCTTGGAAACCAAACTTATCTTCAACTTTGTCTTCTTTATTTCCATTATATAGGTGCTGTTATGATGAGTTGAATTGTGTCCCCTCAAAATTCATATGTTGAAATCATAATCCCCAGTACCTCAGAATGTGATGTTATTTGGAAATACGGATGGAAATGTAATTAGTTAAGATGAGGTCATACTGGAGTAGGATGGACCCCTGCTTCAATCTGACTAGTATCCTTATTAAAAGGGGAAATATGGACACAGGCATGCACACAGGGAGAATGCCTTGTGAAGACTGGAGTCATGCTGTCACAAGTCAAGCAACTGTCAGAAACTACAAGAGAGGCCTGCCTGGAACATATCTTTCCCTGGTGCCTTCAGAGGGAACATGGCCCCACTGACACCTTGATCTTGGGCTTCCAACTTCCAGAACTATGAGACAATAGCTTTCTATTTTTTAAGTCACTCAGATTATGGTATTTTTTTATAGCAACCCTAGCAAACTAATACAAATGCCTAAGATATTTTTCCATTTTGGTAGTTACTTTCAGTTCAAAATTCAAGGTTGAATAATATATCATTTCTAGGTTTGTAATCTTAGTTATATTGATCAATCATATGAAAAATTACATTGAATTGGGCTCTTCTTTACATTTCCTGTACAAGTGTCTTAGGGTTTTGAAAAAATTACCAAAATATTATTAAAATATATCAGTATTCATAACATTAAGCGGACCTACCTAACATTTTGGTTGCTTAACCCCTTTTCCTTTCTGAATAATAAAAATGATTTTGTCCAAGTGCTCCCTTGTTCCTCCAGATGAAATAAGGGAAGTGTGATCCTAGACTCTGCTTTGTCTAAGACACCAATCACAGGAACCCCATTTTCATTTCCAGGGACTGGCTTACAGTTTTGGCCAGTGAAACCTAAGAAGAGTTCTAGTAGGGTGTTTCTGAGAAAAGTTTCCTTGCTCTTAAGAAAGAGACATCAAAGAAAAGGTTCTTTCTTCCTCCCTGACACAGCCACCTTGTTGACTACACGGTCCTCAGACTTTCAGAAAACTGCTCAGAGAGTACACAGAGTGAGAAGCTGGATTTTTATGAGGTTGGGGAGCTCTGACTGTGGATGGCCTTACCTCTGCACTTGTTATGTGAGATGGTAAATTTGCATATTGTTCCAACTAGTTAAATTCAGCATTTTGGTTTTGTAGTCCAAAGCATCTGAGCTAGTATATAACTGCTCCTTCCTGATAACTTTTCACTTCATTTGGCTGAATCTTTTTGCTAAAGTCTAAGCTATACCAGAACTCTGTTGGAGAATTATTCTGCTTTCCTCTGTGCTGTAAACATTTCTTAATTTGATACAATTTCAAGCATCACAATTGATGCAGAGCATGTGTGCTGCAAATATTACAGGAGTAATGAGATACTGACCCCTCCAGTCCTTGAAGTGGCTGGAAACCTCATGGTGGTCATCTGTGTCCTGGCAGCAAGCTGCATCCACCATTTATTCAAGAGTGTTGAACAAATATCATTTTCAAACGTGTACACTGAATCAATGTATTTTTAATTATTTATTTCAAAATAATTAGAAAGCATATTTAATAATGCTACACCTAAATGTGACATGGAACTCAGTAAATTATATTGGAATATCAACTGAACGATGAAATAGCAGTCCAGTAGCCTGAAGTTAGCTATATTTCTCTATTTCATATCCCTCCCATGGATTATTGTCATTGACCTTAATTTCCCTGTGGGAATAGGGAAGAAACAGGAAACTCCAGAGCTCTGGTTTAGAACACAGACCACCTGAGTTCTAGTTTGTCTGCCACTGGACTGTGAGTAAATCCTCTAACCTCTTAGACTTCCGTTCCTTTCTCTGTTAAATGAGGTCTGGGTTAGCTGATCCATGGTATAGGAAGTGCTTTATTTTGATGAAAAAAAAGTTTCTGTTTTCACTGATTAGCACGTTTGTTGCTCCTTTATAAATAAATGCTGTTCGTTATTCAAGGAGCTCATATTTTCCTTTCATGCTATTTATTATATATTATAATTAGCCCTCCAAATTTTTGGTTTTCAAATGTTAAATGGTAGACATCAAAGATTCTGAAAATAGTAAATGAATATAGTAGATAATGTCACACTATCTCCTCTGATAGTAGATAGTTATTTCATAATAATTTTAAAGTATTATGCCCTTAACTAAAAACGAAGTTCTGTGTGGGAGGGTAGGAGGAGGTTAAAGACTGAAACATAATGGATTTCAGTAGTGAATTCGTGCAATTGTGTTCCCTCAAAAAGGCTTTGTGAAGTGAAATGTAAAATGGTATCCAAAAAATAAAAACCCAGAATCAAACAAAACAAAATTCACTTTCATTCTTTGAGGGTAGGTAGGATTCTGAAACATTTAGATTTTCTTTCCTCTTTTTACCCCCAGTACCAACCCACAAGCCTTTAAAAATGGTCCTTAATGAGGCAAGAGGTGGGCAAAGGGAGGATAAAGAAGTTATTTGTCTCTATGCCATAGAAATCTCAAAAGACATGATGATCCACCTGTATATGCTGGTGCAATGGTGAAGCCTTTTTACAAGTCTCTGTAGAACTGAAGTATTTAAGACCAAACACAAGGTAACGTGTTTCACACTTAAAAGCATGATAGACTCTAGCTTACAGGTGAGGTGAGGTGAGGGGACTTAACAAGCTGTGGAGTTTTAAATATCTCTAATACTAAGGGCTTTGATCGCAAAAATAACTCCAAAGGAACATGACATGACCTAAAATATAGGTAGCAGTCTCTTATCTAAGCAATACAATGTGTGGGGTCCTTTTAACAAAATCCAGCACTGCATATACTATATAATATTTGAACACTTATGTACCAGCCCCTGTGGTTCACTTCCTATTTTTGGTTCTGAAGTTGGGAGGGGGGCATTGAGGAGGCAGCCTAAAGGCTCTGATTATCTTTGACACAATGGGAAGAGAGCAGCTTTGAGGTATCATATGATATAGACACTTTCTCTGTACTGATCACAAACACACCACTCAATATAGAAATGTTCTCTGGAAGGGTTTTCAACGTTGCACGTGAACTAGAACTCAAAACATCATTGCATCCATTCACAAATTATTTATTGCATACTTATCTAGGGATTAGGATACAGCCCTCTAAGAAGGTAATGACCCTGACTTCATGGAGCTTGCATTCTTGAGAGGGAGATTGATAATAATGAAAGAACAAACAAAAACATTGTTTTAGACAGCGATGACTGTTGTGAAGGTATTAAAGCAGGGCTCAGTCTTTTTAGAGTAGACCATGTGTGGACCTATTTTCGATTGTGTGGTCAGGGAAGAGCTCTCAGCAGAGATGACATTTGAGTTGAGACATTAAAGACAAGAAGGAACTGGCAGGTAAGGTACCAGGCAGAAGGAACAGTTCTTGCACGAGGAACATGCAACAGGAATGACTGGATGTAACTTGGTGACTAACAGCCAGAAGGCCTCTGTAGACAAAGTATCGTGAGCACGTGTAGGAGATGAGGTCCCAGAGTTAAGAGTTTCGCTTTTATTCTAAGTGATCGGTATCCACTGGAGGTTTTAAAGCGAAAGTGCGTGGTTTAATACAATCGACACTTAAAAATACAACATTGCAAAATACAATACTGCACTTCGATTTTACTTCTTTGAAACCTAATTTCTAATTCCCACGCGGGTCAAACAACACCGCGGGCATCCCCGTTTGCCCGGGCAGTTTGCGCTCGACTCCAGCGTGTTTGCACCCGACGCCCTGCCGTTGACAGCCTCGGAGGAGCGTGTGACAGTTGGCAGGCGCAGTGTGGCATCGCGGGAGCCAAGTTGCTGCTGGGGCCAGGGCTGCGCTAGGGGAGGAGGGAAGAGGGACAGTTGGCGGTGGCAGCGCTCTGGGAGGGTGAGAACTCCGCAGCGTGGCGGCGATGCGCACGCTGAGCAAGAGATGAAGAAGCGGGGCCCCGACGAGCCTCCCGGGGCTCACGGGGCCCCTGGTTATTTCATCCCGAAGGTTCGCTGTGCCTACCCGGGTTTGCCACTGGAACCAATGGGGGCTGGGGGCTAGGGCCTGGGGGCTGGAGGCTAGAGCGCGAGTGCTGTGCGGCGGGGGCGACCAAGAGAGTTTCTGCTTCTCCGGCCTAGCTCTGCCTGGCCTGGCCGCGGGCCGCAGAGGCGGCACCTCGGGGAGCCGCAGGTGTTGATTGAAGGCTCGGCTGGGCTGCCTTCTGCCCACATCCTGCGGCGCCCGCGGCCCCGGTAGATCCAGTGCCGGGTTTTGTGATCCGCCTGCACGTAGAGGCCGCGCCCCGAACCGCTAGCCCGAGGACAGGACCCCGGGTGCCCTCTGCTCCGCTGGGGTCCCCGCCTCCCTTCAAGTCTCCAGGCCACCGAACGCTTGGGACCACTGTGCTGTGAGCGCGCAGCCCTACAGACACGACCCACAGTGTGTGCTCCCTCGAGCCTTGGCGGAGTGAGCGCCCGGAGTCGGACTCCCCAGGGAAAGCGAAGCTTCGCTGTCAGGGGAACGACCTTCGCTCGCAGCCTCCTACTCTGCCTTCAGATCTCGGCTACAGTGGCACCTCCCAGCCAGGCTTCTCCTCACCAAGACATCCGAATTAGCGACCCACTCATTCTCCATCACATCACCCTAATTTAATGCTCAACAGGGCATTTATTTCAGCCTCGTGTGTCTTGTGTTAGTTTATTGTCTGTCTCTGGAATGTTTGCTCCACGGGGCAATGACCGTGTTTTACCGGCGCGGTGCCGGGTTCCTGACGTCTAGGGCCCGGCGCGGCTGGACGCAACTGGCCATCACATTTGCTTGATGACTGACCGCTGTTCTGAGCACTGGACGAGACAGAGCCGCCAGCCTTTCTGCCAGGGGCGGACTTGATCCGGCCACGCCCGCGGACCCGCCCCCAGATCTAACCCGCTCCTCTAGCTCCTCTCCCAGGAGTCAGCCAAGGCCTGTGTGATGCTTTTTCCTCTAGTTTCCCTCGCTCTTTCTGCAGCTGTCGCGAAAACCCGGAGCGGCGGATCTCAGAGCGGGCGGAGCGGCGCCGCCCCTCGCGGCACCTCCCCGACAGCCCTCGGCGCCGCGCTGGGCATGCTCAGTCGGCAGGGCCGCTTCAGCTCTTGGAGTAGAAAGCTTGGGCTCTCCGGCTGAAAGGAGCCGCGGCGGGGGGAAAATGGAGCCCTTCACGGATGGTGAGTGGGCGGCCAGAGGAGCCAGGGCCGGGACCGGTGCTCTCTGGTGCCCAGAGGGTCGTGGGCAGTCGTGACACGCGAGGTCGAGCTGCAGTCGCCCCCGCCGCGGTTTTCCCGCGAGCGTTTGGGGGCGGTGGAAGGGGACCGCGGGAGGCAGTTCGAGGCTCGGGGGAGGGGGCGGGCGGCAGCGGTCGCTGGCCGGGGGCTGGCGTGAAGGTCAGCGCCGCCGCCTGCCCCGGGTGGGGGCGGTGTCGGGTGCGGCCGGCCCCCACGCTCCGCTGCGCGCCCAGGTGGGCGAACAGCAAAGTTTGGGCTGCTGTGCGCAGAGGATGGGGCAGCGGGAAAGTTGGCAGCCTGGGTTTGCCCCGGGTGAAGGGGGTGTCGGCCATGGCTCTGGGGCAGGAAGGGTTAAACCGCGACCAAACCCAACTTCTGTGGCGCGCTGGGAGCTGTCCCCCCCGTCCTTCAGCGAGTTGCTGGTGTGACTTTTCCTAATAGGACGGGGTGGGGGCTTGGCAGGTTAATTTAGTGGAAGGAAGAGAAACTTGCGGAAAGGCTTGATCACCCCTGCTGGGTGCCGAGGAGGTTCCTGCCGGCATTGCCACCCTCCCGTCTGTTGCGGACGCACTCCGCAGGGCGTTCAAGCCTCGTTTCCCTAGCTCCCGAGAATGTCAGTTTTTCAGTCGAAGACTCATTAAGTATCAAGGGTCCGTCACGGTGATAGCACAGTGTGACTTGAGGCAGGAGTCAAAGCAGGAGCCTGCAGGATGTTCTGCAAACAGCCACAGCCCTTTACTGAATGGACCGAACAAATCCCACCCTACTTAAAACGATGGCTTTTGTTTGGACCAGAAGTGCCAGAGTCACAGTGTAGGGGTGAGATGTCTTACAGTTTGCGGCGTTGAGTATATGGATTCCCTTTTGGGATAGAAAGTAGGAAAACTGCCAGTAAGGGAGAATTCACACTAAAATGACAGGGTTCACTTTCTAGTTGATATGTGTTTTCCTGCGGGTGGTTGGTTACTTAAGGTAGATATCAGTAGTTTGTCGCATTAATAGAAAACAAAATCTATCCCTGTTTGGGTGGGTCCGTTGCCACCCAGGAGACAGAAACGTTGTCCAGTATGTCCTAAACCCTAGCCAGACGTTGTTGTATGCGGTGTTTCATTCATGGGACTGCGAACTACTCGTATTCTCCCTGTCCCTAATTCAGAATGCTTTATTCTACTGCCATCTTCCTGCCTGTTTAATTAGGCTTAATGATGACAACTTTAATTCTGAATTTTCTTTCTCATTCAGGTTCTATTTGTAATTACTAAGGCTCTAAGAATAGTCTGGTAAAGTTACTAAGAAAAATAAGGAAGATTTGAGCTGAAAGGAAGCTTAGAGACCATCTAGTACTTTGGTATAGAATATGTTTAATACAAATCCTTAAATCCCTTCCAATGAGTATTCCAAGGCTTTTTCTTTGTTCTAGATAGAAAGCTTGGAGATTCCGTGTTTGTGGGATTTTAAACGAGAAGTTTCCAATACATTAAAAAAAAAAAAAACTCACAGCAAGGCTGAGTCACCCAGTTGGTCAAGATTTTTGCTAGCTGATTTGGTGAACCTGTGCCTACAGAATTAAAGTACATTCTCAAGTCTTAAAATTGGGGCCTTTTCTCCCGTCTTAGAATAGTTTTAGAATATGCTTCTCTAGATGTGAATATTTGCAAATTGTCACATTTGGGAGGGCAGTGGAAAAGCCCCAGAGAGGAGAAAAAAAAAGAAGCAATGCTTCAACTTTCATGTAGGAAATTGGATTTCTAATCCTTTCCTGTCTATCTTCCAGATTTTTCAGAGTCTGTGCTGGAGACAGTTTAGCAATGCATCATTTTAGTTAATGGATTAATCACTCCTTATCTAGCGTCCTTTAACAAGGAGAGTAGAAACTACAACAACTAAAGTCAACAAGAAATTAGGTCCTAGCAATTTGAGGTGCTTTTCAGGTTTAAGGTGGACTCATTATTTATTTCAGAACTTTTGAAGAATAACTGTAGAATTTTCTAGTGTCTTCAAACAGGACAGGGTATAGTGTAAAGTATGTTTATCTTTGTACTTAATCCTTTTGAGTACAAAGAATAGGTACATCTAATTCTCCCATAGGTCTGGGTGTTCTGGTGCAGAGTATTCCATTACCCATAGAATTTATTATTGCAGGGTTTATCAAGTTTGGTGTGGGCTTTTGTTACACATTTATTCTCTTTCAATAAAATCATCACCACTTACATTTTCTCATATATCCCTGTATATGGAGAGAGGTGTGAGAGCTTAACAAAAAAGTTTCAGTAATTTGGGACCCACGTATCTTTCAGTTAAAATCTTGTCAATGATTTCACCGCCTGAAAAGGGGTAAATTTGTAAAGGAGGCAAATGTAGTTTGTTTTGCTAATTTGGTTTTCAGTACTCATCTGTTCCAGTAAGGCTTTTTCTACTTTCCGTGTTTTCTGTCAAAAGTTGCTTCAGGTGTGGCTCATTTTTCTTGGACCCTGCTCTCTGCCTGCTGATAATGGATTTATTTGATGACCATCCTATGTTAACCTGTTGAGGTAACACACTGCTGTAATCCATTTAATATGCACATCTCCAGAAAGGATAAGGAGGCACCTTATTGCCAAGAATTTCCATTTGGCTCAGGAGATATTTTTGGTCTTGCCCTTGGTGGGGACTCGTGACTATTGTGCTGAAGACTAGATATCCAGTCTGGCTTTGGATCTTCGATGCTTTTTTTATGGGGAGAGAAATGTGCTGGACTAGTACTCAAGATTGGTTTGGTAGTAACTATTATGTTCTGTTAGGCAGGTAGAAGTGAAACTGTTAGGGAGCAGTGATTGATATATTACCAAAAACCAAACAAAAAATAGATAGCAACTCTAGAGGTCTTTTGATAAATGTACTAGATTAGAGCAAGTAATTATTTGATGACCACCTAGTTTTATTTGTTCTCATTTGCATGCAGGGTTGGGGTATTTTAGAATAATTTAAATTTATGTTAAGGAATGGAAATACAGAGCTCACCCTCAGAGTCTGATTGAGGAGGTCTGAGGTTGGGTCTAGGAATCTGCACTTCATTTTGAGCATACTAGAACTATTCACCAAAAGGGAGCTTTTGAGACGTTTACTAGATAAGCAAATTCCATATGTATATATTTGTGTGTATATGTGTGTATGTATTTTTAAATGCTTTCTAGTTTGTGGTATGGCCCAAAGTAAATCTTCAGAGGGTGGAAGAGGATGATATTTTGAAGCTCCAGCACTGAAAACATAATTTAAACAGTTTTTTTTTTTCCCCAAAGCCCCCAGTAATCACTTTAGTACTACAGCCTGGTGCATAATCAAACAAGGGGGACTTTCCTGTCTTATAAAACTATTTTTTTGTTGTTTTCAGATTGGTATCCAAGTGCAAGTATTTCCCAACTTCCAAAATGGGAAGTCTGGACAACTAATTAGATATTCAAGGATTGTAAGGCAGTATAAAATTGTGATTTCACCTTTTTAATCTTACAAATAACATTTATCCTATAGGTATGCATTTGTTTTAAATTTCTTTTTAGCAACTATCAAAAATGTGAGCTTACCACATTCTGTTCATATAGTTTTCTTTTGTTCTGTGATAACTTACCATATTGAGAAAAAAAAACCTTAAAAATAGAAGATAATAGTTTCTCTATGATGGGATATAAGTTAAATTCTGCTTTTATCCTTCTGTCTTAAGTATTTATTTCAGTTAAGGGAAATAGGAGTGTACTGGATTTGAAAGTTAACATCATTTAATAGTATACGATTGAGGCTGTAACTAGAAACCAATCCAGTTTTTAACTGGAAAGCAGAGGTGGAAAAGTTCTTCACTTTACATAACAACTTCCCCAAAAAAGTATCTTGAGACAAGATAAATAGACAGCATATTTTAGAAACAGTTAAAACCAGTGATTATCATTTATCTGTAGATGATTCTTGAGAACACAGCTTGAAAGAGATAGAACCATAAAGATTGGTTATAAGGAAATTATCATATAGAAAATAAGCAAGGGGTGATTTCCTCCTCAATAATTCAGTCAGACACCATTTTTGAAATGCCTGTTTACAAGTAGATTTTCTGCTAGACACAGTTACAAAAAGCCCCACAGACCTGCTATCAGTTAATGCTAACTTCAGTAAGAGAAATGAAATGGAATAATCTAGTTTTATTTTCATGCTAATATGAAAATAATAGAATATAGAAGAATATGAAAATAATAGAATACAGAAGAAGAAAATATAGAAGATTTCTAATTATGAAATAAATGTACAGGATTGTCTTTATAACCTGTTCATATAACATCTGTCAACAATAAGTTTACATTTCTACTGATTAAGTATAACACTCCTGTTAGAAAACAGCCTCATTTTGACTCTCTATGAAAATGTTAGGAGATTGAGATATAGAGGAGTTTAGCCAGAGTTACCCCAGAAGTTGGGATGGAGCTAAATCAGGCCTGTGGTTCTTGGCACTTGAGTTGAGGAGGACAGTGCAGCCATGTTCTGTTAATTAGCTTGTCTTGAAAACTGTAGGTGGTTGGAGTTGGAGCTAATACCACTACACATTTCCAGAATATCATTAGAGCAAGCTGAGAAACAGGTTTTGTTTTGTTTTTTAATTTGAATTCCTAGATATGTACCTTTTAAGAGTGTTCACTGGAAACTAGGAATGGGAATGAGGGAAATTTTGGAGCCCTTGGTGGTAACAGCTCCTTTTTTATCCAGTGGTCTTTGTAGAGAAGGCTGCTCATTGCCCTGGTGTTTCTGTGCAGTAAATGTGACAGTAAGAGTTCCTGTGTCTATGAAAGAGTGGTCAGGATTCCCCTGTAACCTGATTCATTGTTGTAATCCATTTGTGATTATCCTGGGAGTGCCTGTAGGACTCTGAATCCAAAGATCTTTGGGGAAAATTGGGACGTAAGAGAATTAGTGATGAAGGTGAGAGCTATGTAGAGATTTAAGGTAAGGAGGAAACTGATAGGCAGAGATTTTCAAAATGGTCATACATTGGAGCCTTGCAAGTCTTTGGCTTGGAAATGAGTCTCTTTTGGCGAGTAAGACACTGTTGTGTGAGGTTGAAAGATAGAGTCAAGGTTGGAAAGGGGAAGTAGGTGGGTCTGGTTGGACAAAAGGAATGGAGGGGTGAGAGGATGAATGAGTTAAGACTGGCATTTGGAGGCCCTAGAAGGAGATAGAAAACATTTGCCATGAGTTTAATCATACTGTGTGCTTCTCTTTCCTAGTCAGAAAAGTCATAGTTACTTGTAAGTTAGTACTGTTCACTTTCCTGAATGTTTCAGATTTCAAGAAAAAAAAATACAGAGAACTGTTGAGCCGTTGACCTTGTGGGACCATCGTGGTGGCAGTCACTGTTCTTTATTGCCTGGTTTTGTTTCACCTTTCTACTGATGCTTATGGTTGAACAATGAACCAGTTTTTAAAAAAATTCCAGCCTTGCATCTAAACTAGAAATCAGTTCATTTTCCAAATAAAGAAAATTTAGGCTTCCAAGGGAGTTTGAAAAAACAGTGGAGAATCAAGTTCAAATGTAGAAGACCCTTTGAAGCTCTTTTCCTTAATGAAGGTCCTCCTGGGAATTCCTCCCACTTAGTTAAAGAATGAAGTCACCAAAACAAAACTCCAGCCAATTGTCTGGACTTCAGTAGATTGGGGGATTGGATGGTTCAGAGTCTTCTTCAGACCTCTGGTTCTATTGGGGAAGGCCAAGCCAGAGATCTGGGAGGAAGGGTGTTCAAGGAGGTTTTCTGATGTTCTACAGGGAGAGCTTCATAAGCTGGGAGAACAGGAGAATGGGAAGTGCATTGAGAGAACTGGTACCTCCGTGGGTTGGATGTGCTCCTTTCCTTCCTGGATCTCACAGCAAATGATGACCAGGACTGTGTGGTAGTGTTTCCCAGACAACTGCCTCAGGTGTCATTTGGTGTCATAGAGGAACTTTCCGGCGGTTAAGGACGCTTTGGGTCACAGCTGAAATTGTTATTTTATAAGATTTAAAACGGTTGTTAGAATATTCATCACCTCAACAACATGACACCATTCCAGAGTTCTGTTTAGAGGAAAAATGGAGTTTAGTGGGAGTGATTAAGGAGAGCTCAGTGTTTAAAAGATCTTTCTTTAAGTTGGTGTTAGTAGTGTGATTTGAAGACAGAAGTAGTGTAATATTTGTCTAGTTTCTTCTTGTCCCATAATTGTCAAAAGGGCCTCAATGGTTAAGTAAGCCCCTTGGGGCTTGGTGGGAGGAACTAGTGTGTCCTAGATATATTAAGATCGTGCCTGTTAAGTTTGGGCTGGTTTCCCCTTACACTTTTAGCAGTAGTTTCTCTGCTCTTTAAACTAAATGCTTAGTACCTAAACCTTTTGGGGCACTGACATTGTCCTTTCAGTATCTAGATTGGACACCTAGATTAAGAAAACAGCTCAAACTGAGGGTAGAGTGTTGGGTGTTTGTGGGAATAAGAAATGCATTGCTGTTTAAAACAGCAGCCTCACTTCCATCTGCATCCACACAAGCTACCGAGACGCTTAGTAATTTTCCATTTGGAGGAAGCACACAGAAAAATAATTCAATGTAGGAAGGAGGGTCTAGTCTGACTTGGAGATTAGATAAAAATGATAGTGTGCTGAGTTGGATAGAAACAAACGCACATTCACTAAAGTGTAGCTAGCCTAGAGTGCAGTTGTTCATTGCCGTTGGGTACATAGTTCTGTTGTAATTAATTGCCAATTTGGGAAATGCTATTGAGATAAAGACTTGAAGAACTCATACATAGAAGCTTTTCTTGGCAAATAATCAAGTGACAATAACTATTGGTAGAAAAAGTGTGGTTACAATCCCAGACTTATGGATAATCACTATTTAAAAAAATAGGTTCATGATAATCAAACTGGCTCTCAGTAAGTTGTATATTGATGGCAAAGTTTTTGCTATAGATTTGGTATGATTATCATTTACTTTGTGTTTTATCATTCTGATGGAGAAATATTTCAGAATTACCAATAAAATAATTATTTGTTCAAATCCATCTGAGATCAAGTCCAGCAAATTTATTCACCAACTGAAGTATTATCTAACTCATAAGCATTCTGTATATTGAAGAGTTCTTATAAACTTCTGCAGATCTCATGCAGTGATATGCACTCTCTGTTAAATCACTCATAATAAAACTAATAATTTATTATGCTGAATGCCGTTTTTCGTGTTAACTAAGGAATTATGCAGTTAAGATTTTTTTGAAACAATATCCAGGTAGTTGGTGGAAATAAAGATAAACTTTTTAGCTTTAGATTTTACAAAGGTATGTAGCTTTGCCTGAGAGATTAATGAGCATAAATATTTAGTCATCAATGACATTTTCAATTACTTTTTATAGCTAAATCTTTCTAAGAGGTGCCCTGAGGATTGTCAAGGACTGTGGGACCTATGTTATGAGGAAAGATTTTTAGAAATATTTTGTAAGATAAAGATTATAAGTTTGACTGGAGGGCATATTTGATATAAATATAAACATTAGGATAAAATAATTAGCCTAGAAAAGGAAAAGAAAATTGAAAATTAAGCTAAAATAATTTTATTTTCCCCACAAGGATATTGGCTAACTTTTAAGTGACTAAAATGGCATATCTTTATGTGAATTCTGATCATTGTCATAATAATAAATATAAGGATAAAGGAACTAAATGCTCTCAGTATTCTGAACTGGTCCATTTTTAGTCCATGGACTATTATGCACTGTTAACTTGATGCTGTTTGGTGTCTTCTAGCCAGAATTGTTTTTTTTTTTTTTTTTGCGGTACGCAGGCCTCTCACTGCTGTGGCCTCTCCCGTTGCGGAGCACAGGCTCCAGACGCGCAGGCTCAGAGGCCATAGCTCACGGGACTAGCTGCTCCGTGGCATGTGGGATCTTCCCGGACCGGGGCACGAACCCGTGTCCCCTGCATCGGCAGGCGGACTCTCAACCACTGCGCCACCAGGGAAGCCCCAGAATTGTTTAACTAGATTATTTCCTCTGTGGAATTGACACCGTTTTTGAGTGCTGTTCAGTAGAATTAAATGGTTATTGTTAGAACCTTGTACATTATTGTAAATTTTATATTTTCTCTTGGTTCTATATTAATTCCACTGTGGATAACAACCAGAGAAAATAAATGCAGAAATATATAGTACAAAAATTTTTGTAGAAGATGAGTGCTTTGGGCTTAATTCTTTTTCACTGAAACCAGGTAGTGCTGGGGTTCAAATCTACTTAATTATTTTCTTCTCTTTTTTTTGTTGTTATTTTCCCTTTTTTTTTCATTTTGAATTTCTTCCTGTTTACATCATGCTAATAATTTTTCTTCATCTCTTATTTTTATCACCAAGATTAAAAGTATAACAAACCAAAATTAGTTTTCCATGTCTCCTTGCTGCATTCTTCTGCACTGGGGAGTCAGGAGTGGGGGTCAGAGAAGAAGCATACTGTGAATGTTTTAATACAAATTTTCTTGCATACCATTTTAAACTACCTCAATTAACAGATTTTTTTAAATTTGTCTTTGACACATCCCCACTTAACTCTTTTTTTAAAGATAATAGTTTTTAAAAAGATACCCCCTCAAATAAATACCTTCACTGTATGCTAACTTAGTCCAAGCTTTATTCTTAAAGCTGGAGTACAATATGAATGCAGAATGGTCTCTGCCCTTGAGGAGCTTACATTCCAGTAGAATTAATTTTTTTTGAAGGTATACGGATGCACAAATCAGTACACTCTCTTCAAAGACTATCAGACTTTGAGAAGGACAGGCCCCATCCTACATCATTTTTCTTGGGTACATTTGGTTTTGTACTTTTATTTCATTTTTTTAAATTTAATTTTATTTTTTATACAGCAGGTTCTTATTCGTTATCTATTTTATACATATTAGTGTATATATGTCAATCCGTACTTTTATTTCTTCATTTTGGAGATCTGTCCATGAATCTACCTCATTTCATAAGACTACTGCATAGTGTAGCATAATAGTAAAGAGCAGGTCAGACTGCTGCATTCAAATCCTAGCTCCTCACTCACTAGCTCTGTGATTCTTATTTAAGGATATTACTGAGATGTTTTAATATCTTTAGTTAAAAAACTAAAATATGCACAGAAACTCAAAAATTTTTCTGATATTCACTGAAGTTTTTTTTTTTTTTTTTTTTTTTTTTAGTTTCTGCTTTATAACAAAGTGAATCAGTCATACATATACATCTGTTCCCACATCCCTTCCTTCATGCATCTCCCTCCCTCCCACCCTCCCCATCCCACCCCTCCAGGCGGTCACAAAGCACCGAGCTGATCTCCCTGTGCTCTGTGGCTGCCTCCCACTATCTATCTACCTTACGTTTGGTAGTGCATATATGTCCATGCCCCTCTTTCGCTTTGTCACAGCTTACCCTTCCCCCTCCCCATATCCTCAAGTCCATTCTCAAGTAGGTCTGTGTCTTTATTCCCTTTTTACCCCTAGGTTCTTCATGACTTTTTTTTTTTTAATTCCATATATATGTGTTAGCATACGGTATTTGTCTTTCTCTTTCTGACTTACTTCACTCTGTATGACAGACTCTAGGTCTATCCACCTCATTACAAATAGTTCAGTTTCGTTTTGATATTCACTGAAGTTTAAGGTACATGATGGTTTGGCATATTCCAGCCATGGTGAGATTTTGAAATGGTGAACATATGGTATTTCTTGTATCTTGTTTACTAAAGGCTTGAGGCTAGTATAAGGGAGGATTCTTTCCATTTTATATTTATTAACCATTATTATGCATTTGTAACACTTTCAGGGAAGTGTTGCCTAACTAGAGGAACTACTCATTTCTACGTCCAATTTAATTCTGGCTTAGGTGTGTTTTTCCTGTTCCTTCAAGCAAATGTAATATGCAACACCTCATTATTTGTACAAGTAGAACTTATTTCAGTCCTAGGTATTATATATATTTTGTCTGTTAGGTGGGGTTCAAATAGTGAGGAATTAAAGACCAAAAGGGGTAGTGTTAGCATGAGGATATAGAATAAACGTACTTCGTTTACTGGTAACAAGGCCTACAAATGTCATAAGCGTCACAAATGCAGACAAACATGTCTATAATATAATGTGTATTTAAATTCATACCTATTTTGTTATGTTTCCTCACAGGAAGCTTACTAAGAAGCTAGTTTTACTAGTGAATTTGTATTTCTGCTAGTGACAGTGACAGCCTTATTTTATTATTATTTTTGCTGAATAAATGTAACTTGGCAGCAGCTTTTGGCTCTAAGAATCTATTATGAATTATGGCAGTTTACCTCCTTACTTCAACCCTGCCAGGAGGTTCTGGATCTGGTTTTTGTTTGTTTTCCTCACAAAGATAACATTTTGAAATTCTGAAACATATAAGGTAGTGATTTTGCTCAAACATCAAGGTAAAGGATATAAGGAATCATCCTTCAAGTGTTTGGTGGCTATATGGATGGATTGCATGGGAACGAGTAGAGGTATTCCTCATCTTGGGCTATAATTGCCCCTGGGATACCTCAGGGTTAAGAAGAGAGTGTTTTCCTACAGGAATAAGTTACTGGAGTCCACATTTATTCCCAGGGATGCTCAAAGGATAAAGTATGTTATGAAAACAGAGGCACCACTAGTTTAGGATTCATGTTCTCCGTGGTTAAAACCACATTTCGAATTCTGTGTAAAAAACATGCATGCTTGTTCAGCCAGGGACTGTCAGTTACATTCAACAGATTAAAAACACAGTTCTCTTGTATTTGGTTGCTACTAGAGTTGGCATCTAATATAGTGTTTCATACATATTGGATATTCAGTAAATGTTATCTAAGACTAATATTACATCAAACAACTCTAAAACATTTAAATAGCAATTTTGTTTTGTTTGTGCTCTTTTAATTTGGAGATCTTTTTCTTTTATTTTTTGCAAGTAAAGTTGAATTTCAGTGCTCTTCCTTTTTTCTATAAATATCTCTATAACAAATAGAGTAATTTCAAGGCGCTTTTTTTGAATATTCTTATCAGTGTTCATTCAGCTTCCCTTTCCATTGAAATGCATTTTGAGCACTTGCTGTGTTTCAGACCCTGTGCTTTGTACCAGCAAGATAGTGCTAAATAAGACATGGTCCTTGTGTTTGAGGGGAGGGAAGATGATGCTTAGAGAGAGGGTGTCTCTTACTCTGATGCATTTTCAAAATCAAAATTAAAGAATGACCCAACATTTTCCTCCCTTGTCCTTTCATCTTCTGTGCCTTTTTCATAGCTAGAGAGCTGCTGTGCATTTGAGACCAAAGTGGTAACGGTTAAATCAGTTTCTTTTCCTGCAGTGCTGTAGGGCCTTCTGGCTGACCTGCCATTGGGCTATTTTGCCCTTCATTAGAGAGCCACAAAAACAATTCCCAAGCCAACTAGATGTGACTTTTAGAAAGGAATTTCCTAATATCCCAGAATTGGTAAGAGGCATGAATTGGTTATGCATAAGCATTTAGCTGGCCTTACGGGAAGAGTAAAGGAGGTGAAGCTGTGTCATGGCTGTTAAGTAGGTAAAGCCATTGACAGGCAGGGCTCTCTTGACAAAATAGAATAACTAATGGTATGAGTTAATTATAGTATGAACTGAAATATGAAAGCATGAATTTTAGACCTGACACTAACCAGTAGGAAAAAATGTGGATGTTTCTGTCCTGATATTAATCAAAGGTAAAAAATAGGTGACATTTTGAGAAGAGCAACACTTAAACATCTGCTTAGTGGCCATGTAACATAAATAATGGTGTGTGAACTGTAAAGACATTTATTCAACATCTCCTTCCCACTTAAAAAGTCTCCTTTTCCCCCTCTTACTCAGTATATTTATGGAGTGCTTACATGGAAACAGAGTATAGGCAGGGTACCACAGACTGGGTAGCTTAACAGAAGTTTTCCTACAGTGTGAAGGTTAGGAGTTCAAGATTAAGATGCTGGCATGGTTGGTTTCTGATGAAAGTCCTCTTCCTGGCTTGCAGATGGCTGCCTTCTTGCTGTGTCCTCACATGGCCTTTCTTCTGTGTGTATAGAGAGCACTGGTGTCTTTTCCTCTGATCAGAACACCAGTTCTTTCAGCCTGCTCTTATGACCTCATTTCACCTTAATCACTTCCTTAAAGGCCCTGTCTCCTAAAACAGTCACACTGGGGATTAGTGCTTCAACATATGAAGCTGGGGCGGGGGAGGAACAATTCAGTCCATAACAGGCAGCCTTCGTTTTGGACAATTTTGTTTACCTGAAGGTAAAGAAGGTTGTGTTTTTTCATAGGGACAAATTATTGAAGTGTACGTTCCTGCCTGAGGATGCTCAAAGGAGCATATATGGTTAAATTCAAGTAGTTTTTTCTGGACCCAGGAATCCAGGATGATCCAAAATCCCTTGTCCCTTCCGGCCCTACTATAGTGTGATTCAGACCTTCTATATTTACTTTCCTTACTTTATGTGTTTACTCTATATACATTTTCTAACAATATACTGAGACGTCCATGCTTGAATCAAGATGTCTGGAGAGTTTGGGAATTTTTTTCTTTATCTTTGAAGGCACAGTTAACGCTTCTCAAACTTTTTCATCTCAGGACCCCTTTTATATACTCTTAAAAATTATTGTGTACTCCTAAGAGCTTTTGTTTGTGTGGGTTATGTCTCTAGATACTTACCATATCTGGATACTTAGAACACTGAGAGATTTTTTTTTAATGTTTATTAACATATTTCATAATAACAATAAAAAGCCTTTTACATGTTAACATAAATAACATTTTTAATAAGATAACTATTTCCAAAACAAAAATATTAGTGAGAGACATTATTTTACATTGTTGCGATTTTTTTTAATGTCTGGCATAACAGAAGACAAATGGATTTTCACATTTGCTTCTGTGTTCAGTCTGTTATATAAAGTGTCATGTAGCCTATGGAAAACTCCACTGTACACTCATGAGAGAATGGGCATGAAAACAACAAATAACATCTGATTATGAAAATAGTTTTGACCTTGAAGACCGGCTGAAAGAGTATCAGAAATTCCCAGGGGTACCCATACCACATCTTGAGAACTGTTACTCTAAACGTTAAACCTGTCTTTTATAGAGACTGGGGTGGAATACCTCAGGAATCCGCAGCAGGTAGAAAGTGGGGCTGTTGGAATCGGGCAGCAAGTTTCTTGGAATCGGGCAGCAAGTTTCTTAAGACAGATCTAGGTCACAGGAGAAGGAAATGTTCTAGCCAGGCATATCTGACAAACCACACATCAGATGCCTTTGTTATTTGAGTATTCTACAGTCATTTATTTCATCCCTGGATGGTTCTAAACTAGGGAGGACACAGAATTATTTAAAATTTTTAAATTAGCTTTAAAAAATAATAATTGGGGCTTCCCTGGTGGTGCAGTGGTTGAGAGCCCGCCTGCCGATGCAGGGGACACGGGTTCGTGCCCCGGTCCGGGAAGATCCCACATGCCGCGGAGCGGCTGGGCCCGTGAGCCATGGCCGTTGAGCCTGCGCGTCCAGAGCCTGTGCTCCACAACGGGAGAGGCCACAACAGCGCGAGGCCCACATATCGCAAATTATAATAATAATAATAATAATAATAATTGATTTTTATCTATTTTCTGTTTATACCTGAAGGGTTTTCTTCTTTTTTATTATTAAAAAAAAACTTTATTGTTATTTTTTGGTGGTTGCCAAGCCACGATGTTCCAATTGGATCAATCATTTTACATTTATTAGTTCCTATCAGACCTATCCATTTATTGAAGTATAGTTGATTTACAATATTGTGTTAGTTTCAGGTGTGCAGCAAAGTGATTCAGTTTGTTTTATATATATATATTTCAGATTATTTTCCATTATAGGTTATTACAAGATACTGAATATAGTTCCCTGTGCTATACAGTAAATCCTTGTAATTAACCTATTTTATGTATTAACCTATTTTGTGTATAGTAGTATGTATATAGTACACTACTATACTATACTATAAAATTTTATACTATAGTATAAAAATTAATCCCTCTCCCTCTCCCCCCTTTTCCCTTTTGGTGACCATAAATTTGTTTCCTATGTCTGTGAGCCTGTTTCTGTTTTGTAAATAGATTCATTAGTATTATTTTTTAGATTCCACATGTAAGTGATATTATATAATACTTGCCTTTGTCTATCTGACTTACTCCACTAGTATGATTTTCTTTAGATCCACTCATGTTGCTGCAGGTGGCAATATTTCATTCTTTTTTATGACTGAGTAATATATATACCCATATATATATATCCACCACATCTTCTTAAACCAGTTGTCTGTTGATGGGCACTTGGGTTTTCAACAAGCTGCCCCTCTTTCCCAAAACCCTCTCTCTCCAACATACACATAATATGGGAATATCATGTAACTTCTCAGTCCTTTGGTGATTTCTTAGACTTATCTTAATTTTGATGAATTAAAGTCCTACAAGGTTAAAGTTTAATTATTTTTTTCTACTTGTCCTGATCTACTGAGTCGAGAATGATAGAAAATCCTTTGTCCTATGCCTGTCCCACCATAGGATGATTTAGACCTTTAAGAGAACTAGAATCAACTCTCTTTTTTTCTGTGGGTTCTTTGGGGCCATGAATGACTAGGATTGATCTACTTAAACTATCTTCCCCTTCAAAAAATATCTGTGCCCCCCATGTTCATAGCAGCATTATTTTCTGTAGCCAAGACATGGAAACAACCTAAATGTTCATCTATGGATGAATGGATAAAGAAGTAGTGGGATGTGTGTGTGTGTGTGTGTATGTATGTATATGTATATATATGTATGTATATATGTGTGTGTATATATACACACATGCACACACACTCAGTGGAATATTATTCAGCCATAAAAAGAGGAAATCCTACAATTTGCAACAACATGAATGGACCTAGAGGCTAAGTGAAATACGTCAGGGAAAGACATATACTGTATGATCTCACTTATATATGGAATCTAAGGAAAAAAAAAACCCACACACAAACACACATCAAACTCATAGGAAAAGAAATCAGATTTGTGGTTACCAGAGGTGCAGGGTAGGGGAAGGGGAAGTTGGAGGAAAGTGGACAAAAGGTACAAACTTACAGTTATAAGGTAAATAAGTACTAGGGATATAATGTGCAACATGATGACTGTAGTTAAGACTGCTTTGTGATATATAGGAAAGTTGTTAAGAGAGTAAATCCTGAGTTCTCATCATGAGGAGAAATTTTTTTTTATTATATCTATATGAGGTGATGGATGTTAAATAAACCTATTGTGGTAATCATTTCACAATATGTGTAAATCAAACCATCATACTGTATATCTTAAATTTACACAGTGATGTATGTCAATTATTTCTCAATAAAACTGGGGGAAAAAACTGTCTTCATTTTCTCTACCCCCCAAATAAGACATATGGTGAACTGTGATGAAATGCAGACATGGACATCCTGGCATGTGCATGTATGTTAAGCCAACTGAACTTAAAAGTGCTGTAAAACTTCTGTAAAAGTATATGATGTACCCACACATCCTAACCCATCTATTTAAAGTACCTTGAAATATTTGTATACTTACTGACATTATAGAGAATTACCCCTTCACTGTGTTCATGTTTATAATGTCAGGAATATTTTTGAACAGAAGACCTTTTATGGTTCCTTTGGGTTAGTGGACAAAAATAATTGTGGAACAAAGGCCTGGAGTGTGGCATGTGAATGTGCAGTAATTGTTCAAATGAATAAGCCTCTCAGATTGGTCTTTGTATAATTAAAATCAGAGTACCGAAATGTTGGATATTCCTGATTTTTGGTGTTACATTTTTTAAAGTCAAAGAAAATAAAATCCCTCCCTCTTTCCCCATTCCTAGGCAACCACTGATCTGTTTTCTCTCACTATAGATTAGCTTACATTTTCTAGAATTTTACGTAAATGGAATTATATAGATTTGACATAAATGGAATCATACACTATTGTTTTGGGCCTGGCTTCTTTCACTCAGCATAATTATTTTATTTTGAGACTAATCCAAATAATATAAGTAGTTCCCCCCCCCTTTTTTTTTGCTTTTCTTATTGCTGAATAGTATTCCATTATATGGATAGATCATAATTTGTTTATCCATTCACCTCTTAATGGACATTTGTTTCCAGTTTTGGGTTATTATAAATCTCCTGTGATCATTCAAGTACAAGTCTTTGTGTAGACATTTGTTTTTGTTTCTCTTGGGTAAATACCTAGGATATGATTGGTTGGGTCATCTAGTAGCTGTATGTTTCAACTTTTTAAGAAACTGCCAACTGTTTTCCAAACTGGTTTTACCACTTCACATTTCCATCAGCAGTGTATGATAATGCTTATTCTTCACATCCCTGCCAAAATTTGGTATGATTAGTCTTTTTAATTTTAGCCAATCCAAATAGGTGTGTAATGGTATCTTTTTGGTTTTAATTGGCATTTCCCTGATGACTACTGATGTTAAGCATGTTTTCATGTGGTTTTTTGGCCATTAGTTCATTTTCTTTTGTGAAGTGGCTGTTCAGATCTTCTGCCCACTATTCTGAGCTGTAAGAGTTCTTTATGTATTCTGGATACTAGTTTATGCAAAGATATAAATATATTTGTGTAATATATGTAACATATGTGTCATATGTATTGTACAAACATATATAATAGTTCCATATATATAAAAACACTAAAGACTCTATCATTTTCTGGTCTCCATAGTTTTTTGTTAAGAAATCCATGGTATTTGAATTGTTGTTATCCTATACGTAATATGTCACTTTTTTTTTCCTAGCTGGTTTCAAGTTTTCCTTTACTTTGTTTTTTTTTTCTTTACATCTTTATTGGAGTATAATTGCTTTACAATGGTGTGTTAGTTTCTGCTTTATAACAAAGTGAATAAGTTATACATATACATATGTTCCCATATCTCTTCCCTCTTGCATCTCCCTCCCTCCCACCCTCCCTATCCCACCCCTCCAGGCGGTCACAAAGCACCGAGCTGATCTCCATGTGCTATGCGGCTGCTTCCCACTAGCTATCTATTTTACATTTGGTAGTGTATATATGTCCATGCCACTCTCTCACTTTGTCCCAGCTTACCCTTCCCCCTCCCCATATCCTCAAGTCCATTCTCTAGTAGGTCTGTGTCTTTATTCCTGTTTTACCCCTAGGTTCTTCATGACATTTTTTTTTCTTAAATTCCATATATATGTGTTAGCATACGGTATTTGTCTTTCTCTTTCTGACTTACTTCACTCTGTATGACAGACTCTAGGTCCATCCACCTCATTACAAATAGCTCAATTTCGTTTCTTTTTATGGCTGAGTAATATTCCATTGTATATATGTGCCACATCTTCTTTATCCATTCATCCGATGATGGACACTTAGGTTGTTTCCATCTCCGGGCTATTGTAAATAGAGCTGCAATGAACATTTTGGTACATGACTCTTTTTGAATTATGGTTTTCTCAGGGTATATGCCCAGTAGTGGGGTTGCTGGGTCATATGGTAGTTCTATTTGTAGTTTTTTAAGGAACTTCCATACTGTTCTCCATAGTGGCTGTACCAATTCACATTCCCACCAGCAGTGCAAGAGTGTTCCCTTTTCCCCACACCCTCTCCAGCATTTATTGTTTCTAGATTTTTTGATGATGGCCATTCTGACTGGTGTGAGATGATATCTCATTGTAGTTTTGATTTGCATTTCTCTAATGATTAATGATGTTGAGCATTCTTTCATGTGTTTGTTGGCAATCTGTGTATCTTCTTTGGAGAAATGTCTATTTAGGTCTTCTTCCCATTTTTGAATTGGGTTGTTTTTTTGTTACTGAGCTGCATGAGCTGCTTGTAAATTTTGGAGATTAATCCTTTGTCAGTTGCTTCATTTGCAAATATTTTCTCCCATTCTGAGGGTTGTCTTTTGGTCTTGTTTATGGTTTCCTTTGCTGTGCCAAAGCTTTGAAGTTTCATTAGGTCCCATTTGTTTATTTTTGTTTTTATTTCCATTTCTCTAGGAGGTGGGTCAAAAAGGATCTTGCTGTGATTTATGTCATAGAGTGTTCTGCCTATGTTTTCCTCTAAGAGTTTTATAGTGCCTGGCCTTACATTTAGGTCTTTAATCCATTTTGAGTTTATTTTTGTGTATGGTGTTAGGGAGTGTTCTAATCTCACACTTTTACATGTACCTGTCCAGTTTTCCCAGCACCACTTATTGAAGAGGCTGTCCTTTCTCCATTGTACATTCGTGCCTCCTTTATCAAAGATAAGGTGACCATATGTGCGTGGGTTTATCTCTGGGCTTTCTATCCTGTTCCATTGATCTGTATTTCTGTTTTTGTGCCAGTACCATGCTGTCTTGATTACTGTAGCTTTGTAGTATAGTCTGAAGTCAGGGGGCCTGATTCCTCCACCTCTGTTTTTCATTCTCAAGATTACTTTGGCTATTCAGGGTCTTTTGTGTTTCCATACAAATTGTGAAATTTTTTGTTGTAGTTCTGTGAAAAATGCCAGTGGTAGTTTGATAGGGATTGCATTGAATCTGTAGATTGCTTTGGGTAGTAGAGTCATTTTTACAATATTGATTCTTCCAATCCAAAAACATGGTATATCTCTCCATCTATTTGTATCATCTTTAATTTCTTTCATCAGTGTCTTATAATTTTCTGCATACAGGTCTTTTGTCTCCTTAGGTAGGTTTATTCCTAGGTATTTTATTCTTTTTGTTGCAATGGTAAATGGGAGTGTTTTCTTGATTTCACTTTCAGATTTTTCATCATTAGTGTACAGGAATGCCAGAGATTTCTGTGCATTAATTTTGTATCCTGCTACTTTACCAAATTCATTGATTAGCTCTAGTAATCTGGTAGCATCTTTAGGATTCTCTATGTATAGTATCATGTCATCTGCAAACAGTGACAGCTTTACTTCTTTCAAGTTTTCCTTTACTTTTGATTCTTAGGAGTTCGATTGTGTCTTGGCTTGGTTTTCTTTGGACTTAGTTTTTTTGATGTTCATTGAACTTCTTGAATATGTAAATTTGTGTCTTTCACCATATTTACAAAGTTTTGGGCCATTGTTTCTTTGGATAATATTTTTGCCTGAGTATTTTATTTTTTTCCTGTAATTCTGGGACTCCAATTACATATGTGTTTTTAGTTCTTTTGATGTTTCCTAACGGTATTTAAGGCACTGCTTATTTTTTCTCAATCATTCTCTCTCTATTCTTCAAACTGAATGATTTCTGTTTATCTTTAGGAAATATTTACTGTCTGCTATGAGAATCATAATTAAAATTGACCTTCAGTTGAGCTTCTAATCCCCTGAAAAATAGCTGGAGTTAACAGCTGCAGTGAAACTTGGTTCAATGAATAAATCTAAAGTATAACTTTAAAAAAATCCTATGCAGTATGATTTGTTGTAAACTTTGTTGTTAATTGAAATGCGTTTTTAAGCAAGTTGGCCAAATTATGAGGTACAGGGTTATCATTTCCTATATTGGTAATCTTATCATCCAGCACACTGAGTTCTATGTCCCAACAAGCTTCAGTGCAGTTATTTTTTCCCAATGATGACCATATGTTATGTCTAGTCTTTGTAAGAAGGTGGGAAAGTAGTAAAATGAGTTAGAAATATTTGCATCAAAAAACAAATTTTAAAAATTAATAAAGTTTCATCACTTAGCCAGAAAATGCCTATATTAGTAATTATACAGATTCTCTCATCTCCGTGATCATGTTTTACTGTACCAGGATTCAACTAGTACTACAGGGAAAAAAGGAGACACACACAGATACATTTTCTCAAAAAATCAACTACAAGGATGACATGAGAAATTTCTCTAAAAATATAATTTTTCAATACATATCTGATCTCTGTTTTGTCTGAGATCCGGATGAAACCATGCTGCTCAGTCTTGAACTGTCAGCTTGTCTTTTCCTTTCAATGACTTTTATTCTTCTGGTTTGGTCTTAAAGTCTTGAGAATTCATTTTATTGTAAATCGTAAAAACTGATTAAAAATTATTCTCTTTGTTCTTTTTAAAGGAAAGAAGGATATCTAGATTAGCGTAATAACTTGTAGCATCTTGTAGACTTGTTATTTTAGTTGATGAGTGCTTGGACAATGTTAAGATGTTGTATTACCTAAAAAGGACTCATTAAAAAAAGAAAAAATGTCTCCCACAGTGCAAGAACACATGACTTCTCTGAGGTTGCTTAACCATTTCCTTTAAGTCTGAGAAAGTGGTTGTTTTCAAAATCACCCAGCTGAAATTTGGGTAGAACTGAACTTAGCTGAACAGTTCTGTGGGTTAAACTCACTTACTGTTTCACTTCCTCCTTCCTGTAGAAAAGTTAAAGTTTAAAAATTAAAAAAAGAAATCTCCTTGGTTCCAGTAATTTTTGCTAATCAGTTGAATGACTTTGGACAAAAGTTTATTGTTTTATCTGTAAAACATAATAGGTTTAGAGGGTCTCTAAAAAAGCTTCTGTCTTTCTGAAATAGCAAACAATAAAGTTTCAGTAAAATGAGCATGCATTGTTTTATATTTGGATAATTTCATAATCGTAATGAGCAGGGGGAGTGAGGGAGTTCAACTTACTGCCCATAATGGAATAGTAATACAGTGAATGCAGTTGGACAAAATCAAAGAGCACTCTTTGAGTACCTACTAAGTGCTGGCTCAGAGAATTGTGGAAACCACAGTGCCATTGTGTGACACATTGTTGTGTTAATCTCTGAGGCCATCCTGAACCTCAGCTCTTCAGCTCTGATCTAGAGAGATGGCTCTGTGATCACCCTTGCCCAACTCCAGAGGCTGTGAAGACATGGAACATGTCCCTAGCACAAGGAGTCTGGTTTGACACTCCTCGGCTACTTTAAGTTATGTCACATGGCGCTGAAGGGTTTAGCTACTGCAGTTCAGAAAAATGTGAGTTTGGAACTCAGTGCCACTTCCTAGCAAGTTCTTCACCTCCCTGACACTTCTTCATCCATAGAATGTTGTGGGGATTAAACTAAATGAGATGACACATGTAAAATGTTGATTACATGATACAGAAAACTAATAATTATTGAGCACTTACTGTGTGCTAGGCTCTGTTCTAAATGTTTTACACGTATCTCATTTAATTCTCACAACTCAGTGAGATACATACTGTTATTATCTCCATTTTACAAATAAGCAAACTGAGCTTGGAAAGATGAAGTAACTTGCTCAAGGTTACACAGGAAATGGCAGAGCAGTGTGGATCCAGAGACATTCTTTTTTTTTTTTTTTTTACAACTTTTTTGGAGTATAATTGCTTCACAGTGGTGTGTTAGTTTCTGCTTTATAACAAAGTGAATAAGTTATACATATACATCTGTTCCCATATCCCTTCCCTCTTGCATCTCCCTCCCTCCCACCCTCCCTATCCCACCCCTCCAGGCGGTCACAAAGCACTGAGCTGATCTCTCTGTGCTATGCGGCTGCTTCCCACTAGCTATCTACCTTACGTTTGGTAGTGTATATATGTCCATGCCTCTCTCTCGCTTTGTCCCAGCTTACCCTTCCCCCTCCCCATATCCTCAAATCCATTCTCAAGTAGGTCTGTGTCTTTATTCCTGTTTTACCCCTAGGTTCTTCATGACATTTTTTTCCTTAAATTCCATATATATGTGTCAGCATACGGTATTTGTCTTTCTTTTTCTGACTTACTTCACTCTGTATGACAGACTCTAGGTCTATCCACCTCATTACAGATCTACTCCTCTGTGTTCAGCCCATTGCTAGCATGTGCTAAACCCCTCAGTGAATGTTGAGTTCTATCATCATCATTATTGGTGGTGGTGTTAGAATGGTGGGTGGTGATTATGAACTTGGTTTTACTTTTTTCAGTGTCTAACCTGGTCCTGTTCTGGGACACCAGGCAGAGCAGCCTCACATCCACTGATGAGAGAGTGAGAAACTATGAAGTCAAGTACATCAAGGCCCTTGGGCTTTGGAAGAAAAGCCCACAGCTGCACACAGGATTTTTGTATAAAGAATGTGAAGTGTTCTGAATTCCCAGTGTTCCATTCTCTCCTTATGTGTCTGAGTTGGAATCTAAAATAACCATGAGGCCCTGCATATGTTCCATTTCAAAGATGCCAGAGAATCATAGAACTAGTATGTACAGTATAATCTTAATTTTGTTTTAGGAAGATAAATTAGTCTATAAGAATAGTACATCCAAAACATGAATAGTTTACTATGTGGATGGGTAAATTAGTCATCTTTTGCTGCATAATAGATCACAGAACTTAATGGCTTAAAACAGCAACCATTTATTTGCTCATGATTTTGTATGTCAGCAATTTGTGCTGGGCTCAGCGGGACGTTTCTTCCACCGTTCTTGCCTGAGGTCACTTGTAGCAGCCATCATCTGGAGCTTAATTTGGAGCTGGAAGATTCACTCCCATATCTGGCAGTTAGCACTGTCTGTTGGCTGGGCTTGTTTTTTCCATGTGGTTCCTCACCCACAAGGAGGCTAGTTCAGATTTCTTCTCACGGGGCTCCCAGGTCAGCTAAAGAGAAATAGTGAAAGCTACAAGGCCTCTTAAAACCTGGGACTGGAAATTTTAGTGTTGCTTCTGCTGCATTCCATTGCTTAAAGCAAGTTACAATGCCAGTACAGATTTAAGGGTTGGAGATACAGACTCCAATTTCTAATAGGAGGTCCCATGAGAGATTAATAGCAAATTCTATCCTGGTATCCAGGTTTGTCGATTTCACTACCTAGGGCCATTTCTAAGACACCTCAACAGTGTTGACAGTTTTTCATTAATTTAATAAATTAAATTGACAGATTAAAACATGACCTGTACATGTTGGAAGGCGTTTCCTGTTTTCTACATATAAAAAGTAGAAAATATAAATAATAAAAACACCCAAAATACCTATAACTCCACCTTTCAGAAATAACCACTAATATTTTTATTTACAGTGTATCCAGCAAGATGAATGTTCATTTAAAATTCTGTAACCTGCCTCTTAATACTATATTTTGAACACTTTTTCAAAGGTGTTCAAAGGTGTAAAATAGATGTAAATAATTTTTATGTATGCATAATACTTTATTGGGTGTGAATACACCTATCCCCTGATGTTACACATGTAGGTTTTTTCCTTTTTTATTGCTATGTAAACAAAACTCCTGTAAACACTCTTATACATATGTGTCTGTGTAGTTACTCTTAGGAGAAATTCCTCTTGTGGAATTACTTGTTCAAAGAGCGTATTTTAGGCTTTTGACGTGTGTTGATGAGACACGATTTTTAAAATTACCTGGTTTAAATTCACTAATGAGTATAACATTGCAGAGCTAGGTTCTTAAGTGTTATAGTAAAATTGTTCTTTAGACGTTCACAAGTAAATGCATACATTATAGTTTGTGTTTGGGGAAACGGATGTGTGCTCTTGACTGTCAGGATGAACTCCTAGGTGTGAGCCTTAGACTTATGTCAATGTCCTTTAACATGATCTCAAACATAATGAATAATTTTTAAAAGCTTGTTAAAAATGGAAACCATAAAGAAAACTACATTCCTTTAGCATTTCAAGTCAAAATGTGTAAACTTAGTTGCTAATAACATCTTATCAGCTAAAGCTTTTATTTTGCATGTGGGTCCACTGATTAGAGTTCTACTTCCATCTTCTTCCATATGTATGTGCTACCCATGATACATCTGTCATTTCCAGGTCCTTTTTTTTTTGTTCTCTTCAAGTGGTTTGAGAACTTAAACACTTTAGAGCTTGGGGTAAACATTTTTCGAGGACACCCTCTCGCCCAATCTTTTTTGTTTTTCTTGCTAATACTTAATTTGGCAGCAGTGTTAATTTTGGGGACTCGCCTTTGTAGGGTCTTTCTGGTGCATAGTTCAGTTTTCATAGGAACAATTTTCTTTTTGTATTCTTTTCATTTAATGCAGTACTTAATTATTGCATAACTGTAATTATAATGTTAACTAGCATAAACTGACTTGTGAGCAGACACTAATTCTTGGTGTCTGCTTTGGTGGGGGAATAAGTGCTTGAACCTTCTAGAGAGTAACCCTTTAGTTGGACACATTCAGTGGGCACTTGGCATCAGAAAATGTTGCACAGAGGGAATGGGGAACGTTGCTTAATTCGGAGTTTTGTTAAGTGGGCATAGGTTAAAAAAACATATGCCTTGTTTGTTGAGGTAGAAAATGTCCTTCCTTTACTGAAGGAAATGACTCTTTCCTCATTTTTTTTTTTTTTTTTTTTTTTTTTTTTTTTTTTTTTTGCGGTACGTGGGCCTCTCACTGTTGTGGCCTCTCCCGTTGCGGAGCACAGGCTTCGGACGTGCAGGCTCAGTGGCCATGGCTCACGGGCCCAGCCGCTCCGCGGCATGTGGGATCTTCCCGGACCGGGGCACGAACCCGTGTCCCCTGCATTGGCAGGCGGACTCTCAACCACTGCGCCACCAGGGAATACCCTTCCTCATTTTTTAATTCTTGTTTTACAGTTAAGGTTTGTATTAAACTTCAGGTGTTTATTTGTTCCTCTTGTTGATCCTTTACATTAAATTCTATATCTGAAGCATTTCACAGTGGGATTCTTTATGTGCTGTGGCTCTTGTTTCTGTTTGGTACTCTCATTGGTCATTGGCATTCTCTGGCAAAACACCTCCTTTTCATCTTAAATGTTCTCCTTGATATTTAAAATAATGTACTTCATAGCTGCAACATTAAACTAGCAAGTAGTTCATCTTCTTTACTCCTTCCCTCTAGCAATGAAATGTTGATTTTTGCTCATAGGACCACAAAACTGTACAGAAAAATAGCAGCTGTGATTAGACTCAGTAAATATAATGCAGTGTAGAATCTGAAAATGGTAGGAAATTTGTCGACTGAATGTTTTAGTTTGGTAAAGTAAAATCAGTGTCTGTGTAATGCTGCCTTTTAGGTTATTTCAGCCAGAAAATGTTGAGCATTATATTAGTTTAAATTGCCTTCTTACAAATTGTAGCTGTCATTGGATATCTGAGTTTTATTGTGTAAGTGCAATTATAGCAAATGAGTGTGGCCTTTAGATACGCTTAATCCCTAGGGATATTTTGGGAAGAGTTGTAGTGTGTTTACAATCAAGGCAACCATTTGACAAATGTCTTAGGAGTCAGATGACTTAAAATGTAAAACCTGTGTATTAAAATCTCTGAGAATCAGATACAATTATCTGAAGTTATCCTGTTCCACACTGGCTGACGTCCTCTGTGGACATTGCTGTTGCTGAGCCTAAAAGACATCAAGAAGTCAGAGTTGTTGCTTATGCTGTCATTTGATATTTATGGTATAGAAGACAAAATGAGGTTTCCAGACTCTTCTTATTTTATGAATTTATTTACTGATATGTGCCGGGAGTGACATTTAAGCATCATATTTTATAATAAAAGATGTGAGGGGGGAAATTATACTGCTGGCTCTTAAAGAGAAATACTAGTGTGCTTGGCTGAAAAGTAGAAGATACATTTATTTGCTTATGATTTTGAAATTCCTACCCTAATTATGTAATATGTTAGCAATAAACTATTAACGTAGCACTAAATAATTTGCATAGTGTTATGACCCATTTACCTTATTTGACCCTTATGATAAAGCAGACAAGGAAGTTGTTATTCCCATTTAAACAAGGAGGAGAGTGAGGTTCTAACACACACTAAGTGGTGGAGCCAGAGCTAGAACCCCCCAGCTTCTCTTCACTATACTTTATGCCTCCTAAACCATAATTGATTTAAATTATATGCTGGCTTTGAGGAGTGAAGAGGAAATGTAGTCTGTAGAATCAATGTCCAGTAAAAATGAAGTGCAGTGACTCAGAGCTCATAATCACTGAAGTACTACTAAACCTAGCCTCTAACAGGTGTTAGAGAAGCACTTCCTTAACCTCATAGCTAGCATATTAATCCTGTCTTATTCCAAGCTTCAGTAAACCTGGGTTTAGCTCTCAAAGAGTTTATGAACAGACATGGATATAATTTTCTTTAATTAATACTTCATTTTAATGTGTTGGGTATTGCTGCTTTGACTTCAACATTTATTGCAGCCTTCTTCCCTACTAGGCACCAGGCATACAAAGATGAATGAGATAAGGGCCCCTCCCTGGAGCAATTACCTAAGTGTGAAGCAAAATTTAAAATTATAGTTCACTTATGCAGAGATTCTCCTCTCTATAGGATAAACCAGGCCTTGAAAATTTTCTAAACCTTCTCTTCCTCAACCTGTAATTCTTTGCTAAGCAAAAATTTACCAGGATTAAAATGTATTTTAGAAAGTATATGGAACAGGTTTTGGAACTTAGTATTTCATCCTGAATGTGAGAGGCTGTATAAGCATGTAGTGTGCACAACTTCCATTTTCCAGGTTTGAGAGGCTGCCAGTGGTGTGTAGTGTGGAGAGGCTGCAGTGACTCATAACTGGGGAATGATTATTTTGATCTCTCGCTGTAGTCTCTGTAGAACATTGGCAGGGCAGCCAGCATAATTAACACTACACAGTCTAATAATAAATAAAACGTTATGGACAATGGCTACCAAGAAGCAAGCCTGCACTGGATAATCTTCCAAGTTGGCAGGATTACTTTAGAGAGATGAGCAGATAATGTCAGGTTTACTATAAATTAAACTGCTTTTCCTAGATTATCCATGGAGTTACCGTTGGGTGGGGGGAAAGAATATCATCTGTGGAAGTCTCACTGGGTTAATTTTTTCAGGACTCATTTAAGCATTTTATTATTGCAGTCCTTCTAACCTTTTCATCCTAAGAGAACAGTTAGGCATCTTAGATTTTTTGTTGTTGTTGTTGTTGTTTTTGCGGTACGCGGGCCTCTCACTGTTGTGGCCTCTCCCGTTGCGGAGCACAGGCTCTGGACGCGCAGGTTCTGCGGCCATGGCTCACGGGCCCAGCCGCTCCGTGGCATGTGGGATCTTCCTGGACCGGGGCACGAACCCGTGTCCCCTGCATCGGCAGGGGGACTCTCAATCACTGTGCCACCAGGGAAGCCCCATCTTAGTTTTTATACTATTTTAAAATAGTGTCCTATTTTAGGGAGGGTAGTGGATCAGGTCAGAGTAGGACATTTGTTGAATTGATTTTAAAAAGCTGAAAGAAACTAGGGATTTGAAAAGATTACATTGGACTAGTATATTAAAGAGGGAGAAAAGAGAGGCCTTTGGGCTGAGGAGAGTGGAGAGGTTGGGATATGGGTACGAAGATGAAGTGGCCACACCAGCCATGTGTGTTTGAGAGAAACTGAGATGTTTGCAACATGTGATGGTCTCACATATGTGTCAGAGGCAGAGCAGGCACTTTGCGTGGTGGCTGTGTGTCCTTTCAGGATTTGAGGAAGCATGGCTTAGAGCCAAGGACCAACTTAGTTTTTCTATAGGTTTGGCCATTGGGTCACTGAGATTCAGAACAAAGGTGCTAGCTATGAAGATTCCTTTCACATAACTGTAACCTGAACTACTGCAGGATGGTTATATTTCGGCATAATGAGACCCAGAGTTGTGATTACCCTAAATGAAGTGAGCACTTTAAATCAAATGCTTAAAAATGAGGCCAGTTTTTTTTTCTTTTGCATTTTCCTATTGAGAAGTACTCAGTTAAATTTTTAAATGGAAACTTAAAATAAAAAGGGATTTCCCTTTTTAAGAAAAAAATGTACAAAAATCTAAATACAGAAATAGTTAAGTATAGTTTTTTGCTTAAGAATACTTTTTTACTTTTGAAGAGATAAGAGGTTTCCTTTAAGTAGTAGCTCTCTAATCCATTTTAAATACTAGGGTTTACCACTGTGCCCCCCCTCAAAAAAAATTCCGTAGTTTTTTATTTAAGAGGAAGGGTAGAACATATGTTTTTTCTAAATTTGGGCATAGCTAGCATTATCACTGGCTAAATGGTTTTGTGTTTGCCAGGTCTTCTTGAAAGAGGGACAGAGATGTAAGACTGTTGGGCTCTTTGCCTCTAGCTTAGGAGCTAGTTCTTATCTGTCTCTGTAATGCAACTAGACTTTTGAGGAGTAGTAGAAATTCGTCTTGGAGATCCACCAGGACTTGATATATGTAGATTTTTAGGCAAGTTTCTGGGAAAACATGAATTAGAGCCAATAACACTGATTTCTTGCCCTCTACCAGCATGTTTTGTTTAATTTTCTATTGTTTCTCTGTTTTCTATTTCATTGATTTCTGCCCCTTATTATTTCTCCTTCTTACGTACGTTTAATTTGCTATTCTTTTCTAACTTCTTAGGATGGAAACTTAGATCATTGATTTTAAACCTTTTTCTTTTTCTTTTAACATCTTTATTGGAGTATAATTGCTTTACAATGGTGTGTTAGTTTCTGCTGTATAACAAAGTGAATCAACTATACATATACATATATCCCAATATCCCCTCCCTCTTGCGTCTCCCTCGCACCCTCACTATCCCATCCCTCTAGGTGGTCACAAAGCACCCAGCTGATCTTCCTGTGCTATGCGGCTGCTTAGCACTAGCTATCTGTTTTACATTTGGTAGTGTATATATGTCCATGCCACTCTTTCACTTCGTCCCAGCTTACCCTTCCGCCTCCCCGTGTCCTCAAGTCCATTATCTACGTCTGAGTCTTTATTCCTCTCCTGCCCCTAGGTTCTTCAGAACCATATATACATATTTTTTTCCTTAGATTCCATATATATGTGTTAGCATACAGTATTTGTTTTTCTCTTTCTGATTTACTTCACTCTGTATGACAGACTCTAGGTCCATCCACCTCACTGCAAATAACTTAATTTCGTTTCTTTTTATGGCTGAATAATATTCCATCGTATATAGGTGCCACATCTTCTTTATCCATTCATCTGTCTGTGGACACTTAGGTTGCTTCCATGTCCTGGCTATTGTAAGTAGAGCTGCAGTGAACATTGTGGTACATGACTCTTTCTGAATTATAGTTTTCTCAGGGTATATGCCCAGTAGTGGGATTGCTGGGTCATATGGTAGTTCTATTTTTTATTTTTTAAGGAACCTCCATACTGTTCTCCATAGTGGCTGTACCAATTTACATTCCCACCAACAGTGCAAGAGGGTTCCCTTTTCTCCACACCCTCTCCAGCATTTATTGTTTGTAGATTTTTGGATGATGGCCATTCTGACCAGCGTGAAGTGATACCTCATTGTAGTTTTTTTGTTTTTTCTTTTTTGCGGTACGCGAGCCTCTCACTGTTGTGGCCTCTCCCGTTGCAGAGCACAGGCTCCAGACGCGCAGGCTCAGTGGCCATGGCTCATGGGCCCAGCCACTCCACAGCATGTGGGCTCTTCCCAGAAAGGGGCACGAACCCGTGTCCCCTGCATCGGCAGGCGGACTCTCAACAACTGCGCCACCAGGAAAGCCCCCTCATTGTAGTATTGATTTGCATTTCTCTAATGATTAGTGATGTTGAACATCACTTGTTTGTTGGCAATCTGTATATCTTCTTTGGAGAAATGTCTGTTTAGGTCTTCTGCCCATTTTTGGATTGGGTTGTTTGTTTTTCTGATATTGAGTTGCATGAGCTGCTTGTATATTTTGGAGATTAATCCTTTGTCAGTTGCTTCATTTGCAAGTATTTTCTCCCATTCTGAGGGTTGTCTTTTCCTCTTGTTTATGGTTTCCCTTGCTGTGCAAAAGCTTTGAAGTTTCATTAGGTCCCATTTGTTTATTTTTGTTTTTATTTCCATTTCTCTAGGAGGTGGGTCAAAAAGGATCTTGCTGTGATTTATGTCATAGAGTGTTCTGCCTATGTTTTCCTCTAAGAGTTTTATAGTGCCTGGCCTTACATTTAGGTCTTTAATCCATTTTGAGTTTATTTTTGTGTATGGTGTTAGGGAGTGTTCTAATTTCATTCTTTTACATGTAGCTGTACAGTTTTCCCAGCACCACTTATTGAAGAGGCTGTCCTTTCTCCTTTGTATATTCTTGCCTCCTTAATCAAAAATAAGGTGACCATATGTGCGTGGGTTTACCTCTGGGCTTTCTATCCTGTTCCATTGATCTATATTTCTGTTTTTGTGCCAGTAACATACTGTCTTGATTAGTGTAGCTATGTGGTATAGTCTGAAGTCCAGGAGCCTGATTCCTCTAGCTCCATTTTTCTTTCTCAAGATTGCTTTGGCTTTTCTGGGTCTTTGGTGTTTTCATACGAATTGTGAAATTTTTTGTTCTAGCTCTGTGAAAAATACCATTGGTAGTTTGATAGGGATTGCACTGAATCTGTACATTGCTTTGGGTAGTATAGTCATTTTCACAATGTTGATTCTTCCAATCCAAGAACATGGTATATCTCTCCATCTATCTGTATCATCTTTAATTTCTTTCATCAGTGTCTAATAGTTTTCTGCGTAGAGGTCTTTTGTCTCCTTAGGTAGGTTTATTCCTAGGTATTTTATTCTTTTTGTTGCAATGGTAAATGGGAGTGTTACCTTAATTTCTCTTTCGGATACTTCATCATTAGTGTATAGGAATGCAAGAGATTTCTGTGCATTAATTTTGTATCCTGCAACTCTACCAAATTCATTGATTAGCTCTAGTAGTTTTCCGGTAACATCTTTAGGATTCTCTGTGTATAGTATCATGTCATCTGCAAACAGTGACAGTTTTACTTCTTCTTTTCCAATTTGGATTCCTTTTATTTCTTTTTCTTCTCTGATTGCTGTGGCTAAAACTTCCAAAACAGTGTTGAATAATAATGGTGAGAGTGGGCAACCTTGTCTTGTTCCTGATCCAAGTGGAAATGGTTTCAGTTTTTCACCATTGAGGACGATGTTGGCTGTGGGTTTGTCATATATGGCCTTTATTATGTTGCGGTAAGTTCCCTCTATGCCTACTTTCTGGAGGGTTTTTATCATAAATGGGTGTTGAATTTTGTCGAAAGCTTTCTCTGCATCTATTGAGATGACGTATGGTTTTTATTCTTCAATTTGTTAATATGGTGTATCACATTGATTGATTTGTGTATATTGATGAATCCTTGCATTCCTGGGATAAACCCCACTTGATCATGGTGTATGATCCTTTTAATATGCTGTTGGATTCTTTTTGCTAGTATTTTGTTGAGGATTTTTTCATCTATGTTCATCAGTGATATTGGCCTGTAGTTTTCTTTCTTTGTGACGTCTTTGTCTGGTTTTGATGTCAGAGTGATGGTGGCCTTGTAGAATGAGTTTGGGAGTGTTCCTCCCTCTGCTCTATTTTGGAAGAGTTTGAGAAGGATGGGAGTTAGCTCTTCTCTAAATGTTTGATAGAATTCGCCTGTGAAGCCATCTGGTCCTGGGCTTTTGTTTGTTGGGAGATTTTTAATCACAGTCTCAATTTCACTGCTTGTGATTGGTCTGTTTATATTTTCTATTTCTTCCTGGTTGAGTCTCAAAAGGTTGTGCTTTTCTAAGAATTTGTCCATTTCTTCCCAGTTGTCCATTTTATTGGGATATACTTGCTTGTAGTAATCTCTCATGATCCTTTGTATTTCTGCAGTGTCAGTTGTTACTTCTCCTTTTTGATTTCTAATTCTATTGATTTGAGTCTTGTCCCATTTTTCTTGATGACTCTGGCTAATGGTTTGTCAATTTTGTTTATCTTCTCAAAGAACCAGCTTTTAGTTTTATTGATCTTTGCTATCATTTCCTTCATTTCTTTTTCATTTATTTCTGATCTGATCTTTATGATTTCTTTCCTTCTGCTAACTTAGGGGTTTTTTTGTTTTCCTTTCTATAATTGCTTTAGGTGTAGGGTTAGGTGGTTTACTTGAGATGTTTGTTTTTTCTTGAGGTAGGATTGTATTGCTATAAACTTCCCTCTTAGAGCTGCTTTTGCTTCATCCTGTAGGTTTTGGGTCATCGTGTTTTCATTGTCATTTGTTTCTAGGTATTTTTTGCTTTCCTCTTTGATTTCTTCAGTGATCTCTTGGTTATTAAGTAGTATATTGTTTAGCCTCCATGTGTTTGTATTTTTTACAGATTTTTTCCTGTAATTGATATCTAGTCTCACAGCATTGTGGTTGGAAAAGATACTTCATACGATTTCAATTTTCTTAAATTTCCCAAGACTTGATTTGTGACCCAAGATATGAACTATCCTGGAGAATGTTCCATGAGCACTTGAGAAGAAAGTGTATTCTGTTGTTTTTGGATGGAATGCCCTTATCTGTTAAGTCCATCTTGTTTAATGTATCATTTAAAGCTTGTGTTTCCTTATTTATTTTCATTTTGGATGATCTGTCCATTGGTGAAAGTGGGGTGTTAAAGCCCCCTACTATGATTGTGTTACTGTCGATTTCCCCTTTTATGGCTGTTAGCATTTGCCTTATGTATTGAGGTGCTCCTATGCTGGGTGCATAAGTATTTACAATTGTTATATCTTCTTCTTGGATTGATCCCTTGATCATTATGTAGTGTCCTTCTTTGTCTCTTGTAATAGTCTTTATTTTAAAGTCTGTTTTGTCTGATATAAGCATTGCTACTCCAGCTTTCTTTTGATTCCCATTTGCATGGAATACCTTTTTCCATCCCCTTGCTTTCAGTCTGTAGATCTGAAGGGGATCTGTTGTAAACAGCATACAAACAGGTCTTGTTTTTGTATCCATTCAGCCACTCTGTGTCTTTTGGTTGGGGCATTTAATCCATTTACATTTAAGGTAATTATCAATATGTATGTTCTTACTGTCATCTTGTTGTTTTGGATTTGTTTTTGTAGGTCTTTTTTCTTCCCTTCCTCTTTTGTTCTCTTGTGATTTGATGACTGTCTTTAATGTTGTGTTTGGATTGCTTTTTCTTTTTTGTATGTATACCTATTGTAGATTTTTGGTTTGTGGTTACTGTGGGGTTTTATTTATTTTTCTTTTCCTTTAATTTTTATTTATTTAAATTTTTTTGGCTGCATTGGGTCTTCATTGCTGCATGTGGGCTTTCACTAGCTGAGAGAGTGGGGGCTACTCTGCGGTGCAGAGGCTTCTCATTGCAGTGGGTACTCTTGTTGTGGAGCACGGGATCTAGGTGCATGGGCTTCAGTAGTTGTGGCACATGGGCTCAGTAGTTGTGGCGCACAGGCTTAGTTGCTATGCAGCCTCTGGGATCTTCCCAGACCAGGGATTGAACCTGTGTCCCCTACATTGGCAGGTGGATTTTTAACCACAGCACCACCAGGGAAGTCCCTACTGTGGGGTTTTGATTTAGCTGTCTCTCTCTATATATACATATACAAGATTGTTTTAAGTTGCTGGTCTCTTGATTTCCAATGCATTTCCAGTATCCTGCATTTATACTCTCCTCTTATCGCGATTGCTGGTTTTGATATTATCTTCATGTGTGGATCATTTCCCTACCTTTACTGTGTGTTTGCCTTTACTGGTGAGCTTTTCCATTCATAATTTTCTCATTTCTAGTTGTGGCCTTTTGTCTTCTGCCTAGAGAAGTTCCTTTAGCTTTTGTTGTAAAGCCGGTATGGTGTTGCTGAATTCTGTTAGCTTTTGCTTGTCTGTAAAGCTTTTGATTTCTCCATCAAATCTGAATGAGAGTGACTTCCCTGGTGACTTCCTCACTTTCAGTCTGTATGTGTCCCTAGGTCTGAAGTGGGTCTCTTGTAGACAGCATATATACGGGTCTTGTTTTTGTATCCATTCAGCCAGTCTGTGTCTTTTGGTGGGAGCATTTAATCCATTTCCATTTAAGGTAATTATCAATATGTATGTTCCTATTACCATTTTCTAAATTGTTTTGGGTTTGTTATTGTAGGTCTTTTCCTTCTCTTGTGTTTCCCGCCTAGAGAAGTTCCTTTAGCATTTGTTGTAAAGCTGGTTTGGTGGTGCTGAATTCTCTTAGCTTTTCCTTGTCTGTAAAGGTTTTAATTTCTCTATTGAATCTGAGTGAGATCCTTGCTGGGTAGAGTAATCTTGGTTGTAGGTTTGTCCTTTTCATCACTTTAAATATGTCCTGCCACTCCCTTCTGGCTTGCAGAGTTTCTGCTGAAAGACCAGCTGTTAACCTTATGGGGATTGTATGTTATTTGTTGTTTTTCCCTTGCTGCCTTTAATATTTTTTCTTTGTATTTAATTTTTGATAGTTTGATTAATATGTGTCTTGGCGTGTTTCTCCTTGAATTTATCCTGTATGGGGCTCTCTGCGCTTCCTGGACTTGATTGACTATTTCCTTTCCCATATTAGGGAAGTTTTCAACCATAATCTCTTCAAATATTTTCTCAGTCCCTTTCTTTTTCTCTTCTTCTTCTGGGACCCCTATAATTCGAATGTTGGTGCGTTTAATGTTGTTCCAGAGGTCTCTGAGACTGTCCTCAATTCTTTTCATTCTTTTTTCTTTATTCTGATCTGCAGTAGTTATTTCCACTCTTTCCTCTTCCAGGTCACTTATCCGTTCTTCTATCTCAGTTATTCTGCTATTGACTGCTTGTAGAGAATTTTTAATTTCATTTATTGTGTTGCTCATCATTGTTTGTTTGCTCTTTAGTTCTTCTAGGTCCTTGTTAAATGTTTCTTGTATTTTCTCCATTCTCTTTCCAAGATTTGAATCATCTTTACTATCATTACTCTGAATTCTTTTTCAGGTAGACTGCCATTTCTTCTTCATTTGTTTGGTCTGGTGGGTTTTTTCCTTCCTCCTTCATCTGCTGTGTTTCTGTGTCTTCTCATTTTGCTTAAGTTACTGTGTTTGGGGTCTCCTTTTCACAGACTGCAGGTTCATAGTTCCCATTGTTTTTGGTGTCTGCCCCCAGTGGCTAAGATTGGTTCTGTGGCTTGTGTAGGCTTCCTGGCAGAGGGGACTAGTGCCTGTGTTCTGGTGCATGAGCCTAGATCTTGTCTTTCTGGTGGGTAGAACTGCAACCTGTGGTGGGTTTGGGGGTGTCTGTGACCTTATTATGATTTTAGGCAGCCTCTCTGCTAATGGGTGGGGTTGTGTTCCTGTCTTGCTAGTTGTTTGGCATAGGGTGTCCCGCACTGTAGCTTGCTGGTTGTTGAGTGGAGCTTTGTCTTAGAAGTGAGATGGAGATCTCTGGGAGAGCTTTTGCCGTTTGATATTACATGGAGCCTGGAGGTCTCTGGTGGAACAGTGTCCTGAATTTGGCTCTCCCACCTCAGAGGCACAGGCCTGACACCCCACCAGAGCACGAAGACCCTGTCAGCCACATGGCTCAGAAGAAAAGGAAGGGTGGGAGGGAGGGAGGAAGGAAAAAAGGAAGGAATGAAGGAAATAAAAAGAAATAGTTATTAAAATTAAGAAATTTAAAATATTATTAAAAATTTTTAAATTAGAAAGTAATAAAAAAATAGAAAAAAGAAAGAAAGAAGAGAGCACCCAAACCAAAAAACAAATCCACCAATGATAACAAGCACTAAAAACTATACTGAAAAAAAAAAACAAAAAAAAAACGGACAGACAGAACCCTAGGACAAATGGTAAAAGGAAAGCTATACAGACAAAATCACACAAGAAGCATACACATAGACGCTCACGAAAAGAGGAAAAGGAAAAAAATATATATCTATATGTAAAAAAATAAAATAAAGAGAGCAACCAAATCAATAAACAAATCTACCAGTGATAATAAACTCAAAATACTAAACTAAGATAAAACCAGAAACTAGTCAGTCGCATACAGCAAACCCCAAGTCTACAGTTGCTCCCAAAGTCCACCGCCTTGATTTTGGAATGATTCGTTGTCTATTCAGGTATTCCACAGATGCAGGGTACATCAAGTTGATTGTGACAATTTAACCCGCTGCTCCTGAGGCTGCTGGGAGAAATTTCCCTTTCTTTTCTTTGTTTGCACAGCTCCTGGGGTTCAGCTTTGGATTGGCCCTGCGTCTGTGTGTAGGTCACCTGAGGGTGTCTGTTCCCACCCAGACAAGACGGGGTTAAAGGGGCAGCTGATTAGGTGGCTCTAGCTCACTCAGGCCGGGGTGAGGGAGGGGTACAGAATGTGGTGTGAGCCTGAGGCAGCAGAGGCCAGCACGACGTTGCACCAGCCTGAGGCACACTATGTGTTCTCCCGGGGAAGTTGTCCCTGGATCACAGGACCCTGCCAGTGGCGGGCTGCACAGGATCCAAGGAGTGGAGGTGTGGATAGTGACCTGTGCTTACACACAAGCTTCTTGGTGGCTGCAGCAGCAGCCTTAGCGTTTCATGCCCGCCTCTGGTGTCTGCACTGATAGCTGCAGCTCACACCCGTCCCTGGAGCTTGTTTAGTCAGTGCTCTGAGTCCCCTCTCCTCACGCATCCTGAAACAACGGTCTTTTGCCTCTCAGGCAATTCCAGACTTTTTCCTGGACTCCCTCCTGGCTAGCTGTGGTACACTAGCCCCCTTCAGGCTGTGTTCATGCAGCCAACCCCAGTCCTCTCCCTGGGATCTGACCTCCGAAGCCAAAGCCCGAGCCTCAGCTCCCAGCCCCCACCCATCCCAGCGGGTGAGCAGACAAGCATCTCAGGCTGGTGAGTGCCGGTCGGCACCGATCCTCTGTGCAGGAATCTCTCTGCTTTGCCCTCTGCACCCCTGTTGCTGCGCTGTCCTCCGTGGCTCCGAAGCTTCCCCTTTCCGCAACCCCCCATCTCCACCAGTATGTGGAAACTTTTCCTCCTTCACAGCTCCCACTCCGAGGTGCAGGTCCCGTCCCTATTCTTTTGTCTCTGTTGTTGCCTTTTTCTTTTGCCCTACCCAGGTACATGGGCAGTTCCTTGCCTTTTGGGAAGTCTGAGGTCTTCTGCCAGCGTTCAGTAGATGTTCTGTAGGAGTTGCTCCACATGTAGATGTATTTCTGATGTATTTGTGGGCAGGAAGGTGATCTCCATGTCTTACTCCTCCACCATCTTGAATGTATTAAACCTTTTTCTAATACAGGTATTTAAAGCAGTAAATTTCTATTTTTGATATCTTGCATTTTTATTATTTGTTTCAAATATTTTCTAAATGCCTTGTGGTTTATTTTTGACTCATGGATTATTTAGAAGTGTATTTTCTATTTTCCAAATACCTAGAGATTGTCTAGATTCACTATTACTGGTTTTTAATTGTTTCCATTGTGGTCAGAGAACATAGTCTCTAAAAAGACTGTTTCAGTCTTTTGAAGTTTATTGAGATTTATGGCCCAACATATGGTCCATCTTGGTGAATGATCCATATGTATTCTGTAGTTGTTTGGCGTAATGTTCTTTAAATGTCAGTTAGGCCAAATTGGTTGATAGGATCTTTCATACATTCTATGGCTGTACTTTTTTGTTGTCTACTATCAATTATGAAGAGAAAGATGATAAAATCTCCAGTTATGGTTGTAGATGTTTCTATTTTTCTCCATATATTCTATGGCTGTACTTTTTTGTTGCCTACTTGTACTTTTTTGTTGTCTGCTATCAATTATGAAGAGAAAGATGATAAAGTCTTCAGTTATGGTTGTGGATGTTTCTATTTCTCTCTTGAGTTTTGCCATTTTCTCTTTATGAATTTTGAAGCTTTATTATTGTATACATACATATTTAAGAATGGTGTCTTATCCTGATGAATTTCTCCTTTTATCATTGTAAAATTTCATTCTACTTTGTTAACCTATTTGTGTCTTTAAATTTTAAATTTGTCTCTATAGACAGCGTATAGTTGAATCTTGCTTTTTTTTGTTAATACAATATGACAGTCTGTGCCCTTTAGTTGGAATGTTTAATCCACTTACAGTTCATGAAATTATTTATGTGGTTGGGTTTAAGTCTACCGTTTCACCATTGTTTTCATTTGTCCCTTTTGTTTTTGTTTCTTTCTCTTCTAATACCTTCTTTTGGGGTTAATTGAGTATTTTTTTAATATTTCCTTTTATTTACACTATTGGTTTCATACCTATGCATGTATTAAATTACTTTTTCATTGATTATTCTAGGGCTAATAATATGTAACCTTAACTTTTTAAAGTCTGTTTATAGTCAGAATTGTACCACTTCACATTTTACACCTGACCTTTCTCACTTCCTGCTTCACAGCTCCTACTCCTCAGTTGACACGTCCATTTTTCCTTCTCGATTCACAAATATAATTTAATACAATTCTTATTCACCCTCTCCATTTTTCATGCTCTTGTTACCATACCTTTTATTTCTATGTATGTTAAAAACTGCTCACATGTTATTCTTGTTTTATGCAGATAGTTTTAAAACATAGTCTTTAAAAGAAATTTAAGAAGAATAAAAATATAAACTTTTATTTTTTAATAACTTATTCATCATTTTTTGGTATCTTTCTGTCCTTCCTGAAGATCTGAGTTTCCATATGGTATCATTTCCCTCCAGCTTGAAGAAACTTTTTTATAATTTCTTGTAGTGCACATCTGCTTGAGAAGAACTTTGTCAGCTTTCATTTTATTTGAAGGTACGTTTATCTTGTTTTTGAAGGATTTTTCACTAGATATAGTATTCTGAATGGACAATTTGTTTTCTTCTAGCCCCTTAAAAATCTATCATCTTCTGGTCTCCATTGTTGTGATGAGAAGTTAACATTCTTTGAATTATTTTTCTCCTGTATGTAACATATTGTTTTCGGGCTCCTTTAAAGATTTTCTCTTTATCTTTAATTTTCAGTAGTTTAACCATGATGAAGCTAGATATGATTTTCTTTGTATTTATTGTCTTGGAGTTTGATCAGCTTTTAAGTTTGGGATCTGGTAAATAGTGTTTTCATCAAACAGTAAGATTTTAACTATTATTTCTTCAGATATTTTTTCTACTTTATTCTCATGGTCTTCTTCTGGGGTTCCTATTACATATGTGTTAGACCATCTGATATTGTCCCACAAATCTCTGATGCTGTTTTCATTTTTCTTCAACTCTTTTTTTTTCTCTTTATTCCTCAAATTGGTAATTGAGAGTGATCTGTCAAGTTCATAGACTCTTTCTTCTGCTATGTCCAATCCAGTATTAAGTCTCTTCAATGACTTGTTCATCTTAGTTATTGAACCTTTCAGTCCTAGAAGTTCCATTTTTTTCTCCCATTTGGTTCTTTTTTCTAGTTTTGATTTTTCTGCTGAGATTCCCATCTGTTCATATATTCTCCTCTGTTGTTGTTTACAAACACATTTTTCCTTTACTTTTTGAGACATGTTTATAATAGCTGCTTTAAAGTCTTTACCTACTTTAGATACTGTATTTTTAAAAAATTGCTCTGTAGAGTGTTGATTTTTGTTTTAGTAGGCAGTTTAGTTCCTGGCTGATATCTTGTGTAGGCTTGGCTTTATATTTTGCTATGGCAGATCTGTGGAAAACCAAGGTTTTTTCTCAGGCTCCTTTAACCTAGCAAGACTCATCATCCATATTCTGTTTCTACTGTGGATTTTTATTAGGGCTTGGTTTTAGACTTTGTTAGTGTGGATCGAGAGTAGGCCTTACTCTGGGTGTGTCTTTACTCCTAAAGCGAAGCCTTTCTAGTGTCTCACGCTCAGAGTGTTAATGAGTTCTCTTTGTTCGGACTGGGTTAGACTGCCAGTGTTTCCCTTAAGCTACTTGACCTCTTGTATTTCTATTCCATATTAACCTTAATACAGCCACTCTTTTGTAAGCCTTACGTAATTATGTGTCCTGCATTGGTTAAGGACTCTCAGGAGACCCTTATACAAACTTCTGTGGTCCCCCCTCTGTACAGCTCCCTCCTCTGCAGTGCCCTGTCTCTGCCTCCCAGCCCTGCTCTGCTTGGACTCCAGCTCACTGTACTACAGTTAGGAATATGTCCCAAGGCAGAAAACCAAGCAAATGTGGGCTCACGCTTTCCTTCTCTCAGAGGTCACATTCTTGCTCTGTCTGTTGGTGGGTACCTGAAAATAGTTGCATCATTTTGTCCAGTTTAATAGTTGTTTATGAGAGGAGGGAAAGTCTGGTACCAATTACTCTGTCATACTGGAAGTGGAAGTCTCCCACAGCATTTTTATATGTATTGAAGTGAACTTTAGGGTAGCTTGAAAGGGAAAAATAAATCTTAGTCTTTCTTAGAACCAAACAGGTAAAGTGAGCTTATGGTGCTCATGAACTGAATCATTTCTCTCTGATCGTCCCACCTCCCACCCCCAATTGTCCATTCACTTCTCTTCTCTCTTCACAAAGGAGACAAGGGGGGTGAGGGGAATGGAAGAGAGAGGGACCTTACTTGGATCCTGCATCCTGGGCTATGACCTTGGGCCTGTCAACTGGAAAATTAAATGAGGTTTGTGAAAACGCACTGTTATTAGTGGCAAAAGTAAGAATGTATGCAGGACTTTCTGTGTTTGTATTTTATGACACTGCTTATACTTTGAGGTGTAAGCAAACAGGATGTGTCAGAGAAAGGAACTACAGTACTTAAAACTTCTTCCAAAGTTATTCAGTGTTAATGACTGCCCTTCAGATCCTGGTGAGAAAATGATATATCTAAACTTGTAACTTATTAAAGTGGGCCTTGTGGTTAATAGGGAGAGGTTTTCTTTGATTGTGGTCTGTGGGTTGGGTAATGTTTTGCCAGATAGGACTTGTATAGAAAAATCACTTTTTTGTTATAAATTCTAGTCTTTCTCTTTTCTTTTTCAGCTTAAACTTCTTTAAAATAAAGCCCCTTTTTGATGGAAAAGGATTGCTCATTAGAAAAATAGTTACTTTATTGGATAATTAGCCATCCCTTTAGAAATTTAATGAAGTTTCCATTTGGAAATGGTCTAGAAGATATAAATGCTGTCTCACACATGGAGCTTTTAGTTCTATACAAATATGTCTTAAGGGCCTCAGAAGAAGAGTAGTCCTTTATTCTTAGGGCCTAGTTTGAATATAGCAAGTTGCTATAGTATACCTAATTGAATATACCAATTCTTGTATCTGCCCAAGAAGGCTTATTTAGATTAGGCTTATTCTTTAAAGTTGTTTTGGTTTGTTGATTTGAAAATACATCCCATTTCATTTCATTTTCTCAGAAAATGTGATAGCAGTTTAAAGGGACTACTGTCTGTGGGAAGTTTGCTCCTTTTATTCGAATCGTTCACTATGTTGTTTGCCATAGCTTTACTTTTTGTCCCCTTTTCTAAACTGAACCCCTCATTTAAGCACTTACTCTCTTGCCAATGCCCTCTGTGCATTTTCCCTTTAGCTTCTCATCACGTCCTCCCTACATGTTTAACCCTGGATTAACCATCTGCTTTCTCTCTCTTTTTAAATTTTCATTTAAAAAATTTTTTAATTATGGTAAAATACTACATATAATACGCTTTCTCTTCTTTTAGACCTGGGCTGGTAAGCACTCTAAAGACATTTATAGAGACTGGAGGTATGACAAATTCAGGTGGGCTTACTGAACTTCCAGGCATGCTTTGTCCCTGGGTCGCCCCTGCTTGGTCCTCTCCCATAGCATCTGTTTTTTATTTTTCTCCTCAAGCCTCCTATGCCTTCTCCACAACTGCCTTGGCTCTGGGCAGATGGCCTTGCCACCTCTGTCACAGAGAACATGGAGGCTCTCTGCTGTTTGCACCCTCAGCTTTGCGTGCTCCTGTGTATCCACACTTCTTCCCTAAACTCCACCCCCTGTCCTCCAGGCCTGGAGGAGGAGAGTGCCCAGCTCCCATCGAAGTTAGTCTCTCTACTGGAGTTCTTGATGTCTTCCTAGCCCTCTGGAATATTCCTCCAGCATTTCCCCTTGTCTGCTCCACCTTCACATTTTGTTGTTCTTTGCTTTTCCTTCCTCACAAAAATACACCTTAAGTTATTTCCATCTTAGACACAAACAAAAACAAAAGGATTTAACACTTCTCTATGCCGTATTTTCTTTTAGTTTGACCCTATGTTTTCTCGTGGTACACAGCTGTGTACCGTGGAAGAATTGTCTGTAGCACTTGCCTTGCCTTGTTAACTTCGCATTCTTTCTTTGGGCCACCGAAGTCAGGCTTCTGCTCTCACTGCTCCACTGAAAGTACCTCATAAAAGTCACTGATTCTCTGGTTGCCAAATCGAGTGGCCTCTCTCAGCTTCATTGTACTTGACCTTTCTTTTTTTTTTTTGGCCACACCCCATGGCATGCAAGACCTTAGTTCCCCAACCAGGGATCGAACCCGTGCCCCCTGCACTGGGAGCGTGGAGTCTTAACCCCACTGGACCACCAGGGAAGTCCCCTGTACGTGACCTTTCTAAGACATTTAACACCAACCACTTCCTTCTTCATGAAATTCTTCCTTTGCTTCTACTGTCCTGATTTTCCTGCCTCTGGTACATTCTTCTTCTCCTTTGCTGCCCCTCTTAAATGGTGATGTTTCCTGACTCTTACTTCCCTTTCAGTAGTCTCATCTATCTGCATGATTTTAATTATCATGTATATGCAGCTGATTCTGAAATCAGAATTTTCCACCCAGATGCCTCTTTTGAGTCCAGGCCCACATAACATAATCCTTATAACAGTCCTACAAAATAGTATTGTTTTCCATATGTATAGGTGAGGAAACTGAACCTAAGGGATGTTTGTTAACCAGTTTGAGATCAAGCAGTCAGTGGAAGAGCCAGGATTTGAACCTCTTGTCTAAAGTTAGGCTTTTAACTCTAAAGTATGCTATTAATCACACATCTCCATCTGGCTCTCTGACAGATAAATATGTCATGTCCCATACCAAATGCCATCCCACAACTCCATTCTCAGTCCCCCACCACCACACACACACACACAAAACTAAGAGGGAGAATATGAAACCTGTATTCTCATCTCAGTGAGTGGCATTCCTTCTTCCAGTTATCCAAGCCAGAATGTCATAGGGAATTGAATAGACTTCCCTCTGTCTCCATCCTACAGGCCTGTCCAGCCCAACAGAACATCAGTTCCTGTGTATTCTCACTCTTTAACATAACTTGTACTCATTCCCTCCTTTTCACTTCCACTGCTACTGTAATAGTTGTTAACTTTATATCCACCTGGATTGCCGTAATAGTGACAATCCAGCCCATTGCTTCTCATGTTATCTGAGCTGAAGAATCAAGGTTCCTTGTTTTTTTGTTGCAGAAATTTTGTAGCATATAAAAAAATGAGGGCCTCCCTGGTGGCGCAGTGGTTGAGAGTCCGCCTGCCGATGCAGGGGATACGGGTTCGTGCCCCGGTCTGGGAGGATCCCATATGCCGCGGAGCGGCTGGGCCCGTGAGCCATGGCCGCTGGGCCTGCGCGTCCGGAGCCTGTGCTCCGCAACGGGAGAGGCCACAGCAGTGAGAGGCCCGCATACCGCAAAAAGAAAAAAAAAAAAAAAATGAATCATTGGAAAACTGAAATAAAAAAAGACATGTAAAATATAAGCTCCATTTTTAAAATTACTAAATTCGATAGATATAACATTACTGTCAGTTAGCTATAACAGTTTTTAAATACCAATTTTCTGTGTGTATCCTGTAGCAGACGGGTAACAAACAGTTTGTTGATTGGCACTGGTCCACAGACAACATCAAGGAGCACCCGTTCACGGTATCTGATGAAAAGAAATATCTTCAGTCTTCTTAGATTATAACCACATGGGCCTATGTTATTTAAAACCGAAATATTTCAACTAGGACGTTCTTTGTTTGGGGCTTATAGATAGCTTGTATATGTGGATTTAAGAGGTTTTAGAAAATTTCCTGTTTCTTTAGGATCCCTTCTTTCAATACAAATAAATCCCTTTAGAACAAGGGGTAGTCATGCGTTACATTAAAATTTTAATGCTGAGATCAAAGTGTACTCACTTAAGAATCCAAAGCAAGATTTCTTAAATAGACTTGAAGTACAGTCTTCATGGGCTACCTGTAATAAAAGTGTTTTCCCTTGGTTTGATGTATTTAACTTGATATGATTGTACACACATACAAAAGTTTGCTTCTAATTTTTTGCAGTAAAAATACAGCAGATGGGTTGATGTGTTCCATTTACGAAAGATTAAAATTCTGCATAGGTATTAACCTGATTGGGTGATAAATAATTAAATTAAGTTATCTGGGTATTGCCAGGCATCTGACTAAGACCTGGTCAAAAGATTTGGAAATTAATGAAGTGCAGACAGGAGATGCTAAAATGGTCAGACTGCAGAATACCCCTTGGCTTTAAACAGGGCATGGCTGAGAAATCAAAGACAGAAAAGCAAAGTTCTAAAGGGGTGTAATTCAGGTATGGGGATGCTGTAAATATTAAGCTGAGATTATGCCTACAGTTAGTTTAGAAATTTATTACATAAAACTGCTCAGACCCCATAGTTGTCTACTTCAGGCATCAGGTCTGATAAAGAACAGAACACATGGGCAAATACCTAAGAGAACATAATCTTCCCATATGAGGTAAAAAAGTCAGAAAGGCCTTTTAGACATTGTAAAGTGAAAAAGCAAATTAAGTAACCTAATCTGCATTACTGTACCAGGTACTTAAAACTACCACAGAAAATTTCTAACCACTGAGAGTTCATTAATAATTAAAAAAATTTTTTTGAGTTCAATTACAGCAGTATTTGCTCTGTTAATGAAATGAATGAGTCTCAAACACAATTAACTATCAAAACAAAACAAAATTATGTCACAAGAAGTTGGGGCACTGTAGGAAGTTTAGGAGATTAAATTCCCAAAGCAGAATGTTATAACTGTCACCCTTCTTACATTTCTAGACAAGTCACAGGAGATGGGTAGACGGCAGATTGCTGAACCCACACACCTGGAAAGTGATTAAAAGTTTTTTTCAGAGAAAACTTTTAAAGCAGCATAGCTTTTAAAAATTTGGGGCTGGAGAGGAGGTAGGAAAAGGCAACCTCATTGGAGTCTCTGTTCTCCCCAAAGCTAAAAGGAGTGAGATGAAGTGAAAAGAAAATGTATTTTTGAAAGGTAATAAAGAAAAAGGAAGAAACAAAAAGAAAATAACTTTTTAAATTTACACTGTAGCAAGTTAAGATGAGTTATGGGATAACAAGTGTTCACCAGGTGGACTGGGGTGGGAGAAATGATGACATTGCAGGCAAAGGGAACAGACAGGAAAACAGAAGTGGAGCATGGCATAGAAGAGCAGCCTGTCTTGTCTCAGATGAGCGAGCAGTTGGGATGGCCAGAGTACACGCAAGGATGCAAAGTCCAATGCTGCCCGGGATCTGACCATGGAGAAGGCTTAGACCAGTGCTTCTCAAACTTATGTGCACATAAATCTCCTGAGGATTTGTTAAAATTCAGATTAAGGGAAGGGACTTGAGAGTCTGCTCTTATAAATAGTTGCTGTGTGATGTAGATGCTCTGGTTCGCAGACCACATTTGGAGTAGTAAGACACTAAACTTTATCCTGATGTTTATTGGTACTTGGTTTCATGTATTATGAGTTGCCCCTCTTTAGTTAGTACTTATGAGTAGCACTAAACACATGGCATTTATGTCAAGCTAGATATTAAGGAATTTTATGTAAGTTTTGCCTTGCTGATGGTGAAATAATACTCGAAGCAAATTCATTGCCAAATACAAAAGAAATAAATAGGTGCAAGCTGTCATCCCTTGAGCTAGTTGAGTAGGGAGATGCAATATAATAATGGAAAGAATCTAAAATTTGGGATCAGAGTTTTAGACCTGAGCTCTAGTATCAGTTTTGTGACTAAATAACTGTCACTTTGTGAAGGTAAATTAACTCCTATTTCTGTTTTTGGCTTGTTTGTTTTCTTATGTCTGAAATAGTATAATACTTGCCATTTTATAGAATTATTGTGAGGATTAGAAATGATATGTATAAAGTACCTTGTAGGGAAAGGTTAATGGGGGTTTCATTGATCAAACTTTCAATCTAGCCCTAGGAATTATTTATCTGTATGCTATTATTTACTCCTCTACTTTTTGAGTCTTTTTTTTTTTTCTTAGTGATTCTTGGCAAGTTGGAGAGTGCAGCTTTTTTGTGTGGTTTTAAAAGTTCCCACCACTACCCAACCCCAGGATCCACTTACACTTATGGTGTATTATGTGGTTGTTACAGAGGGGAATCTCTTGTACTTCTAAGTGCTCTGGAAGCATGAAAAGACAGGTTGGATTGTAGTTTTATCTGATTTTTATAGTTCTTTCGTCTTTTTAAAAATTATTTCTTTTCTTTTTTTTTAATAAATTTATTTATTTATTTTTGGCTACATTGGGTCTTTTGTTGCTGCGTGTAGGCTTTCTCTTGTTGTGGCGAGCGGGAGCTACTGTTTGTTGCAGTGCCCAGGCTTCTCATTGCGGTGGCTTCTCCTGTTGCGGAGCACAGGCTCTAGGTGCGCGGGCTGCAGTAGTTGTGGCACACGGGCTCAGAAGTTGTGGCCCGCGGGCTCTAGAGCACAGGCTCAGTAGTTGTGGCTCATGGGCTTGGTTGCTCCATGGCATTTGGGATCTTCCCAGACCAGGGCTCGAACCCATGTGTCCTGCATTGGCAGGTGGATTCTTAACCACTGCACCACCAGGGAAGTCCTAAAAATTATTTCTTGATTATGGAAATTTCCTATATAATTTGACCCTTGCAGTTTGCTGTGGAACAGAAACATCCCTCTTCCAAGGGGAAATAAGTAATCCAGCCTGTTGCTTACCCATCATTCAAGCTATGAATGGGCATTCCAGCTGTGGTCCTCCCTAGGGAGAATGGGACTCAGAGAGGAGACCCACAAAGGCCGTAGAAGCAGGTTTGAGCCTTTTAAGCAGGAATTCTGGGGATTCTGGTACCTAGACTGCAGAAGAGGGACATGGGCTATGGATGGGCATTCTTTGATCTTACTGACTCCTCACCCAGCTGGGGACATGCACAGCTAGAGGCGGGCAAAAGCAGGGCCCTCTAAAGCTCAGGACAAGGGCCCAGGTTGTTGGGCAGGAGTGTATTAAGGAAATCAGTATTTAATCTCAACTGCCTTTTTTGATACTAGCCTGTTTGTTTAGCTTTCTTATTTTAAGACTGTGATATGCTCTTATCTATGCTTGAGTTTTTAATGGATGATACAAGAGTATTATAAACATTTAATTCAGCACCTCTGAGATGGAAATAAGTCTTAGTTATTTAAAAAAAATCCTTAGATTAAACGTGGTATTATGAGCTTTTTTTTTTTTTCTAACTCTGTGCCTGGTCCTTATGTTTTGGTTTTTTTAGATCGGCTTCAGCTCCCCAGGAATATGATTGAAAACAGCATGTTTGAGGAAGAACCAGATGTGGTGGATTTAGCCAAAGAACCTTGTTTACATCCTCTAGAGCCTGATGAGGTGGAATATGAGCCCCGGGGTTCACGACTGCTGGTGCGGGGTCTTGGTGAGCATGAGATGGATGAGGACGAAGAGGATTATGAGTCATCCGCAAAGCTGCTGGGCATGTCCTTCATGAACAGGAGCTCGGGCCTTCGAAACAGTGCAGCCGGCTACAGGCAGAGCTCAGATGGGACTTGTTCAGTACCGTCTGCGAGGACCATGGTGGTCTGTGCTTTTGTCATTGTGGTTGCTGTTTCTGTAATCATGGTGATTTATCTACTGCCCAGATGTACCTTTACCAAAGAAGGCTGCCATAAAAAAAACCAATCAATGGGATTAATTCAGCCAATTGCAACTAATGGGAAGTTGTTTCCATGGGCACAAATCAGGCTTCCCACTGCCATTATGCCAGTACACTATGAACTTAACCTACACCCAAACCTAACCTCGATGACATTCAGGGGCTCTGTGATGATTTCACTTCAGGCTCTTCAGGCCACATGGAACATAGTTCTTCACAGCACAGGCCATAATATTTCAAGAGTGACCTTTATGTCAGCAGTTTCAAGCCAAGAAAAACAAGTTGATGTCCTGGAATATCCATTTCATGAACAAATCGCCATTGTTGCCCCCGAGGCCCTTCTTGAAGGACACAATTATACCTTGAAGATAGAGTATTCGGCAAATATATCTAGTTCTTACTGTGGGTTTTATGGCATCTCCTACACAGATGAAAGTAATGAGAAAAAGTATGTAGCCCTCTTAAATGATTCTGCTTCTTTGCTCTCTGATGACTTCTGCAATGTGGATCCCTTTGCCCACACTAGAGACATTAACTGCAATTTTTTTTTTTAATTTAAGAGGTTAGGTGAAAAATAGTAGAATGGTGATTTGGAAGAGTATACTCTTTCTCTCTTAGTCAAAGCCTTGAGTATGTATCATATATATGATATGTCACGGTGGGGCTGGGGGCATGCTGATGGAAGGAAATGGACAAGGATTATATCAGTTACATTCTCTAACACAAACACTTAAGTTATCTTGAGCTTTTCATATCTTATAAGATGAATCTAGTTTTCTATCACCTTCAAGGTCTCCATGTGAACCAAATATAGAAGAATACAGGTTATTCTTTCAGTCTTAGTTTTCTATTGTGTGGAACTTTTAGGAGGTGCTTACTGAGATGGAGAAAGAAAGCATGAAGAAGTGTTGTATACTTATATATGTAATTTTTAGTATCTTTGCTGTTTTTTGTTTTTTTAATGCCATTCTGTTTTGGATTTCTGATGGAAAAGTAAAAAAAAAAGAAATCTTGGAGAGATTCATTTTTAAAAAGCGACTTAAAATTATTCAGCTCTCCATTTAAACCATATATTTTGTTCTTTAATCTTAGTATTCATAGATGTACTTTGAATTTCTGGAAAGATGCAGTGCACAGTTGCATACAGACTATTCTTAAGTAGCAGTAATGTCACTTCTCTTACGTGTACAAAGTCCTTGTCAGATCTGCTTAGTGCATTGGAGCATTCTCTCATGTTCCTTTGCAAACCAGTATGTGAATTACCATTGATGGCCATTTGGCTAATGTATGTTGGTATATTGAGAAAAATAGAAATGAATATTTTAAATCTGTCTTAAGTTTTTTGATCCTTCTTAACTAGAGAAAGAGACAAAGCAAGATCTATAGTCCTATTCAGATAAGTAATTTTTCTCTTTCCCCTTAGCGTAATACTTTTAAAATAAATGGCATGCTGGCTCTTGCCATGAGATCTGACATGAAAAGCAAATTTATAATTGCAGGGATAGCTTGGGGCTTCTCGGCTTTACTTCTCCTATAATCTCCATCATCTCTAGGAATTATAGGATATACATAAAAACAGTGTTCTTAGTATGCAATCAGACCTTTACGACAAATACCCTAGTCACCTCTTCCAATCAGATTATTGCCCTCGGATCCTCTTGGGCCTGCCTGAATGTAGTGGGAAGAGTCAATGTTGTGTGGCAGAGCGAGGTGGTTTTGGACAGGGTCACTTGTTGACCCTTTTGCTGTGGGCTGGATTGAGTCGTGGAAAATGCTAGAAAAATGGAAGACATTCTTTTTTTTTTTTTTCACACACACACACACACACACACACACTATATTTTATTTTTACAGGAGATCAATAAACTGACACCAAACATTGTAAATGGACGACCACAACAAAAGCAACAATGATTGCAATTACCAAACACGAAACACACTCATACTATGGGAAGACATTCTTAAAATTATGAAATAGAGTATTTTTTTAAATAGTACTTTAAAATTTGTGAAACTCTACTATTACAAAAAATATATAAATCCATTAACCTACCTGGTTCCATAAAATGGATGCCCCACATGATTGTATATCTTGATGCAAGATAGAAGTTTAGAAGATTATTTATACCTTTCAAGAGGTCTGAAAACTAATTCAAAACAAGTAGATAAAGTAATTAAGTATTTATACCTCTCAAGAGGCCTGAAAACTGTAATTCAAAACAAGTAGTTAAAGTAATTAAGGGATATATTTCCTATTGATTGGAAAATCAAAGTAAATGTAAATGTCAAACGTACTGACACTGCTTGTGGTAAAGGAACTTTACCTGTGTCATCTAAGAAGTGGAGATGGTCAGTAAGCTTGCAGTTAAGTCTAGAAGTTATTGACCATAGATGTAAGGTTCTAGATAACAAACTGATACTAAAAAACTAGCAAAGGAATTTAGGCTGGAGATGTGTTTTATTTCTTTGTCCTTCAACCTCTCAGTGTCTTTTTCTCGAACTCTTGATTCATCTTCTTCACTGGACCCCTGACCTCTAATCTTACTACAGCTTTCCCCCTCCTCTTTCCCCCATCTTCCACACTGCTGCCAGACTATTTCTAGAAGTACAGACCTGACCATGTTGGTCTTTGGTTTATGATCCTTCAGCAGTTCCTCATTTTTAACAAGATTTAGTTCAATTTCTTTCAAGATCTGGGCCGTTTTTTCTCTCACAGCCCTCACCTGCCTTAATGAACTTCATGTGCACTTTCCAGTGATAATGGCAGCCCATATTTACTTGAGAACTGAAGTGCTAGAAACTGTTGCAAGCATTTTATATGTTTAGTCTTTCATCTTGTCAAACTCACTAAGAGGTGGAAATTATATTTTATTCACTTTACAGATGAGGAAGCAGGGGCACATGAAGTAATTCATTCAGCATCTTATGGCTAGCAAGTAGCAGAGGGGAACTCAAACCCAAAGTCATTTTAACTACAAAGACCACATTCTTAACCACTGTGGTGCACTGCCTCCTTAGTTTTCACCTCTTTACCCATTGTTATCACCAGTGCTTAGAATTCTCTTACTGACCCTCAGCTAATTCATAACTGTCTTCAGTGCTCCTGGAGGTGGTGCTCAAACTGCAACTAGTATTTCTGAAGGTAAATGCAGTCACTAATGAAAGAACAAGCTTTGAGGTATTCAGCTTAGATAGAATAGATTATAAGTATCATCAAGCAGCAGCCTTTTCAAAGGGACTTCTATGTAAGATAGTTCTTATTGCATCTCTTTTAACAATAATTTAAGATCTTATTTGTCTTAGAACATTATAATCCAGTTTTTATCCAAAATCATGGTCCAAGTAGACTCTCATATGAATAATATGGATGTCATCAAACTTATCCCTTGGTCCCTTGTGGCCCTCCTCCAAAATCTTCAGTTAACTGGGTAAGAATTTGGGAGTTGGGTGAAGAAATGGAAAGTTCGAAACATATTTTTAAATTGTTTCACATATGTTGATTGCTGTCGTTCTTGCAGTTTACCCTAACAAACAGTTATTTGGGCAAATCCTTACTAGGACAGAAGCACAGTAATTCTAAGCGTGAAGGAAGAGTTATGACTATCCAGCATTTATAATAGACATCTGTGTAGGAATTTATGGCATACAAGTGGTTGTTACTATGAATAGTCTTATTCGATTCTAGCAAAAACCCTAAATGTTTGGTAGGGGGTCCTACCTTGATCCTAGTTTAACAAATAAGGAAATGAGATGTAGATCACTGATTTGCTGAAGTCATGTGGCTGGTAAGTTGCAGAGTTTGGGTCTTCTGACTCTAAATCTTACACTCTTTTCTACTTGCCTTTTTTTTTTTTAAACATCTTTATTGGAGTATAATTGCTTTACATTGTTGTGTTAGTTGCTGCTGTATAGTAAAGTGAATCAGCTATACGTACATCCCCATATCCCCTCCCTCTTCCGTCTCCCTCCCACACTCCCTATCCCACCCTTCTAGGTGGACTAAGTCCTAAGCAAGCGAGGCAATCATGTCCACAGTGGTGGTTATCTATGTACCATATTGACTGGTAGCTGATATGTGCACACCAGGGCCACACGTGTCCTGATTTCTTATGACCATGTTTGTATGATTTTCCAAATGCAGATCTATTTTATTCTTCTGCTTAACTAAAAGTCTGCATTTCTCCTCTTTTTATGCTTTTCTCCCAACCTTTAATTGAGGACTTATAGTTAAATTCTCAAGTGTTGTTGCTGTAGGAGAGGAGGAAAATTTTTGATTCATTTCTGAAGAGAGTAAAGAACAACAGCATACTATAGGACACCTAGTTTTTTCAGTCCTCATGAAAGTGCAGGTTGTGAGTGTGAGGTTTAGTGTTATGAAGGCACAGTCTGTACAGAGAATAATGGCAATGGATGACAATCTTTTATAGTGATCTTTCATCAGAAACCTTTTTAAGACCTCAGTGGCCAGCTATAGCCTATCTTTGTGGCTTCATCTCCAGCCACCTTGGACACCCACCCCCAGTCCCTGAATATGCACTGCTCAGTCCTTCCTTGTGCTTCCTACTCTTTCTAGGCTGCACTGTCTTCCTTTCTCTACCTTTTCAAATATTCCTCATTTTTAAAGGCCCTTTTCATATTTTGTCACCAGTTTCCTTACACTGTCTCTACCACTAGGCAGACTTTGTTTCCTACCCTTTGTTTCCACTGCTTTGTTCGCACTATTAGGACATGATTCGCAGCCTGATAAGTTTCTACTGTATAACCTCTGCCTCTCCCAGTTGATTGAGAATCCTTTAATGTCTGGGCTTGTATGATATTTATCTTAGTATCCCTAGAACTTGGCAAGGTGCCTTGAATAGTAGGTACTCAATAACTATTGGATGGATTTGCATTTGTTTTAGGTACTTTGCAGCAACTCAGTTTGAACCCTTGGCAGCAAGATCTGCTTTTCCTTGTTTTGATGAACCAGCATTTAAAGCCACATTTATCATCAGGATCATAAGAGATGAGCAATACACTGCTTTATCAAATATGCCTAAGGTACTGTTCTATTCCTTGAATGTAAAATCTTTGAGTAGGTCTCTTTCTTTGTATTGAATACTTGAATTCTTCTTTGCCATACTGTTGAGAATGATTAAAATCATATACATTCTTATTCTTTCTTAAAATGCTTAAATAAAAGTAAAATATGTATTGGAATCAATTGGGAAGTCAGCCTGAGAAGCACTTAAGGAAAGAGAAAGACTGTATGTGGAAGGAATGGGCAGGAAATGTGAAGTCTGTGCTATTGTACTAAAGTTCTGCAAATATTAATACTGTGAACTACTAAAGAGCACAGTGATATTTTCAAAGACATGGTGAATTTACTATTCTAAACAGTGATATTTGGTAGTGTTGAATCATGATTGACCTTGGTGTTTTACTGGTTACTGAGAAATCGAGATGGTAACATGGAGGTTGAACAACAAGAACATGGACATGTTTCTTGGCTGTGAGCTCTGCATGGAAGTAGTGGGGGTGAAATCAGGCAGAATTGTTTTTATGCTAAACAGAACTTAGGGGTGGGTCCTTTTGTTACACCTGAGAGCTGTGTGCAGCCGATAGGAACCTCTCAGAAGCCATGTGACTGGGGAGGAGGAGCAGCCACATCTAACAGACTATGAGTCAGCCCTTGAGTCAAGGAGAGGACATGGTCTGTCCTTCGACAAGGACATCACTTCAGCAGCTCTACTCCTAGCCATACTCTTCACCTTAATCTTTCTATAAGGGAGGTCAAATGCTTACTTGCCTAGTAACCCAAAACATATTTTAAATTCACGGTTGGAAAATCCTGCAAGGTTGCCCGCCTTCCCTCATCTTGTGTCTACTGCAGACTTTTCTAGTGACTTATCACCGTTAATCCCACTAAGCCTTCTTGTGGTCATCAACACGGTCCTTTACGAAGCCATTTCAGATCATTTGGAGGGATTAACCAGCTGTAGCTCATTCTTGTGTGAATGTATTTGTAGCAGTAGAATGGAGTACTCCTAGGTCATAAGGAAGGATTTTTGGTTTTGATGGTGTTTTAAAGGGGAGAAACAGAGCCACTGCTACTTACTGTTTCTAACTTACATTTATTTAAAGCCATTGTTTGAGACTAGGAACTTCTTAAGGATTTTTACTGTACTCAGTATGTCCTCATGATGAAGAATGGTAGAACAGACTGAGACTGAGGGCCGTGTTGTTTGGAAACTTGTGCTGAGAGATTAAAATATGCCTGCATCTTCACTACTTATTTCCTATTTGAATCTTCAGTTTCCCAGTTTATATGTCACTGTCATTTATTCTCATAGTTACAGAACTGTCATTTTCCCCATTGCTTGTAGAAGTCATCAGTCATTATGGAAGATGGACTTGTACAGGATGAGTTTTCTGAGAGTGTGAAGATGAGCACTTACCTGGTTGCTTTCATTGTGGGGGAGTTGAAGAATCTGAGTCAGGACATAAATGGAACCCTGGTATGTATGTTGTTGTGGTAATTGTCTTGAAAACCTATATTCACAGGAGGTTGAGAGGAATCCTTTCATGATATCTGGTAAATGCTTTATGAAGGAAAACAATCTTTTGGTTCACAGCTCTGACATTTTATACCAGCCGTGTTACTTTTTACTTAGTTGTTATTTACTGTTATTATTTGAATACCTAAAAAATCAATAATTTTTAAGTTCCTTTAAATTTTACTTTTATAAGAGAATTTCAGTAAGACAATATATGTATAAGAAAGCCTCTAGAACTGTGCTGTATAATATGAAAACACAGAAAGACAATTTAATTAAATCAAGAAACAGTACATGAACAAAATGAAATGTTTAGCGGAGACATAGAAATCATAAAAAAAAAAAGAACCAAACAGAAATTCTGGGTCTGAAAAATACAGTGAATGAAATGAAAAATGCAATACAGACCATCAGCAGCAGAATGGATCAAGCAAGAAAAAGAATTTGTGAGTTAGAAGACAGGAAATTTTATATTATCTGGTCAGGGAAGAACAAAGGTAAAAAGGATGAAAAAGAAGTGACACACACACACACACACAATGGAATGTTATTCAGCCATGAGAAAGAAAGAAGGAAATCTTGCCATTTGGGACAACATATATGGACCTTGAGGGCATTATGCTAAGTGAAATAAGTCAGACAGACAAAGACAAAGACTATGTGACCTCACTTAGGTGTGGAATCTAAAACTGAACTCATGGACTCATGGTTGCCAGGGCCTGAGGGGTGGGGGAGATGGAGAGATGTTGGTCAAAGGGTCCAAACTTCCAGGTATAAATAAGTTCTGGGGAGCTAATGTACAGCATGGTGATTATAGTTAACACTGTATTATATATTTGAAAGTTGCAAAGAGAGTTGCTTAAATGTTCTCACCATGCAAAAGAAATGGTAGTTATGTGAAGTGATGCAAGTGTTAACTCGTGCTACTGTGGTAATCATTTCACAATATATAAGTGTATCTAATGAACATGTTGTATACCTTAAACTTACATAATATTATATGTTAATTATATCACTAAAGCTGCAAAAATTAATTAAATTTAAAATTCACTTCCTTAGTCTCAGTAGCCACATTTCTAGCATTCTTGTGGCTAGTGGCTACCTTATTGGACATCAAAGATATTGAATATTTCCATCAATGCAGAACATTTTATTGGACAGCAGCAAATCTAGAAGATTGTGCAGGCTTAAAAGATAGCATAAAAATTTAATTAGAAGAAAAACTCCAAGTTGTAAAAGTCATTTGAATGCACCTTTTGAAAAAGCAAGTCCTGATTGAATTTTCTTCATCTTAAAGAGAGAAGATTGTTTAAATGTCTGGTATGTCTGTAATTTGTCAAGATTGACCCTTTGTTCTAATTAGGCTCCTCTGCTTTTCTTCGTCATTTGAATCTGTCTGTAAATGATTGTTTGATTGGATTTTATGCCTTAATTTCACTGTAAAGACCTTAAAAAGCTAATATCTTCACATACTAACAACATAGGAGAAAAGGGTCTTTTAAAGCTAAAAGTGATTATTTTTCTTGATAGAAATATGATGGAATTCTTTAATTTTTTTTCATATTTTTGATCCCCACCAGGGTATGTTTTCTACCCTTTGAACACATTCACTTGGATTTGGGCTTCCTTTCCAGACCAAAGAACTTTATTTTAATCACAGTGTATTTGGATCTTATTATTTGCTAATTAAGAGGGGCATACTCCTTCTGTTAGAAAAGATTATCATGTCTACTCCATTAACTCTAAGAGAGGAGGGGTGAGGTAAGGATTATCTGGCTCTTCATCAGCAATAACACTGCCATATGACCTTATGCTCAAAGGATGGAGACCTGTTCGTGTTCAAGGGTAATGTGGACTACATTAAGTAAGTGCTCACCTTTGGGTTTAAAAGAGTTTTTGGCAAGTCTAAACCAAAGAGTTTTTTGGAATCCTTTCGAAAGGATATTAAGACTGGTTTAATCCTGAAAAAAAATCAATTAATCTCTCTTCAAGTTTTGCACCCCAAATTTAGCCCTTGATGCAGATGTTGCAGCCTTTATAAAACCTAAAAGGTTCAATCTTAAATCAGGTTGCTTCTTCAAGAGCCAGCTGAGTACCACCCTCTCCTTGAAGCTTTTCATTCTTTCCCCAGCTGGGATTAATCATTCCCTCTGATATTTCATAGCACTTTAGTTACATCTCTGTTGTAGTTCTTATCACACTCTTTGATATAAAATCCCTAGCACTTTTTATTGTATCTCAAAATGTATGTAGTCTAGGCTTTTTATTTTCCCTCTCTCTCTTTCTCTCCCCCTCCATCCCTCTCTCATTCTTTCTTTCAGCAGCTATGCTGGCTTCTTACTGTCTGTAGGATTACATTCAAACTCATCATTCTGTGATATCCAAGGCCCTCATAAATTCGGTTATATTTCCAATTGCTCCAATGGAATTCTTTCATCTAGTCAGGCTGAATTATTCACTGCTCAGATATATACCTCATATATTATATTATATATATATATATATATATATATATATATCATATATATAACATATATATAACATATATGTATAACATATATATAAAACATATACATATATATATATATATTTTGTCCACAACAGTTGATCCTTGAAGAACACGAGTTTGAACTGCACAAGTCCACTTATTGCAGATTTTTTTCAATAGTAAATACTGCAGTACTACATGATCCGTAGTTTGAATCCTTAGATGCAGAAGACTGACTATAAGTTATACTCAGATTTTCAACTGCTCCGAGGGTTGTTGCCCCTAACCCCGTCATTGTTCAAGGGTCAACTGGAAAGAGAGAGAGACTGAAAGAGAGAGAGGAGTTTCAAGTGAATTTTTTTGCTTTTTATTTACATGTATTAGGAAGCAACATGGTTAAACATGGACTCTGGCATCTACCTCGGTTCAGATCTCTCCTATACAGCTTTCTACCTATGTGCCCTTGGGCAGACTGCTCTGTAATTCTCTAAACCTCACCTTCCACAACTCTAATACTATATTGTCTATATTACCCTGCTCTCTCAAGGATTAAGTTTTTTAAATTCCTGTAAAATCTTTGGTACCTGGCAGATAGTAATACACACGCAGAGAAACTCCCTTGTATGTATGTAAACTCCCTTGTATATATAAATATAAATATAAATAACCTTTATCATTTTTAATGCTACCCAGTAGTAAATGTATTTTGAAAAAATTACAAATAAACAACTGTTTTATTAACTTTCTCTTTTTATTAGGAAATGGGGAAGACTCTAGCATGTGTGGAGTTATACTCTGTGCAGGCAGTTGTCTTGAGCTCTCATTTATAAACATCTTTCTATTTTATAAACCAAATGAGGGGAAGGCATTAGCCTCATATTGCTGATGAAGAAACAGTGTACCAGAGAGGTTAAGTAATTGACCTAGATTGCATAGCCAGTGAATGATAGTCAGAATTCACTGTCTACCACAATATACTGCTTCTTACAACAAATGATGTAATTTCTGTAGGTATGGTGATCAGAAATTCAGACTTAGAGTCTAATAAAGGATTTTTGTTCCACTAAAATGTTGTAATCTCTAGGATATGTTCTATTTTGTCATATTTGACATTAGGCCTATTTCACAAGATTCAGGAATAAGGCAGTAGGGCTTTACTTATTAATGTCAGTCATAGTAAACAACTGAAAATGTCAAAGTTGACTGTGGATTATTACACGTGGCCTGTTCAGTGATAAAGATTACTATGTTGTCAAAGACCTAAAGAAAGAGAGAACATTTGTTTTATCATTTCTGTCCATTATTCAGTGTTCCTTAAACCTCTCTCTGCCTTCAGGGATGCCAGAATTACCTAGAAAATTCTAGGCTAGTTTTGAAATACACTTCATTAGTTTGTCTTGAGGTTTTTATTTTGTTGTTGCCATTGCCTGATTTCATTTTTACCATAACAGGTCTAATTTGTAGAATCAGAATCCATTGGTGGTTAGTCAGATGTGGACATCATGTCTGTTTAACATCCAAACAGAACCTTCAACACTATTATCCATGTGAAGTTATAATTTTAATTTATTCTTATTTAGTCAGGAACATGACTTAGCTCCACAAACAACATTTCCTCAAGTATCCTTCCACCAACTAGGGACATTATATGTAATTTATATCATTCTACTAAAGTCTCAAGTCCCATGTAATCAGTTATTCTGGATAGACTTCATTCTGGTGAGGTTTTTTTGTTTTTTGGGGTTTTTTTTAAGGAATTTATGCTTTTTGTATGTTCAGCTGTCTGTTTAGGAAAGCTGGTGTTTTTCAGGAAACTTAGTCTTGGAAGATTCCAATATTTTCTATCTTCATAAATCTTGCAGGCTGTCTTGTTGTTCTTTTGGGGGGATGAGGTTTGGTTCTGGTTTTGCTTTTATCTAGTTTTTGCTTCTTATTAAATTAAGGAGCAGAGCAAGTTAAACCTAACGAATCTGCTATTCCTCAGTCTTAACTCTTCTCTCTGAGAGCTGACTAGGGGACTTTTTTGTGTCTTTTATAAATCTCTCAGGTCTTAGCAAGAGATGTTGTAGGAAAAGTTTTAAGTGGTAAGCCTTAAGGCCTGAGCACCAGTTGACTTGCATTTAACAGTGTTTAGAGTGCTCTTACCAAGTGCAGGGTGCTGGTCAAAACTTCTTTGTTGAACTAGATTGCTTTCTTTGTTTATTTCTTACTGCTTCTGTTGCTCTTAAAACAAGCATGATAATAATTGTAATGACCTGACAATTCATCTCTAGTGAGAATTCACAGCACATTTTTTAAAGGAAGAGAAGTAGAAGGAAAGAGAAAATGCCAAACTACCTTTCTTCCTAGTCATTGTATTCCAGAAATGGGACTCGGTGGATCCTTTGGTCAGATTTCAGTTCCATGTGAACTTCTTTTTTCTCCCTTAAGTTTTCATCTAATGAAAGATGCTTTCGCATATAGTGATGGGAGTGGCCAAATGGTGTGTTTGGGAGAAGGATGTTTTGAGGAGGAACCTGGAGTATATGGGTGGTGTTTCTATTAGGACAGCATCTTCTAGATGGTTACATTGACTGGAACATAAAATATGTATGTGTGGAAAGAACAGGCAGAAATAATAAAGACTGGTCTCAAATTCCAAGTGATCTTGGTACAGTCATTTATAATGGTAGTTAGATTTAAGAATATATCAGGGCTTCTCTGGTGGCGCGGCGGTTGAGAGTCCGCCTGTTGATGCAGGGGACGGGGTTCGTTCCCCGGTCCGGGAGGATCCCACATGCCGCAGAGTGGCTGGGCCCGTGAGCCATGGCCGCTGGGCCTGCGCATCCGGAGCCTGTGCGCCGCGATGGGAGAGGCCACGGCAGTGAGGGGCCCGCGTACCGAAAAAAAAAAAAAAAGAATATGTCAGACTTCGTTGTGTGTGCTTGTGTGCTAACACTTTCACAGGGGGATTGATGCAGGAAGTGTGCTTGGTCCTTTGGCAGGTGGTGACTGAATTCAATAAGCTGTGGTCACAGTCCTGTACCAAGGGCTGCAGATGTTCGAGTGCTGGGCTGGTGAAGTACACTTGGCCACATGATGTGATATTAAATTCCTTCCATAGTTACTTTAGAAAGTAACGTATTTTAAATGGGCTAACTGAACTCCTAACACTTCATTCTTCCTGTCACCGTTGCCACAAATCTCTGCTCATACATATTTTACCCCATTTCTGATGGGATTCTATTTGTAGTAATGATAATAACTACTATTTATTGAACACTTTTTTTGTGTCAGGCACTATTCTAAGTTCTATACGTATTCATTTAATCCTGACAGCAACCCTGTGAGGATAGGAGCTACTTTTATCACCATTTTATAGATAAGGAGATTGAGGTTAACTAATTTCACACAACTAGCAGAGATTTGAACCTGGCAGTCTAACTACAGAGCTTGTGCATTTAATTTTGTTGTTCGTTTACTTAAAATTTTTTCTTTATATTTAATTTGTAATGCCATGTTACCTCCATGTTTTTTTGATCAATGCATATGTTCTATAGACTAAGGCCCCACATAAAGACAATTAAAGCTGAAATTTTGACCTCTGAGAAATTGTTGCCTGTTTTTCAGTGTTTTAATGAAAGACCAAAAATAATTTGGGGTTAGAGTTCACCAATGTATTTTTTCAAATGATGAATTATTCAGTAGGTCTCTATTTCCCACCTGCTGGGATCTTTATTTTGAGGTTTTTATCTTCTGCAGTGTCTTGTCCATAGCCCACTTTCCCAAGTTGAGTACAGAGGGATTTTTTCTTTCAGTCAATTGAAAAACAATAAATATTGCTTTTTAAAACCTGTTGCTTTTAATGTAATTGCTTAAATTTTGCCTTTGATACTTACTGATAAGACATTTATAGTTAGTTACATCATATGTGTTTAACTTATGCACTTAATCAGAAGAAGAGAGAAAGAATAACAATTTAAGTAATGTGGGCAACTGCATCTTCCCTGGAGCATGCGCCCTGAAGTGAGTGGGCTGTGTGGGCATGAATCCCAGTATCCGCTTACTTGGTTTTAGTTACCGTGTGCCACTCACTGAGTGTTTCACTCTGCTGGGTATGGTTATTTTTGATACAACATGGTCCTTAAAAACAAGCCAACAACAGCAAAAAAAAAAAAAAAAAGAAGCCGTTCCAAGGCTTCCAAGAAAAACTGGCTGTGCCATACTTACTGAGAGAGAATGTGTTGGTCTCTAATAGGTTTTCCCAGGGTAATTTCAACATTTCTGTCTTAGGTGTTTATGTTAGAACTAACTCCCTTGTAAGCTGTGACTTCTCTGTATTGAATGCCTGCTCGATGCCAGGCACTGTGATAGGTGCTAAAAGGATGAAAACTTAGTTTTGGCCTTCAAATAATTCACAGTTTGATAGCTCATAGACAAGGAAGGGCCGTTGTAGGTAATGGAGAGGAAGAGAAGAGTATCATAAAATTAAACAGGCAGATGCTTATAAATTGCTATGTGATATAAAATAGTTTATTTTGGATATCATGTTAACTTAAAACTTACTGATTGCTTTTTTTTTAACATTGTTGTATGTATGGAAATGACTTGCTAAATCCTATAGGGGTTAAAAGAACTATAAGTGAGAGTTGCTGTCCTGAAAAATCTCGTATACCTCTATGTAGTTCTCAGGTATGCTAATCTTGACAGTGTTCACCTGAATATCATGCCATTTTAATTGTACCTGTCTTTACATCATACCTGTTACCTTTTAGGTTTCTATATATGCTGTCCCAGAAAAGATTGGTCAAGCTCACCATGCCTTGGAAACAACTGTGAAGCTTCTTGAGTTTTATCAAAACTACTTTGAAATTCAATACCCACTAAAGAAACTGGGTAAGAATCAAACAGTGCCTCTGATTTTCATTATCATTATAACTGATTTATGTTGCAAATGTTTTTTTCGGAAGAACTTTTGCCAAAGTTATTTTAAAGGAAAACCAAGAAACACTGTTAATTGTTTGCCTTCAAAATTGTTTGTATTTGTTAAGATTATTTAGATTCCATGGATGTATCTGAAAGTGGAGCTTAAAACACTTAGAAGTTTATGGGACTATTTCAAAGGTGCTGTGTAAGTGGGGATTTGCTTAGGGCTTAGTCTGGAGTTTGACTAATTCTAATTTCCTAAGAAATTCCTAATTCAAATAATAGGAGTAATGAGAGCTCAGGAAAGCAAGAGCATTTCAGTGCTGTTCAACATGGAGCTGGTTTTAGCTAGAAGAACGTTGGCCCTGCATTTTGTCCTCCTTGCTCTGGGAACTTCTTCAGTGTGAAGGAATTAGGTATCTTCTCTTGCTCAGGGACAGAGCAACAGTGACTCTACAGGGGGTTGATCAGGTCTTCCTCAGCTGACAGGTAGGTGAGGAGCATACAGGGCTAGGAAGGTTCCTTTCCTTAGGAGTATAAATGAATTCACTGCCTTCTGATTCAGTGATAGACCAGTGGGTAAAATATTTTGATTTAATTAGGGAGTGCCTTAGATGGGATAAAGTTGATCACTTCTTTCTTGTTATGTCCAGATTTGGTGGCTATTCCTGACTTTGAAGCAGGAGCAATGGAAAATTGGGGTTTGCTCACCTTCCAAGAAGGGACACTTCTGTATGATAATAATACTTCTTCAGTGATGGATAAAAAACTGGTTACTAAAATCATCGCTCATGAGCTGGCCCATCAGGTATCAGCAACCAAGGCTGTTATATCTCACACCTGTGGTCTGTTTCATATCCTAGAGTTTTAGAATACATTTAGATGCTAATAATAATTCAGCTTTTTATTATAGTATTGCCTTCTTTCATAATAATATGATGCTTTTTAAACAAACTTAATTTTCGGATAAAAATGCTATTTAATGTTTTGTATAGGGTTTTACAGTTTATAAAGCATTTTCACATCCATTATCTCTCTTACTTTTCATAACTTGGTGGGGAAGAAACCTTTTCCCTGAGTTGTACTCTTCTTCTTACAACTCTTGAACTGTAGTTGTCAGGACTAGATTTATTGTTTTGTCTCCTGCTAAAACTGGGTTCTTAGTTAATTCAGGAGAGGGAAGGTACTCTGTATGACATAGAGAAAAAGAAAGAAAATTATATGAGTACATGAACCTCCCTCTTTCTTCCCCAACACCTTGTCTCTCTTGTGCCCTCGATGAGGTGTTTGTCAGGGTAGGGTATGGTATGGGGGTGTTGTGATGGTGGGAGGATGTGGAGGAAGAGTGGGACATGCTCTGGCAGTTGACAGCCTACCTCAGACACAGTCTGTAGCCCGCCCTACATCCCTCGTGAGGGCTTCATGACATGCTGGCATAGGAAGCCTATGCTTATTTACTGTTACAGTTTTAGGCATGTAGACAAGTTGTTTTGGGGGGGATCTGCTGTAGGTCTGTTATTTCTGGGTCCGGCCATCACCCCTGGGGGAGTGTTCCTCATTTACTTCTTCTTTAGGACTTACAAGTCATCTTCCTCTGAAATAGGTTTTAAGATAATATCTGAAAAATATGCTTTTGTAATTCTCAAAGGTGTTTTGTTTCAGTACCTAGTAACCCTGTCATTTTGCTGATGGTTCGAGACAAGCCCTTGGCCACACTGACTAAATTGCACACCCTTTATTTCACTCTTTATTTACCACTCTTTATTTCAGGGATTTTGAGATGCATTTTTTAAGGGAGTCTCGTATCGTTTTTTTCCTTCTTCTTACCACCTCATGGAAAAAGCCATTTAAAGTTCTTTCTGATTTCATTTATTTGTATGAATGCCAAATTTCTTACAGAATGTTATTTGAATTCTGTTTTGAATCATGTAAATACTGCCCTCAACTTGGGTGACTGAGGAGAAACCTGCAGTCCAGGCTCTCTGACTATAGGAACATCCCTCATATAGAAATTTATTTTTTAGTTGTCATGATGATTGTAAATACAATGGAAAATAATATTACTAACTTGACATTAGAAAGTAGAATTTCATTATCTAGGAAATCTTACTTTTCATGAGGTGACTCGTTTTTGTTTACCTAGTATATAACGTGTGTTAAATTGATAAATATGCTAATTGTCTTTCTTGCCTGTTTCATTTAAGGTAAAATGTTAAATTTTTTATTTTACTTTTAAGGTGAATTTATACAATTTATGCAATTTTACTTTTAAAGTAAATTTATATTACAAATATAATTTATTTGCAAGTCTTTAATTTGAATATAGTTTGTGTTAACTATAATAAGTATATTTTTCAGTAATTGTAATCTGGTTATAGGTGATTAATTTGACAATTCAATTATTAGGAAATTCTTGAGAGTGTAAAATTGGTTAGTAGTTTGTTTTTTCCCACAGTGGTTTGGTAATCTGGTAACAATGCAGTGGTGGAACGAGGTATGGCTAAATGAAGGTTTTGCTACTTTCATGGAGTATTTCTCTTTGGAAAAAATATTCGGAGAGCTCTCCAGTGTAAGTACACTATTTGTTAGGCCTACTATGAATGCCAGGGGGAAAAATAGCCAAATCATATCCAACATGTATTTTCCATTCATTTGGAGTAATGAAAATGTTTCTAGAAAGATACGATAAAATTGACCCTTGTTATTGATCTCTATACCTCTTGAGATTTGACAGTGAAAATTGTGTTTTTATTTACTGATGTATTTCAGAAAGCTGAAATTTTGTGAAATTATTTTACACTTTGTCATTAAGATGAACATTTTAAATTGCTTTGCTACATTTTATTTTAATAGATGTGGCCCTTCTGCTTGAAGGAATTTAGATAGAGTTGAAAAGCCTTTTTTTGCAAAACAAAACTTTTTATCCTATGTATAAAGAGAAAATAATTAAGACATTTTGTAGCAATGCTGTCTCTCTGTTATCACTGTGATCATTCTTACAACAGTGATACATAAGTTGATACAGACAAATAATTTGCTCTTTTTAGGTACAAACCATATTTTGTGCCCTTTTCAAAGACATGGAACACCATTCTGTTACAGGAAGCATGAAAATATTGTTACTATGTTCTTAGACTCTCTGGAGATGTTTCTTGTCATTAGAGATATTTGGACACACTAGGTCTTATATGACAGATATTGCCAAATAATTCAAGCAGTAGGTGGAAAAGTATAAAGATCCCTTTCAACTCTAAAGTTCTGTGACTTTCTATTAAACTTCCTGAATATATGATCCAAGATTACTTCAAAAAAGGAATACTCTCTGTAATGGCTTATATGGGAAAAGAATTAAAAAAAAAAAAGAGTGGATATATGTATATGTGTAACTGATTCACTTTACTATACACCTGAAACTAATACAGCATTGTAAATCAACTATACTCCAATAAAAGTCAAAAAAAAATAAAGAGAGTACTGTTGGACCTTTCAATTTGAAATTTTTATGTAGGGCCTGTTCAAAAATTTCAGGTGGCAAAATGAACTCATTTTAAGCTAGAATATTAATAAGCAAGGTATTCTAAATCTGTGTATGCTACTTAATTAAGCAAAGAGATATACAGTTTCACCACTTGGTGGTGCCCAGAATGTTAAAAAAACTTCTAATATACGTTCTAGAGGAGCTCATTTACTGAGCTCTCAGACTTCTTGCTGTTTAAGAGTTATATTTTACTTCGAATGAACCTTAGTTAAGGGAAATGTATATTATCTTAACAGAAAAGCTGGATTATGTATGAGAAATCAGCTTAAGGAACAGTTCCTATTTTTTTTATTTCAGATTTTATTTTACAAATATACACTAGCCATTTTTAAATATTCATTTTGAATATCTGGATTTAGCATTTGGTTGCTTAGTAATAAATTCTCAGCTTATACTGTTGTTTAGGAAACACTGTTTTCCATGGGGCCAGGAGGTTATAATTCTGCTTTCAAATTTAAGGAATATGCATAAATGTCACATTCTTCCTACATTTTCAAAAGCTTACTTCTGAAGTTTAGTGAAGCTAGTTAATTTTTTATAATGACCTTAAACAGTAATTAGTCTAATTCATATAAATAATTACTATACTTGCCTCTGTCTTTAATACTGTTCATGGTTTCTTAATCTGTTTCATTTTTTGCTAGTATGAAGATTTCTTAGATGCTCGATTTAAAACCCTGAAGAAAGATTCCTTGAATTCATCTCATCCAATATCATCATTATCTGTTCAGTCTTCAGAACAGATTGAAGAAATGTTTGATTCTCTTTCCTATTTTAAGGTATTGCTATACACAAAAAGTACCTGGAGTAGGTTACAAATTAATTTCATATGTGAGCAAGCTGCTTGATTTAGATTATTTTAAAGATTAAATAGGTGTTATTTTCAGGTATCCTGTTAAACTTTAAGCTGTTTGCTTCTATTTAAATCTTGGTCTTAACTATATATGGGTTTTTCTTTCTTTCTCTGTCTCTTATTTTAAGTTCTCTAACTAGTATTCTGGGTAGTTAACCAGATCTTATAGTAATGTATTTTTTGAAGTTGGATCACTGTCCAGATTTGTAGGTAGAATATGTTCAGGGAAGGTTCTAAGCCCTTGGCTGTGTTATTCAGGATTGAGGTGTGTTCCAAAGTCAGAATTGCCAAAACAAGTAAGCAAAAGGAGATTTTTAAGAATTGAAGATTTTGTTTTAGAATTAGAAACATAGACTTCAGGTTGGGGGTGAAGCAAAAACAGAAACATAGAAACCTGATTAGGATCATCGTAAGAGAACAGGATAGGGATATCAGTGCCACTCACATTTGTGTAGGGAAGGAGGGCTGAATGTTACAGCTTGTTGACCTCCTTAGTCTGGCTATCAGATTAAGATCAATAAATTGAATTCTTGTCCTGCACAGAGAGGAAGATATACAGAACATATGAGTTCATGTCATCAAGAAACTCAAAGTTTAGGTGGTAAGTACTTGTGAAGCAGTAAGAGATAGTACGTGCTAATTGAATGGTACAGAGTATTTTTGCCTGTGATTATGGAGAGAAATTTTCTGGAGGAAAATGGAAATTGAGATGAATTAAATAATAGGAAGAATATAGGTAAAGAGGAATGGGAACAATAGAATAGGGCAAGAGTGGGATGATGAGGTCTGCAAAGAAAAAGTCAGGAATACTAATGGGCAGGGAATTTTGTTTAGGTAGCAAATGTTTGCAGTGGAAGCCACATGTAAACTAGGGGAAAGATGAGAAAGGTAGGTTGGGGCTCAGTTGTAGAAGGTCCTGAATGCCATCAGGAATCTGGACTTTTTCTGTAATCAGTGGGAAGCTTTTAAAGATTTTTCAATAGAGGAATGGCTTGATCAAGTGACTATTTAGGAAAATTAATTTGTTTCAGTTTATAAAGTAGATTTAAGTGGAGAGAGACCTAAAATCAGGAAATTGCTAATGAAGTACAAGCATGAAATGGTAAAAGTTTAAAATTAGGAGTGGTAGTGAGAGTAGAAGGGAAATGATGGGTGTGAAAAAACCCTGAGTGTAGGGAAGTACTTAAAGGACTTAGCAACAGGGTAAAGCAGGTAAAGAAGGAGGCAGAAATGTGTTCCAGGTTCAAGCCTGACTGGCAGGGAGAATGGTAGTACTGTTAATAAATGAGGAAATCAAGAGTTCAATTAGCTATATTAAATGTATTCCAATTAGAGCTACTGCTATGTGTTGTGATTTTTAAAGCCCATACTGGACCTGCCAATAAAGAAAATTTTATGACTTGCAATTATTTTCTTATACAGAACAGTTATTTCAGGATCTCTTGCTACAGAGCTCTTTCTTCCTCTGACCCCCACCCACCTTCCAAACCCAGAATTCATTGTCTTCTGAGTATATTGTCTCCACAGCATACCTTATCCCTGTCAGCATGGGAACTACTTATTTCAGAATTGGGAATCTGGCAAATATCCCACATAACAGAGAAAAATAGGACACTGGGTAATTTACCATTATTGTGTACAAGAAGTAGTAAGTGTCACTAGGGAAATGTGTTTGACAGACATGTTCTATTTGATCTTCATGATCTGCAAGCCTAATTCTGATGTGGGTTGCCTTGTGAGAATTCAGTCATTTAGCAAATCGTACAAGTACCAACCATGTACCTAACATTGTCCTAGGTGCTGGCAATACATCAGGAAATAAGGCGGCCTATGTCGCTTGTACCATGGAGCTTCTATTTCAAGGGTCAGAGATAGGCACAGACACAATACAAATGAATAAATAAATAGATATTTTGTTTGGTGATTAGTGCTAACATGAAAATAAAGCATGGTAAGGGAAATGAGAATGACAAAGGAAATGCTGTTTTATATAAGATGGTTGGGGACGACCACTGATAAGGTGATATTTGAATACCATCTGGAGGATGTGAGGGAACAATGCATGTGGACTTCTGGGGGAAAAATGTTCCAGGCAAAGGAAATAACCAGTGCATAGGGCTTGTGTGCAGAAATGAGTTAACGTAGTAGGCCTGAGACTGCTATCCTTAGAAAGGCATAATTGTAAGGCTGGCTCTTGGCTGGTATCTGGCAACTTGGATTTGGGGAGAGTTTCCACCATTCCCTGATAAGAATGACTCACTGTGCCCACACTGTTTGTACAGACAATGTGGTTTATGCTAAACATCTGTTTTCCTTCTGGGAGTCTGGAGTTTTGGTACTTGCTAGGCAGAGGACACTTCCATGACTAGCCGCCAATAAAAATCCCAGGTACTGAGTCTCTGATGAATTTCCCTGATAGACAACGTTTTATACATGTTGTCACAACTTGTTCCTGGGAGAATTAAGTGCATACTGTCTTACTCCACTGCAGAGGACTCCTGGAAGCTTGTACTTATTCACCCCATGAACTTTTTCCCTTAGCTGATTTACCTTCATGTCCTTTCACTGTAATAAATCATAGTGGTGAATATCACTACTGAGTCCTGTGAGTCCTCCTAACACGTCATCATACCTGGGACTTGTCTTGGGGACCCACACAGCTTGAGATGAAGATTGGTTGGCAGGTTCAAGCACCAGCAAGGAGCCAACGTGTCTGGAGTGGAATAAACACAGGGGAAAGTAGTAGATGAAGTGAGAAGGATTATAAGGGGCCACATCATTTTAGATCATCTTATTAGACGTAGTAAGGACCTTGATTTTTTGCAAAGTGGTATGAAAAGCCATTTGATGAGGGAAGTACCATAGTATGATTTTTTTTTTTTAATCAGCCTTCAACATCATATGGAGTCAAGATGACTAGTTAGGAGGTTGTTGTAATAGACCAGTGGCAAGATATTGGTGGCACAGACAAAGGTGATAGTACTGAAAGTGATGAGCAATGGTTGGTTTTGGAATATATGATAAACGTTAATCCAGTAGAATTTGCTAATGGATTAGATGTGGAATTAAGAGAGGAGTCAAGGATGACTTTAAGATTTTTGCCTGAACAGTTGGAAAAATGGAGTTGTTATTTGCTGAAATGAGAAGATTATTGGAAGAGTAGATTTGGGGCAAGAAGAAAAAAAAGTTCAATTTTTGAGTAAGTTTGAGGTGCATAAGTGGAGATAATAGGCATGTAGTTGAATATGAGTCTGGAATTGAGGGGAAGTCTGGTTAGATATATAAATTTGCAGGTCATTTAAAACCCCTGGCATTGAGAAGATCATCTAGGAAGTAAATTTAGAGAAGAAAAGAAGTTTGAAGATTAAATGCCACGGGCACCAAAATTTAGTCCTTGAGAAAATAAGGAGAATCCTACAAAAGAGACAGAAAGGGATGGCTAGTGAATAGGGGAGGAATCAAGAGTGGTATGCCAAGGCCAAGTGCAGAAAGACTTTCAAGGAGGAGTGGGTGATCAGTCATATCAAATACTACTAGTAGGTTGATAAAGGTGAGCCTGAGAATTGACATTGGTTTGACACCATGAGATTCACCAGTGACCTTGATAAAACCACTTTCAGTGGAGTGATGGTTGGAAGATGGCTCAAGAGAAAATGGAAACAGAGCAAATGGAGGTGGCAAATGCAGACAACTCTTTTGAGGAGTTTACTTCAAAGGAGGAACAAGAAATAGGGTGATAATTGGAGGAGGCACAGGGTTAAAGAAAGGAAGGGCATCTTATTTGTTTAAAATGAGGACTGATACATAGTTTTTGTTAATGGAATGTTACAGTAGAGAGGGAAAGTTAATGATGCAGGAGAGAATGGGATCTATTGGGAACAAGAATGAGCATGTAGAGGACATGCCCAGAAAGGGAGAGACAGCACATCCAGAGGAGAGCCTCTGGAGTGTGGAGTTCCAGTGTTTGGAGTTCTGGAGGCTGAAAGTCCAAAATCAAGGTGCTGGCCAATTTGGTTCTTAGTGAGTGCTCTCTTCCTGGATTGTAGACAGCTGTCTTCTTGCTGTGTCCTCACATGCCGTGTGGCTGACAGGGTCTTGGTGCTCTGGCGTGGTGTCAGGCCTGAGCCTCTGAGGTGGGAGAAGGGAGTTCAGGACATTGGACCACCAGAGACCTCCCAGCCCCATGTAATATCAATAGGCGACAGTTCTCCCAGAGATCTCTGTCTCAATGCTAAGACCCAGCTCCACCCAACTGTCAGCGGACTCCAGTGCTGGACACCCCATGCCAAACAAGTAGCAAGACAGGAACACAACCCCATCCATTAGCAGAAAGGCTGCTTAAAATCATACTGAGTTCACAACACCCCAAAACACACCACCGGATACGGCCCTGCCCACCAGAAAGACAAGATCCAGCCCCACCCACCAGAACACAGGCACCAGTCCCCACCAACAGGAAGCTTACACAAGCCACTGAACCAACCTCACCCACTGGGGGCAGACACTAAAAACAACAGGAACTACAAATCTGCAGCCTGCAAAAAGGAGACCCGAAATACAGTAAGTTAAGCAAAATGAGAAGACAGAGAAATATGCAGCAGATGAAGGAGCAAGGTAAAAACCCACCAGACCAAACAAATGAAGAGGAAATAGGCAGTCTACCTGAAAAAGAATTCAGAGTAATGATACTTAAAGATGAGCCAAAACCTTGGAAATAGAATGGAGAAAATACAAGAAATGTTTAACAAGGACCTAGAAGAACAAAAGAGAAAACAAACGATGATGAACAACACAATAAATAAAATTAAAAATTCTCAAGAAGGAATCAAGAGCAGAATACGGGATAAGTGACCTGGAAGATAAAATAGGGGAAATAACTACCACAGAGCAGAATAAAGAAAAACGAATGAAAAGAATTGAGGACAGTCTCAGAGACCTCTGGGACAACATTAAATGCACTAACATTTGACTTATAGGGGTCCTGGAAGAAGAACAGAAAAAGAAAGAGTCTGAGAAAATATTTGAAGAGATTATAGTTGAAAACTTCCCTAACATGAGAAAGGAAATACTCAATCAAGTCCAGGAAGGGCAGAGAGTCCCATACAGGATAAATCCAAGGAGAAACATGCCAAGAAACATATTACTCAATCTACCAAAAACTAAATACAAAGAAAAAATATTAAAAGCAGCAAGGAAAAAGCAACAAATTACATACAAGGGAATGCCCATAAGGTTAACAGCTGACCTTTCAGCAGAAACTCTGCAAGCCAGAAGAGAGTGGCAGGACATATTTAAAGTGATGAAAGGGAAAAACCTACAACCAAGATTACCCAGCAAGGATCTCATTCAGATTCGACAGAGAAATTAAAACCTTTACAGACAAGCAAAAGTTAAGATAATTCAGCACCACCAAACCAGCTTTACAGCAAATGCTAAAGGAACTTCTCTAGGCGGGAAACACAAGAGAAGGAAAAGACCTACAATAACAAACCCAAAACAATTAAGAAAATGGTAATAGGAACATACATATCGATAATTACCTTAAATGGAAATGGATTAAATGCTCCCACCAAAAGACATAGACTGGCTGAATGGATACAAAAACAAGACCCATATATATGCTGTCTACAAGAGACCCACTTCAGACCTAGGGACACATACAGACTGAAAGTGAGGGGATGGAAAAAGATATTCCATTGCAAATGGAAATCGAAAGCTGGAGTACCCATTTTCATATCAGACAAAATAGACTTTAAAATAAAGACTATTACAAGAGGCAAAGGACACTACATAGTGATCAAGGGATCAATCCAAGAAGAAGATATAACAATTATAAATATTTATGCACCCAACATAGGAGCACTTCAATACATAAGGCAAATGCTAACAGCCATAAAAGGGGAAATCGACAGTAACACAATCATAGTAGAGGACTTTAACACCCTGCTTGCACCAATGGACAGATCATCCAAAATGAAAATAGATAAGGAAACAAGCTTTAAATGACTCATTAAACAAGATGGACTTAATTGATATTTATAGGACATTCCATCCAAAAACAACAGAATACACTTTCTTCTCAAGTGCTCATGGAACATTCTCCAGTATAGATCATATCTTGGGTCACAAATCAAGCCTTGGTAAATTTAAGAAAATTGAAATCATATCAAGTATCTTTTCCGACCACAACACTATGAGACTAGATATCTATTACAGGAGAAAAGCTGTAAAAAATACAAACACATGGAGGCTAAACAATACACCACTAAATAACCAAGAGATCACTGAAGGAATCAAAGAGGAAATCAAAAAATACCTAGAAAAAATGACAATGAAATCACGACAACCCAAAACCTATGGGATGCAGCACAAGCAATTCTAATAGGGAAGTTTATAGCAATACAATCCTACCTCAAGAAACAAGAAAAATCTCAAGTAAACAACCTAACCTTACACCTAAAGCAATTAGAGAAAGAAGAACAAAGAAAACCCAAAGTTAGCAGAAGGAAAGAAATCATAAAGATCAGATCAGAAATACATGAAAAAGAAATGAAGGAAACAATTGCAAAAATCAATGAAACTAAAAGCTGGTTCTCTGAGAAGATAAACAAAATTGATAAACCATTAGCCAGACTCATCAAGAAAAAAGGGGAGAAGACTGAAATCAACAGAATTAGAAATGGAAAAGGGGAAGTAAGAGCTGACACTGCAGAAATACAAAGGATCATGAGAGTTTACTACAAGCAACTCTATCGCAATAAAATGGACAACCTGAAAGAAATGGACAAATTCTTAGAAAAGCACAACCTTCCGAGACTGAACCAGGAAGAAATAGAAAATATAAACAGACCAATCTCAAGCACTGAAATTGAAACTGTGATTAAAAATCTTCTGACAAATGAAAGACCAGGACCAGATGGCTTCACAGGTGAATTCTATCAAACATTTAGAGAAGAGCTAACACCTATCCTTCTCAAACTGTTCCAAAATAGAGCAGAGGGAGGAACACTCCCAACCTCATTCTACGAGACCACCATCACCCTGATACCAAAACCAGACAAAGATGTCACAAAGAAAGAAAACTACAGGCCAATATCACTGACGAACATAGATGCAAAAATCCTCAACAAAATACTAGCAAATAGGGGCTTCCCTGGTGGCACAGTGGTTGAGAGTCCACCTGCCAATGCAGGGGACACGGGTTCGTGCCCCAGTCCGGGAAGATCCCACATGCTGTGGAGCAGCTGGGCCTATGAGCCACGGCCGCTGAGCCTGTGCATCCGGAGCCTGTGCTCCGCAACGGAAGAGGCCACAACAGTGAGAGGCCCGTGTACCGCAAAAAAAAAAAAAAAATACTAGCAAATAGAATCCAACAGCACATTAAAAGGATCATACACCAAGATCATGTGGGGTTTATCCCAGGAATGCAAGGATTCTTCAGTATACACAAATCAATCAATGTGATAAACCATATTAACAAACTGAAGGAGAAACCATATCATCTCAATAGATGCAGAAAAAGCTTTTGACAATATTCAGCACACATTTATGATAAAAAACCCTCTAGAAGTAGGCATAGAGGGAACTTACCGCAACATAATAAAGGCCATATATGACAGATCCACAGCCAACATTGTTCTCAGTGGTGAAAAACTGAAACCATTTCCACTTGGATCAGGAACAAGACAAGGTTGCCCACTTTCACCACTATTATTCAGCATAGTTTTGCAAGTTTTAGCCACAGCAATCAGAGAAGAAAAAGAAATGAAAGGAATCCAAATCACAAAAGAAGAAGTAAAACTGTCACTGTTTGCAGATGACATGATACTATACATAGAGAATCCTAAAGATGCTACCAGAAAACTACTAGAGCTAACCAATGAATTTGGTAGAGTTGCAGGATGTAAAATTAATGCACAGAAATCTCTTGCATTCCTCTACAGTAATGATGAAGTATCTGAAAGAGAAATTAAGGTAACACTCCCATTTACCATTGCAACCAAAATATAAAATACCTAGGAATAAACCTACCTAAGGAGACAAAAGACCTATATGCAGAAAACTATAAGACACTGATGAAAGAAAGATGATACAAACAGATGGAGAGATATACCATGTTCTTGGATTGGAAGAATCAACATTGTGAAAATGACTCTACTACCCAAAGCAATGTACAGATTCAGTGCAATCCCTATCAAACTACCAATGCCATTTTTCACAGAACTAGAGCAAACAGTTTCACAATTTGTATGGAAACACAGAAGACCCAAAATAGCCAAAGCAATCTTGAGAAAGAAAAATGGAGCTGGAGGAATCAGGCTCCCTGACGTCAGACTATACTACAAAGCTACAGTAATCAAGACAGTATGTTACTGGCACAAAAATAGAAATATAGATCAGTGGAAGAGTATGAAGAGCCCAGAGTTAAACACATGCACATATAGTCACCTTATCTTTGATAAAGGAGTCAAGAATATACAATGGAGAAAAGACAGCTTCTTCTATAAGTGGTGCTGGGAAAACTAGACAGCTACGTGTAAAAGAATGAAATTGGAACACTCCCTAACACCTATAAAAAATAAACTGAAATTGGATTAAAGACCTAAATGTAAGACCAGACACTATAAAACAGAGTAAAATATAGGCAGAACACTATGACATAAATCACAGCAAGATCCTTTTTGACCCACCTCCTAGAGAAATGGAAATAAAAATAAACAAATGGGACTTAATGAAACTTCAAAGCTTTTGCACAGCAAAGGAAACCATAAACAAGATGAAAAGACAACCCTCAGAATGGGAGAAAATATTTGCAAATGAAGCAACTGACAAAGGATTAATCTCCAAAATATACAAGCAGCTCATGCAGCTCAATATCAGAAAAACAAACAACCCAATCCAAAAATGGGCAGAAGACCTAAACAGACATTTCTCCAAAGAAGATATACAGATTGCCAACAAACACATGAAAGGATGCTCAGCATCACTAATCATTAGAGAAATGCAAATCAAAACTACAGTGAGGTATCACCTCACACCAGTCAGAATGGCCATGATCCAAAAATCTACAAACATTATATGCTGGAGTGGGTGTGGAGAAAAGGGAACCCTCTTTCACTGTTGGTGGGAATGTAAATTGATACAGCCACTATGGAGAACAGTATGGAGGTTCCTTAAAAAACTAAAAATAGAACTACCATATGACCCAGCAATCCCACTACTGGGCATATACCCTGAGAAAACCTTAATTCAAAAGTAGTCATGTACCACAATGTTCATTGCAGTGCTATTTACAGAAGCCAGGATATGGAAGCACCCTAAGTGTCCATCGACCAATGAATGGATAAAGAAGATGTGGCACCTATATACGATGGAATATTCCTCAGCCATAAAAAGAAATGAAATTGAGTTATTTGTAGTGAGGTGGATAGACCTAGAGTCTGTCATACAGAGTGAAGTAAGTCAGAAAGAGAAAAACAGATACTGTATGCTAACACATATATATGGAATCTTAGAGAAAAAACAATGGTTCTGAGGAAGCTGGGGCAGGACAGGAATAAAGACGCAGACGTAGAGAATGGACTTAAGGACACACGGAGTGGGAAGGGTAAGCTGGGACGAAGTGAGAGAGTAGCATTGACATATATACACTACCAAATGTAGAATAGATAGCTAGTGGGAAGCAGCTGCTTAGCACAGGGAGATCACCTTGGTGCTGTGTGACCACCTAGAGGGGAGGGATATGGAGGGTGGGAGGGAGACGCAAGAGGGAGGCGATATGGGTACATATGTATACGTATAGCTGATTCACTTGGTTATACAGCAGAAACTAACACAACACTGTAAGCAATTATACTCCAATAAAGATTAAAAACAAAAAACAAAACAAAAAAAAAAGAATGAGCATTTAAATTTATAGTAGCACTGAAGTGTGCTACAGAAGTAAGAGAGTAATAGGTATTAAGTAGTAGGTATTAAGTTCAGTTATGTGTATCTGATAATCTTGATGACTTAACATTGCTACATTTTTATCAGAAGTGAAATTCATTCAAAAAGTATTTGAGTGCCTCCTCTGTACCAGGCATTATTTTAGTCATAGGAATTGAGCTTTTCAGTTTTTCCCTAAATTAACTTACTGTCTAGAAGAGGAAATAAAAATATATCTATAGCAGATGCAGGAAGTGTGGTATAAATTGCTTTTGAATATGGAGAAATACGATTTATGTCTCAAATCGGGGAAGGCTTCACAGAGGAGGCGGTTATTTTAAGACTGGAGAAGATGACGTGCATCAGTGAGTATAGTGTGGCCTTAACAGTTGCATGTCTGACTCTGAATTTTTGGTGTATGCTTACGACCCTATACGTACATTCATATATTCCAAACATATTTGAAGTGAGTCTGCAGGAAGAAGAGAGATCTTGAAAACAGCTTCAGCAGCATGACATACTAAAATTTGAAATTAATGTACTCCCTAGCAAAGAGACCTTTGAGAGTTCAGCTACTTTATTGTCTCCAGCAGTGTGCTTTAAGCATTGGAGATAGGGGTGGGGAATGCCACAGAAAATTCGGCATTTTTTAAATTAAAAGTATATTTATACTTGTCCTACAGATAGGTTCATCTGTACCATTTTTCCAGAGTCCACATATATGCGTTAATATACAATATTTTTTTTTTCTCTTTCTGACTTACTTCACTCTGTATGGCAGACTCTAGGTCCATTCATGTCTCTACAGATGACCCAATTTCGTTCCTTTTTAATGCTGAGTAATATTCCATTTTATATATGTATCACATCTTCTTTATCCATTCATCTCGGTGCTCTGTGGTGACCTAGATGGGTGGGATGGGGGGGTGAGAGGGAGGTCCAAGAGGGAGGGGATATATGTATACATACAGCTGATTCACTTCATTATACAGCAGAAACTAACACAACATTGTAAAGCAACTATACCCCAATTTAAAAACATATATGTATATAAAAACACTTAACTTTTTTTTTAATTAATTTATTTATTTTATTCATCTTTGGCTTCATTGGGTCTTCATTGCTGCGCACGGGCTTTCTGTAGTTGCAGTGAGCGGGACTACTCTTCATTTCAGTGCACGGGCTTCTCATCGTGGTGGCTTCTCATTGCGGAGCACGGGCTCTAGGCACATGGGCTTCAGTAGGTGTGCCACACAGGCTGAGTAGTTGTGGCTCACAGGCTGTAGGGCGCAGGCTCAGTAGTTGTGGTGCCCAGGCTTAGTTGCTCTGCGGCATGTGGGATCTTCCCGGACCAGGGCTCGAACCTGTGTCCCCTGGATTGGCAGATGGGTTCTTAACCACTGCGCCACCAGAGAAGCCCAAAACACTTAACTTTTTAACACTAACACTGAAACAGTGAGTAACTGAGAGACCACACAAAATGGCTCATAGAAGAATTAGTGCAAATAGGAATTTACTCCATTAATTCTTTTTCAAACCTCTTAAAATAATTTTTAAGACAATTTCAACATAGTACACAACTGGTTATATGAGACTAAATAACAGTGTATTATCACTGGGTTATGAAAGTATTTGCTTACAGTGATAGTATTTTGAATCCTAGATTCTTATCTCTATAAACCTATTCTATTATTTTCTTCCCATTTTTGCTTTTTTTTTAAATAGGGAGCTTCTCTGTTGTTGATGCTGAAAACTTACCTTAGTGAAGATGTATTTCAACATGCTATTGTTCTTTACCTGCATAATCATAGCTATGCATCCATTTGCAGTGATGATCTGTGGGATAGTTTTAATGAGGTAAGTGACCTGGATATTTTTTTTAGCTCTTAAACTAAGAAGAGAGGAGTTCTTATGTTTTTATCAAGTATGTAAATAAGCTGTGGTACCAAGGATAGTTATTTAAGAGAGAGGGGAACGGAGCTTAGTATATAAATATTTATGAATAAGAGCACAGAATTAAAAGTCATGAAATGAAAGTCCTGGTCTTAATTGTTGAAAAAATTGCATGAGGCCTTGTGTAAGCATCTTTAGTCTATACCTTAATCTCCATTCCTACTTTGTAAGAAAGTTCTCTTTTCTGAATTAGTGTATATTATTATGTTTTCATTATTTTATTTTTTTTTCAAAAATCTCTTTTCCTTATGTTTTTGCAGTCTTTCTACCTTACATTCATGATTTTTTGCTCTATACTCTGCCTTATGAATCCTCCTATCTTTTGTGGCCATGTTCCTCTAAATTAGATGATGTATCATATTCTGGCTGCCATGGCTCCATACTGCCATTGGATCATTTTGCTGCTTGGATTTTGTTGTGCCTAGAATTCTAACAAGCAGTGTAATCAGTTACAAGTTATGCTTCATAACAGTGTGTGAACCCAGCCTGCATCGTGCACATATGCTGACGGCATAGCCCTTATAAGCATTTGAATTTGTTACCCTGATCTAGATCAATGGTTTTTAATGTTTTGGAAGATCACAGACATATTTGAAAATTTGATGAAAGTTCTGGACATATTCCCCAAAAAAACCACAGATAGGCAAAATATCACACACAGATTCAACGTTTTATGGATCCTGGGTTAAGAACCCCTGCTCTGTCCGCCTGCCGATGCAGGGTACACGGGTTCGTGCCCCGGTCTGGGAAGATCCCACATGCCGCAGAGCTGCTGGGCCCGTGAGCCATGGCCGCTGAGCCTGCGCGTCTGGAGCCTGTGCTCCACAACGGGAGAGGCCACAACAGTGAGAGGCCCGCGTACCACAAAAAAAAAAAAAAAGAACCCCTGCTCTGGATCTTTTCCATGTGCTCTCTCTGCTCCCTTGCCTTCCCTGAAATTTGGTATCTTCTAATTGTTAACCCTTTTCCCAGAAGATATATCTTCCCTACTGTCTGAGTTCTTTTTGAGAAGAACGATCAGTCCTTATTACCTAAGAGTTGCTTCTAAATCATTGTTTTTCCTCTTATCAGGTAGTAGCATTTCAAATGAGAGCCACATTATTTACTTTATACTCATTGTATTATCTCCTGACGTTTAGAATATATTTCTGCCTTCCTCACTGACTGCAACTTTTGCATCACAGTGTTTTCCTATCCAGACCTAGCCCCTTAACATTATCCTCAGGTTTTTCAGCATGCACATCAAATTATGCACTGGACTTTTCATTTCAGTTCTGTTTCAGAGACCCAAAAGTGCCTTGCTTTGAGGCAAGCTTGTTTTCTTCCCAACCTCTTGTCCAGAAATAAATAGGTCAGAGCCATGAGAAACATAAGGTTAATATCACAAAGCATTTGGGAAGATTTTCTCCATCCTTTTCGGCTTTAAATAAATAGGCGTATGTCGACTGAGGTGTAAGGCCTGCCATAGTGGCGTGATATTACAAAACATTTTAAGTACTTGATGATTTGAGTTGCTTGCAAATCCATAGGTAATCTAGAAAAATAATTTGAATCATAAATTTAGCTCACCTGCTTCAAAGAGATAGTTCAAAAATTGCTTCTTAATCATTGATACCATATGTCTTAGGGACAGGGAGCTTTAGAAGGTCTGTGAACCTCTGACACTGGATTCTAGATCTTGTAGATAAATTCATGTATTTTATAGGAAAAAGGGGTATGTGACCATGAAAAACATTCACTGCTGCTCTCTAGAGAGACCTAAAGTCCAGGCAGCCAACCTGTTTGTATCTCACTCCTCTGCTGCTGCTGCTGCTGCTCCCAGGCACTCCCACAGGATGAGCTCTTTAAAAGATGAACTTTAACATTTGTGAAAGCAGAGGGTCTGGGGAATAAAGAGAAATCTGGACCGAGAAATCTGGACCTAGATGATTCACAGGAGTGAGTAGCAGTGCTTCTGATTCTAGAGTGCATATCATTATCCATACCTTCTAAATGTTAGTATTGTGACCTGAAGGAGTGCTTATATCTTCTTAGGGATTTTAATGAACACTCAGTTGGTTGATAGCATATGTGCTGCTTTTTCAACGTAGTTCCTCTCTCACTCTCTTTAGTTATCACTTAGCTGTATTCCAGGTTACTTTCCTTTTAGCACTTGCTCAATTACCTAGAGTAAAAATGTAAATTCAACTCAGCATTTGTGCTTCTTTTTTATGTTACCATTAAATGTAGTCTCCATAGAATGTGGTAGGGAAAGAGGGAAAGGTACTATAAAATTTTTAGACTGTTTAAGAAAAAATAATTTATTTTTTTTTTCTATAGGTCTCAAATAAAACACTAGACGTAAGGAAAATGATGAAAACCTGGACCCTGCAGAAAGGATTTCCTTTAGTGACTGTTCAAAGAAAAGGAAAGGAACTTCTGGTGCAACAAGAAAGATTTTCTTTAAATATGAAGCCTGAAATTCAGCCTTCAGATGCAAGGTGAGTGCCCTCTCTCTCTCCCCGCTATCTCTTTTGCACCCTCAGGTTAAAGTATTTTTAAATGTTTTGTAATCATAAGTTCTTAAGAAACCTAACAAGATTATCCCTTTCTGGGAATAGCTCGAAAAATGTCACCTTCCTGCCAAAAAAAAAAAAAAAAAAAAACCACCCAACAAATTATGTGTAACTGACTGAAATATTGGAAAGAGTGATAATCTTCCAGTATTTTCTTTTTACAGCTCTCTGTGGCATATTCCACTATCCTATGTCACTGATGAAGGAAATTATTCAAAGTATCGATCAGTATCATTACTGGACAAGAAATCAGGTTTGGCTATATTTAACACTTTTCTGAAATGAAGTTAGAAACAGCATATTTTCTAAAAATCTGACCAAGCAGCAGAAAGGAGATTACACTTTCCATTACACTTTCCAATGTACACAGCTCTCTGAGCTGGTTCTATGAGACACCTATACAAAATGTGACTAAGGTGAGATTGATTCTATGTATCATGCATAAAACTGGTCTTTCTTAGTCATGTGAAATAAGGTATAAAAAATTGCACTGAATATGCTAACAGTTGTGGTAGAAAATAGCGAATACTGTGTTTTTGTATCCTAGATAAATATATTGTTGGAAGTAGTAGATCAGTTTCTTAAAGTATACTCTGCTGTCTACTCTCTAGGGGTGGGCTGAGGCGACTGCATTTTAATAAGCACCCTAGATGATTTTTATGCATGACAAAGGTTGATTCATGAGACAGATTTGTAGTAAATAATTATTACAAAATGTCCTGTAGACATAGTATACATTTTTTTATAATGAGAAAATAGGGCAAGAAATTATGATTGTGGGGGGATAATAAAATGTAAAGATTGTATATGCTGACCCACAAGGAGTCTATAGAAAGAAATTAAAATGTAGTTTCTAACCATCTGTTAAATACCACTGAATGCTACACCACGTATCCTCTTAATTTACATCCTGAAAATATGAGGCTCTTGGGTTCTGCAGGAACCATTAGTGATACTTTAGATTTATGGAAAGGGAAAATTTATTGTTTGAATTGGATCTGTTGTTCAATCCTATATCTTTGAGAGGGGAATGTAGCTTAGTAACAGTCTGACTTTGGAGCCACATTACCTGGTTCAGTCGTATGATTTTAGGTGAGTTATGTGACCTCTCTGAGCCTCTTTCCCTGAGCTATAGAATGGAGAGAGTAATTATACTTGTGTTATAGTGTTATGTGAGGATTAATTGAGCTCATTTATATGAAGCACCTAGAATAATGCCTGGCACATGTTATGTGCTATATAAGTGTTAGTTATCATTATTAATGTTACTATTGAAAAAAATAATTTTTAATCATAACATATCCACCTTACATAAAATCCAGAAGATGGAGAACAAATCTTATTACCCTATTTTAACTACTCTCATGATTATTTCTTTCTAGTCATTTTTTTAAAATATTTTTTTACTTGGTTGATATTGTGTCCATGTGATTTTTATATCTTACCTTTTTTTTTAACTTAACATATGCACTAATTGACTTAATCTTTCTTACTGTTGGACACTTGATTTACCATTTGTATCTATAAAAAAAATGCCTCAATAAAATTTGAGTTCTTAAATGCTTTCTCATTATATGCACTATTTTATAGGAATGCATCTCAGAAATGAAGACCATGTTACCGTTTGTGGTTTAATACATATTTCCAAGTTGCCCTTCTGTTGTGTGGTAACAACTTATAAGGCCAGTTGAAATATATGAGCATACCAGTTGCATTTCAGTCTAACTGGAGTGTTACAACAACAATTTCATTATTTAAAACACTAAGTACAATTGATGATGTCATCATATCTTTGATTAATACAGCATAGCTGAAGGTACAAGGAAGTGCTGCCTTCTTGATAAAAACAAAACTTCATACTTTAAGTGGGCCCTGGAAGGATAGTCTCTGACCTAAGAGAGAACAATAATCCCATCTCCCTATTTATTTTATTTTATTTTATTTTATTTTATTTTTATACAGCAGGTTCTTATTAGTTATCTATTTTATACATATTAGTTTATACATGTCAATCCCAATCTCCCAATTCATCCCACCACCCCACCCCCCTTCAGCTTTCCCCCCTTGGTGTCCATACATTTGTTCTCTGCATCTGTGTCTCTATTTCTGCCCTGCAAACCGGTTCATCTGTACTGTTTTTCTAGGTTCCACATATATGCATTAATATACGGTATTTGTTTTTCTCTTTCTGACTTATTTCACTCTGTATGACAGTCTCTAGGTCCATCCCCGTCTCTACAAATGACCCAGTTTCATTCCTTTTTATGGCTGAGTAATATTCCATTGTATGTATATATGCCATATCTTCTTTATCCATTCATCTGTCTATGGACACTTAGGTTGCTTCCATGTCCTGGCTATTGTAAATAGAGCTGCAGTGAACATTGTGGTACATGACTCTTTTTGAATTATAGTTTTCTCAGGGTATATGACCAGTAGTGGGATTGCTGGGTCGTATGGTAGTTCTATTTTTAGTTTTTTAAGGAACCTCCATACTGTTCTCCATAGTGGCTGTATCAATTTACATTCCCACCAACAGTGCAAGAGGGTTCCCTTTTCTCCACACCGTCTCCAGCATTTGTTGTTTGTAGATTTTCTGATGATGCCCATTCTAACCAGTGTGAGGTGATACCTCACTGTACTTTTGATTTGCATTTCTCTAATAATTAGTGATGTTGAGCAGCTTTTCATGTGCTTCTAGGCCATCTGTCTGTCTTCTTTGGAGAAATGTCTGTTTAGATCTTCTGCCCAGTTTTTGATTGGGTTGTTTGTGTTTTTAATATGAGCTGCATAAGCTGTTTATATATTTTGGAGATTAATCATTTGTCTATTGATTCATTTGCAGATATTTTCTCCCGCTTGTCTTTTCATCTTATTTATAGCTTCCTTTACTTTGCAAAAGTTTTTAAGTTTCATTAGGTCCCATTTGTTTATTTTTGTTTTTATTTCCATTACTCTAAGAGGTGGGTCAAAAAATTTTGCTGTGATTTATGTCAAAGAGTGTTCTTCCGGGCTTCCCTAGTGGCTCAGTGGTTGAGAGTCTGCCTGCCGATGCAGGGGACACGTGTTTGTGCCCTGGTCTGGGAAGATTCCATGTGCTGTGGAGCGGCTAGGCCCGTGAGCCATGGCCACTGAGCCTGCGCATCCAGAGCCTGTGCTCCGCAACAGGAGAGGCCACAACAGTGGGAGGCCCACGTACCACCAAAAAAAAAAAAAAAAAAAGAGTGTTCTTCCTATGTTTTCCTCTAAGAATTTTATAGTGTCCGGTCTTACATTTAGGTCTTTAATCCATTTTCAGTTTATTTTTGTGTATAGTGTTAGTGAGTGTTCTATTTTCATTTTTTTTACATGTAGCAGTCCAGTTTTCCCAGCACCACTTATTGAACAGACTGTCTTTTCTCCATTGTATATCCTTGCCTCCTTTGTCATAGATTAGTTGACCATAGGTGCGTGGGTTTATCTCTGAGCTTTCTATCCTGTTCCATTGATCTATATTTCTGTTTTTATGCCAGTACCATATTGTCTTGATTTCTGTAGCTTTGTAGTATAGTCTGAAGTCAGGGAGTCTGATTCCTCCAGCTCTGTTTTTTTCCCTCAAGGTTGCTTTGGCTATTCGGGGTCTTTTGTGTCTCCATACAAATTTTAAGATTTTTTTGTTCTAGTTCTGTAAAACATGTCGTTGGTAATTTGATAGGGATTGCATTCTATCTGTAGATTGCTTTACCCATCTCCCTATTTTTAAAAGGGACCAATAAGGAAATTTTGCAAACCTCCCAATAGTATGTAAGTTTTTGGTGGTATTAGAAATAATTGGACAATATGAAATCTGCTTTTATTAGCCCTCTGCTTTTTAGCTCAGTTCATATGCCAGTTTCTTAAACTCTTTCTGAGATTCACACCCCAAAGTCTTGCTCATATTTTCCTGCTATTGCTGTTTCCTTCTAAGTCCTTACCTGGCACTCTCTGCTTCCACTGCACAAAAATTGTTTCAGCAACTCAAAAATGCCGCACTGCCTCTTGTCTCTGGGCCTTTACATATGCTGTTTTCTCTTCTGGAAGAACACTCCTGCCTCCTGATTCCCTGGTTTTACTCCTATGCACTCTTCAGATCTCAACTCATCCATTGCTTGCTCTAAGGAGCCCTCCCTCACCCCAAGACAGGTTAGATGCCCTACTTATGTGTTTTAATGATATTCTCTACTTTTTATATACTATAAGTACTGTTTTGTTTATATTTATCCCACATTAGATGTACCCCCCATTGAGGGTGGAGATCTTGGTTACACAAATCACTTTTGCAACCTTAGCACCCTATAGGTACACAAAAATTTATTGAATAAATAAATTTAGTCTATAACAACGTGACTCAATTTCAGATCTCACTGTAAAAAGTTCTAGGAAAAGAGCGTTCCAACCTTGATGAACTGATACCTTCTGTTTCTCTTCATTTGAAAATATTCTTAGTAAAGGGAAATATATGAAATGCACTATAATATGATTGGTTTAATCTAGAGGTGGAACTGAGCCAGTATGTGCTGAAAGCAGTGTCTGCTAATTCCTCTTCTCAACTGTGTTGTTTACCTTGCTGCTGCAGTTTTAATTCCTGGCAGTTCAGGTTTTGAAAGTCCACACTGAAAATGTCTGTCCTCACAAAAAGTGTTTGAGGACAGTTGGGTCTTCTTGGTTCCTGATGCTCCTGTGAGAACGAATTTTGGTTTAATTGAATTTTAATTTTTTCTTTTCTCAAAAGAAATGTAGCACAGACAGTGACTACAGAGGCTTATTTTATGCCATATGACTTTAGTACAATGTGTTATCTTGGTGGTTTGTTAAATCTATAGTATGTTTTCGTGCGTTCTAATGTCAGGGTTGCTGGGTTAGTCCATTAGTTCAATCAAATATAGAAGTTATATATGGTCAATACTTTTGTCACTTTTCCCCATGTACATGGATTTTGAATGGTTAATAGTTTTTTTTGCATAAGAAGGGCTGAATGGGACCATTTTTCTAAACTACCTATTGAGGAAATTACACTAAAATGTCTCCCTCTCCCTTCTCTTCCTTCCTTTCCCCCCTCCTCTTTCCTCTCTCTCTCTTCCACATTTTATTCAAACCTAATCTCTTTCACTATAGGAAATTTTTATATTAACTCTAACTTGGAACATTCATGTTTCTAAAAGGATATCACTGTGCCAGAAATATTTCTCTGAAACTAAAGGACGTGACATTGAAATGAAAGGCAGTTGAAAAAAAGAGGAAGGAGGAAGGGCATGTAGTTAGGATTGGATATTTATCATGTGCCATTCTCTGCTCTTGCCTTTTCCCCCTAATAAAATAAAGGGGAAGAAAGGAGTATTGGAGAATGGAATGCTTTTGAACAGAAGGGGATGCATGCAGTTCAACTGCATGTATCATGCTAGCCCTCTGGAGCAAGCTACACAGGAAATTTTGCAGCTTTACAGTGAAAACATATTTTTTGTTTCTGTGCTTTAATGTTTCTTTATAAAACAGTAGTTGATTTTCATAACTCATTGACAAATGTTTTTTTTAAATCACTATTAGATTACTTAATCTGGGCTTCTGCCATTTAACATTGGAGTTGCTCACTCTTGTCTTACTACTCAGTGGACTGTGAGAATTGAACTGTTAATCTGTTAATGATTATAATAAATTAAAAACATATGAGGATAGCCTCACCCACATTTGGGCTGCAGGATGTAGTTACCTCCCTTGTGTGCAAAGCTATTATTTTTTGATACCTGTGGTTTTAAGGTCCTCCATTCTGGATCAATCAGAAGACCTGAAAGAGACTAATATGTTGATTCTTTAAATGATAAATTTCCTTTCTATGCTGTCGCTGCACTGCTTTATATTCTGTCATCAAAATGACAGCAATAATTTCAGGCACACTCCCAGCTGTGTTCCTCCTCTCTACCATCTGGACTTGGCTAGGTTTACAACATGGCAAGTTGCTTATCAGTGAAGATACTCTGTATTTCAATATTTTCCTGTATCTATCCAATGGGAAATTTGCCATACTTATCATTCCTTGCCTCCTTTGTTGGGAAAGGGAGATTTGAAGCTCTTTAGTTCTTCTTCCCAAGGTCCTTTCTTCATAAAAGCTCTGTAGGAAATTGTGTTTGGTGACCCAGAGAGTGTTGATATTTTTGCGTTAGCTAATGATAAAGTTAATTTCATTAGTCATAGGTTTGTTAAAAATATCTCCAACTTGGAGCAGCTACTGTTGCCATCACAAATAAACCTTAGAACTGCATTCTGCTCTAGAAAAGGAATAAACCCTATTAATGTAATTAATCTTTCCCATCTATTGCTATAGCAGCAATAAAACAAATTAGTATGGAGTTCTTGTTAATGAAAAAGACTGATTATCTGATATGTCATGTTAAGACATGGTCAGAATGTAAGTCTTTCCATCTTAAAAATCTTATACAGTTTCAGTAGAATTAGAGTAACTAAGGCATTAAGAAAATCTGATAAATTTAAATAATTCATGCTTTTGAAGTTGATCAACCCTAAGACTTCAGGTACTAAAGGGTTTAAATGTGTTTCCAAAGCATTTTATGTGTAAAAACCTTTATATATAATTATTATGATAGTGAATATTTTAAAACAGCCTAAATATTTCCAAATAGGAGATTGGTTAAGCTGTGGTAGGTCTCGAAATAAAATATTCTGAAGATACTTGAATACTGCATATGAAGACAGTGGGAAAATGGCAGGAGGTGAAATCTGATAGGTGAAAACACAGTATAAAATAAATGTATATAGATCCAGTGTATTAAATATTAATTCAGTTAAAATGTTTATAGGAAAAATCTTGGCAGGAAATATGCCCCGTAATGCTTTTATCGTCTGAGTTTAGATTATTTTTCTTATCTCTACTCTTTCTCTTATAATTTAAAAAATTGTATTCTCTACTTTAAAATGGGGAAGAAAACTTACATCATAAACATCTACAAACTTTATTTAGATTTGTTTGAAACAACTTACCATGACATAATCGTTTTGTTCATTCGTTAATTCACTGAGTATTTTTTGAGTACTTGCTAGGAATATTGTTCTAGTGCTGAGGGATTAGCAGTGCACAAACTAAAGCTCCTGGGGTTTATAGTCTAATAAGTATTAAACCTTAAGATGCTTAGAAGCATACATACCCTTAGCTATTGTTTTAAATTCACATCCTCACTGCCAACTTTGAAGGACATTTCTTGGTAGGTAATTTTAAAGGTTTTTTAAATTCCTATATATATTTTGTAGTCCAGCTTTTGTAGTAATATTTTTTATAGTCACATATTTTTAGCTTCTTGTTAATTGTATGTTAATTGAAATCATTCCATATAAATTTCTAACAACTCTCTCAGCATTTATATTTAATGGTAGGGGCCAAAAAATGCATTATCAATGTTCTATTATTTTAACTCAGTAATTCCTTATTTGTGCTTAATGAGACCTTAGTCCTTCCCTAATGTTTTTTTTGCTGTCTTTGAATTATATGACTTTTTTTTTTTTTTTTTTTTTTGTGGTACGCGGGCCTCTCACTGCTGTGGCCTCTCCCGTTGCGGAGCACAGGCTCCGGACACGCAGGATCAGTGGCCGTGGCTCACGGGCCCAGCCGCTCCGCAGCATGTGGGATCCTCCTGGACCGGGGCACGAACCCATGTCCCCTGCATCGGCAGGCGGGCTCTCAACCACTGTGCCACTAGGGAAGCCCGATTTATGTCACTTTTTAAATGGCTTTGTTTGTCCTTCCTTTGCTAACATAAACAAAGACAAAGGCTGAGATGGAACACGTTTTCTATAGTTCTCTCACTGTCTTCCCCTGTGCCTCACCCTGCACACACTGCCCCTCTTCCTGCCTCTCTCCTCTAGCCACAATGAACTTGGGAGCCGGTTCAGTGCATGGATGGACTCCGTGTACACTTTCACTCTGGGCCTTGAACACTCAGATCAGAGTCCCTCTTACTTGGCTAACAACACCTATATATCCTGAAGTCTCAACTTTGATGTCATTTCTTCCAAGAAATTTCTCCTAACCTTCCCTAGGAGGTGAAGCATTTCTACTCTGTGCTTCTACAGAATTCCATGTTTTCTTTTTCCAAAGACAGCATTTATGTGATATTCTATTCACCTGGTTACATTAGATCATAAGATCTATGAGAGAAGGCACATGTCTACCTTGTTTACCATTAAATAAATGTTAAGTGAATGAGTGGTGATCTTTGTTAACATGAAAATAACTGCCCTGCGAGGCAGACATTTAGTTTCTTAGTGGAATATTACATAATAATACCATATTAACTTTGAAACAAAGTATCTGTTTAATATTTTTCTTTCCCTATTACCTTCTCTCTCTCTCATTTTTTGGTCTGTATTAGTTGTCATCAATCTCACAGAAGAAGTGAAGTGGATCAAGGTCAATACAGACATGACTGGCTATTATATTGTACATTATGCAGACAACAACTGGGAAGCACTGATCAAACAGTTGAAAATAAATCCTTATGTCCTGAGTGACAAAGATCGAGCCAACCTCATCAACAACATCTTCGAACTTGCAGGGTAGAGTATGCTTGTCTTGGGTCTTATTTTGTTTTGTTTTAAAATAAGTATTCTCGAGGAAAAGGACATTATAGAAAAGCAATTCAAAAGAACTAGCATGTATTGCCTGTTAGGTATAATTCATTTTGGAGGATTGGGAAAATATAACACATATTCCTTGCCTTCAGGGGCTTTATAGTCTATCTAGAAACATCAGCTACAAACATATTGAACAGTTGTATAATAAGATTTAAATAATATTTCCAGATTGTAGATACCAACGAGCAGGACACATATTTGCTGAATAAATTGATGTAGAAGTTCCGCATTTGCTTTATTTCATGAGAGAATTCTTGTCAAGCAGCAGGTGGTTTCAGCATAAAGCTTGGTGCTCCCTCACTAGTTTGAGGGACATCTCTGAGAGCTGGAGCACCACTTACCTCCCCAGCCATCCCACAAGTCACTGCAATGACTTACCTCTCCAGCCAGTCATTGCAATGGCAGTGACCCCGTGTATGAATATCCTCTGAATAGCAAGATTACTGGTTTAGGTTGTTAATGGTTCAGACACACAAGGAATATTCAAATGTGTTCCTTCTGACTGCTCTTGACCATTCTATTTTGGTTCATATTTTATGAAGTGACCTTACATTATCTCAGCCATCATTGTTGTGATTTCTGTAAAGTGGTTAATTTTTTAAATGTGCTCACCATAAATTCACAGTAGACCTTGCCTTAGCAAGTTTGACAAATTCCCATACAAATAACAAATAAAAAAGTTCTTTCTGATTCAAATCTTCTTTCTGCCACCTGCTCTCACCTGATAAGTAAAAGTAATTAATACATAAATAAAATTAGCACTCTTCATCTTTTCTCACCTAAAATATTATAATACTGTTCCTGAATCAGTAGTAATTTACAGGTGACTTATATAACAAAAGCTGAGCTATTGTTTATTTCTCCTGCGATATGTCTTTAACCTTGAGTCACACACATGAACTAATCAAAGATAATAATATTTAGTCTAACTTTACAGAATACCACCCAAAGCTTAAAATTTAGGTCTTCAGGATCCCCCCACCCCCTATCTAGCCATTTGTCTCTCAGCATACATACAGTTCATCTGCCTGTCTTGGCATATTTACTTTTTTGTTCTTTTACCCTTTAGCCTAGGCAAGGTGCCTCTTCAGAGAGCTTTTGATTTGATTGATTATCTTAGAAATGAGACCTCTACTGCACCCATCACTGAAGCCCTGTTCCAGATGGAACTCATCTATAACCTTGAAGAACTGGGGCACATGGATCTGGCCTCAAAACTGGTGGTAAATCTGCCTTTTTGCCAAGTTCTCTTTGTTGCTTGCCTTTCCTGGTGTTTTGCATGTTCTGTTCAGCACTAATAGACTGAAAAAGCAACCAGTTGAATTCCATTTTACTTTGAATCAAAATGTCATTTCTTACCTTGAGGAGTTGATAAAGGGTTAGCATGACATGATCTTATCTGAATATCAAAATATAGACTTCTGACAAAATGGGGCCACGTGAAAAGAAAACGTCTCTATTCAAATCTTGGTTTATTTTTATATAATAAATGCTTGAAATAGGCCCTTTTGCAAAGCAGTGCTCCCCATTGACTTCCTAGTGGTCATTATAAAATGACAGTTATGTTTGTACTGAGAATATTCTGTTTTAGGAGTCCTCACTGATAACTGCCTTATGGATGGTGAAGCTGGTGAACATAAGTTCTCTGCAAAGCACTAAAGGAGCCTTGGTATTGGAGAATATTTTACCTTTTTTTAAAACCAACTGCCTGATCTTAACAGTTGTTATTTTAGACACTTTCAGTATTAAATTGTTGACAGTGTCTTTAAAAGTTTGGGAAGGAGTGATGAATTCTTTGTCTTATCTAATTCTCTGAATCACATTCTGACAACAAGGTTTGCTTTATAAACTAGTCAGGTTTTCCAAGGACCAGGCAAAAGGCAGCTTTCAGGAAAAAGAAGAAGGTGATGGGCCAGGAATTAGATTAAGTCTTTTAGGATTTTGGTGTCCTCACTGTTAAAAAGAAGGTGTTGGATTGCTTTTTTTTTTCTTTAAATCCTCTTTTCTGCTGCTCTTTCTGTTACGCCGCACAACCCCTGTGATGACTTCTCTCATCACATGCGAGATTCTCAGTGCGGGGAGGGAGTGCAGGACAGGGGGCCATATGGAGTTTGAAAAGCACCTTTCCTACAAGTTTCTGATCTCACCCCCCATCCCTACCCGTAAGTGAGATGCTTCAGTTAGGTGATTTCTGAGGCATCTTTTATTACTAAGATTTTTATCGTTCTTCTATTTCATAAGGCTTTCAACTACCAGCCTTAATGAAAACCAGCACCTGCAATGTGACCTGGCCCATAGTGACACTCAATAAATGTTGAATGAATAAGTGAGTGAAACATACCAGAAACAAGTACATTTCAGTGCTTATTATATTCTGCACACCCTGCTTAGTGCTTAATGCAGATTACCTCATTTAATCCTCACACAATGCCAAATAGATACTTCTACCCCCAATACATAGATGAGAAACTAAATAAATTCCCCAGAGTGACTTACCTAGTAAATGATAAAGCTGAGATTCAAACCCAGATGACTTTCACTCCAGACCCTGCTCTTTGTGTTATGTGGCTGTATTTTGTGTTTCAGCAATGTCATCTTTCAGAGGATACCCTTTTATTGGAAAAATCAAAGCCGTTTCTTGCTATCTTTTTTTCCCCTTTTTTAAACTGATAGCTTAAATCAAAATAGTTTGAAGTCTTGTTAAAGTTCATGATGGCAGAAGCCACTCTTCTGCCTGCCTCTCTCCATTAACTCTGTTGAGGGCCTGGTGCCAGGAAGCACTTGATACTCACGCTGTCCCTGTGCTGAGAACACAGATGCTGAACTCAGTTCAAGGAGTTAGCTCTTTTGAATATTTTCCGACTGTGACACTCAGCTAACTCTGCATCTTCATCCCAAATGATGATTTCCAGTTTCCTGGGCAGGTATGTGTTTATTCAGAACACAGCAGAATATACATAACCCCAGTCCATGGGATTAGTGGTTAGAGGGCAAGGGCAGGAGGCTTAGTATGTGTTTGAAAGACCCTTACTGCTGGAGGTCTTCATGCACTTGATTGTTAGTTAAAAGTCATGTTAGCTTTAATTCAAGAGAGAGAAACTGTATCTTTAAAATTCTTATTCTAATCTTAGGGCATTCTAGTAGCATTAAAATTCTTAAAATATGAAATGTGACACACCATAGATGAGATTAGAATGGCAGACCTTTCTGAGACCTTAGATCCAATCTTCAAATAGTATTTGTAATTAAGACTGATGTCTCATTAATTTTTAAAGTCAGTGTCACCAGAGCATTGTGTACATTTATTGGTCACTGTGTTATTTAGGCTGCACAGACCCACATAACATATATTACCCATATATCACATTTTGTGATGTCTGCTGTGGTGTGTGGTGGGTAGAGTCTGGAAGCACATTTGAGTTGTGTCAAATTGTTCACATCTGATGCTAAAATCTGATCTCAGTCATATTCCCGTTTCATCACTTATAACTCTGTCATTCTTTTACATCTGAGGGCTTGGTGGGATAAACCTTTTGCAATAAAAGCTGACACTTCACTTTTAAGAAGCTCAGTTGACCCAAGAAAGAACTCCCTGGGAACATCAGTGTAAAATTAAAGCAGTAAATCAAAATGTAATATATAACATAAGTGCCAGCTTCTTGCCCTGTGTTTTATTTTTAAAACCATTTTGTGTTATTGTTGTTGCATATTATTGCATGTACATAGCTTATATAACTCATCAATTTATTCCTCTCCCTACCATCTTCACTTTATGAAATCAGAGGATTAAATTCTATTGTTTAATGAGGTTAAATTTCAAAAAATTAATGCAGAACCATGGAAAAACAGGTTTAATTTTATTTCTAAAAAGGAAAGATAATTTGAAGCACTTGCTGTGATTTATTAATATTAAAAATATAACCTGAATCCCTTACAAAAAGATTTTATAATCCAAATTTTCTTAAAACAGAATTATTCTTTTTTTAAATAAAATCTTTTACTCTTTTATGTTATCATTTGAAATATTTTTTTCAAATGATAAAAATGATCCAGCTTGTAGGACATTAGTTCCCCGACCAGGAATTGAACCTAGGCCGTGGCAGTGAAAGCGCCAAGTCCTAACCACTGGACCGCCAGGGAATTCCCCTGAAATATATTTAAAATCAACTGTTCGGGGACTTCCTCTTGACTCTTTGGTACAGGGTATAAGTAGTAAAGTTATACCCTGTAATTCCAATGGAGTAACTGCTCAGGAATTAGCTTTAGCATCTTCAAGTGTCAGGTTTCCCATACTTCCAGTACTTTAAAGTTCTGTTTTTCCCCACTGGCTTCTTTGTTTTAGTAAACTCTTAAGGATCATTGCCATTTTTCTCCACTGAATTTTTTTTAATGGTATTGTAAGTATGGAACTTTTTTCTCTCTCTCTCTCTCATTCTTCCTTTGTTTCTTTTTGACAGTTATGAGTAGCTTTTAAATTTCTTTTCTGCATCATAATGCTATCATGAAGCCATTGAGAAAGTCAGGACAGTGGAAGACAACATGTGCCAGTGCAGTCATGTGTATCCAGCAGGATCTCCTGCATTGCTTTTATGTTCCTTGCACTATCAGTCAGCATGGCAAGTATTTTTCCACTTCACATCTTCCCAATGACTGGCAAGCTTTGTTACTCACACGTTCCACAAGGTGTCTGTTCTCTATTTCATTGCTTTTGAAGCAAACAAACAAAAGGGAGTTGACATGTTATCACACACTTTGAGTCCGTCTTCTTGTACAGATTCTTTTTTCCATTCTCATAGTCAGATCCACAAGAGACTTATTCAGAGAAGGTCTGGTGAGAAAATGGCCTCAGCAGTTTAAAACTCTCCAAATAGGATTCATTTTAACTATTGACAGAGGCACTCTAGAAGAATATTATGCTCTGTGAGGAGCCTGAACTAATTTGGGGGGGTTAAGAGGTGTTGTATGTGGTCATCTGTGGCACTTGACTACTTGAGATGAGACGTGGCAGTGATGGTGTTAGGGTACCAGTGGGAGGAGACCCTCCTGTGCCGAGAACCCTGTGGGCCGGGATGCCTCTAAATTGTTTTCGTTTTGAGTCTCCTTATTTGTAGCCATGAAGGTTTTCTAAAAAAATACCTATCAGCATTTTTATATTAGAATTTTTGTTCCTTTTAGTGACATTCATAAGTGCATATTTTATATGGTGACTTTTTAAAATCCCCTGTGCCCTCACTCCTCCCCCCTGCACCACAGCTTGTAATATGGAAATAGTTCCATATACTATGAACAGCTTCCACACTTTTGTTCTGAGAAGAGATGAAACAGAAATAAGATATCTGTTGGTTTCTTAATACCATAAGTATATATTTAAGAATGCCATCTCATTCAGAAGTAATTATAACAATGGACTTAATAGTAGATGATTCTATTGAATAACTGTTAATTTTCTTAAGTGTGATAAGGTATTATGGTTACATAGGGGAATTGCATGCTGAAGTATTTATAAATGAAATATCATGATATCTATAACTTACTTTCATATAGTTGAGCTAAAACCAGAAAAATATGTGTGTATGCGTTGCTATACACAAATGTAAGAGTGTTAAAAAAAAACAGTGAATCTAACATATGGGTATTAATTTTACTATTCTTGCAGCTTTCCTGTAGGTTTGAAAATTTTTTAAATAAAAAGTTGGGGAAGGAGAAAAATAACTATAAACAACTATTCTTCCCTGCAGACCTCATTTTCTTGCTAATTTGATTAATTTGTTATAGCATCAAACTAGATGATATTTTAAATATTCCTTTAACACTGGATTCAGAAACATTTAAGCGTAAAGAAGTATATTTTTATCTCACTGCTGAATGGATTTATGGATTCTAAAGTCATGAGGTCAGGAAGTTCCAGCTTCCTTCCAGCAGTGGTGATAGGTGATACTTTTTGGCAGGAAAATAACTTCTAGCTGAGTATACACAGAAGAAAGGTTCCCTACTGCACAGAAGTCATTAATTCTCTGTCTTATGTCATTAAGTCCACCTTGGCTAGAGCAACCTTATTTATGGCCTTAGTTATTGAAGGGTTCTATCCCAGCTGTATGTGGACTTCATATGTCAGTTGATATTTAGTGAGTAATGCCTGTGTCCCCCTTTTTTTTTTCCTTGGGTGAGTGTTGGGAAAAAAGAGACCTAGTTGTCCTGATTTTTCTGGTTGTCCTAATTATGATCACTCTGTTACAATCCATTCTGTCTCTCTAGGCCAAGGTATTTAAATTGCTTCAAAGCCAAATCCAACAGCAGACGTGGACTGATGAGGGCAGTCCATCTGTTCGGGCACTGCGATCAGCCTTGCTAGACTTTGCTTGCACCCACAGCCTGGAGAACTGCAGCACTGCCGCCATGAAGCTGTTTAACGACTGGGTGGCATCCAATGGAACTCAGAGGTAATGTGTGTGTCCACTCAAATGACCTCGCTTTCTCTTCTGTGCCCTACATCGTATACTGAAACCAGGACCTCTACGTTCTGGGTCATAAATGTTATACAACAGTGTTGATGTAGGTGAACTCTATGTACCTGATTCTCAAGCACGGCTCTTTGTGTGTGTGTGGTAAAGTACATATAACATAAAGTTTAGTATCTTAACAATTTCTAAGTGTACGGTTCAGTAGTGTAAGTATATTCACACTGTTGTGCAACAGATCTCCAGAATTCTTTCATCTTGCAAAACTGAAACTCTTTACCCAAACAGCAGTTCCCCATTTTCCCCCCACTCTGGCCCTTGACAGCCACCATTCTACCTTCTGTTTTAGGAGTTTTACTGCTCTAAGTACCTCATATAAGTGAAATCATACAGTATGTGTCTTTTTGTGACTGGTTTATTTCACTTAACATAATGTCCTTTAGATTCATCCATGTTATAGCATATGTCAGAATTTCCTTTCTTTTTAAGGCTGAATAATCCATTGTATATATAGACCACATTTTGTTCATCCATTCATCCACTGATAGACATTTGGGTTTCTTCCACCTTCTGGCTCTTGTGAATAATGCTGCTATGAACATAGGTGTACAAATATCTCTTTGAGACCCTGCTTCAGTTCTTTCACATATTGTATACACCTAGAAGTGGTATTGCTGGATCATATGGTAGTTTCATTTTTAATTTTATAAGAACCCCCATAATGTGTTCCACAGGGACTGCACTATTTTACATTCCTACCAACAGTGCACAAGGGTTCCAGTTTCTCCACATCCTCACTGACACTTATTCTCTGGGTTTTTGATGACAGCTCTCCTAATGGGTGTGAGGTGTCAAACAAGTCTCTTTTTATTTAGGAATAAAACACAGCAGGTGGAGTTAGCAGTTAGTAGACATGTTTTTGATGATGATTGGTTCTCTCCAGGTTCCTTACTGGGCATTTATGGGAAAAGATTCAAGCATCAGGGGGGGTATTTGGGTAACCCGTTGAAGCCCTCTTCAGCTCTGAGATCTTAATAAGGCAGCAAACTGTGCTTCTACCCCTCTTCTCACCCCTCCTGCTACATTTGCTGCTGCATTTTGACCATGGGACTTACCACACTGTATTATGATGTATATATTTACTGTTCTGTACTTGGTGATAGCCTGTGAGTTCCTGAGGGCAGAGACTGTGTCTCATTCTTCTTCCCCTCCACAATGTCCAGCCAGTTGCTTGCCTGGTTCTTTGTGGGTACACAGTGAATAATTATTGTATTAAATTGAATTGATATTCTTTTAGTCATACCACTAGGAAAGTAGCAGCCACTGAATTAATCATTTTCTTGTCAATTAATTGTACAGTAAAGACTCTTATTATTACCTGCTCTGTACCCCAGAACACTACCACTAGTCAATTCCTTGCCTTTGTATTCAGGGTTTTTTTTTTCTTGTTCTTCTCATATTTGACCACCTCTCTTACAGCCTACCCACTGATGTCATGACGACTGTGTTCAAGGTTGGAGCGAAAACTGAGAGAGGCTGGTCATTCCTCTTAAGCAAATATGCCTCTATAGGCTCTGAAGCAGAGAAAAATAAAATACTTGAAGCTCTTGCCAGCTCAGAAGATGTACGGAAACTACACTGGTATGAAACCACCAAAGGAATATGATCTATAGAAACCAAAAGCATAAAGGCACCATGCTCCTCCGGTGGGGATCCCCCTTTTCCTCCCTTTGCTCACAGGCCGGACCTGACTTGAACAGTATGGTGAGGAGCCTGCATGTGCAGGGCTTCGTCTCAGGGATCGGACCTGTACCCATAGGAGGCAGTGCTTTGCCCAGAAGAGACTGGAGATGCCAAGAGTCACAGCCCTGCTTTCTCCTTGAAAACGTCTTCATCGCCTTGGCATGTTGTCTTTAATTCCACAGTTAGCGCTTCATTCTTTTTGGTCAAGGCATTGTTCTGTCGCAGCTGTCATTTTGAAAATGCAGACACTTCAGAAGAAGGTACCCTGTAAAAGCTGATAGGTTCCACCTTCATGCGAGTTTGTCAGACTTTTCCTTTTTAATTACTCAGCTGATGAAGACCTGAAAATGGAAGCTTCACGTGGGGAAAGAAGGGCAGTGAGTAGGGCGTCCCGACAGGAAGAACAGTCAGTGGCAGGGGAGAGGAGCTGAGTAGCCTAGAGAAACGGGAAGTATCTCGAAAGGAAGTCAGTGCCAGGAAGGGGTGGAGGGAGGCACTTGGGTCTCGTTGCTTCTCTTGTATAATTTTGCTCAGATAAATCATAATAGTGTCCCAGAGATGTCTTCAGCACCTGCCCAGATCCACTTTCCAAAGGATACACTGTAAATGGTCATTTTCCTTAAAGTAGTAGCCAGCCTCTGACCCAAACAAATAGAGAAAAGGGTTTGTTTTTAAATTAGTAATAATTTTGTTTTAGACTATTAATACACTGATAAATTTCCACGATAAAGTACCTAAGAAAATGGTGTAAAACGTGAAAGTATCTCTTGTTTGATCCTTTACTTCTGTTCTTATCCTCTCCTCTGTTAACAGTGTCAGTCCTGGTCTGAGCATTTGTAGGTTTATACTATACCCAGTGTTTTGTGATGTTCTTTTTAGTGAATGATCAGTCTTTGAGATCTACCATAAAGCCTACTTCATTTTTATAGCTGTGTATTATTCCATAACATGGCTCTATCATAGTTTATTAATCCATCACATCTCAATGAGCATTTGGGCTTTTTCCCCTATTAAAAATACTGCTGCATTCTTTTAGGGGTATGTGTTTTCTCACTATAAGCAGATATTATCACATAGTAAATGCTTACATTCAAATGCCCAGCTTTAATATTTATTAGCTGTGTAACTGGGGCAATTACATAACCTCAGCTTCTTAAACTGTAAAATGTGGATAGGTAGTAATGACCTATTTCAAGCATTGTTATTCAATAATTTAGAATATTATCTAGTACACATGAAGTATCAGTAAATTTATTGAGTGTATTTTGAAATGTATCTTCATTTTCATATGACAGCCCAGTTTTTTAAGAGTAATAAGATACCTCCCTATTCAAATTAAATAGTTTTTTAACAGAAAAAAATACTAGTCTTCAGAATTATAATTCTACTAGAATTTATTTCCTAAATGTCCTTACTACATAAAGAACTATTTATTACTATGTGACAGTACATTAAACTGCTTATTTCATTGGTGAGTTTTTCCTTCATTTAAAAAAAATGACAAGTTCTCACTCTATTAATGAATCTTAGACTAACCCCAAACTTATATCCCTTGAATTGCCACAGAGCTTTAATTAGGAGACCAGTATTAATTTAAATTCAGTCATCACTTCATCATGAATAATTTTGGAAGCTAAATCTGCTTTGCTCTTCAGGTTAATGAAAAGTAGCCTCGATGGAGATACCATCCGAACACAAAAGCTGTCGTTTATCATTAGAACAGTGGGCCGGCATTTTCCTGGACGCTTACTGGCGTGGGATTTTGTCAAAGAGAACTGGAGTAAGCTTGTACAGAAGTAAGTTTCTCGAAGAATCCCTAATTTTTAGTGTTTGCAGGCTCTGCATTTGAAAACAGTTCCCAAGGTTGTACTGGTTCACAAGAGTTACGTGTTGCTGTGAGAGAAAAAATGTTTCAGTTCTAGTTTAACTAACACCCAGAAATCCGTAAACATAATTCCATAATTCCATGGCAGGAGTCATGTAACAGTGGTGTTCCATGGAAGTTCCACTGAAGTGCTAATCAAACCCAACCTTGCTCCACGCCGGCTCACTTAGCTTGGCCTGGCCACGGACTCTTTCAGAATAGCTGTTTAGTTACATGTGTTGAAAATACCTCCTCACTACCAGGGGATTGGTTAGGAACTCACACCCAGCTCAATAGCACATGTAGCTCATTTTTTTCTTTTAAATCAATAATGACACCTTCTGGGTGTCTGATGTGATTTTTGAGGAGAAAATGGGCTAAGAATTTCTCTGGAACTCCTTCTGCCCACTCTTTCCTCCCACTGGCAGAGGTGTGTATGGGATGACTCCTGATGTACGGAGCTGCCGTTCCCAGGGGCAGGACTCCTCTCTGCCTTGGGCATGTATAGCTTACATTAAACATTTCCTTTGCACTCAGGAACTTTGCTTACCAGCAGCTGACTCATTTTTTTGCTTTTCACCCTTATGTTTGTGTTGCTTCAGGTTCCATCTGGGGTCCTATACCATACAAAGTATTGTTGCTGGATCAACTCACCTGTTTTCAACAAAGGCGCATTTATCTGAGGTTGGTTGTATATAATGCTACTGGGGAGGTTGGGTATCCCTTTGCCCTCAGGCTGCTCAGTTTAAGTCAGATGGTGGATTCTCATGCCAAATCCTGTCCCTTCTCTCTGTCTGCCTTCATCAATGCTAATGATTCTGCATCTGGATTATTTCTAAACGGTAGATATACAGCAATGAGGAAAAATCCTGATTCCATTCTCAACAATATTCCTTTGTCTCCCTAATACAAATGATATTTTTGAATTAAAATCAACATATGCCAAGTTTCTTTTTAAGTGGTGATTAAATTGTTTTTGAAGAATTCCATTCCAAGGGTAAAATTGGACACCAGGCCTAACTTTAGACTCTACCTTATTTACTGTTACTTGGCCTTTTTTTTTTTCTTTCCTACTTTAGATTTGAAAAATTCATCCTTGTGGGAGTAAGGGGAATTCATTTTTTAAGTTACTTCAGATTTCACCGTACTTGATCAGGAACTCGATGTAAATACCTCAAATATTAAAATATAATATTTCTCATCTCTACTTCTCTTAAGACATCAGCACGGCCATCACTAACTTAAAGCTTATTTGAAAAGGATATTCAGAGTTATCTGAGAAATACCATCCTTTTCTTCTTTTGAAATACTTCTGTGTGCAACTTACAGGTCAAGGCATTCTTTGAAAATCAGTCAGAGGCAACCTTTCGACTTCGTTGTGTCCAGGAGGCTTTGGAAGTCATTCAGCTGAACATCCAGTGGGTGGAAAAGAACCTTAAAACTCTGACGTTTTGGCTGTAACATCCATACCTGCACCTCATTTGGTCACCCATTCAGACAGCTTGTTAACTTGGGCTCTGCTGCTTTTGCAAAAGCCAAGGTGAAACCAGGATCGCTGCTGAGTTGTTTGCACTCTTAGGAGTTCTAGTTTGCTCAGGGCCCGTCTGTATTTTTCATCTGTCTTTTCTAAAATGTCTTTGGGCAGTGTGTAGTTATTTATTACCAAATTATATTCACCTACATGCCAACCATCTACAAAAACAATGGGTAATTTTCTACTTTGAAGATATTCAAATGGAGAAAAAATATCTGTTTTGGAATTCTGTTCTATCTCTCAGTATCTGGAAAGTGCTGACACCATAAAATAAGGAAGGAGCTACCATAGGAGCTACCATCTTTGCAGGCTGCTGGTTTATTAGCGACTTGTTGCTTCTTGTTGAGAGATGTTATTTGGATGTGGTTCAAAGTTAGCTTCAAAAAGTATGGTAATGAAGTCGACGAAACATGCAACTATAGAGAACTGACCTCAAGTGTGCAGATCTACTTTGGTGGTTTTGAATAATCCTTTATTTTCTGGAAGAAGTTTATAACTATTATATTTTTTTCTGAAGAATAGCCAGGTGCTACAGAATTTTTAATTTTTTGTTGTATTGTAAAGCTAAATAACAAGGCCAAAAGATTAAATTTTCCACATATTTAACACTTCCTTTTTCATCTTTCAGGAAAATATTTCAAACCGAGTTAACGTTAATTACAATTATTTTACTTATGAATTCCAGTATTCTCCAAACCTCTGTACACCTTTATCACTCCCTGCCATAGATACACCTTATGTTATAAATAAGTATTTCTACATTTATGGCAAGCATTTTTTTAATACTGGTGTCTCTTATCCTGACTTTATTACTAAGAATACAATTTGTTTAAGTTGCTTTTTGGCATAATCATAGACACTTTCTCTGAATCATACCCATTGGGTGGATTTTCATTTTATATGATAGAGCTGCATATTAGAAGCATATTTTAAAATAGGGCCTTTGAGAAATTGAACATTTTTATTTAAAGTTCACCACAGTACCTTAAAGGAATAAAGAGAATGTGGGTAGGAGTAACTTGATTTAGGTTTAATATGGTGGGCTTTGAATTTTTTCTACTGTCAGAATGAGTACTTTTCTTTAGTTGAAAAATCAAAGTTTTCTTTTGTAATGGCCAAACTAACAGATTATAAGGAATGGCCATGGAAAGAAAGAAAGAAGGAAAGAAGAAAGAGAGAAAGTATCCAAAACTGTATGGCAATCTTACTCCTTCTAAAGGAGGAATACTGTACTTGAATTTTTTGAGCTATGCAGACTTATACCTAGATTGTTGTGTTTCTTTGATTCTTAGGAGAAAAGCTTTCTTCGTAATAATTCTTGTACTTTATATTTTGCCTGAAAACATCTACATATATAAAGAGGATATTTACCCATTTTTCACCTAAGATTTTCCCATGGAATTCCATACTTTTTAATGTTATGCTATCCCATCTCTATGGGGCTTCCAAAAACTAACTCTAAGTCAGGAATATAAGGTTAAATAATAGGTAGAACATGTATAATAAGTATTATTGGAGCTTTTGAAGTTTTTTCCCCCAAGAATTTTATTTCACCACTGTATTTCTGAGGACTCAAATAGATTGAAGCACAGCAGAATAGGATTCTATTTTACATGAGCACATAAATCCATGACACAATTAAGTACTGTTTGACAAGTGTTATATTCATTGCAGAGTGACAGTCTATTTGAATTAATGAAAAGGCACACCATACTAGATTACTAGTACAATGTGCCTTCTTATTGTAGAAGAAATAAATGTATGCTTTGGAGATCTGAAAGGCTATGAAAGTAGAAATCTGAGGAGTCCAGTTTGTTTATATCTAATCACTTGTTAATACCAAGTGATTAGACATAATTAAACTGAAGTAGTGTCAGCTGCCACCATAAGTTTGTGCCTTCCTCCATCTTGTTTTATATAAATCTCTTTAAGTGAAATTGTGTTGTTTGCCGTTGTTTTGGTGTTCATGAACTTTCTTACTGTCACTGGTTCTACTTAATGCTAATGTCCTTTGCCTTTCGTGTTTTCATTTTACTGTACTTTAGCCACTGTAGGAA